>NC_141755.1:6239583-7487500 GCF_982258835.1 Parasteatoda tepidariorum | reverse complement strand
CAGAAAGCATTCCATTATATCATTTAACTTCCATTATACCATTATCAGAAAAAAATATCGAAGGAGCAAAAATAATTACTATTTCAAAATGATTATTAGGTGTAAGGCGTGTAAAAAATAAATAAAGGATATTAATGATTCCGAAAAATTTTTGTTGTCACAACAAATACTACTTTTCTAGAGAACAAAAGTGTTTTTTCCAGAAAAAAGAGGCCACGTTGAGTGACTAAATATACTGCGCAAACTAAATTACACTAAATCCAATATTTTTGTATTGTTTACTGCAATTGTGTTCAAAATTTCAGTAATTTAAGCATGTTTTGTTCCTTATGAAGCCTTTATTTGCATGTTTCGCAACTTATGGGTTTTTTAAATGATTTGTTACTTCACAGTTTCCAAGCAACTTAGAGATTTGAATTGTTGTTTTTCTATTTATAATGGTTGTATTTTATTCTTCAGTTGAAATTATTTCAATAATTCAATTAGGAACACATAAAAATGGATTTTTTGAATGAAAAATCCTTTTTCATTCTTTTAAAAAAATGATTTTTGAATAAAAATGAATTTTTTAAACGAAAAATCCTTTTTGTTTACCTTTAATGAATGATTTTTTTCATGGAAAATAAATTTTTTGAATAAAAAATTCTTGTTGTTCTCCTCTTATGAATGATCTTGAATGAAAATACGCTTTTTGAGGCAAAAATTATTTTGTTTTTCGTTCATGAATGAATTTTACAAGAGAATGGAATTTTTGAATGAAAATTCTTTCTTTATTTTCTTTTATGACACACGAATTGAATATAATAACGAATTTTGTATTTTGGAGAAATCATAAAATTTGATAAAAGAAGATAAACTTACTAAGTAAAAATTAAAAAGCACTTTTCATTATTTAAAAATAAATAGAATTTCCTAAAACAATATGAATATTTTTTTCAAAAAATCTTATATTGGAGTTTAATCTCCTTTATCTATACATATTTTTTGCTAATGAAATCAATCATCAATTGATGTTATATTATTATAGGTTGCAATTTATTCATGCCAAAATACAGTTATGACTTTTTTTCAATATTCATATATTAGCCATCATACAAATGTTTTGCTGGTACATAGAAGCATCGTTATTGGATGCATATTTTCTTAAGTATAATAAAATATAAAAGGAAAAAGTTAAAAAAAAATCTAAGATGAATTTGCTTCTTTGAAAATTACACAAAAATGCAAGGAAAAAACTCGATTAAGATATTATAATCTAAAATTAATAAAATAAATGTTTGAATTAAGAAAGAGAACAAAAATGCAACGGGGAGAAATTAATAACAAATTTTGAAACTGAAACAAATTTTAACTTTTAATAGTATAACTTTTATTTTTTTTTAAAAATGACTCAAAAGTATAAAAAGCTTCCTACAATCTAAGTCAACTCTAGAATAACATCTAAGATAATTTATAAACTAATTTTGTGATATTTATTTTTAGTTATTAATTTATATATTTTTTAATTTATAAACTAATTTTTAATTTAAATTACTAACTAACATTTAATTTAATTTACTAAGCTCAAAACTAATTTTTAATTTATAAAGTAACTTTGTGATACTTATTTTCAGTTATTACTTTATAATTTTTTATAAACATAAAAAAAACACTGTCTCTGTGTATGCAAAAATGCATATGTTGATTATTGCAGCTTAAAAAAAAACGATTAAGCTGACCAATAAGAGAATAAGTATTAAGTATTTTTATATATTTTTTGCGTATCGTCATGTAACTCAGAATTGTTCTAAATTTGTTTTATCGTTAATAATAAATCATAAATTAATAACCGATGGACAAAAAAAATCCTCTAATGAATCTAAACTGTTTATTAAACTTTAAATAATAACTTCTTCGTCGCAGTTACTTCACAACAATTTTATAAACCCAGCTTTTAGAATTTTATAGTTCTATTATTATTTTTTTTGCATTTAAGTAATAACATTCATTACATACTCTTTAATGATAAATATTTACGAATTAATAAATTTGCATTTTCTTCTATCAGTTAGATTTGTTTTATAGTAAACTAGAATGTATGACCACAATAGTATGTTGTAAAAGAAATGTGACCAGAATTTAAGATTCTCATCGCAGTAAAAAAGTGGAAAAATATTTCCATTTCCCTAAGTGCCTCCTGGGGCTGCTTCTTTCTTAGAGGAATCACGTATAAGTCCACGATTGCCCATTAAAGGAAGTTGGGATAAAAGGGCAGTTTTCCATTTGTCACTTTGCCCCTCTTCCTTAATTTGTCAACTCAGAGAACGTGTGCTTCCTTAGGCCTACAGGAGTGAAACAATGCTTGACTCTGTCTTTCCTTTTCTAAATTTTTCCCATTTGAAAGTCAAGTTAAATGGATTATTCACGAAATTCTTTAGATAAGACATCGTATTAGGTGAGGCATTTAAAATAGAGACTTCTAATAATGCCGCAACGTGAACGATCCTTTCAAAGTTAGTTAATGAAATCATTAGAAATACAGAAGAACCAAATGGTTCAAGCAGTTGAAATTAGAGATCTCTATCTACTCTGAGCTTAATTAAATGGCTTCAAGTTTGTTAATGTAAGAGTATCTACCCAGCATTTATTCAAATTACAATTATATTGTTAATGCAATGGTAATTACTCTGTGTTTATTAAAATAACTTACTTATTGTTAATATAATAGTATCTACTCCGTGCTTATTTGATTGTCATTAATATTGTTCATGCAATTGTACACACTCTAAGCTTGTTTAAATGACATTAATATTGTTAATGAAATTGTATATACTCTGTGTTTATTTATAAGGGAGGGAGTGAAATGGCCCAGGCCCAAATGGCCCATACGCCAAAATTTAGATGCCCCGCATCATGATAGCAACCCCGAACAGCATGTTAGACAAAACAATCTCGAATTCGATTGGCACAAGGCCCCGAGTCAAAGATGATCAAGAACCTCACATAAACATTGGCTAGTAGAAATGACCTGACGAAAACCAAGCTTCAAGTCAAAATCTAAGGGCGGCTGTGCCAAATCCAAGCGCAGTCGGGACAAAAACTGGGTTGACGGCAGCGAGTCGGCGGCCACGCCCCAATCCTTCAAGCAGTCCTTTGTGTACTTATTTATAATAAATTTTAGTGATTGCTATGAAATCATCTAAGATGCGGTTTTCAAATTAATTCGATAACGTTAGGGCTATACTCTAATTAGATCGTATTTAAAATATCCTTTTGCGATTTCGAAAATTGTTTATTTTTATTTAACAATTTCAAAGTATGGTGTCTAAATTAATTATTGTATAGATATTTTAGATATATATTTATTTTTAATTTTATTTTATTTTAATTGATTTTTTTTAAAATTAGAATGTTCTGTCTGAAAAATTACACTGAAGAAAATTCTTGATCAAATTTGGGTATAAGGTAATCCTAAAATCTATTTTACCATAAAAGCAATTTTTACTGTACAAAACAAATTATGCCTTAGTTTTAAAAGTGATATTTATATAATTAGAATAATTTAATCATTTTACGGTAATTATTATTATAAAAATTAGAGTATTTTAGATTCTTTTTTGTTCCTTAACGTTCCGGTAAAAATGGATTTCACGGTACCGTACGAATCGATTTTAATAAGTTATACTTCAGCGTATAGCATATTTTATAGCCATATCAGGAAATAATGCTTTTTAATAAAGCGGATAGGGTACTTAGTCTAATATGAAACACTCAGTACAGTGGCCCAATATGGTTTTATTTTCTGAATATTTTATTTTTAAAATACTCAATATATTTATTCATAAATAGAATTTTTTTTTTAAAATTTTAGATCAGATTCAATATTTTAAAAATTAACAGTAAAAATTCTAATTTGTTACTTGTAATGGCCCGAAATGGATTTTGCTTAGTTCAAATCTTCTAAACCGAAATTTTAAAAGTAGCTCTTCATTAAAGATGTAATTAATTTTGCAAAACTTTTCAAAAGCTACTGATTTACGTAAGAATAAAATGGAAAAATCTTTTTCTTATTTTTTTCTATGTCTTACAGTCACGAGCAATGATTTATTTAAAAAAAAATACAACTATAAAAAAATATTTTTTACCGACAAATTTAACTATTTACTTATTATTTTCTTTTTGGAACATTACAATATTGCTGTTGTATAAATTAGAAGCAAACACACACGCCTGATGCTTTAAGAAATTTTTATCAGAAATTTTATTAAAAAGTCCTTTTTTGAAATTTCCATTTTCTTCAAAATAAAAAAAAACTTTATATATATTGCAATACTTTTTTTCTTTAAACCCTACACATATTTACTTCCCTTTTCTCTACTTTAGTATTTATTATGATGCGTCATAAAAACTAGAACCTCATTTTTTTTTAGTAATTGTTCTTCAACTTTCATGAAATTCCATTAACATGGTAGCAGATATTTAAATCAAGTTTCGACCATGCTTTTGGCATCAAACTAAATTTCTCTTGCTCAAAAAGTAATTATCGTTTAGCGACGATAATCGTATGTCAGTTCTAAAATAGGAGAGCACATGCCTTTGGCGGTAATTGTCTGACCTTATCATTATTACGACAAAGACTCCAGGGATTCTATTTTAGAAAACCATTTAATTTTTTTTATCTTTTTTCAAATGCAGACATTCTGATCTCTTTTCTCATATTTGACATTTCAATTTTTTAGTGCATTTGGATTTGTTTTTTAAGTATTCAATTTTTTACGCAGAATGAAATTTATTTAAGCATTTAATTGATAGTTTCATTTTCATCAGTTCCTTAAAAGATATTTTTTAGCTTGTATAATAGGAAGTTTTGCATAGTGCATTTTTATTTAGTTAGTTATTTGATTTATTAAGTTCGTATTTCAGTAATAAGTTGTTTATGAAAGGAGAAACAATTTATTTCTTTTAAAACATGGATAACTTTGAATTACATTAAAAATGAACCAAACAATTTTCATTGTTTTATCTGACAGAAAGCATAAAAATATTTAAATTTTTAGGATCATGTAATAAACTGTTTTTTTTTTATTAATGAGAGCTGTAAGCAATCAAACATCTCTGACGCTATTTTTAAAAATCGTCTTCTGTTTTTATATCAACTGCTGTTGCTCTAAACCAATGAGAAAACAGCAGCATCTAAATGTCTCTCCCGAGCAATCTAATTGAAACTTTTGAACGATTGTTAAGCTCGAAGCCTAAAATTGCCCCTTTCATCCACCATTCTAATTAAAGAACGTTACCACAAACGGTCAAAAGGGAGACACACAAACACATGCACCCAAACTCCTCATTATTACAGATTATGATACCTGTTTCAAAAATTTGAATACATTAAAAAAAAAACTTTAAAAAAATTGAAAATATTTGAAGTGATGATTTAATTTAGCGAATTGTATGTATTGGTTGAACAGCAGGAAGGATAAAAACTTAAACATAGCTTTTGAATTTCAAAAAAAAAAAGAAGAAAAGAAACATTCAATATGCAAGTTGGATGGAGAGCATTTTACAAGGATCATGACATTAAAAGTCATAAATTATTAATTTATCAAAAGTATAAAAAGTTGTGTTCGTTGGAAGTTAAAGAGTATAGGAAAAATGTAGAATATTTGATATAAAATAAAAGAAAATTATGATACGTCTGACTAAATATTTGATGAGTTTCCATATATATACATAAAATCCATATATATATATATATATATATATATATATATATATATATATATATATATATATATACATATATATATATATATATATATATATATATATATATATATATATATATATATATATATATATATATATATATATATATATATATATATATATATATATATATATATATATATATATATATATATATATATATATATATATATATATATATATATATATATATATATATATATATATATATATATATAAGAGAAATAACTTACTGCGCATAAGCTACATGTACATAGAATTTACAAAATAAGTCAAAAATATAGAAAAATATATAATCTCGTCATTAACTCACATGATTATATCTGAAAAAAGGACTTTCCAATAATACATCCAAATCTTTCATCTTTCTAATACATCCAAAGCAAAATATATCAATACAGTAGTGTGAGGAGCACCAAAAAAATTTAAATGAAAATAGGACATATTAAGCAAAAAAAGTAAAATAAAACAATCAACAAAAGTAAAATAAAAAGGCAAAATAAAACAATCAAGCAAAATCCGAAAATAAAAATTCAAGGAAATGAAGAATAAAACTCAAAATGTAATATATAAAGTGAGTAGCGAATTCAATTGTATTTAAACTTTACAGGCATTTTTCAAAAATGATTTAAGATGTTTTCATAAAATGTTATGAATAAAATAAAAATAGTTCAAATGTTGTCGAAAATCCGAATGGTGTTCCGTCTTTCCTGTGATAGTAGTTGTTACAGATTTCTTCGTGAGTAAATCGGCCATGTCGTTTGCTGCAATCGGATTTCGGATTAGGATCTATTACATTGTCAACATGAAAATATAACCAGAAGTCCAACAAGGAACATAAAAAAGTCCACGAAGGTACCATTATTATCAGATATACTTTGTATTATCAAGTATATGTCCGAGGAAAGTCATTAGACTGTCACTATTGACTATTAAGACATTTTCATTATTGACAATTTAGTTCTACAAATAAAAAACTTAATTCATTTAACGATGCTATTTGGAGTAAAGCTTCGGATGCTTAATCCTACAATGTGTGTTCAGTTTTCGTCTGAAAAAGTGGAAAACAAAAACTTGTAGTATCAGATACCATTGTTGTGGATATAAGTCCACTCTATGGCTAATGTTTATGTCTTGAGATGGGTTGGTAGTTTGATGGAAGAACTAACGGAAATTATCTATTGATGAAACATGGATATTTAAACTGACAGCAGCATTAATTGAGTGGTAAAGTAATTTAAGAGTGAGTGGCTGAACAAGAGACATACACAGGGGATATTAATTATTTAAAAATGACAAGGAGTATGGTAATTTCTCACATTTTGGGCCAGTTAAAAGCATAATAGGAAAATGTTTGGCAAGGAGCATTTTTGTTTTTGAAACTTGAATTTGGGAATATTGTTAAACTCTAGGAATGGATTAGTAAAATATGTAGAAGGAATTTTTTAAAAAACATTTACGTTTTTTACTATAACTCAGCGTGCCATTTTAGTAACTTTTAAACATGTTCTTGAACTGTTTTTTATGGTAAGTATATAAACAAGACTGCAATCTTTTGAAAAGGAAATTATTTTTACCTTTTTATCTTTCTAACAAATCTACGAGTTTTCTCTTAAAAAAATAATACCGGTATTTTTTTTCCAATACTTTCTTCAAATATCTCAGAAACTTAATTTTCCCTGACGAGCAAAAGATTTTAATAGTGTACGAGTTTTGGTAAGGATTTCCGAGATAGCGGTCACAGAAACTAATAAATCAAATATAAAAACTTGAAGATTTTGAACGTAGTTTGTTATTGTTTACGTAAGTCTGAGTTCAAATATTTAACTAAAAGAAGAATTTAGCTAGCAATCATATTTACCTTAAAAATAGTTGAATAATAAAGTTATTTTAATATTTGAGTATTAAAGACAATAATATCGATATAAGAGTTTATTCGTAATAATTGGAAGCGTAATATTGTAAAGTACTTCATGAGGTTAAGAAATTAAGAAATTAATTAATATGAGATTCTTTTTCGAATACCATGGTGTTTCTTTTCTAATGTTTTCTTCTTTTTCTTAGTTTTTAAAATCCTTTTTCATTTTTTGTTTGTTTCATTTTCAATGATATCAAAATAAATTAAAAAATAAATAAAAATAAACAAACTGTCAAAAATTTTCGGTCCTACCATTTTTGTATAGTTATTTTGCTACTAAACTTAATTTTACATTACAACTTTATTTTACATTACATTACACCTTTATTTAATTACTGAATTTAGTTTGCACAATTTTTAGTCAGTTACTAGTTTTATTTTCGCATAATTCTAATTTATTTTGAGTTATTTTATTTAAAAAATTTCTTTATAAGTTTCTGATAAGTTTTGCTTACCAAGTCTAAGATCTTGTCATAATACTTTAATTTTTTTGATAATATTATTTCCTCATTTTAAAGAAACTTTGTTTCTGATATAAAATTAAAATTATTCCCACAACTCTAGTTGTTGAACATGAGGGTCATTGAGGTTAAGGTTTGATAATTTTGAGCCCAACAGCTTGACGGGGGTAATGAGATCAGCATTATGCAAGCCGGGACCCATCCATCTGAAGTTGAATGCGTCTTAAAGCAACCACCCGGTATAGAACTCTGCGTCCTTCCCAAAGGTAGCTCAAATGCCTTAATCACTGTGCCATTGCGTCTAACATTATTCCTAGATAAGTAATATAATTTTAAGTGCTATATTATTTTCAGCCTGTTGAGCTGTTAGTGATATGATGCATCAGTTCTCTTATTTAGGGCTAAAAAATATTATACAGTTAAAAATGTACGTAAATGTATGTAAATTGACGTACACTGAAAATCATTCCGGATCAAATTCCGGTACGGAATTACGTTCACTTTAGGTGTATCATCTGCAAAATCCATTTTTCCGTAAAAATTTTCACTGTGAAATCATTTTTTATGAAAAAATATTATACAATTTTAAAGTTATTTATTTAACTAGAGTGATTCAGTGATTTTAGTGCAATTATTTCGCTAAAACATTCCAGAATATCAGGTTTATTTTCTCATTACACTCCGGTAAAAATTAATTTACAGTAAAAAGTACCGGCATCCTGAGTGTCGGTGCTTTTTACCAACATTTGATCCGAAATTTTTTACAGATTATACATTTTAATATTTTACACCCCATTTAAATAAAAAAAAATAGATATTTAATAAACTTGTTGTGTAAAAATAGCTTTTTTGAATGTTTTTAAGCACATTCTTTTTTAAAATTTTTTTATCTTTCGCGCTTTGTTTCCCTCTTTTTTTCTTTTTTTCAGTCTCGTATCTGTGTACTGTTGTATACACTGTTAGAATTTTCGTTCTAAAATTACGGTAGAAAAACCGGCAACAATCTACAGATTTCTGCCGGTACTAACTACAATCCAACTGACCGTAAATATTGCAGAAAAAAGCATTTTTTACCTTCAGGGGTTTGAAACCGTTTACAACTAGTATGGTTAAAAAACCATGAACGCAAAACTACACGGTTTTGTAACCTTTTACAACTAGCACGGCTTTAAAACCGTAAAAAAGAAATTTAACTGGATATTGGCGCTAAGATTTTCGTTTAGTAAGCTATCCATTTTCGTCAAACCTACATGGAAAATCTACAAACTTACAAGAATTGAAAGTACTAACTTGCTGGTGCAAAGTTTAAAACCATTGTCACTTCATTGGTGTAATATGTCTTAGTTTTTATGAATTGGCTTAATTTTTGACAATAAGATTTTAAACCTGGATATGCTTATAAATTAAAATGACTCTGGAAGTTTGGCTTATGTTGATTCAAAAATTTCTTTAGAATATAATAACATCGGAAATAAAATTCCTCTTACAGATAACTATAGACATTATATAATTTTAGTTGAATTTTTCATACAGTGTTCGAATTTTCCTTCTAAAATTATGTTAACATAACCGGCAGCAGTTTGTCCCTCTAATGAACTGTAAACCTTACAGTGAAGAAAATTTTTTGACTTTACAGTTTTGAAACCTTTTACAACCAGTATGGTTTCAAAATCATAAAAAAGAAATATAACTGGACATTGGAACTGGCTTTCCGTTAAATAATGGACATTGGAGTTAGGTTATGGATGTGTTGTGTTTTATCAAATGAACCATGGAAGGCGGTTTAATTAATTTATCTGGTTGTTTCACATGCCATAGGAGATAGGAAATACTAGACTTTTTGTGTTAAGTAGCTTTATGTTTCTGACATCTATATCCGGGTCAGAGTATGGTAGTTTAATAGCCTAGGGTCAGCAAATTGGGCAGTGTTTGACACTGGAATTTCTGTATGTGTTGAAGAGATTGGAGGAAATATTGTTGTGTCACAGCTGGGACTTGAACTTCCATTCTGTCTGCCAAGGAATTACCAGATTAGCCTTCTCGGCTATAATGTATACCCATCTACAGGAAACTATAAGTGGCTTCATTAGGTGCTCATAGTTGGTGCGTTAAACTTCTGAATGTTAAACCGTATCAGGTGAAAGCAGTTAATAAACGGTTTCCCTCACTCTGAACACTTAGAATACTATCTTATTTATAGTTACTGACTGTTTTGTTTGAACGTGGTAATATAAAAACTAAATAAATTGTTATTTGACCCTTTTTTCCTGGACATTTTTAACAGTGTAAAAAGGTTTTAATTATAAAAGGAAAAATTAGCGTATTTATACTTTTTAAAACTGAAATAAATCTTGCAACACATACTGTAAATACATTCAATTAAAAAGCCAAATCGTCTGAAAAGAAGGCAGAAATTCCTTTTTTGATCAAAACAAAATAACTCAATTATTACTCGTCGGCTCCAGAAAGACAAGAACAGCTAGAGAACATAAATAAATCTCTGGACGGGATATTGCTATTAAGTTTTCGCGCCAGCTGCTTGAGACAAGAGACTAACAAATTTTTCCCATCCTTAACTGCTCGTCCGGAAGTAATGGAATGACTTTTGCTTGTCCGATGGAACGTGAGACGAAGTATTTTAGCTTTAGTTTGTGTCTCAACCTCAACCTTTTGATAAATGATCCAATAATGATTTGGAAATAGTTGTAGAGTATGTATTAATTAAAGTTCCCTGTAAAAGAATGCATGGCATAATAACAACTAATAGTTCTTATTTATTTGTTTAATTAATGACAGTTTTATGAAGCCACAGTATTTGTTTTCATATTTTTATCAGTTTTTCAAGTATTAATATAGTTTTGCTTGGCATGTGATTTACGTATTTTGTTTTCTTGAATGCTCCTTTATAGTTGATGCAAAAATACACCAAATATATATTTAAAATAATAAAATTTAAACTAACATTTTTAATATAATTTATAAGTTTAACATTTTTAATGCAATTAAATTTTAACTAACATTAATTAATGTCATTTTTAACGTAACATTATTAACATTTCCGATCTCAGTACAAATATATTTAATGAGTATAAGCCAAGCAGTTTCTTCTGGCAAATACCCGCCAAATTTGGTTTCATTGAGCCCTGAGAAATTTTCAAATACAGGACAGCTCAGTATGCTAAACAAAGTCATTTGAATTTGCACATGAAACTTAAATTCATCGACCAACTTAATGGAATTAGCTTTCTTTAATATGAAAGTATATGCTGCTAGGAGATTTCATACAAAATGTAAATAATCCATCGATGATATTTTTGTAAAGACGTGGTGCACTCTTTAGTTTTCTCTCTCTCTTGTTTACTTTCGGTTGCAATTTTATAAGCCTCAAAATAGTATTATTAATATGAAAAAAATCTAGCAAAAAAACTCTCAAGTGTCCGTTACTGAGCAAAGAGCAAAATGAGCCAGAAAAAAATTCAAAACTATTCGCGAGTAATATTTCAGTAAATAGACAACGTTTGCAAGATAAGTTTTTTTTTCAGTCAATTTTTTAAAATTAATTTTTTTCTTTAAATGTGTGTAATTTTTTTTAAATATTATAATTTTTACAGCTGTTGCAAAAAGTGAAAAGGATATAGAAAATTTCTGAAGAACTCGCAAGTAATATTTCATTCAATACACAACTTTCGAGTGGTTCTTTGGTTTTATATGACAATTTTTGAAAATTTAAAAAATTTACAAACATTTGCTGTTTTTTGAAGAATTTAAAAATTCTAAGGCTTTTTCAGGGAACGAATATAGGGCAGGAAAACTCTGTATAAATTCACGTGTTATATATTAGTCCATATTCAACTTTTGGGAGGTAGTGCTTTTTAATTATTATATACTCTTTTTTCGCACCCCCCCCCTATTGCGCATGTGTACCCTTTCTTTGTCTAAAAATTAGAGTACAAAGTTAAATTATATTTTTTCAAAGTGACATTGTAAGTAAATATGTATTGGACACAAAAAAAGTGTTTAAAAAGAATTGTACCTAGAATCTTTTTATTTTTAATGTAAATATTTCCTACTCGTACCAAACACTTAATCTGATGTAAATTTTTAAGTTTCCAAAATTCAAATATTTCTAAAAATGATAGTCAAAATTAATGTAAAAAAAAGCGCTAAAAGTAATGGTATAATGGACTCATAAATATAAGTATAATGGACTCATAAATATAATTAAAGAACTTAATTTTTTCTTCTTCATATAAATGTTTACTACTAGTGTCAGTCTTTAATCTGATATCATACTCTTTGCAACGCTGTAAATCCTTCTAAAAATGGGTGCTAGAATATATAGTTAGAATATATAGTTAGAATATGTAGTTAGAATATATAGTATTAGATAATATGATATTATAAGACTCAAAATAAAACATGATGGATAGTTAAAATGTTGATTGAAAAGTTTCGAATCAAGAAATTTAATTTTATGTCATCGATATTTTTCTTTAGTGACCATCTTTAATTTTGTATAATAATGTTTGCTTTCAAAATGTAATTCTTCATTTAAACGAAAGTCAAAAATTAATAATTATTTATTGAGAAAAAAAATATTCTTGTAACAGCATAACAGGAGCACAAAATGTGTATTAAAAAACTTTGCATAAACATGTTTTTACCATGTCTATCTTTAATTCGGTATCATATTCATTGCCTCTGCACTGTGTAATAAGGGTAAAAGTAGGGTTTATTTTTGAGAAAATGTTACTTACTTACATTGATATAATGAACACTTGATTTCAATAACTACGTGGTGCTCAAAATTGCAGTAAAATTATTGTATTGTATGGTAATGCCATTTCTGAAAGAAACTATTCATAGGGTAACGGTGAGCCTGAACCTCTGGTTTTCAAATTTTCAAAAATATAGTTCTTATTACCACACGTTTTGTAAAAAATACAAACTTTAAAGTATATTTAACCAAACAAATTTTTTAGATACCATGATCTAAAGTACCATAATAAAGTTACCAAATTTGCTAAATTTAAACACATATTATAAAAACAATGTTTGATTCTTAATTTTTCCAAAATCATTACCAAAGCGTTTTGTTAGAAATTACTGAGCTTTTTGGTGTTCCCATAGAGCCAAAAACTCTGTAAATTTTACCGTATTCTGGTAGTATTGACAATACTTTTTTTTTCCCTCCGTGTAGGAGTCTCTACTCCTGCTCACTTCATTCGCAAACTCTCGTGGTAGCCGCCTATCATTCATCGTTGTTTTATTTCTTAGAAATAAAAACTTTAAAAAAATAGATTATTTTCTTTAGAAAATTTAAAATTATTAAAATTTTACGAAAGAGCATATAACCTGAAATTTTATTTATCTAATATTTGAATCGTTAATATTTTAATCGTAACGACTATTGTGATCTGAAGAGCATTCAACTGTACTTGAAATAAAAAATATTTAAACATAGGAATGTAGAATTTGTGACACAATAATAAGCAATAATTGAAAGTAATTTTACTTATTAACAATTTATTACGATAACCTTGCACTGTATAACATTAATAAATTATAAATTGAAAACATTGATTCTTTGGATTCATTTACATTTTAAAAATAAATTTCGATGTAAATGTTATTTTTTATGTCTCAACAATTTGTCGCTTTCTCTTATTTCTTTGATTTAACTTATCAATTTTGGTTACTATGGGTTACTTTTCTCGTCAAGTCAAGAGCCAGCAAATAAAATTATGATATCGAGAGAGATACATTTTGTTGCAACAATAGATAAATAATCATTATTTAACGCAAAACAGCATTTACAACTGCAATAACTTTCCAACAAAATGGAAAAATTCATATTAAGTTTATAAACAAAGATGGCCTTAGCAACATGTTAAATTTAAATCCCGCTGTTGCCTATAGAACAATCCGAATGGTATGATTTCCTACAAATTGAACAGATAATAATTTGTGATCTAATTATTGAATATTAATTTTTTTATTCCATTGTACTTCATGTACATTTTACCTCAATCTTTTGTAATTTGAAGTTTTTTAGTTTTTGCGCAGTAAAAGCGATAAGTTGAAGATCCAAAGCAACGATGGCCTTTAGGATTTTTTAATATGGAGATATTTTCATTTAAATTTATTGTCATTCACATTAAATTTGATGTTGAAAATATTTCCTAATCGTGCTAGTCATTAATTTTGTATTAATTTTAAATCTTGTGTCGGAGACATTTCGGCCCAAAATTATAATATTTTTAAAAATGTTAGTCAAATATTACTGCTCATTTATTGCTCTCTGTTTTATGACACACATGTAGAACATGATGGAAACATAAAATATTTATTTAAAAGCAATACATAGGAAATTCGGTAAATGTGGTAAAATTTGTCAATTATATCATGATACCTCAGAAAGTGACATTTAAACTATTTATTTGGCTAATTTTGCTGTACATTTTAGTATTTTTTTTACTAAATATGAGGTAACAAAAATTTAATTTTGAAAACCAGAATTTCTGGTTAACCATATTAACGGATAAAGGAAAGAATGAATGATTTAAATACCGGATTTTTTACTTTTAATAATCAGAATTATGGTTTTTACCAGAAATGTAAATGTCATTATCCCTACAGTACTGTAATTTTACTACATTTTTTTTCTTCGTGTGATGGCATTATATATATATATATATATATATATATATATATATATATATATATATATATATATATATATATATATATATATATATATATATATATATATATATATATATATATATATAGGTTCAAAATGAAGTTAAACAAGGGAAAATTACAGACATATGAAAGAAAGCGGTGGAGGAGAAAAAATAATAATAAAAATAAAAACAACTGGAGAAAAAAAAAAGAATAAATTTTTTGTAAGAAAAATCCAGAAAATAAACGATATAATCTTTTCATCAGCCCACACGACTATATCCGCAGAAAAGAGTGCTTTCTGATAGTGTATCAATATAGCCAAAGCAAAATATAATAATACAATAGTGTGAGGAGCACTCAAAAAATTTCTTTACAAAAATTACAACATGTAAAATAGAACACAAAAAGTAAAAATAACGCGTAAAAACATATATATATATATATATATATATTTGTTGATTTATACGATAAAAGAAATGATTTTAATTTTAATATTAATAAACTAATTACTTGGAATTCTAATGTTTCTAGGATCATCTATTTAAATACCACTTTTAAAGAAATGAACAGAATTAAAAGAATATGTAGTAATATTTATTTATGCAAAAAACAAATCGATAAACTCTTTCAAAATTTGATAAAAAAACAATGGATACCCAACTAATGTAATAAAATTTTATATAAAATCATTGAATTAATCGTATATTTTTGTGGATATATTTACTAAAAAATTTTTTTGTTAATTTTCATAATTTTCCCATTTCGGGGTAAATCCATTGCCAAAATTATTTACTAAATAATTTCTTTGTTAATTTGTATAATTTTTCCATGTGCAAATCCATTTCGGGCAAATCCATCGTTAAAATTATTTACTAAAAATTCCTTTACTAAATAATTTCCTTTGTTAATCTATAAAATTTTTCCATGTGCAAATCCATTTCGGGCAAATCCATGGGTAAAATTGTTTGCTAAAATTTTTTTTTTAATTTATACAATTTTTCCATGTGCAAATCCATTTCGGGAAAATCCATGGCTAAAATTATCTACTAAAATTTTTTCTTTGTTAATTTTTCCATGTGCAAATCCATTTCGGGCAAATCCGTGTTAAAATTATCTGTTAAAATTTTTTTTCTGTGATAATTTATATAATTTTTCCATGCGCTAATCCATTTCGTGTAATTCCGTTTCTAAAATTATTTGCGTAACAGGCAATTTATGTTTCTCTTTTCTCTTTTATATTTTTTCTTAAATAGACACCTATTTTCTAAAACTATTTATGGTCAATTTTTAAAATTATCCAGTATAATATTACCTTGCGCACATCCATTTCGGGCCCATCCTTGGTAACTTACAAATCAATGCACAGAATAACAAATCACTTCTGCAGTGCAGTAAGAATGACACTTTAAAACCCTCTTGTTTACACTCAATTTGCGCTTTTGTTTTTATATTTTGTAATCTGGCAATGTTCCTGCGAAAACATTATTAAATCATTCTTGAAAAATTTCCGTCCATGTAAGTTGATCTGATTTCGCTACTCGCTTTATAGTCTAATTTTACTGTTTTTTCTTTTTATTTTATTTTATTTTCTGTTTTTACATGTTAGTTTTACTTATTTTTACTTTTTGTGTTCTATTTTATTTGTTGTAATTTTTATAGAAAAAAAAAGATTTGAGTGCTCCTCACACTATTGTATTAATATATTTTGCTTTCGCTTTATTGATACAATATCAGAAAGCACTCTGTTTTACGGATATAATCGTGTGGGCTGCAGAAAAGATTATATCTTTTTTTTCCCGGTTTTTTAAGTAAAATTTCATCCTTTTTTTTTAGACTGTTGTTTGTTACTTTTTTACTTATTATTTCCCCCTTTTTCAAATGTCTTTAATTTTTCTTTGTTTTATTCTTCATTTTGAACTATATATATATATATATATATATATATATATATATATATATATATATATATATATATATATATATATATATATATATATTGTGCTTTTGAACAATTTATTTAAATTAAGTTTAAGAACTATCGTTTATAAGTAGGTAAATGCAAGAATGCACATTAAATTTCAATATTTAATGAAACCATTTGAGATAATTAGGTATATTTGAATTCTAGACGCTGATTTGGAATCCTTTAAATCATACCCTTAAGAATTTTAAAGATGAAATCAATGTTTCTGTAAAAGTAAAGCAATATGATCCAAAAGCAGGGGAATTTGTCCGAAGTCTTATTTCAAAACCAATTGGTAAAATTTGATTAAATTAATTATCAAATTATGTCAGGTTCTGAAAAAGACAGCATGGGCGCTAATTGTTTTCTTTTTTTAAAGTGACATTTTTTATATGAGGGTGAAACTGCGAGTTAAATTAAATTTTGATACGCGGAAGAGACATTTATAATTCACTTCTGTCTTCATGAATAAAAAATCCTATATTATAGTCTTCCTTATTTACGCAAAATGCGTGAATTATTAAAAGATATTAAACAGCAATCGTGAAGTTTTCCTTAACAAATAAATTAGAGTCATAGTTGTACTAACATGCCAGTAGTGACTTAGGTCGGGTGATTTTTACCCTCTTAAAAATACGTTGTTTAAAATTATTTAAAAATTTAAATGGAATCTTTAGTTAGGATTTTCTAAACAATCAAAATTCAACCATACACTGTAAAAAGTCCGGATAAAATTCTGGCAAAAACAATCGGCACTGAAGGTTCTGAGTCTATTTAGCATAAAATCCATTCTTACCGGAACCTGTTATAGAACAAAAAAATCTGATATATCGTAATTTTTATAGTAATAATTATAGTAAAATCACTGATCACTCTAATTAAACAAGTATTGCTGTGAAAATCATGGTATAACATTTTACCGTAAAAATGGATTTTACGGAAATATGGATTTTACGGATGCTGCACTCAAAATGCCGGTACTTCATACCGTAATTTGATTCGTAATTTTTTTACAGTGTACTTTTGGTAGCATTTAATAAATAAGAGGATTCAATATTGGTTCGAATCAGATTTAGCGCAGTTCAAATAGTAACAATAATGTTAATAATGATAAATTACTTTTAAACTTACCTAATACTTATAAGATGTCAAATACCAGTGAAAATCATAAGCCCTATTGATTTTACAAAAAAGTGTTTCAAAATTAATATTTTTTTTTTGTCATAATGCAGAATTTGTAAGAATAGTTTGAACTGGTTTGAGAAATAATCATCCAAAAAGTATTATGCAATTATTTTTAAATATTTATTGACGATTATTTTTTTTCACTTAAAGTTCAGAATAGTGAACTATTTTTTGATATTTTTTGAAAATAATATTTTTTTGTAAAATTTATTTTTCATTTTGATGTAGCTCTTAAAAAGTGTCAATTGAACTAGAAGAAAAATATTGAAATGAATTTTATTTTCAACACACTGTATTCGAAAGAACACATCATCCTTACAAAATGGAGACTAATTATTTATTTATTTTTGATTTAAAAACTGATGAGGTTTGTGAAATGCTTTTAAATGAAAGCAATTATGATTGGATTCATTTTATTTTATTTTAATAAGTATCAAGTTTAAATTTGGAAATCTAAAAAGTATTCCTTTTATCTTCGTACGATACAGAAAGCAAACGAATAAAGAGGTCAGTCTTGATTCTCATGAGATCATATTCTTTAGATAGTACCTGATTTTTCTATTTCCCAGTTGAGCCTTAGGTTTATTTAATTGATTACCGTGTTAAATCTTTTCTTTTTTCTATTTTATGCTCTTTATAGTATAGATTCACAACAGCAGAGTTCCTTTGCAAGGTATAAAATTGTAGTATGTAATCAGGACTGGATTGGTCTAAAATTATTTGAATTTCTTATTAAATATATTGGTACAAGGAGAAAAATATTTTGTTTAATTATCGTACTGCAGGGTAATAATATTTATGGTAAACAAGGCCATAATTCTGATTAATAAAACCAAAATTCTGATTAATTTGTATCTTGTCTGGTCATTTGGTAAAGGCTTAAAGGAAATTCTGGTTTTCAAAATTATAGCTCCTTAGACCACGCATTTAGTAAAAAATACAAAAGTGAAAATTCAATTATACCAATAAATAGTTTTTATGCTATGCCCTAAGTTATCATGATAAAATTACTAAATTTTACCACACCTTCTCAATTATATCATACATTATAAAAACAAATTTTATTGTTATCAAAATCATTACCCAAGCGCTGCAGTAAAAATTTCGGAAATTTTTAGTAGTCCAATATATACAGAAACACGGTAAATTTTACAATATTCCGGTAGCTTTAATCGTACTCTTTTTCTCAGTGTGTCATCTTAAAAAGAATCATAATACCTAAAAGAATTACTGAAGCCAGAATTAAGGAAATCATACATTGATTAGTTATAAGTAATATGGCATTAAAACAAGTTGTTTCATTATGCAACTAGCTAGTCATACATTGAGAGAGTACTCTAGCAGTTGTGATTTATGTAAAATTCATTTCCACGTGTGCGGTTGTCAAACACAGTAGCCTGTTTTTCGTTAATTTTCCCAAAATTCGATAATTGAAACTGAAATGGCTAATTTCTAAATCTAAACAATGTGGTAGGTACACCAGGGAGAAATAGGGTCGAAACAACCAAAATATGGTAAAATTTACCGTGTTTCTGGCTCAATGGGAATACCTAAAATCTGGGAAATTTTTACCGAAACACTTTAATAATGAATTTTGATTAAATTAACAATCAAATATAATTTTATAATGTATGATAAAAAATATGTATATCACAAATATTACACTTGGAGGAAAAAAAATCATGGACTTTAAAGAGCCTGTGATAAGGAGAGGGTAACAAGAAAAGTGACTACATACATTTTGGTCTAAGTAATATTATTAAAAGTGAACAGATTTTTACATTATTTGTTTTTAGCTTTTTTTCATCAAAAAAGTACGCATCTAATTGTTGAAATTGTTATGATTACAAATGTCATTGAAACACATAAATTTTACAAATAAAATTTGAAATATGCTTTGAGGCATAAAGCTATGTTCTTGAGCTGTTAATATGTGTTTATATAATTAAGCTCGATATGTGTTACTTACAAGGGGGGAGAGGAGTGGGCATTATGAAATCTGACACTTTCTGACAAAAGGTAAAATGTGGATTAAAAAAATTGGGAAAATATTAAAATATTAATGAAGTCCCTGTTGTTTCTTAAAGCATATAGAACTTCTAATTATCTTTTAAAAGCTGTAGAATACTAAAATTTTTATAAATTTCATGAGTTATTTATTCACGCTTGGGTGAATATAATGAAGAGCTAATTTTCAAATTGTTTAGAAAAGTGTTTTGAAAGCATTTCTTGAGGAAAAGCATCATGGTTTCTTTAATGTTGGTTCCTATGCAATGTGCTTTATCAAGTAAAAAATTCTGGAGAAATACCACAAGATATTAAGTACTAATCTGAAAACAGTACTGAGCAAGCAGGCTAATGTTATATTTCCCTTTGTAAAAAATATTCCAAAGGGTTTCAATTTTCATTACCTCATAAAAAATATGTATTTCTAACACGAACATCCGTTATTCACTGCGTAAACTTTCGATCTTCCAAAGGCGGTTCGGTATGATAACAAAAATAGTGTTATCGTAATTACAAATTGGAACCAATGCGGAAGAACATGATTTTTAGGATACACAGCATAATAATAAATTTCAGACAAAGAAAATATAAAACATGAAACCTAATGAAAGTATATTAACTAAAAGGTAATTATTTAAGTAGTCTTAAAATAGTTTTACCCCTGTTCAAGTTTTAATTTATATTGCATGAGTTTTAACCTTGTTTTATCTGTAGCTCATCAAACATTATTAGTTTAGTCGCTGATTCTCATTATCGCCCAACTTTGAATAATTTTTATCGCATAAAATGATTGGATCATCGATGAATCGTTAAACATGACTATAGTCAAACAGTTCGCTTCGACTGCAGGGCTATGTTATCATATTTTCGAGTAATAAAGGTAAATTTTGAATGGCACTTTATTACTTGGATGTCAAAACAGAGAAAGAAAAAAAACGCCATAAAGATTAACGTGCAAGAATAAATTTAATTTATTGTTCATTTGGGAAAAGCTTCCGTCGCTGCATTTAATAGCAAAATGTCATTTACAGGTGGATGAAAAGGGATATGCTTGTGGCAGAATTTTATGGTTCAGAAATTATTTAGCGCTTGTCAGAAATCGTTTTTGTTTTTTAGAAACTAAAACTTCTATAACGGTTTTCGTTCCTGCAGCATGTGGATCTTATTGTCAGAGCTGCTGTTTTTAGTAAAATTACACGAGAGCAATAAAAGTTAACTGTAAATCTAGAGCTTAAGAAATAAAAAAGAGTATTGATGATTCCTTTATTCGTTCAAAATGTATAAAACTCAAATTGTTCGGAAGATTTGAGTAGAAAAATGATGTGTGTAATGGGTTGTATTTTAACGTATGGGCTAATTATTTTCATATTTCGCTGGATCTTCCAGATGTTTTTGTTTTTATACAAGGAATTTGGTTTTCATATTGGCAAATTAGTCATATAGTATTTCATAAATTTATACCTATAGTATTAAAAATAAAGCACAATTAAAGATAAAAATATTTATTATGATTTAAATATCGGTTTTAATTTGAGTCCTATAATAAATATAAATTTTTTTTCGAACTAAAAATTAAAAATTTAATTTTTTTATTTCTTACTCATTATCTAGTCAATTATATTTAAAACATGCTTTAAAATGTCAACCAGTGCATTGTATTCAGAGGTACTGTGTCCTTTACTACAATACTTTTTTCAAGGGGTTTTGAAACTCTGTACAACCAAAAAAAAAATGTGGTTTCCATGAAAATATGTGTTTGTTATAAAATTTGCGTCTGTAAATGATAACTTTGCTATCATCATAAGTTACCACGCCCTATTTTTCTAAAAACACGCTTTCTTAGCTCAGTGACTTGACTTATTTTTTAACAACGCAGAAGGACAACTTGAAAACAGAAGATAGGCCTTTTCATTGACAATGGGACCATCGCCAACTCACGACCAATTTGCCAATCATGGCGACATTATTGGCTAGACTTATCTACCTTCCTAGAAATTCAAGACTCTAGATTCTATGGTAAGCAAAATATCCGTGTATTCTCAAGAAGCTTTTCTTGATAAAAATGGTAAGCGATAGACCAAAGTGTCTTTCATATAAAGAATCAAGCACCTTTTGTTTACAACGAATCACACAGTTTCATGGAAATGACAAGCAAAGAAATAAAAACAGTCGGTGAAGGAAAATTCTAAATACATATTTACTTAATTTTTTTTAAAAATTGATAATGGATATTTACTTATCTTTGCCGTGTCTTTTACAACATGAAAAATACAAGATAGACTCTAATCCGAATTTTTTGAATTTAGTTAAGTGTTATAAAAACTATTATTTTTATATTTTTTTAATTTACGTTAGGAAAATTTTTCGCCGTCATCAACATAGATTTTTATATAGTTCAATAATAATGAAATTGAATTAAAAAAAGGAAACCTAAAACCGGAAAAGTTTGCAGTATTAAATTACTTATTTAAAATTAACTACCGACAAAATTTTATTGTTTTTCTTAAAACTGAAATCCTCTTTATGTAAAAATTTGAACGAATAAGTTCTAGTGATGTTCATTACTTGCAAATGACCACTGCTCTTAAATCTCAAATATTTGTCTTATTTTTGAATCCTACTCATAACTAGTTCTCTCCCTTGACTCTTTTCATTATAAACAGTACATGTTCTATTTTCTTATCAATAATCGTTAATTAGAAGGCTTTCAGTTTCTAATACATTCTAAGTAAATATTAGATGATAGGATGGACTAAACAAATGTTTTAACAATGTTGCAATAGTTGTAAAATGGGACTGAAAAGCTCATTCAGACTTTGAAACAAAATTACATTCACTTTACAGATAAATGTTTCAGTAATAGTACTAAAATATGGCCTCGTATATTTTCACTTTTTGAGTAAACTGCAACACTTGATCACTAGAACCCAGCCTAAATGATTTTAAACAACTTTTAATTTTTTTAAACTATCTTTAATTGTCTACCAAGAATTTATTTATTTTTTTATTTTAAAAATATAACAATGCTAAACCAGAAACCCTATTTTTCTGCTTTCATTTTCTGGTTTGGAATTTAATGGAAGCAAAGGTAAATTTCCCTCAAACACAACTACAATAAACTTCTTGCGAAATTAGCCGCACTAAACAGCGATATTATTAAATTTTATTTACTTCATTGATCAAAGAATTAAACAGTTTCAACGCCGCAAACGGAATAAACTAATTACCCTCAAAAAAGTCGCATTGGGTATTTTCCCGCTTGTATTGAAATATACGTGCCAACTATTCACCCGAGAATTATCTTTACATTTTACTCTCAGTAAACTGAAATATTTTATCGGAAAAGTATTTTGCTAGTTATAGCAGAGAGTAAAATGGTGCCTCGTGTCAGAGTCACCGATCAATTCTTGCTGAGGAAACTAAAGCAAGCCGTTACCTTTTACCACTAAGTGGAAGAGGGAGTGAAAGTGGGGTGAAGGTATTGGTTGAAGCAGGGAAGAACAATTCGATTTCTTCCTTTTCCTTAATCAAATTTTCTTCAGTGAGAGAGCCATAAAGATGCAAAGCTGATTTATCTGAGGCATCGGTCTCAGTAGAAAAAAGACGGGTTTTTTTTTTTTTTGCAATACCGTAATAAGATTCTTTAAAAAGACGTAAAAGGTTTCTCTGAAAGACGCTAATTGCATTTCGAAAGTGATGCCTTTCAATAATGAATTAAGCAACAAACCTGAAAGACAATCGCTGCATTTACAGACTTCAGCATTTCTCTGACTTACCAGAATCGAGAATTCAGTTTAGAGCTGTTATGTCTTAATACATAAAAAGGGCTCATTTCCCGTTAACGTTTCCTGCAATAAATACAACTGGCATGGTTAAGGTATCTCTTAGAGCGAGAAACACTGTAAAATTTACCATATTCTGGTAGTTTTGATCATATTTTTTTCTCAGTCTACCAAACTAGAGACGCTATACAAAACTGCTTTTAAACTTTTAATTATAAATGCATAATATAGTATACTAAGAAGCATGCACTTATGTAGATAGATAAATTTATGATTTATTATTAGTACTAGTTTGATTTGGGTGAGTTAGGCACTAAAATTATAGACACTGAATTCAGCTACGTGGAAGCAAAATATAGATTGATTTACTGTTTATAGTATTTTGTAAAAAAAATAAGTCTCCTAAGATGTGAAAAATTATGCGTTTTATTTGTTTCTTTTCAAATGTTAAGTTTTGTTTGCTGTCATGTCATAAGTTTGTAATAAGATAACTATTCCTCTTTACACTCTTAGTGTCATGCAATGATTTCGAAAGGGATATTATTATGCCGAGAGCATAAAAACTATTATTATTAAACTTTAACGCGTAATTAAAAAGTAAAATAAATAAAATTTAATATCATTGCTTATATTGTTTGCTTAGAAAAACGGATTCACCGTTTTTATCTAATGACACCAATTCAAATTTAATAAAAAGTAACAATATTACGAATTGCTGAACAATGTCGATGCTGTCCATGTTGTTAATGTTTTAAATTTTGGTATCACTTTTTCCGAAGAAAAGTTTTTTCTCTCGATTAATTCTGAATCTTTGACCTAAGGCAGAGAAGGCAAAGAAAACAGAGAAGAAAAAAAAACATATCTAGACGCGAGTAAAATACGCATCAGTTTTGAGTTTTATTTCTAAAATAATTTACCGGAAGTAAAAATACTCCTTGGGAAATTTTTGTTGAAATTTTTTATTTTTTTACTACTGCTGAATACAATTAATTCTACACAAAATCAATCATTAAGTGTGGAGAGGTTGAAAATGATCTCTTTCCTTATATTCTGAATGAATTTAAGAAATTAGTGGAGCTTGATCTGAAGCTGTTATTAAGTGCAGTTTGACTGTGCAGAAACAGAAACAGACTGAAATTTAAAAATAAATAATGAAAATAAAATAATAAAAATAGGAATAAAATTTCCAAAACAGAAGAAAATTTAAAAAGTCAGCTTCTACAGATATTGAATGGCCTATCCAAATCATTTTGTGAATGTCTCCATTTTTAAGTACCAAATTAAAATGTCAATTGTGACATGAATTTCAAACAAACTGTAAAATTGTGGAAAACGAAAAATTTCACATGATTTGAATTCTGTATATTTTATTAATATTTTAAAAAAAATCTATATATAGTTAAAAGTGGATTTATTAGTGAAATTTTTAGGTGAAATATTCAAGCAATAATTCAAGTGTGTTACTTTATGTAATTTATCTTTTGTTTATATAATTTGTGATATAAAATAGCAGTAATTTACAAATCTATTCTCTGTTTTGAAATTAACCTCGTATCTTGATTTTCACTTTTCAAAAATTAATGGAGAAGTAATATTACTATCTAAAAATGTTTTATCGGATTACACTGCTTAGGGGTAAACACAATCTGCAATATGTGAATCTAAAAAACAGAAAGGATATTTTTAAAAAAAAATCTTTATTTTTCCTTAAATTTGTTCTTTAAAAAGGCTTTATGAACTTTAAATTTGTATCTTATCAAATAAATTATTTAAATTTAGTTAAAAAAAATATAACGATTGTTACGTCGTGCATCAGATTTATTTTGTGTATTCCAGGGCATATATTGCAGATTTTCTTTCAGTTTCTTTGTATTGTGTATAAAACTAAGAAAAATGGACATTAACCAGACTTTAAATTAAAAAATAGCAAATGATATACAAAAAAAAAAAAAAAAGACAATCAAATACTGAATTTGCGAAATAATTTTCTTATTCTAAAATATTCATTATTTTATGATCTCAAGCGAACAAATTCTTTAAAAATGATATATTTGTTTCGAACCACTCAATGATTTTATTGTAGTGATTAATAGAACGAGTAAAAGAACTTTGCGTGAAGGAAATAACTCAATTTGACAAATTACAAACTCCTGTTGATTTGAAGAGCAATTCCTTTCCTTGCGATAAAAACAGAATAATTCCAACTACAATTGCTCAGACGGGCGTTAAATTGCTGAGGTTTGGCATCTTTAGGGAAAAAAAAGAATGGAACAAATCCATGGGGTGCTAAATAAAGATTAACGATTGTGTTGTGCATAAGGCGGCATAATTTATTTCCAGAAATTGATAACCACAGCTAAGATGACCGGAAATGTATGGTAGACAGAAAAGAGGAAATCGTTGATGAATGATCATTGCTCTATCGAAAGGTTCGATCGATGTCAACTACTGAGCCAATCATACTCCTTTCTCTTGGCTTTTGCAGCTAAAGGGAGAATGTTATCTGAATCATTATGGGTAACTCCCGCCTTTCGTTCCCTAACTGCAACCTCGACCTTTGCAGCATGTAAGGTTCGCTTACAACTTCTTTTTGCCGACTTTGCCAAATCACTAACAATGCTACTTAGCATCTTATTGACCATGCGCAATGAAATCTTTTATGTCTTGTTGAGATAATGTCAATGTTTTGAGAGTAAAATATGTTGTTTAATTTTGAGAATCATTTGAAGAGATGTTTGTGTACCAATGACAAACCAAAAATTTTTATTCAAATCGGAAATTTATTTTACAAGAATCAGAAGATTCATTTTCAATATAATATTAATCCTATAATCCAAGAACTCGGTGTAGAGTTGTTTGAAATTTGCCTATGTGAGCATGCTCTCTCTCTCTCTCTCTCTCTCTCTCTCTCTCTTATTACTTACTCTTACTATCTTATTACTTATCCTTCGTGATACTTATCTTCCTTATTATTTTCTTTCTTATTACCTCTTATTCTTATCACTTTAAAAGGTAAAATTTTTCTGCATTACTCTGCGTCGGCCAGGTGGCCGAGCGGTTACTGGCGCAGTGAGACTGCAAAGCTAATGACTGTGGGTTTGAATCCCGCTCAGGGTATGGATGTTTCTCTCTGTGTATTGTGTGTGATGTGTGGCCTAAAGGATATCTCCAGCAGTGCGGCGCGGGTTAATGTTGCTTGTATCCGTGACTTTCGTCACAAGGTGCTCATTGTATCTTTTATCAATTTGTTAATGACAATGTTTCAAAATGTCAGCTTTCTCAATATTTATATTTTCGGGCAAAAAAGAAGTAAAATGTCTTAGCTAAATCTTTGATTCACTCGGTCTATCATCGATAAAATAAAATTGTTTGCCTTTTAACCCTTGAAGGGCAGTTGTCGAACCTGCAAATTAGTAGCTTTTTTTCTTCCTGAGTAAGCAAAATTTTAAATTCCCTGTCTTTTTGAGTCGTAGACTCTTGAAACACTAGACAAATATTCATCGATCTCGATTTTAGATTAAGTTGCTAATACTAATTTCAGGCATTTAGCAAAAATCTAAAATATCCATTAAGCAAAAATCGAAAACAATGATTCAGAAATACTGCTATCGTTTATATGATGAATTTTAAAGTTGGAACGCTTAACTACAGAAATATCATCACTTTATGCTTGATTCATATCATCATTTCGTGTTAAAGGGATATCTGAACTTTATTTTATCACCATAACGATGGAAATTTCGATAACAACATCACTTACCCTCATTTTTTTCGTCGCCATAAGAAGACCAGAAAACATCTAAGCTTGATAAGAAAAGTAAAGAAAAGTTGTAGATAAGAACAACTTGGTCCTGCTGTTCTGGAATTTTTTTTTTTATCCACGAAGAAATGGCTTCTGAGACAAATTGAAGCGACACTCTCCAAGGGAAATTCAGGAAGGCTTGAAAGACGATAGCTATTGAGCTAAAGACTTTATTTTGAGGCTGAGTTATCTTCGCTCTTTATTGCGCTAGACTAACTAGACAAAGGACGTCTAAGACCATTTATGTAATAGTGTTGCTGTTTTATTTTGTCTGCGAAATAGTTTCGATTCCTTACATTTAAACATATAGGCAAGAAACGCATTTTTTTAAAATTTATTTATAAAAAAACACCCAAACTCTAGTTTGAATCAACTTGAGAGCTGCGAATTGCAATTTTAAAAAGTGCACATTTAAATGCATTTGAATAAAAAAAAATTTATTACATATATAGTTTTTTTTTTAATATTTGTAATTTTACTAGTGACTAGTTACTATTTTAGTGTAATGTTACAATTACTCAGTCACTTAAATATTTTCTGCTAATTACTCTAAACGATTATTCACCCTTAATTTCGTAACTGTTTCTGCTTCTTATATTTGAAATTTTCAGGTAATTCTTCTAAAATGATGTGAATTTTCTTAATTTAAACGAAATATCAAGGAAAATATTTTAGATTGCTAGATGAAATTTATATTTTGTTGAAGAGGTTTGATTAACGTATATCATAAGCTTAAGATGTTAATGAGTTCAAGTTAGCTTCGATTCCATTAGTTGAAGAGGTTAGAAGTTTTTATGATAAGTTGAAGAAGATCGATGAATTTACCATTTGTTGAAGAGGATGTTGATTGGTGTAGTCGTCATATTATTCCAGTCTGACGTAGGCAAGCAATTATTTAACAAAAATCATAAATTGCTTAATAAAGAATCAGATTATAATAAATAAGAATGTTTTATGTTTGAAATTTATGTGTAATCATATGGAGCTCCTAAGTAAAAAATGACTCATAAATGAAAATTAATCAATAAATTTAGAAAATGGCACGAATGGTGTGGCTGCAGGGCCAAGCCCAGCAAGACACCTCCCTCCATCAAATAATCAAAAATGCAAGTGTAATGCGCACATTTAAATAGTTTTTGAAAAGGGAAGTTAAGGAATAAATGTATTAGCTATTAATTGATTAAATGTAATGCTAAGGCTCTTTTTCTTAGCCTTACTCATTCAAATGAGTCAGCGGAAAAGAAAGCGTAAGAAATCATAACGAATTTTAATGAAATTAGCAACCATATAACGGTTTACGAATTCTATGCTTTCCAATGAGGTGAACCGGGGTTTGATTCCGGAGATGGCTGGTAGATACGAATTCCGCATCCGGCTTGCACCGAGCACAGTGCTGACGTGAAATATCCTCAGTGGTAGACGGATCATGGGTTAGAGTCCCCTTGCCGTCGAGCTAAATGTGGGAGGTTCTCGTGGTCTTCCTCTCCATGTAACGCAAATGAGGGTTAGTTCCATCAAAAAGTCCTCCACGAGGGCAAATTTCTCTCAATACTTGATCCAGGAGTTTCCTTATCCTGGATTGAGTTCAAAATTACAAGACTACGGAGTTGAACATTAGTAGTCGTTAACCCAAAAATTAGATCGGCTTTTCAACGACGGTTATAAAATAAAATAAAATAAAATATGTTAGGCAGAAGTAAAGGAATCTCTAAAAATAGATTTTATTCTGCACTCATTTCAAGGTTCTGGTATAAAAAGATTACAGATTTATATTAAGGATTTTTATTGATTGAGAAAAGAGTTTTTTAATTATAGGAAATATGTTCTGCACATTTCATCATGACACGAAAACATACTGAATTTTTTTTTTGTTTTGCAAAATTTTGCTTCTCTCTTGGAAAAGAATTTTAACTTTCTATATGTTCTTTTTTGTTATACGGGGTCATTGCACTTCCTGTCTGATATTAAATTTCCTGGGGGCGAGTTTACAATTTGCCAACGTTCAAACGTCTCAGTTAAATTTATAATTTATTGAACTAAGATATTTATTTTTCTTTGTAATTTAGAAAACAATTCTGTATTTTTTTATTTGTTTCTTTTTTCGTGCATGTCTTTCAATGCGTTAAAAGAAGTGTTCGACCATTCTCTTCTAGAAGAAAGAAGCCCTTCGAATGGGTGCCATTAATGATAAATTCGATCCATTAGCAGTAACCTAATGTCCTCTTTCCTTTAACCCCTACCACGCAGTTTATGTTCGTTGCTGCAAGCTATTAAAGAATATTATGCTAAGGACTTTTCTCTTCTAGGAGGTTTTGATTCAGCGCGATTTTAAAAAACTAATAAAACCAACACGTTGACTCATTAATACTTAAATGTTTATATCACAATAATGCAAAAATGCTATAATAAAAAAGACAGTTCATTAATATATAAATGAAGTGGGTATTTTCTAATGTCAAATGCAGCTAAAATTTAAAAACATCGAAACTCAATGATTATAAATTAAAATCAAACGCTTCAGTTTACCATGATTACTGCAAGTAATTATTCGATGCGGAAGTTTTAATTTTTTTCATTTTTTTACAGAATACAAAGTTTAAGTTAATATCGAAAAATTAAAAAATATCCAAAATATTTAAAGTTTTTGTAATATTATGAGCGAAGATTACCAGGTAGAGGTGTAAAACATTTAATCCATTCTTTTACGAACTAAAACAAAGTAATCAAAATATTTTTAAGCGTTTCACTATTTTTTTCCAAATGTGTCCCTTTATTCAGTTAATTTTACTGGATTATATTAATAGATAAAATTTTGAAATTTAATAATTCCGGTAATTTTGAATTTAGTATAATGTGTTTCTCAATATTTTTATTAATTGACAGTCATCTGTTTTTACATTGGCACTTTTTATTTTAAGACTTCATATGAAAATTTAAATTCCGTAACTTTGGAGTTAAAATTGTAATAAGTGACGAAAATTATCCTTAATAAATGTTCACCGAAAAGATACAAGTTTTAAAATTCAAGTCATGGTTTTATAATTTCCAATTTAAAAAGTACACTCTCAGAAATAAAACTCTCAATTTTGACGATTCTGCAGTTCTTGAATTGTATTTTGCTCATTTTGATAATTATTTCATCTCGAAATCATGTGATCTGAGACGAAACGCGAACTCTCAATATATGACGAAATATTTTCAACTCAGAACTTCATTGCAGTGCATGGTGGAAGATTAGTAACTAGAATGACGAAATTAAAACGATCAAACTTGAATGGTGAAATATGTCAATCGCCCTGTATTGTGGTCATGGAGTTCGCCTTACACCTGGAAGATCCCGGGTTCGAATGACGCCAAGGGCATGGATGTGACTTATCGCTCTATTCCATCAGCCGTTCTTGTGTTGTCGGGACAACGTTGATTCACCTATATGGTGCCCACGAAAAAGTGGTCAATACCAATTGTTAAATACAAAGAGGCAACATAAATGTTTTTTTTTTTTGTTGAAAGAAAACGAATGAGAAAGCTTTTTTTTTACTTTGACAAAATTTGTTTCCTCGAAGAAATTATAGTTGTTTCGTAATCGTGACGAAATGTTCACTCGGAGCACATACCAGGAAACGGTTTCGTCAAAAACAAAGAAAGTTTCATGAATTTTGAATATCCATTTTTTACAGCATATTAAGCCATACAAAATTTTGTTTGTCCCTCTATATTAGACATAAACAAAGTATATTTTCATTTGGACTACTTGTTAAACATATTTTGATTGGTTTTAATGCATTTTATTTGTTCGTTTTTTTATTTCTAACTGTACTGTTGATTCCGTATTTATTTGATTGTACCAATTAATTACAAACTGAAGTGTGGGCTTTTAAATTTTTTAATTAAAAAAGATGAATTATACTTAAATAATAATCATTTTAACGAAAAGAATAATTTAAAAATTTGGCTTTTTGAAAATAAGAAAGTGGAGCGTCGCAATTTTCTATACTTATCAAATGCCGTACATGACGCATGGATTTGCATTATATTTTATATTGTATTGTACGTGGTTTGTATTTGTATAACGATATTTGTCGCCTAAATTAATTGAGAATTTATATTGTTTGATTTATTTTGCAACTATAATTTAAATAAATCAGATGAGAAAATAATTATTACAATCAAAACAACGTTGAGCATAATATTTACTCAATATGAAAGCAGTCATTCTCAATAACAACCAACAAGATATAAACCTTTTAATCTACTGTTTATTAACTTCTATTCCGTAACTTTAAAGTCAACAAATTTCAAGTTTTAAAGAAAAATCAACGAAGTATATAATGTTTACGTACTCATAGCAAGTGCATTTTTTTTCCTTTCAATTTGTAAAATATTTAAATCCATTCAATATAATATAAAGTAAGCCAGCGAGCAAACATCAAAGAAAATGTTTTCCTTAGTTGAGTATACTTCAAACATAATATAATAATCAGAGGAAATATTTGAGAAAGAGTAAACATACTCTTACTAAAATTTTCAATAGAATACAATAATGCGTGTTTTTGATTACCAAGTATTGGCGAATAAAAAAGGCTTTTAATAACTGCCGAATCGCATGAGAGTTAATGAATTAAAAAAAATGGACTATAAAGGAAAGGTTTTCTATTAAACTACGTTGCATATTTCATAAAGAAATCTTTTGAAAATACGTAAAAGTGTTGAAAATATTTAGTTTGGAATGTAAAAAAATAAATTCCATACTTTGCAATAGAAATCGTTATTAAAGTATTTTAATTACAAATTACAAATAAATAGGAAATAAGTTCATAATATAATCATTACAAAAGTAAATAGTATTACGTTTTAACTAATATTTTATATAATAATAATATTTATTTTTCACGAAGTAGGTCAAGGTATTTTAAATTTCATTCTCCCATTGAATTCGGTTATATTGTTCTCCATTTGATAATGATTTTAAGGCATAGAATTAAAAGGAAGCAAATAAATTTTATGAGTTAAAATTTGATAGCAAATAAGTTTTACGGCTGCAATAAATTATTTGATAGCAAATAAATTTTGGAAGCAAATAAATTTTATGAGTTAAAGATTGATTTGAATTTCTTAAAGAAAGCGGATGGACAATTAATTATAAAAGCTGAAATATCAAAGCTAGAACATGTTCATATGATAAAATCACTACAAGGGTTAAATATCCTCATTACCTTTCAAATTGTAAAAAATGAGTGAATTACTAATTTTTATGTATTCATTGGTAAATTATCCTATGGAATTCAGACATATGTTAAGAAAAATATTAAAAAAATTTTGAAAAAATGGAAAGTGACTTCAAATAATGAAAAATTTTACATTCACTTAAATTGCAACGAGTTTAAATTTTGCGTGGTTTGTAAGGCAGCGTACTGGGATGAATGAGTTAAAAAATAAATTGTAATAATTAATAACGAACAAAATGAAATTTCTATGATATAATCTCTTTTTTGCAAAAAATCGTTAGCGACTTTATGATCGCAGCTTTAAATGTTTAACTTTACGTTACATTTTGCTTCATGGTGTAAAAATTATCAGGTTTGCTACATTGTTATAATTTACGATGGTTCTGGCTCTATGAAAACAACAAAAAGCTTTGTAATTTTTACCGAAGCACTTTGGTAATGATTTTGGTAAAATTAACAATAAAATATAGTTTTGTAATATGTGATATCATACAATTATGGTGACAGAGCCCACCTGTGGCTACCACGCTAAAATTTATAGTTTAATTTATCTATATTTAGTTTATGTTTCAGTTTAATGAAAATACTACGCATCAAGCTGTTTCATGAAATTTGCAATGACGAACAGATTTAATTACCGATTAGAAATTAAAAAACGTTAATGTTAACGGATTGGTCATGTGTTACTTAAACCTGAAAAATTAAAAGTAAAACAGAGTTTTGATTGGAACGTTCAGGGTAAGAGAAAAAGACCTAAAAACATTTAGGGTAGGTCGATTGTATGTGAATTGAAAACAATAGGGAATACATGGAAAGAGATGCAAAACATCTGGCCACAATTGAGAAGAGATGAAGAGTTATAATAGATACCCTGTTCTCTAATTCGAAGTGAAGAGGAATGTGAATGTATATAAGATCCTTTGGTAATGATTTTGAGAAAATTTACCATAAAATACAGTTTTATGATACGTGGCATTATACAATTACAGTGACATAGTCCGCCTATTACTACCAAGTTCAAATGATCATATAGTTTATCTGATACAACGAATAAGAAAAATATTCAAGAACGAACAATGAACTCTTTTTTAACATCAACATGCTGGAAAACCTCAAAGTTATCTTTAAAGTTGTTGAACAGATAGAATCGCCTGTATTTTAATTTAAAACAATGGCCAACGCTTAACCAATTAAAAGGCTGCATTTTTCAAATGAGTCTACACTGTTTGAAATTTGGTTAAATAACAATTTATTCAATTGCTTTTTATCATATTCAAATAAAACATTTAAGTAACCATAAATAAGATAATATTTAAACTGTTAACTGTGAGAAAGATCGTTTATTATTTACTTTCACCTAATACGGTTAAGAAACAAGAATTTTATCACACCAACTAAACCAACGTTATGAAGCCACTTAGTTCTTTGCAGTTGGGTACATATAATAGTCGAGAGGGCTAATCTTTTAATCCACTGACTGACAGAACGGGGGTTCGAGTCCCAGCGTTGACACCACAATGTTTCCTCATTTTCCTTTAACATACGAAGAGTTTCCAGTGTCCTGCACCCTGGACTCTCGACTCTGGACTGTTAGAAAACGATACTCTCCTTCAAGCATAAATAAGAACTCAATAGAGCTGATAAACTGTCTCCAATTTCCACTTCAATTTCCTTTTTACGATTTTCAAACCTTGCTGGTTGTAAATGGCTAAAAAACCGTAGATGTTTGTATTCATGATTTTTTTCTATATTAATTGGAAACGATTTCAAAACCGTAAAGGTAAAAAATGCTCGCTACCATAAACATTGTATTTAAATTGGATTCACAGACTGCTGCAGATTATTTCACTATAATTAATTTATAATGGAAATTTTAACAGGGTACCAAATGAACTTAGAAAAATTTCGTAAGAAATTTTTAGATCGGGGTTTAAATTTATCCCTTACAGCTAGCGTCCAAATTTCAGGACGATGGCTTTAAGGGTTCTTGAGACACAACACGCACAATCTTTTTATTTTATTATTTGAAATAATGATAATTTATCTTCAAAATTGTGACGAGCGAAGTACAGTCAATGTAAATTAAATGCAATTTATTTAATGAAATATGTACTGTTATGTATCACTTTTAATCATTATTGAATGATACTTTAACAAACTTAGTTAAAAGAATAGGACTACAGTTATTTGTGTAACAATTATTTCATTTTCCACCTCATTACTGTTATGGAAATAACTAGTCATACAAAAATAGAAAAAGGTAAGTTAATAAAAAACCTGATATTAAAGTCAGTGCTAAAGAAATATTCAGAACGGGAAAAAGTTCTTATAGTGTAGTAAAAATAGGGAGGAAAACGAAAACTCTACCCTTATGAAATTGTTCTGTTTCATAAACAATAAATGGACCTGCTGATAAACATAGAATGCTTATCAAAATTTTCATACCCATTGGCAAGGGAGATTTTATTTCTAACTTCCATGCAAAAACAGGTTTTCTAAAAAACTACTAAAATTCGTAAAATTCCATTAAAATCAGTATCCATCCTCTGAATGACAACACAGCTGCAATTATATTTATAATAGTGGTGTCTAAGAGTAGTAAATTAAATATGCGTAATGAAATGGACCGCTTACTGTTGTTTGTTCGTGATTTATACGCCATCCAGAAATTTCTTGGAAAAAATGTCTAAATAGAAATTTGCTCAAATGTTACATTGTCAATTAAAAAAAAACAGTCATATAGCCGTAAATAAGAAGGTAAGGAAACTGTTAACTGTGGGAAGAACCATACATCAACTGTTTTTACTTAATATGGTTAAACACCCAGAATTTTTCTGCACTAATTAAGCCCACCTAAAGAAGTCACTTAGTTCCTTGCAACTGCGTACATATTATAGCCGAGAGGGCTTATCTGTCTGTCTGGAGCTAATCTTTCTGGAGGGTGATCTCTCAGTAGACTGAGAAAACTAGCGTTTGAGTCCCAGCGTTGACGCCTCAATATTTCTATTACCTTCAACGCCTCAAGAGTTTCCAGTGCACTGCAGTCCACAATTTGTGTCCCGCACTCTATGCCTATTACCTAACTCAAAGCCTGTCTCCTATGTCCAGTTAAATTTCTTTTTCATGGGTTTGAAGCCATGCTAGTTGTAAATGCTTAAAAAAACCATGTATTCATGGTTTTATAGCCATACTAGCTGTAAACGGCTTCAAAACCGTAAAAAAAGGTATAAAATATTCTTTACCGTAGACTTTACAGTCCATTGAACGGACGGACTGCTGTCGGTTATTTTAGCAAAATTTTAGATTAAAAATTTTAACAGTGTAGCAAAGTAATGTCAATGCTCGAAGCTCACTATATTTTTGAACATAAAAAATAAAGGTATCTTGTTATGTGATAATTAATTTTTTTCCTTCATTATAAGACTGTTTCACCTTTATATGCTCAAGATGTCTATCATTTTAAAATCAATGATCCTCTACAGCTTTTTAAATATAATGCCCGTCGCATATTTTACGCTTACTTTCTGAGAACATTTGATATAATAAAGCGACTGATTTTAAACGGAATATCTAAGCTAACGAAAAAAAATTAAAGTTTACAAAAGCACGAAGAGATAAATGATTACTGCCTTCACAGAGAAAAAATTCTGTTAAGCTTGTATGGTAATAGCATTTCTGGTAAAAAAAAAATCAATATAATTCTGGTAATAAAATCAAATTACGCAGTAATTAAACATTTTATTTGGTAGTTGTTCCATTCTAATTGTGAAAGTTTATCACGAATTCTATCTTCAAATTCTAAGTTCGTATTATCACACCTTTAGTATAAACAAAGAACTGAAAAGTAAATTTAACCGAATAAATGGTTTTTGTGCCATTCACTAAAGCATCATGATAAAATTATCATGTTTAATGTCATTAATTACCAATTAACCAAACCAAATACTACAAATTTTTCCATATTTTTGTAGTTTTGGCCATATTTTTTTCTAATTATTTATAATATATTTCTGCTGAATATACTTTTGACATTTTAATTAAGCCTAAGATATATATTTCTTATTTACAAAAATGCTTTAAAATATTATCGTATTTGCTTGCTTTTCAAAATTTAAAATTTAAAATTAATAGATTTAGCATAGTTTGAAAGTTTATTAATGTTTTTATAATTTTCGATATTTCTTTTTCTTGCTGTTTAAGTCTCTTTTAAAATATCAAAGGGTTTTCTGATATGTATTGAAGATAGATTTACCTTATAAAGTGAGTTTATTGAGTGAGTAATTATCATTTGGATTTTTTTATCCTGCTTCATAACTTTTGTTTGTCAATTTCAAGAATTTTAATCTTCACCTGTAACTTTGTTCCTTTTGTTTGGGACAAAATGAAAATTGTGACTTATTTGTTTTCAGAACTTGCGAAAAACGCGAGTTTTAATTATTTAAATAAGAGAATGCAAAGTTTTTATGTTTTAAATATATACCCTGGTTCGATTTAAAAATAAAACGGTGATATTGATTGTATTAAAGGAATGTTTTAGCATGTTTTGATGTTGTAATGATTCCGTTCTGGTAAATTTCTTTTAGAAAAAATGCTGATTTAATGCCCCAATGATTTTATTAGTGGCTTTTTATGTATTTTTCTCCTATTCTGTGCAGTTTTTGAGATATGAGAGATGACTTCCTAATTTTATATCTAGCGGTTTTATAGAAAGTCGTATCTAATAGTACATAGACATGTCTCTGTACTTAGACAACATATTTATAGCTATTTTTACGTCCACTTGACAATTTAAGGAGTAGATATGGATATTAGATACGAATACGCTTCTGTTATAATGTATACTCTGCATCAAGTTATCTGTACTCTGTATCTATTATAATAAAGATAAAAACTGCATCACGAAAATAGGGTTGGAATAAAACGTATTTTTGTACTAGGTTCGTAATGTGATGAAGAAAAGTCGTGATTATGCATCAACCGCAATATAATTGAGAAATAATATCGCGTTTTTTTTCTGTTAAAATTTATAAGAATATAACAAAGTGGTCTTAAGCTTCAGTTTTTTTTTAATGGAAGGAAAAGTAGAGTGAAATGGATATGAAAATGTAACAAAAAAATAAACGAAATCAAAGAAATATGTTGGGGCTTGCTTGAAATGAAACTAGAAAACTGACATATAAACTAATGCTGTCAAATGGCGATGCGTTAAATCTCCGCAGTTTGAATTGGTTAGAAATTTTGAATTTTAAATAGAAATATTAACAAAAATAGAAAGCTAAAAATGTAACGGGTTGTTAGAGGTAATCGAATAAATAAGTTAAAATAATAAGACATAAAAGGAAATGGGAAAGTTTTCATTCAAATTTAATATAGTGGCTCGTTAAAAATATAAATCTTTTAGGTGAAAATAAATTGAATGAATAAATATATCGTAATAACATTTCAAAAGGACGCGTATTTAGTTGAATTTTAGGAAGAAAAAAAACTATATGACGTAATAAAACACATTTTATTTCGGTTGCTGTTTTATTAGATTTATTTTTAGTATTTAACGGTATATTTTCCTCGATTGAATATATTTATATCGCCAAGTTAAAGGAAATTAATTTACCTACTTTTAATTTAATTAAGCGTCCGTAACTTATTCTGAAATTAAATCTCGCTTCTATTTTAATGAATACACTTTCTTCCAGAATAAGGTGTTAATTCCCAACCCTAAAAACAAACCACATACAAAATTAGTAGCTCCGTCAGTTGAAACAATCACGGTTAACAATCCATATATTTTATGAGGGCTTGTACCACAGAATATGACGAACTTCCAAGCATGTATCGGAATTTTCTCATTTCCTGAAATCTACATTTACGTATATTTTATTATCGAATGACTGCACCTTTCTGGGCCAAGTAGTGCTGAAAATCAATTATTTAAATTTAGTCATATGATAATCCAATTTTGGCGCAATTTTCAGCTCAGTAATCTCTTGAGAAGTTGGCGTATGAATTCATAATTAATCATCCCAAAAGATATGATATATTTCTCTTGAAATTTCAACACGTCAACTTGAAATTAATCACAAGGAGTGCTTAAAGAAAGTAATTACGGATATCTTTATCTCTTGTCTGAAAAAAATAGTTAAATATGGAAAGTGCGTATCGAGCTTCGAAAAGCTCTGGAATGTACAACAGAAAACAGTTTAAAGCTATAATTAATTGCATTTTTCATATTTTCATCTAGAAGTAAGAAACATTAGAAAGGTACCACTCGATTTGTTTCCATATTAATAAACTTTCATTAATAGTTTAGTTCTACAGAGGTCAAGTAAAATGCATTTTTCTAGATTAATTAACGAAATGCGTCTATGTTTAGTTTAATGCCATGATGGATTTTAAGTAACTATAAATATTTCTTCCAAACTATGGAAACATTCTTTATTTACTAGAATGATTAGATATAAGAGGAAGAAAATTGATGCAGAAAAAAAACTGGTGAGTAGAGAGTAGGGTATAACATGAAAAATTTGAAGTTCGAGATTTCAAGTCAGTGATAAGTTGTTAATATAGTGCCCCATATTTAGCAAAATTAACTTTAGTCAAATTGCAAAATAGTTTATCCTATTATTTTTGGTCAAAAATGCGAATTTTTAGTTTTTAAAAGCCTAAATATAAAACAAGTTCAGTTTTCTTGTTCATGAAGGCAAAAGTTTCGCAAATTGCAAAGAAATAGAACATTCAGATTTCTCAAAATTCATAGAATAACATTAGTAATCATTTGCAATTATGCTTACTTTTAATTTTGAACCAAATTTTTAGATGAGGTAATTAACGTAGATTCCGGGTAAAATTAAGGTTTTCATATAAATGAATTCATGGAAATTCTTAAATGTTACTTTGTAAATATAATTCTTTTGAGTGTTATTTTCCATTCTAAACTTTGATTTTTTTTGATCTTGGAATTAAAAATAATAATAATAATAAATAGTATGTTTCTGACACCTATAATAAGATTAAGCTTTGTGAACCTAAACCTAAATATTTTTCAATTTGACCATAGTTGTCTTGTTAAATATGTGATCACGGATATAGCCTTTAGTAGGTTTGAAATTCTTAACTTTGAAAAAATTGTAAAAACCCTAATAGAGTATAAATTTAGAGAGTTCTTTGAAAAAAAAATTAAAACATTTTTTAACATAAAGAAAAATTAAGCTTAATTACTTTTTTTCATAGGTGCAAACGGAAATAAAAAAATACATTTTGGACTACAGAGCTAAATTAATAGAGGAAAGGTATCCCTTCACCTCGAAATACCATACAAAATCTCTACTTATTATTTAAGCCAACAATGCTTAGTTAATTTTAGTCATGTACACTTATTATTATAACGTTAATCGGAGTTTTTTAATAAGTATTAAATACTCTAATATTTAATCCAAGTATACCTCTGTGGAAATGCTTTTACTGCCCCCCTGAAAGGAAGCAGGAGAAAATAGTTGATTAGAGTAATTTTGACTCTCAAGACATGACCACAAGTATTTTGCAAAATGATGCTGAATATAATTAATGTTTATTTTGAAGGGATGAATTTCATAAAACATGTTTTGCATATTGGCATTACTTAAAGCTCCCGGAAAGGACAACAGGTAATAAAAATAAAAGAATTGGAAATGTTTTATCTTAATTAATTACTTCGGTATATGGTTTTAGTTTCGTGCCTGACTTCGTAGTGTTGAATAATGCTGAATTATTGATCATTTACTTTGTTTTTCACCCCATTCAATAAACGGATATTCAGCCGGTATTTACTAAATTGAAGTTTATTGTCATGAAAATGAATTCTCTTCCAAATAAGAGCAGTAGAAACCTCTCTTGCAGTTTCATTTGAGAAGCTGACCTGCCTACTTCTATTAAAGAATCGAAGAATATACGTATTAGTTATATAAGATATCAAGACCGAGTCTTCAAGACTATATACAGGTCAGTGGCACTTTTTTAAAAAAAAAAAACTCTAACAGCGAAACAACTTGGGTCCTCATTGGACCAATATTCATTACTCTAGACCAGAGGTCGCCAAAGTGGTCTATATAGACCCCCAGGGGTCTATTTAACAAAAGCGGGGGTCGATCTGAGCCAGGGGGTTGAATGGGGTTCGATCCGAATCGGAAGGATCGATTGGGGGTCAAAGAAAAAACAGTTCTTAATACACAAATCACACATACCTAATTAAGTATGTAAAATTTGTGATTTATAATAGACTTAATATCAGTTTCTTCATAAAACATAAATTAATAAACGTATATTTATTTGGGTGAAACAAGTATTTACGTACCAGTGCGCAGTGGCACGTACTCTGCACTTCTGGTTTATAAGTCATATGCATATGTGCGCTTGTCCACGTGTGACGAGCATTGACGTTACAAACGCAAATATCATACGCAGTTTCAGCTATCTTTGCAAACTGTGAACAGTGTTGAATATTTGCAGTGTCATTATTAAAACATTTATAGTTTTGGAAAATTAGTTATTGTTTCAATAAAACCATTCGTTTAGTTTAGATGTCAGTTTTAATTATCAATGCATGTAAAAAAAGAAGGTAAGCATTAATAAGATGGCAGCAATATATAATTAATGTACAGCCCGCCACAAAACTACGGCACTCTTTGTAGTTTTTTAGGAAATTTACAAAATTGACCAATTTCAACGAAAATTAAAATTGACCAATTTTGACGAAAATTAAAATTGACCAATTTTGAACCCAATATAGCGAACCTTGCAAAAAAACACCCTGCGCACCCATCTCATTGATTAATAAGCAATAAATCTTTAGTTACTTTACATATTATTTCTACTTATTCAAAATTACTTATTATTTAATAAATATTAAGGTATTTAAATTTCAACATTAATATATTTTTCATGAAACTATAGTTACACAATGTACTATTACTTTAATAAATGTTTAAAATCATTAAATAAATGTACAAACACGTATCTAATAGAGTTTTACTTTAATTAACAGAAAATTGCTTTTATGGGGGTCGATGGAGATTTCGAAAAATTATATAAGGGTCGATGATCAAAAAAGTTTGGCGACCCCTGCTCTAGACTCAATAAGGGTAAAAAGGGACGATATTGGTCCTGTATAGAATTTTTGGATCAACCTAATATTTAATATCCATTATTCAGCTAATATCTGCATTATATATAATTGTCCATTTCACCCCATATTTCACAGCCACTTTTCAACCGATATCGGCCCCATATAGAATTGTTATTGTCCAATATTAAAAGCCATTCTAGAACCAATGTTAAAAAATACTTAACTACCCAATCTCAAACTGTAATAATTCTCAATGTATAAAATATAATGATTTGGAAAATGATGTTTCTTACGAATTACTATTTAAAACCAATTTCAATTTCATGAATAACAATATTTCTTATTTAATTAATTATGCATTGATTACACAGCATATATTTTCAATATAATTTATTTTTACACCCTCTTTCAAATCTACAAAATGTAAGCGAAACGTCATAAGAAATTTCAAGTAGGGAATTTCATAATATCACAAACTGATCTAGAAAAATTCTACTTACACTTAAGAAAGATTTCATTTAATTTGAAATTGAATTCCGGTAAAAGAGAACTTTCAATCAATCGGGTGCAGTATCAGTTGCCATAAACATATAAAACACTTGAATATAAAGAATTGGATACCTACAAGGGACGTCTTGAACGTGGATCAGTCAATCAGGTTCGGCACACACGCGAGACGTCACTTGCAGGCATCCAATTAAATCTGATCCGAAAATTGATTCAGCAGGATAATAAACCCAAGTTCCTAGCAGCTAAATAACTTGAGCTCGTATTGGACCAATATTCCCGAATCTTGGCTCTATAAGGATCAAAGGGCTGATATTTTTCCAATATGGGCCCTGTATAGAATTGTCCTATTCACCCATTGCCATTATTGCCCTATATAGATATTATATCCCTATATGATACCCATTATAGCCCTATATGATAGCCATTATTGGCCCTATATAGAAATGTCAGATTCTCCCGATGTTTTATAATAATTATTCAACCAATATAAGTCCTATATTGGCCCGATATAGGCCAATATTGGCGCTGCATAGGACCCATATTAAAAAATCTAGCCATCTCAATATTGGTCCCTCGGAGCATGTACATATAGGACCCAAATTGAGTTAATTTTAAGCCCAACTGGGGCCAAAATATAATTGTTGAGATGGGTCTTAAAGCTGTAACGTTAACATACCATGCACAACTACGTGATTAGACATAACCATGCGATTAGTTGCAAGTACCCAACTGAGAAAAAATAAGATATAATTAGCACTCAGCATACACTTAATCATAAAAAAAGTAATATTAATTCCAGTGAAAAGTATTGATTATAAGTCGTATAGGTTATTAAACAGTAGAATAGGTTGTTGTTGTAGTCGTATATATATGTAATATTGTAATATATAAAGAATTAAAAATTAAAAATTACTAGCGTAAGTACTAATTACATTCAATCATATAAAATTTAACTTCGTTCAAAAAATGGAGTTAATCGAATTAGATACCGATCGTTTGTCTGGAAGATATAAAAAATAAGAATGTAAACAAGTCGTTTGCTAAAAATAAATTGGAAATGTCCATTTATAAATTTATTCCATATCTAGCAATGCTTGTTTTAACTAAATTTTTCATTTTCTTCAAAGCAAGTTTTCTTCTCTGAGGTTCCGGAAAAATCATCCAGAGATCAATATTTGGATGAAAGTATAGCCTCGTAGAACACGTTTGAGACTCAAATAAATAAGCGAAGCACTGTCTAGCTACTTTTCCTTGAATTTTTCTTATATATATTTTTTTTTTCTTTAGCAAAGCGCATACATATCGCCAGCATCTGCCGACACTTCTATGTTTTCGAAACTAAAACTCCGACAGCTGAGATTTATTTCATTGAAATGTATCTCCAAACTGCCAAACAGTTCTAAAATGATTAAATCTTCGGCGCAGTTTTTTGAAGAGCTGCCGCCTTTCTCGATTGGTTCTGTATCAAAAAAGGAGCTATTTTTAATGCATCCATCAAATGGCGACAGACTTTCATGTTTTTTTGTGAAATTACTTTTTACTTGTTGCTGCACTGGGAATAATGTTTGTTCGCGAATATTATCAGATTAAATTTAAGAATACAGAATAATTCATAAGTTGTTCAAGAAGCAATGCTTTCTGAAGAATTTCACGAAACGATTCTTTTATTCTTTTGGAAAAGTTGACAGTTTTTAAATTTCAGAAAAAAAATTCTAAAGGTTTCTGTAACTCATATACATAAAAAATAAATATATATTGCTCGTATAAAACAACGTTTGTCCATTAGCCACTTTATTATTTTTCGTGTTTAGTTCAGACGGTCACATTAAAACTTATTTGTGTTGTAATAACTATTTATATCTATCAGATTTAATGCGTCTGAATACCTGTCAAATACTTTTAGTATTTTCTTTTGAAAGTAATTGTTTTCTTATGAGGACGTCTTGCCACGAGAGAAAATCTTATAATTTTAAGCCTAATCCAGAAGACGAAGGAACTTCTGGATCTAGTATTGGAAGACATTTGCCTATGTGGAGTATTTAATAATAGAGTTAACCCGCATTTGCGCTACATGGAGAGAAACTATGAAAACCTCTCACGAACACAAGGGAGCTCTAACCCATGATCCGTCTACCACTGAAGATATTTTGCGTCAGCGCTGTGGTGCCGGATGCAGGAATTTGTATTGACCGGCCATCGTTGGGTTTCGAACCCAGTTCACCTCATTGGAATGTGAAAACTCTATCCCCTGACCCATCACGGTTCTAGTGTAGATATTTATCGTAAAATAGTTACTGTTAATGGAGATCATTTATAAGGACAAACGGCTATGAATAAATAAAATAATATCTATATTAAAAGGGGCGCATCAATATTGGGTCTGCCAAGACAAAGAAAAGTAAATACTATGATCTTCTGTTGTTGCTGATGGAATAATTCGATCGATTTAAAACTCGGGACAACTGTGCAGGTGAATACTGTATTTGAACAAAGGCAATCAATTAATACCACTAAAAACCGTACTCTTGCTCGTTGTTCTGTTACAGACTCATGTTTCATAGCACAACTCTGCACTCACTTTAAGTATTCTCATGTGAACTGATAAATCAGTAGTCTGCGATGCATGATTCTTTCTTTCCTTTATTGGATTACACGTTGGCGCTCTTATCTCGACATATTCCTGTCACTACTACACGTGTTCACTTTTTATTGATATTTTTTTTGTTGCATAAAATGCATTTGTACTTGTATGACTGATGAAGGCTACTGAAAGAACTAAACTGATACTATTTGGCTAAACCAGACATAGTTACACAATATTTTAAATCTCGTAACTGTTCAGAATAAGTTTGAATACATATTTCTCATTATTACGGTGTATTTTAGACATTAAGGTTTAGAAAAAAGCAATTCAATACACATTTAAACTTCATTTGTATAAAGATTTTTTGGGTGAAAATAATATAACATAATATAACGTAATAGACGTCTTAAAAATTCAAAATATCTTATATGCGTGAATTAAAATATTAAAATATTTCAACTTAATATAGATTCGAAAAGTTTTATTGAAGTAAACAGCAATTATTTTTCACTGCATGCATCGAATAATAATTAAGCAACACAATCTATTAGTATACATTTCATTTTGTAGTATATAAAGATTTCAAGTAAATAAAAATGAAGAAAGAAATCGAAAAAATAACTCAATAGAGTGGTTTAATGTATATTTTTCCATTCCAGAGATAAATGCATTGGGAAATAACTCAGAAGACAGTTTACAAATAGTGAAATCGCTCCCATGAGAATCAGATAAATAGCCAATCAGAGAGATCCTCCCAAGCCTTCATCCGCGTCTTCCTCCTCACATGGACTCCTTCTATCGTTTTGCTTCTTACATCATTAATCTCTGAGAAACAGTCCACTTCAATAATGTATCATTTTACGCAGAAATTGCTTTTACATTGAATTCAGAAATGTGTTTTATTTGCGCACTTTTTCAAGGAATAAAATGTTTGAGCCAACTCAAGGATAATTAACGGGAATTAACAGCGACCTGTTTATTAAGTTGTTCTAACGCGTTCTATTAATAAAAGTTTAAAGTAAAACTGATTTTATTCGAGCTGGTTAACTAGCGGCTATAATTTAAAAGACTATGATTTAGCCATTAATTTTGTTTTATTACCCTCTGGCTGTAATTATTAAAATGCGTAATCAGACAAAAAATCTGTAAAAAAATCTGTTTCATTTTTATTAGAAAAGAAAGAACTTTCAGCTGGTGTGCCAGTGGGAAAAAGTTTATTTTATAGAAAAGAACTGTTATTTAAAAAGTGGACGTCTGTTTTTTTTAAACGAATAAGTACTGTTATTTTAACAAACAAATTCTGCAACTTTAACGAAAAAAATCTGTAAAATAACTATGTCAGCAATTTGGTCGGTGCGAGCAGAGAACAGAACACGCAGAATCAGTGAGCCTCGGGGCATCCTACAGGGATGCCAAAACTCTGTTTGTTTAGCCATGGCAGCTGATAATTTAGGTAATATTATTTTAATTTAAAACCGCCATTGAACAGCCAGCCCAATTTTGCATTGACAACTACTAATGCTCAACTCAGCGGCTTTGTAATTTTGAACCCAATTCAGAAGACAAGGGAACTCTTGGATCAAGTAGTGGGAGAAATTTGCATTCATGGAGGAGTTTTTGATTGAACTAACCCATTTTCGCGTTGCATGGAGAAGAAAATCACGAAAACCTCCCATAGATTTGTTTGACGGCAAAGGAACTTTATCCCATGACCCATCTGCCATTAATCATATTTTAAGTCAGCACTGTGGTCAGTGCGAGCCGGGTGTGGGATTCTTATTGACTAGCCACCATTGGGATTCGAACCCGGTTCATCTCATTGGAAGGATCACTGAGACCCCTATGCTCCAGTTTAGGTTAGGAAGAAAAATCTTTAATTTAAAAGTCTTACATATTGAAATCATTTTCAAATTTAAAAACGTTAAATTATAATCAAATTATTCAATGAAAATGCGTGTACTTATGTCTGGCGATTACAAAAGTTGGCCCTCATCATTTTTTATTGAATCGGAAGTGGTGTATATTTTAATTGATTTCCCCAGTACTGAACAACATTAGATGGGCCGCTCATGGCTAGTATGTTGTATTTCATTATCTTTAATGGAAACTAAAGTATAAAGCATCAATTCTTCCTTCCAGGGTATAGTTTGCTGCAATACACGTCATTAGTAGTACCCAGACAAACATCAATGGCCCAGACTGCTTCTTTTATCTTAACTATTTTGACGTCGGAGCAATCAATAACCAAATTTTTTTCTTCACATTCATGATTACTGCTCTCATCAAAGATTAACACATAATCAAATAGTAACCAAAAGTCACCACTCAAAATGAAAATTTTTGGTTATACAAGATATTGAAAAAGGCATATTTGGTTTCTTTATGTAAATATGTTTCGTTTATTGTGCTAATAATCTAAATATCTCTTTAATCTTATCCATACTATTATAATAAATTTGTTCTTTCGATGGGATTTGATAAAAAGAAATATAATTAAATAATATTTTTGGCAGATCAACACGTAATCTATGATTACAAGAAATTGCAGTTATTTCACAATTTCTTAAAGAGGGCAAAAAACTCACAAATATTTATTTTTATTCAAGCTATCACTATGCATCATTTGACTGCAAAAAGTGTACATCATAAAAAGTCAGTACTTTTCACGATATTTCTATTTCAGGATGTGCATGTGACGCCAAAAGTAGATTCTATTTTTTTCCCTTTATTGTTTCATACTAAAATTAGTTTTTATTTTATTTCTAATAAGATGTTAAAAAAACAAGAGATACCCCAGAGCAGATTCTTAGTACATTTTAAATGCACAGAATATATTAAAAAATTTAAATAATATACGTTGGCAGACAAATAGTTCACAGAAACCTGTAACTTTAAGGCTAAGGGTAAAGTAACTATACTTTAGCAGCACTGATTATGTTCAATAAAAATATTATTAAATCATTTTGGAGAGGTTTGTCCTTTACCATTGTTATTGAAATTCAAAATTTATTTATACTGGTCAGTTATATTAATCTTAATGTTATTTATTATTGTGAGTTTTAACACACCTGAGACAGCTATATTTCAAAATTTGGTGCTTTTATTAAGATGAAAAAACTAAAACCGCCAACAATTTTTTAATTAAAAATTTGTCTTGGTATGATAGGCACATGAAAAAGATGGTCACACACTCGCAGTTTCCATTCGTCACATTAAGTGTCAATATAGTGGTCGAGAAAGTGAAAGTAAGTTACTAATGTGTATACTAGTGTAAAAAAAAAGATAGAAGCTGAGCAACCGCATTTGGGGTAAGATGAGCTGAATCAATCTTACCCCAAAAAGATTCTATATTACGGTGAAACAGTTCCTATAGACATGAAAGGGGAAAAAAATGTCCTTGACCAAATGAAGTCATTATTGTTGTCAAAATAGATCTTGAATAAAAATTTTCTAAAAGTTCGCAATTAAATCAGTTATAAGAAACTGGATTGGTACAACTGTGTTAACTCAATTTTTGTCACCATCCTCTGGTAGTTATAAAAGAAGAAGAAGATCTGTAAAAGCTCAAGAAGTTAGCATAGGTAAACAACTCTTGTAAACGTCATTTAATCTCAGGAAATAAACTTTGACAGATGAATGTTTAATAAACAAGGCAAGTTTAATGAACAATACGGGCGAAATTGAAGTGCTACTTAATGTTTGCACTGATAAGGAAATAAGAGATAAATCGATTGAATGCTAACTCTTAATTATTTATTGGTTTCACGAATCGTGCGCTGAGAACAAAAGTCACAAATACTTAAGTTTTCATTTATCTGGGTTCCCATCTATTCTACAAATACTTCTCCTCTTTCCTACATTAAGAATCCTTTCATGTCTCAGTTTGTTTGATCCGTAAGTTTTATCTCTTCCTACACAACATTAATTTTATGCACAGTATGAAACTTCTTCATTCACAGTGATAACTTCTCATCTAATGATCGGATTTTCACTTTCTGAAACTCAGTCTTAATGAATCAAGGGGGTGGCCTCCAATATTCTAATTAATTAGTGCTGATGATATTTTAAGTTACGAAATCAGTCACAGAAACGCACTTTCGCAACATTTCCTTTTTTTCGCCGTTTTCGGATTTCTGACTCCGAAATATAGTGAAAAGTTGCAAACTATTAAATATTGTCTCATAATTTTGGTTAGGAGAGCTGTCCAAAGTTCGGACTCCTTAATGTTAGTTTCATTTCTTACGTATTTCGCCATACCTCGAAAAAAAAATGAAACAATGTTTGAAAAAAACTTAGTGCCCAATTGTAATATTCGTTTATCCGAAGATAATTCCATGCGAAAAATTAAATTCATTACTTTTTATTATTTCATTTAATAATAGTTTATTATTTCATTCAATAATAGTTTATTATTTCATTTAATAATAGTTTATTATTTCATTCAATAATAGTCGAAATTTTTTTTTATCGTAAGGTATACAATTTTTTTACATCATTTTAATAAATGTAATTTTAAGTGACAAAATACAAAATTTGAGAGAAGTCAGTCAAATAGTTCCTGATAAATTGTATTTCAAAAATAAAAATTTTTTAAAACTCGATATCTTAGAAACTATTTGAAGTTCATTCAGAGAAAAAGTATTTTTGTGTCTGATTTCGTAACTTAAAATATCGCCTGCACTAATTCATTACCTTATTTGAGATCACCGACTAGAACACGATGATCTGATCATTAGATTAAAAGTTATTTGGAATGGGCTCTTTTTGTTTCTTCTGAGCAATGTTACAATGTAAGTTTACTGATTATTTTTCGCTTTACTTTGTTGTATTTTTTTTAAAAAATATAAATTTTCTTTTTCCCTTCATCACCTTACTATTTAAAAAAAATATTTTAATGAAAAACTACAATATACTTCATAAATTGTATTTTTTCAGGTTTTGAAGGGAAAAAAACTGAGAGTTAATTTATTACTCAGCAAAATTCAATTATTTTTGGAAGATATCCCGAAAATAGATTGTTTCCAACTTGACTGATAAATTGTTTAATCATTATGCGATCTGAAATTAAATCGTAAAAAAAACTGTATCAAGTAAACGTCTCTTCTTTTTAGGAAAAAACTTGAAAAGGTAACTAGTTTCAAGTTTAAAAAAATAATGTGATAGACTTTAAGATTTTAGGACTAGAAAAATGTGCGCAAGATAAAATAAATGAAATAAAATAAAAACGTTATACCTTATTAACATTTAATTTGTTAACCACTCCCCATATTTTGAGGGTAAAAATTCAAATCTTTAGGAAAAAAAACTATGTTTTTCATAGAAAGTACATTTTGTGAGTAATTTCGTTACTTAAAATATCATCTATACAATTTGAGTAGCATATGAGACAGATTATACCCTGAAACTCTTAGAGTGGATTAATGTAAATAATAATCTGATCATGAAATCAATACAGGATACCATGAATTGAACTACAAAAGTATAAAGCAGTTCTCAGTTTAATATCGATATTTTACTAAAACAGTTTTTTTTTTAATGAAATTTTAATTTCTTTGTTAAAAAAAATATTTTCTAGTGTTCTAGTAATGCTGATAACAGTCTGAAAGTAGCTTTTTACTTATAAGTGAAGTTAATAAAAAATAATTGTGTTAAATAGTTTAATACGAAATTGTAAGAAATGACACAGAATGTATACCTTCGAAACTTTAAATTTAAAAAAATATTGAAAATTGTAATTGAAGTAGATATGTCTACACACATGCAACAATATATAAATTTTCTCTCAGGTGTAATAAATTCTAGAGAATAAACTTTTTAGTTACAACGATGATAATATGATTACCAAGTGTTTTCGAAATCCAACAAGTTTCTCAACTGCAAACTAAATTAAAAAACGTACAAATTTAGAAATTATTTAAGAAATTATTAAAAAAATTTTACAATGGAAAATTAGTCAGTCCATGGAACCAAAATTCTTTTAATTGAAACATCTTAAAGAATCAAATTTATTAAAGTTTTTTTATCATTTAAGGGCTCCAATCATCTCTTCTTCCCTTTAAAGAAATCAAACATATTAAGCCTGCATAAAATTGCTCTAAAGTTAATAGTTCAAGAACAGAATAAATATATTTCGTAAAACAAAATAATAACACTGTTTTAAAATTAGTTTTGTACAAAAAAAACCGTTTAAATAAAAATTAAAAATTGTTTTTCATAAAATGTTATAAATTTTTGATGTTTAAAAGCTTTAATTTTTTAATAGATATCAATAATTGTATCAGTAAAATACTAAAATTTTATCGACATATCTTGAATTACTTGGGCAGAAGTAATTAACATGTTAAAAATTAATACTTTGATCAAACTTTTGTTTGTTTGTAAGCTATTTTTTTTTATTAAAAATGATAGTTTATTATGTAAAATCCGCTTTATTATTTACACAAGAAAAATTTTATGCTGAATCTCAATTAAACTATTATTTAAGTAGAAAGCAAAAGAAAGCAGTTTTTTGTGAAATTGAATTTCTAAAATTTTTCTGATATTAAAATATAAAGCTAATAGCATTAAATTATTCTTTTGGCATCATGCATGTAATTTGTTTGATGTAATTGTACTAATTAAATTGTTAAACTGAAACTAAATTTTTTAATAATTTCATGTACTAATTAAATAGGCGTATACGTTTAAATAAACATTTAAATCTAATCAGATATTTTAAACTAAATAACTTAAATTCAATTAAAAATTGGTTTTCAAAAGAAGAAAGTTCAATTTTAATAACAGATAAAAATAACTTTCTTATTAATAAATAAGTTTTAAAAAAATATTGAATATATAAGGCTTTCTCTATTAAATTCAACAATAATTTTTATTCCTTAAAAATTGTTTGATGACATGAAATGGTTTTTGAAAAGAATTAAAATCCAACATCAAGTTGACTATATTTTTTCGCACAATACTAAAGAAAGAAAGTTTAAGGAAACTTTCTTGAAATAGTAGATGTAATCAAAGAAAAATAATACAATTTTTTTGGTGAGAGAAATTCTATTTTGATTAGTTTCTTCAAATTTAGAAAACTTGAAAATATCAACATTCAAAATGATTCCTTTTCCAATGGTAAGACTTATTCAATTATTTTTATCTAGATATCGCCCGTTATGTCAACATGCCCAGAGGTGGAAGTGAAATATACCATCTTCCTCTAGTCGCATCGATTTCTCAAAAATCGATTCTCTTCTCATCGTTATTCGATTTCACATCGCATAGAAAAACCATCTCATTCTAAGAAAAAAATATCAGAAAACATCTGAAATGGAAACCGGCCTAATTTTATTTTCTTGGAATATTACAGTATTTCAATCCAATATTTAAATTTTTGTTTATTTGTGTAAACAGTAAACAATTATAACTTTTTTAAAAATAATTTCAATACTCTCATCAAATCGTTACATTTTAACTTTTAATCAGTTTATTATTATTATTATTATTATAGAAGCCTGCCTAATTTTATTTTCTTAAAAAAATATTAGACATCTGAAATGGAATCCTGTCTAATTTCATTTTTTTTGGAATATTGCAGTATTTTAATCTAATACTAAAATTTCTGTTTACTTGTGTAAACGATAAGCAATTATAACTTTTTAGAAAATAGTTTTAATCCTGACTTCGAACTGTTACTTTAAAACCCTTTTATTATTATTATAATTATTATCATTTTTATAGATATTTCTTAGTCTTGCTGTTGAAAATGATTATTTAGAACACAAAAAGTTCGAAAATTACCTATAAAATTATCACGACATTATAATTTAAAATTATTTTACTATGGATATTTTTTTGTATCATTTTTATGGATATTTCTCAGTGTCGTTGTAGAAATTAATCATTTAGAACACGCAAAATTCGAAAATTACTTACATAATCATCACGATATTTTAACTTAAAATCGTTTAAATATTATTATTATGGTCATTTCTTAGTATCATTTTTATGGATATTTCTTAGTATCGCTGCAGTAATTAATCATTTAGAACACATAATGTGAGAAAAGTACCTATTAAATTTGATAAACCTTTTTTTATACCTCTTTAATTCAACTTCTAGTTTAAAAAACAAAATTTCGGGTAAAGCTTTATCAAAATTCATATTTTTCTGATTTTCGAAATGCAAGTAAACGAAATAAAAAAATATATAATTAATTATTGTTTTAATTTTGAGGAACGTTAGTTGAAAAGCTCAGAAAAATAGAATTTCTCAATCAATACTTTTAAAGCAATAATTTAAAATAGATAATTTCATGTTTTTTTCCCCTAATAACTACCCATCATACATATTTTCAGAATTCTTCCAAAAATTAATTAAAAATATATACACATTGGGAATAACGGGTTGATATTTTAGACAGAAAAAAAACAAATATACAGTTCTACTCTTGTGGAGGTTAAGATTAAAATTTACAAAATTTGTTTGATAACCGAAGGAAACTAACAGGAGTTGAAAGGAGATTTTAGGAAACACCTCCAAGTTTCATTATGCAATTAAACTAGATTTTATGTTTTCAGTCACGCCTTCCTCTCGTGTGATAACCTAAATTCGGATATTTAGAGTTTATGTATGTTTTTCTCGAGCATAACGGTTTTTTTTACTTCATTTTTAACAGTTTCTAAAAATATGCATCAAGAGTGGTATTTACAAAACACTCTGCATTTTTTAAAGTGATGCAACTATGCAGCTTTATTTCTTCTATTCTTAAATTAAATGTGTTATCAACTCATATTTTATTTAGAATGGATTAAATATAGATAGTATGTTTTTAATTTAATGTAGTGTATATTTGCAAGAGATATACTTTGTGGATTTTTGTAAGTAGGGGAGAGTCGGGTAACCCCGCCCACTTAAGGAGTATTGCTTATATTTCTGTATAATATTGAGTAATAATCAATATTTTTGTATGTTTCTATTGTTTTATCACCTAATTAAATAATGTAAAAAGAATACACCAAAAAAGAATAGTTTAACTTAAAAAAATAGAAATTTAAAAAAACATGATTTTCAGCTCTTTTCAAAATGTGTCTGATAGCACCGCCCAGTTACAAAAATTATGTTTTTTGACTGTTTTTTCAAGTGTAAATGAAAATGACCAATGCATTGACAATAGATAAACCTCATTTATCATTTTTGTCAAAAAATTATTTTATTTATTACATCTTTATATACTTTTAGTGAAATCTATCATTTTATAACAATCATTTAATAACAACAATATTTGTTCTTAAAAATGCATACAGCATTCAAATTTGAAGCAATAAAATAATAGTCTTTGCAACCATACATTTATCGACGAAATAAAATTGGGCGATGATACCCGACATTCATGTGAGTGGGGCAATCTGAAATCCAATTTTTTTGTAAATTTGTAATTACTCGAACAATTTTTCACATATAAACTTCATTCTTCGCACAAATTAAACTTAAGACTACATACTTTAATGCTGTATGTATAGAAAAATTATTTTTTTAGTATTAAAATGAAGTTTAATTGAAACATTTAACCCAATTTTTCTTAATTTCATGACTACTGTATTCAACATATTTTCAAAACTATTGCTTACCATGTTACCAGCTGTATAAATACTTGAAACTTTGAAACTTCAAGTCAATGTCCGATGGCCCATTAACTTGAAAAAATATTCTATACATATGAAATTGACAGTGGGCCGGGGTACCCGGTGGGTGGGGGTAGCCGACACTCCTCTAAGTAAATAATATTTGTTAGAAACTTCTGCAAAACTAACCCCCATTTTCAAATTTTATCACAAAAATATAAAATTGTATTTTTCGCCGTTTCATTTGTACGTTTTTTTGTTTGTACGTTTTCGTTTCGTTTGTACGTCCCATGTACGTTTTTTTCGGTTTCAATTTTTAAATAAGCAATTGACTCTCTAAGCATTGAGTCCTTGTTTAAAATTACACTAAAACTTTTCTGTTAGGCACTTCTCTCCTATTAAATAACATGGGGGAAATCAGTTTTTGTTACCGGAAAGTGTGGAGCTAAACGTTGGGAATAAGCCGATACTAGGGTGTACAAAGGTTAAATTTAAAAAAAAAAATTTAATGCCTTCCAAAAAGTCGTCGATTAAAATATGGTTTTGTATATGGTCAAAATATGTTATTTAGTAATTAATATATCGTTTCGAAATTGAGATTTTTGAAGTTAAAGTTTTAATAGTGCTATGAAATATCAACATAAAATCATAAATATTCTATATCAATAAAGAATCTTTTTCTATCAGTGCTTCTAAATTTCTTAAAATTAATTTATGTCACTTATAATTAAAGATATTTCTTTTAAATAATAAGTCAAATTTAAAAATGAATTTACAAAAGTTGAATGTCCAAAAGATTTAATTTGTTTGAATAATTTCTAACAAAATATATTCAGAAGTGAACGTTTGATTAAAGGGAAAAAAAAACGTTTGATTAACCCTGATTTCATTTTTGTCCCTAAAATCATGTGAACTGCTTTCTTCATTTCAAATTTTGTATTTTCGCTTACATTTTGTATTTTATCATATAAAAATACATTTATTAAGGGGTCAAACTTTCGACCACTCTTCTGACGCACATCGTAGGGAACATAATTTCCGGATTGCGACTAGCCCTTAAATTGGTAGGTTTAAGAGTCAAAATTGAGTCCTAGTTCACAAAAAATCCAATTAATAGATCAAAAAGTATTCAGGGTGTTCCATTATTTTAAGCACTGGGCACCGTCAGAAATTTCTCAGAAGAAATGGTTAAATAATAATTTATTTAACTGTTTTTTTACAATACTCAAATAAAACAGATAAAGAACCATAAATATGATGATATGCAAACTATTAACTATGAGAAAACCGCTTATTAACTGCTTTCTCCTAATACGGTTAAGCAACCAGAAATTTATCACACCAACTAAGTCCACCTAATGCAGCTACTTAGTTCCTCCTGCTGGTTTCATTTTATACCCGAGAAGGCTAATCTGTTTAATCTCATGACCTGTTAAGAAATTGTGTATTTTTGTATTCGTAGTTTTTTAACTATACTAGTTGTAAACGGTTACGAAACCGTAAAGGTAAAAAATGTTCTTTACCGTAAATGTTACGGTTAATTGGATGAACAGACTGTTTTCGGTTATTTTACCATAATTTTAGAAGGAAAATTCAAATAATGTACAAGAAAACCAATAAATTTTCAGTGAAACTTAATTTTCATTGACTTCACATTGAAATCACAGATTTTTTCATTGAAATCATTGACTTTATTTTAACAGGTATTAAAGCATTTTCAGATAAAATTGTTTAAGTGCGTTATGGTAACCCTGTAATCTGATACCTAGTCTTTAGTAGAATGCTCTTTTGTTGACAGTATTCCTTGAGTTAGAAACTACCAGTGCATCAAATTTCACTGCAATCAGATAGTTGGCTTTGGAGATTATACGGAACTAGATAGAAAATCAATAAGTTTTTTTCTATTAATATAGATTTACTTTTTACTAACTATAATTAAAATAACAAAGTACCGTTTTGAATATTTTATTATGCGTTTGGAAGCACGCAATTTCTTTTAAGGTTGCTTAATTAAAGATGGCAATGTGACATTTTCTTATACGTGATGTGATAAAGATATCACCCTATTATGTACTTTGTTAGTTTCGTTTTTGCACTATAGTAGTCACGTATTCACTTTTTTCGTTTCCAAGACGTCAAAAAGTATACTATTTAATATCGGAAATCTTCACTTTAATTATTCTAAAAATAGCTTAAATTCAAGCAATTTAAATGCTGTATCCGAAATTTAACCCAATCTTAAGTAAAGAGTTTTAGATTTATAAGTTTCGGTTATGTCAGAGTTATTACATGAATCTACTTTTTACATAAACAAAATTAATCTAGATAAAACACTTTTATTGTAAATGTCATGCTTTTTTATTAAGAAAAAATTTTATATATTTTTTTTTAGAGAATGAGTAAGCGATAAAACTATACATATCTTTTTTAAAGCTAAATATGAAGTACCAAATCAGTTTCAAGAAAATGCTTTGATTGCTCACAAGTTTTAATTTAAGTATTGAAAGAAAGAATTTATGAAAAATACATAGCGAAAAGAGTATGGTCTAAGCTACCAGAAAATGATAGAATTTACAATGTACCGTCAAAAATCTCAGTAGCTTTTATCGAAGAGGTTCGATACTGATTTTGATAAAATTAACAATAAAATATTTTATTATAACATGTGATAAAATGTGGCAAATGTGTTAAAATTTGATAATTTTATTATGATACCTTAGATCATGGGATAAAATTATTTATTTGGTTTAATTTACTTTTAGAGTTTTGTACTTTTTTCCAAATCTTTGGTAATAAAACTATATTTTTGGCAACCTGAATTTCTGGTAAACCGATACCATATAAGTGAAAAAATTACCAAATAAATGGTTTATATATTTTGGTTTATTAAAATTACTAACAAACAATATATATGTTAACATATATTGTTTGCATATAGCTAATATATATGTAGCTAAATATATATATGTAGCTAAATATAATACAAATAGCTAAATATATATGTTAACATTATATATTTTGGTTTTTCTACGGAACAAAAAATATGATATGCCGTAACATTTACATTAATAATTACTGTGAAATCACTGAATATATATGATTATAATGAAATAAATATAACTGCAAAAATTTTAGTTTAATTTATTAAGGGATGATGCACCCAAAGTGTCGTTACGTTACGCTAATTTGATTCCAGTATATAGTTATAGTTTTTACAGTATATAGTTAAAGCTTCAAAATATTGTAAAATTTACCATGTTTCTGGTACTATGAGGCCATCAAAAAGCCCAAAGTGCTTCGGTAAACTTTTTGCATATGAACGAAGTCCCGATTTGATGGAAACTTTACCAGCCTTGGCACCATGCCTTTTTTATGGAACTATAGCCTGGATAATTCAAAGTTACCAAACGTTTCTCAGCCATCATACAGAGATAGCGGGGCTTCCTAAGTATTTTTTATTCCGGCACCTGAAGGCGACCTCGGAATAAAAAATATTCCAAGAATTGGGCATTCTCCCGCATTCTTGAAAAAGCCTGTCCTTATTATCCTAATTGAGTGGCCATGCATGCATAAGCTTACTTTCTTCTTTACACTTTATTTATCTCAGTCAATCTGGGCGTGTTGAGACTCGTGCAAGCATCAAAATAAATTTTGGGACATTACTTTCCGGACATCATCTGTGTATTTTACCTTGTCTATATCGAATCTCAGTAAGTTTGGTCATACTGGATAATGCTTAGCAATGTATGAAATATATGAATCATTTCGGCTTTGCCTTTAATTTTGAAGTATTCTATGCAATGAATAGAAATTCTATACAATATCTGATTTCATGAAATTAACTGTTGCGTATGTATAAAAAAAAAAAAAAAAAAGAAAAAAAAAATAAATAAAATTTTCACCTTTTCCCTGCGTTGCCGCTCGGAATATACGCTGTAAAATATTCCGGATTAAATTACGTGTGCTCACTCAGAGTGCCAGTACTTTCACCGCAAAATCCATTTTTTCCGGGAAATGTAACTGTAACAAAATATCTGATATACCGTGCTCCTTGCAGTAATAATTACCGTAAAACTATTGAATCACTCAAATTCAATTAATATTGGTATTAGATTACGGTATAATATTTTGCATTAAAATGGATTTTATGGATGATGCCCTAAGTGCCGGTACTTTATACCGCGACTTATCCAGAATTTTTTACAATGTACGAGGAACTAATCAAATAAATTATCGAAGTTCATTCATTTTTATCGAAAGCATTTATTGTTCAAAACTATTTCGCAATAAACAAATATTTTTAATCAAGAAAAAAATAATGCTCCATACTATTTTAAAACCTAACTATTTTACCATCAATGTATTAAATTCATCTTTCTGTAAAATGCCTAATCAATCATCGTAGTATGAAATGATTAATGTTTCACACATAGGCCAATGCATATTACAGAATGATCAATAAAAAGCATACAGGAATTCTATTTAATGGCTTGGAAAAATATGCTATGGCTATCATAATTTTGCTTTGTTAAAAAATGTCAGGTATTCGATAAAATGATTACGCTTTGTAAAACCCATGCAGCAGAGATAAGTATTAACTACTTGAAAATAATGTTAAAATTCCATAAGGTTAAATAAAATAACACCTATCAACGTTTCGACCAAACGTTTTATTTTCGTTTCAAGTGGTAGTCTGAAATCCATTAAATAAACGTTAAAATTCATTTTTTCCATAATACAATTTACGTTTTATTACCATGAATATTAACGTTTTATTTTTAGCGCTTATTTTAAGTTTAGTGAATTTCTTAATTTTTCACGTCATATTAATCAAGTTAATTTCTATTTAACGTAACTTTTACGTTATTTCAACGAAGTTGTTAACTTTTTTTTTTCGTTTTACGATTTTAATGTTATGTGAACAGTAACGTATTTTTAAAGCTTCTTTTTACTAAGAAGAAAAGAAACCTCTCCGAATTTTTATGTTTACGCTGCGCAAATTACAGTTAAAAATATTGCATTTACTTTATACTTAAAAAAAAACTTCACTCGTAAAGACGGTAACTAATATATTGAATTAAGTTCAATAGTTACATACAATATATAAATTAATTTTTTTCAGCTTAATGGCACAACTGAGAAATAATAGTAAACAGACGATAATTAAACACATGCCAATAATATTTTTATTATAAGAAGTAGCCTCTACTACTATAAATATTGAACTATTGACAGCATTTTCAATAACAAACATTTCATAAAGAAACAAGAAAAGATTTAGATAGAAATATTTCAAATCAACATCCTCACAAAAAATAGATACAAATTGTTTTTCCAAATGCAAAAAAAAAAAATTATTTCTCTAAAAATTCCTTACTTTTTAAGTAAGAAAATAAACTTTCGAGTAAAATTAATTAAAAACGACATAAAGTTGGATTCGTGTTACCTAAAGAAGGAAGACAGAAATTGAATACAAAAGAAATAATTTCAAAGTATGTCGAGGACATTTCAACAAAGAGTTCTGAAATCTTGTTACTTTATTCTTTTTGGTTTGAATTTGCTAAATTTGATTACGTTAATTAATTGCATTTGAAAACTGTGTTTTGACATAGTAACAAAATGTTCAAAATAAAATATTTAAAATATGTATGTTTGTTTATTCCATTCATATTGTTATCATTAATTAAATCTGCCTTCATTCATTTATTTTAAATTGTTATGTATTACGTATACATGTAACTTACATTTCATTTTATTTCCTTTGAAATTTTTCAAAGAGTATAAAAATGTATTTCGTTGCTATTAATTAATATTTTAAATATAACAAAGATATTCAGGGTGTAGGGAAAAATGTTTAGATAAAATTTTCGCTAGTTTCTCAAAAAGTTACAATGCATATTTATTTACCAAAGTAATCTCATTTAATTTTTCACAATATTTCCGATCTTTTTTTGCTCTATCTAGCAAATAATTTTAATGATTATTAAACATTCATTATTATTCCAATGAGGTGAACCAAGTTCAAATTCCAGCCATAGTTGGTCGATACGAATTCCGAATCCGGCTATTATGACCACAGTGCTGAAGAGAAATATCCTCAGCGGTAAAAGGATCCTGAGTTAGAGTCCCCTTGTCGTGGGAGGTTCCGCGGTCTTCACCTCCATGCAACGCAAATGCGGGGCAGTTCCATCAAAAAGTCCGAGGAGGCTAATTTCTCACAATACTTGATCCAGGAGTTTCCTTGTCTTCTGGATTGAGTTCAAAATTACGCGGCTACCTAGTTGAACATTAGTAGTCGCAAACCAAAAAGACCGGCTGTTCACCGACGGTTATAAAAAAATAACCCATTATATGTGTTTATAGCTTAAAGTAACCATTATATATATATCATACCAGACATACCATAAGCTATGTGTTGATATCTTAAAGTAAACAGCTCGAAAGACTTCTTGAAAATAGCTGTAAAAATAGCTGCAAACTTAAAAAGAAATTGAATTTCGAAATCAGCTTGATAACAATTTAGTTAACAAAAGTGGCTCTTTAATCAAGCTATTTTTTAACTCTATAACTGCATTTCTCTGAACTATTGAGTACACCGCGTGGTACTTCTTTTGTTGTAAGTCTAACAGTCAATTATTCTCGAACTATTCATTTACTTAAAATTTTTTAACTTAAATTTTTGTACACTTACATCACTAAACGCTGTGAAGTGTTGTAGTTTCTATGCAGAATAATAAAAATTGTATATTGTTAACATTTCTTTCCATAATTCACCTCAAAAATAATCAGATTATTACATAAAAAATATGCATTTGCTACTCATTTAATCAATTTCCTTATTGTATACAAAAGTATTGTTTAAAATAAAAGTTTATTAATTTCTTGAATTAAAATGAAACAAATGTTGCAAAATTTATATTTTATAAAAATTATGTTTGGACTTTTATTTAAAACTGAGCTTAGTTTTTAAATTAGATTCGCAGTTTCTTATAAATTAAAAATTTGTTTTTTCTCATTCATATTAACATACAAGCGCAAAATATTAGAGAATGGATAAATAATGTCAAAATCAACATTTTCTTATAATTTTCCATAGGACTATACGGGAAACTGTTTTATAACAGGAAGCTATTGTTAGAACAATAACAAATGACCAATTTTCGATCACAGAACGTAATAAATTTTTTTGATTGATTAAAAAAAAAGGGTGCGAAAGCAATTGTAAAATAGCGATAGATAATTACATGACTTCGCCATTTATTTCATAGTTTCAAAATTCATACATAAAAGGTTTAAATATTTTTAACTTTTTAACTTATAAGCATTTTTCATGTAGTGTGTCTACCACTACAGAAATACAATTTAAATTCACTAATATATATACATGACATGTTAACTCGATTCTATATAGGGGTACCTTTCATTGATGAAGATTGGCATTTTCGATATCTACTCTCCCCACACTTTAACTTTGATAAAAATATTAAATTAAAATTGATTTTATGACTATGCCTTGCCTAGTTTATATCTTAAACACACTGCAAAAATTCTGGATTAAATTACGGTAAAAAGTGCCGGTACTTTTTACGGTAAAGCCCATTTATACCGGAACAGAACAAAAAATCAGTTAAGCGTTATTTTTGCAGTAATAATTACTGTGAATTACTTCAACTAAAATATTATTGTAAAATTTACGGAATAATATTTCACTGTAAAAATGGATTTTACAGATGATGTACCCAAAGTGCCGATACTTCATATTGAAATTTGATCCGGAAGTTTTTACGGTACAGTTCAAAAATTATATCAAATTATTTGAAAACGTCATTTTTTATAGTTAGTAAACCCTTTTTGAAAGAGTGAACCAGCGCTAAAATTTTTCACAAAATGAATAAAGAGATAAAATTCCTACAATTTTCAATCCAAAAAAAGCTTATCTTCTAAATTTAATTTATAACATTTCATTTAAAATTATCGTTTCTCGAAAAAGTGAGCTTTACAAATAGAAATAAAATTCATATCAATCTAAATCAATGGCTGTGGTAAGATTTTACTCATAAGGAATTGAAATGCTCTGTACATTTCTAAAAAAAAATCTTCAGTACTTTTCTCTCTTCTTTAAAATACTTTTAAAAGAAGCAATTTAAAAATTCATACGAAATAAACACTTGAAAAAATACTTTCGTTCTTTTTAAACTTAGAAACGAGAAAATGATTTATGAAAATGGAAAAGGAATATTACATTCTTTCTTTTCTAGGACCATTTACCACTTTTATTCAATTTTTTTTCCTCTTTCTCATTTTTGATTCCAAGTAAGGTAAAGCAAATTTAAGAGTACCATTCTAAGAAAGAATATTAGAAAACTCGAGGAGGCGTAACGGATGATGAATTGTAAGACTGTGCTCAATGAACTTTCGATACTTTAATTACATTTTGTGCTATGGCTAGTACAGCCAGAGTCATAAATAAAGTCACTCATCTTAAAAGAAATGTCTCATTTATTAGTTGACAAAGTTTATAAATCTCTTGCTCCGTCGCTGCTGAATTATTTTGCATAAAGAGAAAATTAACTTTCGTATTTTTTCGTTTAAGTGCTTAATAACTTCCAATTGCAGAGACTATTTTTTTTTCTCAGAAAGTAGAAGATTATGCTTAATAAAATGAATGGTTCAAATGGCTTCTGTTTATTACTGTGATTTTATTAATATACCAATTAGTTATGACACCATTTAAGATCCGGTCATTACGTCCAAGATTGTTTATTGCATTCAAGTATTTTTTTTTCAGAGTTTGAGACAAAAATAGTTATATTTTCTTCTTGAGCACAGTATATGTGCAAAGGTTTATTTTCCTTTTCTCAAACGCGAAGTAATTACATGAATATATATATATATAAAGATTTATTTTTGGAAAAGGCGAAAAACGTAAATTAATCTACTCAGATTATAAGTAAGTGAGTTAAAAAATAAATTCCCGACAAGAGAAATAAAGTGATTTAATATTAAATGCTTTGAATTAAGACTAGTAGATAAGTTATTTTAGCTTTAAATTAATTAATATTTTCTGAATAAAATGTTTTGGTATTACTTGCGCAAAGCATGAGAATAATTCAGAAACGAATATTTAATTAATTTAAAAAAAGGAATTAAAGAAAGGAATATTTAAAAAAAGGAAATAGTAATTTTAATAATTTATAAAAACATTTGAAATCAGCTAAAACTTGAATATGGAATGAACTGTATTGATCAAAGTCAATGGGCCAGCAAAAGAACTCATTTACGTTGAAGAAATTAGCCATGAATCACATTTTTCACAAGAAAACGATACACTGTTAGAAATTTCTCGGAAAAAAGGTTAAAAAGTCATTTTTTTAATTGTTATTTTACCATATTCAAACAAAACAATCAAATAGCAATAAATAAAATGTTAATCAAACTGAGTGAGGAGCCGTTTATTTACAGCTTTCACCTAATACGGTTAAACGACAATAATTTTTTTCGCACCACGTGTAATACAACCACTTAGTTCATTGCAGATGCGTGCATATTATAGCCAAAAGGATTAATCTGTCAGTCTCGTGACAGCCAGTGTAGCAATTTTAATGGCCTGCAGTGTAGTTGTAAGCTGTTTCAAAGCCGTAACGGTAAAACATTTTCTTCCCCTTAAACTTTACGTTTAATTAGACGGATAGACAACCATAATTATTTCACCATAATTTTGGAGTTAAAATTTCAGCAGGGTGCTAATAATTAATATCTTTCCACTTACAATATTCTTTAAACATGTTGAATCTGCTTTTGAGAAATCCACTTGGTTTAGAGCTCGGTAAGTACACCCTGTGAAAGATTCTAAACATTGTAGATATTTTAGAGAAAAGTATAGAATTGCATTTTTTCTCCTATTTCGTTTCAAAAAGATTTGCAGGAAACATAAGGACAAGCCACTTCTTCAAATTGCCTAATGTTTGGTAAGGAAACTTCGCAATAAGTGTTTTTTAGTATTGTAGTGCTACCAAAATGAATTTTCGAAAATTTCTACGACAATAATTTTGAAGCAAAACTAATACGATTTGATTTAAAGTAATCACGTTTGAAAAAAAATGATTTATCATAACTAGCCTGTAAGGTTTGCCACCTCTAGATATAGCAACGATATAACAATAAAACATAAGAATTGAAAAAGAAAGAATTAGAGAGGATTCAAATGTTTTGGAGGTAACGGAGCAGTTTTTGAAAGATGTGTTTTACAATTATTTCGTTATATTTTATTTTATGTTTTTTGTTTGTGGCGTGGCATAAGTATATGATGTAATAAATTTGTTTTCCGCCACGGAAAGCTTAGTGCGAAATCTATTTCACATTATGGAAATTTAAGAAAGAACCTGCAAATTTAACTTAGCCCCCGAAGATTTTTTAGTTTTAATTTTTTAAGCCTAGTCTTTATCAAACCTAATCTTTATATCAAAAGAGTAGTTTTAATTTTAAAATTATAAATACGCTTTCAGTAATTTCATCGAAAGCATTTAATACTCGAGTAATACTAAATTTCTGTTTCTACTAGGTTCAATATCTTCAAATGTACTAAAAATAATCTCATGTCCTAAGTATATGATTTGAAGTAATCATTAAATAAATATTAATCATTGTATAAAATTTAAAATACAATGGTAGTATGCGTTTAAGTAATTAACGTAACCGGTGATAAACAAATATGCGATTAACAGTAGGATCTGTAGATTGATCAAAATTTCTCGGAAAAAATGATTGAATAACAGCTTATTCAATTGCTATTTTCTCATATTCTAACAAAACAGTCAAACAACCATAAATTAGATAGTATTCAAACAATTAACTTTGAGAAAAACTGCTTATTAACTGATTTTACCTAATACAGTTAAACAACCAGAATTTTGTCGCACCAACTAGGCCGTTCTAATAAAGCCAATTCGTTCCTTGTAGCTGGGTATGTATCATTTTAACCGAAAGGACTAATCTTTCAATCTCATGATGGACAGAGCCGCGGTTCAAGTTTCAGATTTGACACCATAATATTTCTTCCTTCCCTCTTAACAAATGAAGTTTTCAGTGTCCTGCATTATTCTGTGACCCTGAACTTGTAGAATACGATACTCTCATACACGCAAAGATGGCAGCACCTTAAAGCTGCTTAACACCTAACATTAACGAAATGCCTAGCTCAGGGGTCGGCAACCTTTTGAAATGAAAGAGTCAAAAGTTACAATTTTACAAAATTTACCGCTTTTAAAGAGCCACTGAAAATTTTTGATTTAATACTATAATATTTTTTTATGTATATATGATTTTTAATTAAAAAAACGGTTTTGAATACGGAATAATATTTATTCTTTATTTTTAAAATGCGCTAATAATTTTTTTAAAATTTAGTTTTTATTTAATTTTTTTAAATTATTTCTTTTGAGGGGGGGGGATAAGAATACTTGGGTCATTAAAATTCGATGAAAATTGTAAATTTTCTTACTAATTCTTGTCAAATTTTCAACAGAAAACGCGATTTTTTTTATTGAATGTGCAACGAAACACAATCTTATCAGATAGATTTTATAATAATTCTTTTCAATTTTTCATAGCAATTCCGTAATAATATTCATTTATATTATATCAGAATTCTTTCACAATTTTCCTTTTTTAAGAAATATGTACCGTCTATTCTTGTTATTGTTAAAAACAATTTTTAAGCACTTAATTATTAAACATTTAAATAAATTTTGCATTTTTTTGTCAAGGCAAACGTTAAATCGACTTATGATGAAGTGCTAGAAACGATGGTCACATACTTTTTCTATTTATTGTAATTTCTATTTATTTTCTATTTATTGTAAACATTTATAGAGCCTCGAGCTTTCCAACTCAAATAATTTAACACTTTTTTAAAAAATTAATTTAATAAAAGTCACTGAAAGTAACGATCTTCTATTATTTTAAATACCTTTTATACGCAAAGTTACAACATTAATGTATTTGATTGCGAAATTTAATAATATGCAGGAAATTCGGAATGACCGCTCTTAATATGCATTTAAAGAAATTTTGTTTCAAGTGAACGCGAAAACGAACAGATAGAGGTCACACGTTAGAATTTTAACAATCGAAAACAAACAAATCACTGTTGAGGAAGGCGAGTGTAAAAAGGCGATTAACGATTTTTTACTAAATTAAATAACTTTATAAATTAAAAACTTCAACATTCACCTGGCAATTAAACAGGCCTGTTATTATTACTATTATTATAAAGATTATATCAATATATTGCATTAGATATTTTTTAAATTTATATGCTTGTTTTTTCCCTTTTAAATTTTAATTTACTACATCCGCTGAAGTAGATTTATATCTTTATTTTTGACAAGGTTTATAAAAATTTATAATAAGGGTGGTCTTTTCATAACATCATGTTTTACATGATAATAACATGTGATACACATCAAAGGCTTTAAAAAATGTAGATGAAAATTAAATTTGTATTTGTTCAACTGAAACACTAAACTTAAAAATTATCAGACATCAATTATGACTCGTGCATTTTTTTAAAACTCTTAATCTAAGTAGGATTCTTTCTGATGCATTTCAAATATTATATGCGTATTTATTTAATTTTAGTAATTTGATTTGCGAATAATTATTTTTAATACTTATTTATTACTAAAATTTTATTTTTCATTTTCATTTAATAATTTTATTTATTTTTATTATTCATTTTATAATTTACATTGTTATTAATATAAGAGCTGTGACTAAAATCCTGAATGGGGATACAGAAATAGTTCTTTTTTTCTGGGTTAAATTTTTTCACGCATTCTTGCCTTAAATTTGTAAAATGCTAAATTTTTTATCCGAATATTTCTTTATATAAAAATAATACTATATAAATAATAAATAAAACTTTAAAAAAAATTTAACTATGTATTCAAACATTGCAGCATGATAAATCATAAATAAATATTTGTAAAATTTGATGATTTGTAAATAATGCTTTACCGAAGAATGTTTAAGTCTTTTTTTAAAATATAAAAAAAAAATACCCTTAAATCGCAAAAAAAATTTTTTTTTCTGGTTAAGGCAGTTAAAGTACAATTTTGTTAATTATTTATTTTGTTAATTATCGTGCCTTTTAATACAAAACTGTGAATTGAGTTTTTACATAATTACAAAAATATTAAGTTTCTTTTTACTAATAATTAACTTAAACAAATGGAAAATTGTTAACTTAAATCTTAAATATAAATAAAAAACATTAAATACATACGAAATACATCAACATAGTAACAAAAAAGATAAAGAAAAAAAAATAATTATTGAAAAAAAAACTGAAGCTTTTCTATTTTTAAACACATTACATTTTTAATAAAATAAGCATTAGTATAGTTTTGTTCATAACGGATTGCAGTTTGAACTTATTATAAAAACAAATGCTACTAACAAATATAGAATTTGATTTTTGAAATTTAAATTAAATAAGATCTGTGAAAAATAATCTCAACTGAAAAAATTAAATTTAAAAATATATTACTATTTTAAACACAAAATTAAAAAGCTTAGTAAATAACTATTTAAAAAAGGGAAAAAAAATTCCTATATTTAGAATTCAAATGTGATTTATCTGTTTCCATCTCCAGCTCCTACTAATGAATATAAATAACGTAAAAAAATTTTAATTGCTCTTTTTTCTTTCTTTTAATCATTTTACAGGGGAAAAGAGAATAAAATTTTTTTATCTACTTCATAAAAATCAATTTTTTCCCATATATATTTTTAAAAAAAATATTTTTTTCTTTTTTGAAAAAAGTCCTATACCTAAATTTTGAAGCAATAATTGAGGAATTAATTTAGTAAGAAAATAACAACATATTTAATGAAATTTAATTTTACCTTAATATTTAAACAATAAGACTGCAAATAGTAAATATTCATAAAAAATTTATACTTACATTCAATAATAATATTAATTTATAAGATACGCTTTGAGTAACTAAGTACTTGTAAACTGGTACTGGACAGTTAAAGACAGATCAGTGAAGTAACTGGGGAGGTGAGTGAAAAGAAACTGGACAGTCATATAGAGAAAACCACAGCTGTATGTGCATTGAGCTCTTTCCTTCCCTTTCTTAACGACATGGACCTTTATTCTTAGAAAGAGCAAGAGAAAACGTGAGAAAAAGGCATTTCTAGCTATATACTTTTAAAAACAACCTGGATTTTTCAAGTTGAAAGAAATTTCCGGGGTTTTGTCTGCTGTTTCACAAGATCAGAGTCGCAGGCATCATCCTTTTTTTGTGCCTTTTCATGGTGTCGGTAACGGCATGCTCAAACAGACAACAGACTTGCCACTTTTCCGGGTGAATACTCGGAATCGAGTCGGAATGAGACACCCCTCTAACCAGGCTTAACGATGGGCCTGAGGGTAGCGGTTTGTAATTAACGATTATAAGAATAGAAAGCTCTTGAGAAATTAGGTACTTAAAAATATTTTTTCTTATTTTTAAGGGCTTTGGTAACAATTTATTAATTTTTTCGTATGGAACTGGAGAGCCGCAACTTTACATCAAAAGAGCCACCTGTGGCTCGCGAGCCACAGGTTGCCGACCACTGGCCTAGCTCCAAAGCACAGATAAACATCTTTTTTACGATTTTGAAACCTTGTCAGTTTTAAATTGTTAAAAAACCGTAAAGTTTTGAATTTATGATTTCTTAACCGTACCTGTTGTAAATGGTTTCAAAACCATGAAGGTAAAAAAAAGTTCTTCACCGTAAACTTTATGGTTAATTGAATCGACAGACTGATGCAGTTTATTTTACTGTAGTTTTGGAATGAAAATTCTAAGAGTATAAGAGAAAAATGTGTAAATAATAATAGTCCATGGGTAGATTAATTGAATCATTATTTCTCTTCTTTAATGAGTGTATAATAAGAAAACTATTTCAGGCCTTTTAACTTCAGCTTAACTTTGCATTTGAATAAAAAAAAAATTTAAACTCATTTATTTTCATAGTTCGAAGTGATGTGTCAGAAATTTACTTTTTTAATCGATTATAATATGTATGGAATGACAATTAGGATGTTGCCATGGCAATATCAAGGAAAATGTTTCAATTAAATTAATTATCAACTGCCATCAAATTTAACTGTTATTAATTGTATTAACTGAATGTTACAATTGATTTTTGCTGAGTAATAATTCTAGTCGAATTATATAGTAATGCAATATTTTAGAATTTTATTTTGAGTCATATAATTTTTATATGAACTTTTATAAATTTAAGAATAAACCAGAGTCTTATAAAATTTCTGGTCTGTTGAATTATTTTTAATATTTTGTTAGAGGAAAAAAACTTCTTGTTATTTACGTCATGCAATTTTAAGTTCCTTTAGAACAAGTTTTTTTAAAACATTACAAATTATTGCATTGCATTCTTTGGGTTTAATCCAAAATGTAAAAGCATTACTTAATTACTTTTTATATAATGGTAGAATATTCAAATTAAATGGGAATAATATTTCATTTCCACAACATACTAAAGGTTAACTTAACGTTTCCTCAAAAATAACATAGAACACTCCTAAGAAATAAAGAACCGTTATTATTCTAGTAGTTTTACACGAAAAAGAACTGTTTAACAATATTTTTTTCTTCTAAATCTTGCTTTTAGAGTACATTAAAACAAACGCTGAGAAATAATTTTTATTTTTTAAATTTTCTTATAAATTAGATAATATTTTCTCCTTATACAATCATTATATTAGAATTTTAATCAAATCTTTTTAATTAAATGTTAAAAATTTAATTTTTTTAGAATACATAGCCATGTCATTTAATTGAATTGTCCATATAGTAGCTTTATTTCTGATCAGAAATTTCGAAAAACTGAAAGTTTTGTTTTGCGGATCGTTAATTGATTAATAATCTCTGGTTGAGGCTATTCAAGAATTATGACAGTGAGAAAAGATTAAAAATTATCAAATTATTCAATGTTATTTAGTTTTTAGAGAAGCGGTGACTCACAGGATAGAGCATTCACCTTCCAATGAGGTATACTAAGTTCGAATCCTTGTGGTGGTTGGTAAATACGAATTCGCCCCGAACCACGTAAGTAGACGGTTCGTGAGTTAGAAACCCCTTGCCGACAAATTAACAGTGGGAGGTTTTGTGGTTTTTAAATTATGTTACGCAAATATGGGTTAGTCTCATCAAAACGTCCTCTACGAGGGCAAATTTCTCCAGTACTTTATACAGGAGTTCCTTTGTCTTCTTGGTTGGGTTAGAAGTTACAAGTCTTCAGAGTTGAACGTGGATAGTCTAAATTCAAAATCGATAGGCTGTTCAAAGCCGGTTGTAAAATCTGTAAAAAAAATGTTTTTAATTTGGTATTCTATTTCTTCCATTTTAAACTTTTGTTGTTCAAGCAACAAGTAATAAGAGAAATAAAATAAATCGTACTTAATATTTTTTTCTTGTAAATTCCATAATATCAAGAATTTAAGAAATTATTTTAGCTTTATTGAAACATTCTTTTTTCTCTAATTAATTAAATTCTACTAATTAATTAAATTATCGATCCTCACCCATAAGACTTCAAAGTCATTAATTGATTTTTTTTTTAGTTTAATAATTTACAAATTAATGTATTTATTAAATTGTTCATAATTTAAAAAAAAATTCGATGAGTTAATTTAGTTTTTACTTATAATTTTTTAAGTGAAATATTAATCTCATGTAATATTTCATCTGATCTAATTTTTCATTTTTACCTAGTGTATTTTATTGGGTGGTATTGTATTTCTTTGCTTTAATGATACATTTAACTTAGGAATTAATAAATGATAAATAATGCATGAAAATAAAATTTAATCGTTAAAAAAAGAGGTTATAAAAATAGCCGTTTAACTAATTAAAAGTTTGATGAACATTCTGTAGGTTTTAAAACAAATTTTTGTTGTGTGTGCAGTAGATTGAAATTGCTCCCTCATGCATCAGATTATCTCTTTGCGAGTGCATTTTACAATGATGTCGCATTTACAAGCAGCGATATAAAATGTAAAGTAGCTCTTGATTTAAACACTTCTTAAATAAATATGTTTATAATGACTGTGATCGCTTTAAATTAATTGGTGGAATTTCACAGGTAGCATTATTTGACTTTTCGGCCGTTACAGATACATCTTAATTTGAATGTAATAAAATGACATTTGTCTCAGAAAAATAAATAAAATCTTTTAAGAAAAATTGATTTATTAATTACTGAAAATGTCCATAATTCAAAAATATAAAAATAATAAGTAAAAGAAATCCTATTAAAGGGATCAAGATAAAATTCCCTTACATCGAGAATTTTAGTTAGCATTTTAATATTCAACGGTTGGGACTGGGAAACCCAGTAGGGCACCCCCAGTCACCAAAAATTGGAAATTGAAAGTGAATGAATTTGTTCCAATGGACAGGTAGGAGCATGGGGAAGAGATCCAAGGTTGGCGGATCATCGAAATATAACATAGCCAAAAACGATACCAGCCCCCCCCCCCCAATAATCCATATTAGGTTTGGAAATACTTTGACATTCGCGAATCGCCAACAAGACTGTGAATAAATGACAGTGAATAAATCAGTGAATAAATCAGCGCGACAGTGAATAAATGAGTCTACGTTAGTATTGAAATAAAAAGTTAGCCGTTACATTGATTGATAAGAAAAGAATAAAATATTATGTTCACTTTTTATAAATTTTAATAAAAATCAACTAATTGATTTATTTGTATTATAATTTGATTAAGAATGATAAAAAAAAAAAGAGTTTAAGAAATTAAAGAAATTTTAAGAGCTAGGAAATATGTAATGCCCATTGTGGTATCACAGTACTACATCTTAAATACTGTCGCACTTTTTTGAATATATGCATTATAAAGACTATCTAATAGCAACAAAATGTAAAGACTAACATTTTTTAGTTTTTTTACTTAAATCCCAAATTATTTTCAGAACAATGTAATGAATATAAAAGTATTTCCATTTTTTTTACTCAAACCACTCCCAAATTTTTGTGTCACACACGCAAAAGTAACATAAGCAAAGATAAATATTCCCTGTTTGAGCAGTTGTCCGTGGTTTAAATAAAAGAGAAACATTGCATAAAAATAGCTTAAATAACTTAAGACTCCTTTTACTTCAGAAATTATTTTGCATTCGCAAACTTTTCGTTTAAACATGTTCTTTAAAGGTGAACTATAAATTACTTTGTCTGAGCATTTTAAACAAGTTCTTTCAAACAATTCGAATTACGAGTAGCTTCATTAGAAGACTTTCCATAATTGCTACTCCTTTCTCGAACAAAGGGAAAAGGTTTGATTTTTAGCAACTTTTAAACTCAAATCAACTATTCAAAGTAGTTTGAAGGGAATGTAATTGTTTGCTTCTTAAAGTTAGTATTTTCAGAAATCTGTTGGCAACAGCGACAAGGTTTATTATTAATTAGCACTTTCGTATGTTCTTTCTTTATTGAAATGTCTAATTCATAATTTTTATTGCATTGAAGCTTGATTAATTAGTTAAATAGTTTCATTTAATGTTTACGACAAAATTATAAAAGAAGTTTTAAACTCTTTTCAAAATAAATGATATGAAAGAAAATTGCGTTTGCGATCCAGAGAAGGTATTCAAAATATTTTTAACATAGATCATTTTTAAATTATTTATTTTTGTCAGCAAAGGTGTTGTATTTAAAAAAAGCAGTAGCAATAACAATTGTATTTGAATAATTATACAATGGAACGAAACATTATACAGCCTGAATAACATTTGATCTACACTGTAAACGCTTCTTAATTCGCTTAAAGTATTTCCAAGATTTGCGAAATACGTAAAAAGGTAAAACTAACATGAAGGGGTGAAAACTTTCGGCCATTCTCCTGACCTAACTCTTGGGAACATCAGTATCCTCGATATTTTGAGGGTCAGAATCATTATCCGGCGGGAAAACACATGTTTATTATTCACTGAAAGTACGTTTTTGTTTTCTGATTTTGTTACTTAAAATGGTATCTGCATTTACTTTAGAGAATATTTGAGATCACCCTCTCAAACCATTAAGATGGAGCCTTAGTACATGAAAATTCAGTCATTGCACCGTAAAACATTTTTGTGCATCTGAACACTAGAAATGGAGGCAACAACTTTACAACAAAGGTTATGTTTTGCTGAGAGTTCCACTACATCAAAACCAATGATAGTTCCTCTCATATTTTACACTACTTGGTGTAAAGTAGCCGCCGCCATGCGTGTTATTCTGTAACACTTACATTTATAAATAAAGTATGATATGATACACATAAGAATCAGTAAATTTACTTTTACGTTACAATCTAAAGCAAAAATTATAAATGTGGGCTGTAACTATACAAGGGTTCTCAAAACAAAATCAGTTAATCATACACACACAGCACACAGACGAAATATCTTAATATGAATTTGAACGAGACAGAAGTAAATAGAAGTTAGTTATTATAAAATTATTTTATACAATCAGTGGATTTATGCAAATCTTAAGAGAACCTAATTATATTTAGCATACAACTGAAAAAAAATCCGTGCATTTTATAACAGCTTATAGGAGTAGTTTGTTAAATCAATCTTGAGAGAGAATTGAAGTTACTTGGGTAATAATGGACCCTATTTAATATTTTAAGTCAATCAGTAAAGAGAATTGAAACTTACTGGGTGTTAAAAATGCTATGACGAGTTTGTCAATTCAATCTGACAAGAGGAACTTACCAGTACACTTTCATAAGTAAGCAACCCGTCAAATTCTCAATATCTTAAATTTGCATGATTATTCGCCTTTAAATCTCTAACAACGGTTCAGAAGCATTTGTTGTACTTTTGAAACGTGCCCTACTATCATTTCATAAAATAATTTATTTAAATAGTTTAAATATAGTATAATTATTCATCAAATTTATGGAGCTGTGATAAAATATTACCTTCTTCACGCATGAGCAGCAGATTGGTGTAAGTTTTATCAATTATTGATGTTAATAATTAACTACACCCTTTAAGTGTAGTAAAGATAATCATAAGAACGCTTGATTCGGTATAAAATTAAAATGAAGTGATCATTCCCATAATTTTTAGAGTTATCAACACTAAATTCGGGAAATTAAAATAAAATTTGTGAATTGCTAAAAAAAATTCTTTGTTATTTCGATAAAAATTTGCATTGACTACAAATTTTTTCATTATTTTAAAGAATTAAATTTTCTATGGCGCAATATGAAACTTGAGCGAACTGGATCGAGTCGCTCCAGTGAAATAAAATGTTAGAAAAGGCAGACATTTAAAAATAATTCTTCAAAATGATGTAAAAATTTGCATACCTGGCTATTTTAATTTTTTTCAAATTCTCAAGTTATGACGAAATATGCCAAACCGAAAATAGTAGCAACTACTTTACACCAAGTGGTGTTTATCTAAGTGCTGTAGCTCACCAAAAAACCAAGGATAGTTCCTGGTACTGTAACACGCTTATATTGTTCTTTTACCATACTTGGTGTGAAAATAGTCGGCAAAAACCATGTTTTTTATTTATATTTAGTAACACTAAAATTACGAATTTCAATAAGATATGATGCACATAAGAATCAGTAAAGTTTATTTTACGAGGCAATATGAAGTAAGCATCAGTAATTTAGATTGCATACATATATTAATTCTCAATATAAATTGAGTTTGTAAATCAAACATACGCCTACCAGGGAGAATATAAAGATGAATTCTAGCTAGGCTTAATAGAACCGAAGTAGATAGAAATTATACATTTATTTAATGCAGTTTTCTGAGACTTGAAAATTAAAATGTATACATTCTTACTATACAACTCAAAGATACATACCATTAAGGTGAGTTTCAATTTCTGCAGATAAAAAGCAACATTGAAGACAACCGCAAAAACTCGACAACTCGATATTGATTGTAAGCAATTACAGACGAGGAAGAAAAAAAAATGGGCCAACATCGAAAATATTTAACTTATGGTGTAAAAGCGAGTAATTTTGGTGAGAAGTGTTTGCAGTTTCGGTAATCTGAGCTTTTATAAGCCCTTTAAATTGCTCATGAAAGCGCAATTTGGTTTTAACTTGAAAACAAATGTTCCATCACACATCTTTTTGAGTTATTCAAGATCAAATTTTATGATTGCAATAGTTTATGGTGTTGGGGTAAACTTAAATTTGTGCAGTTCATGTAGTTATAGTTTTATTTACTTTTTCCTTGCTATAGTTTTATTTATGCGCTTATTTATTCATTTTTTTCTTGATTATTTACTGACAACGCATATTTTTATGAGAAATAGAATCAATTAGCTTCATTACAAAAACAATTCGTTCAAAAAAAGAAATACATTTTCAGTAATCTATATACACTAATCTTTTCAAACAATTCTAGTTTTACCAATTTTATATAATTTTTTGCATGATAACAACAGCTCTCCATTTAAAAATGCATTTAGTTTATAATAACACAAAAAAATAGTGGTAGATATACATCAACATTTTATAAAGTGCAGGTCAAAAGTTCTTCAGTGTGTTTTACTTCATTTTTTTCCTGCTCACTCGACTTTGTATAGTAATATATTCAGAAACTTAACTGGGGAATAATTTTAAGGAGTAAAAAAAACATACTAGTTTAGAATAATGCAGAATTAAAATGCAAGTTCATCAAAAAAAAAAATTCAAAATTGTACTTTTAATTTTAAGAGATTTTAAAAAGTAACACTTTTAAAGAATCAGTCTTTTTTTATTTTACTGTTATTGTAAGTAGATTATTGCGTGTTATCATTGCACATTTAGTAGCTATATACTAACGATTATTTGTTAATATTTTCATGTATCTAAAAATATTAATTCTTGTGCATATGCAAGTTAAACAAACATGCTTGTGCAGACGACTTATGTTTTTTTTTCAGAGATGCTTTTTATGCATGAATATTTTGAAACAACAGTTTTTAAACGGTCTGAAATAATATCTTATTAATTACGAACTTATGGACAGGAAATTTTTCAAGGGTGTAATGAACACAAGGCTTTTTCCTGCATAATTTTCTCAAATAAATAGTTTTATTTAAATAATTACTGGCCTAAATATCCTTAAAAAAAAAATTTTTTTTTAAACTTTTTTCCTAAAAGCAGTATATATCTAGGAAAATCCTCATTAAAAATAAATCGTAACCAATAAAAATGGCCCATGAGGTTTTAAAATAAAAATCTCCACAAAAAGGAGTGATTTTAGGACTGTTATTCACTCCATAGTTTTGTAGGGTGGTGAATGCTTGAAAATCCGCAAAACTGAAATAGAGAAAAATGGAAGCATTCCAGAACAAATGGTTAAGAATAATTTCCAAAATTTTCTGGCCAAACACTATTTTAAATAAAGATCTACTAAAAAAGGTAAAATTATTACCTATTCCTGAGGAAATTTTGAAGAGAAGACGGGGACGGACTAAACACATATTTCGTCTAAAACGTTAATGCCCTGCTAACCGACCTCTTACTTGGTCATCCATTGGCAAACGTAAAAGAGGAAGTTCAAGACTTGGAAGTTCAAGACCAAGATCAATGTAAAGCAAAATTAAATGGAAGGGAGGGAGCAAGAGGACTGGCTAAGGACGAGGGTGCTTGGAAAAAGAAAATTGAGGCTTTGTGTGCCAGCTGGCGCAAAGAGGATAGAAGAAGAAGTAGAGGAATAAAATTTTAAAAAAAAAAGTATTTAGTTTTTTTCAATGCATGTTTTTAAAATATTTTTCACTTAATTATCAAAACCATTTAGTTTATATCAAATGTTTAAACGCACTCATGCGTTTCGACATGTGGGGAGAATGTTTTTAACTAGAAAAAATTATTACACCAAGTACACGAGTTAAAAATTCCAGACTAAATTACGGTAAAATGTACCGGTACACAGCGTACCGTTACAACAGCCTCGTACACCCTGCCGAATACTTTTTACCGTAAATTCCATTTTGATCGTAAGATTTTATGGAGCAAAAAATCTGTGATACAGTATTTTTTACAGAAATATTTATTATAAAATCACTGAATCACTGTACTCAAATAATTATAACTGCAAAATATACGGTTTAAAATTTTAAGTTAAAATGAATTTTATGGAAAAATTAATTGCTACCAGGTTGCCAATACTTCATACAGTAATTTGATCCTGAATTTTTTTCAGTGTACCAGAAATAATCAGTTAAGGAAATCAAAAGTAAAGCAAAAATTAATTACCTGACGAAGTCAATAAACTGTAACCAATTGAAAGTAAAGTATTATAAGCACCTTAAAGTCATTACGCAGAATTGAATGGAATTTTATTTTTTAACCATTTATTTAGAAAAAAAATGCAAAGTTATTCGAAAACAAAATTACGAGTTATGAAAAAAAAAGAAACATTTTTAACTGTAATTAACTGTTAATTCCAAATAAGGGTGATTGCTTTAAATCAAGTAACGCGTAAGTAGCATATGTTATAATTTATTACCAATTACAAAGATCAAGATATTCCAGTCAAGAATTTTCCAAGATTTAACTGAAATATATTTCCCATTGTTTTAATCATATATCACATTTGCTAATTAGACAAGGAATTTCTATTAGAATCTCCGGCCAAAGTAATTAAATGTCGCTTTCATTACATTTTGGGTGACTAAATCAATTAATTCGACGTAGAATTTAATTTAATCTTCTATAATAGATCCACTTGGATTTTTATCATGAAAATTGGTTGCATTAGCAATGGAATTTCGATCCTTTATATCCAAACTTCTTTTTTTTATCACCCTTATGAGAGGGTCTAGGAACTTATTTTTGATCCTATTGTTTGACAACGCTATATATAGCTAGCTATTTCTTACGCTCTTTGTACAGCATAAATAGAACTAGCCTTTATCTCAGCTTCTTTACTGAATTTTTCTGAATTTTATGGAGTAAAATGAACAGAGAAAAACTACTTAAGTTATTTTCAATTGTTTCGAATTCCGTCATTTGTGGTTTGGATCGTTACTTTTAACATTTGTGCGCTTTGTCTCGTTTCTCTTAACTTTTTCATTGTTATCCTTTTATAGTTTTTATGCTTTCAAAATGACATATTATAAAGAACTTTTTACTTATATTTTATTTTATCCGCACGCAAGAGTTTTTAACTCAGTTTGGCTCATTGAAGGCAACTAGCAATATGCATCAAGTACATAGATTCGCACATTCTGTTATAATAAAGAAAGCAGCCATTGCGTTGAATGGCTCTGACTTTGGTTAAACGCAGCTTTTATTATCAGTAACAATAACTAAAACATTATTAACGGCTTTCTGGTATCTATATTTTGCTTATATTCAAATATTAGAAAAAAATGCAAAAATCTAATCAGCTGAAGGACTTTTTCTCATACTTGAATTAATTCACAAACCATGTTTTGTTTTCAATCTTCATCAAGTATACTAAACGTATTCCTTACGCATACTCTGTATTCATTAAGTATACAAATTTTCCAAACCAATTTTAGTCAAGAACAAATACCTGGATATTTATTTATCCTTCAGAAATTTGTACAAAAGTTTGAAAAATATAAAATTCATATTAATCTTGATTTCATAGAAAACACAATTGAAGATTGCAAAATTCGAGAGCATTTTAAACGTTTATAGTCGAACATAATATGAACGTTTCAGATAACAATTATCAAGATCGAAAAAATCTTGAATGTTTTTTAAATAATTTGAAACAAATTTTTATTTGAAACTGTTTTCAAGAAACTTTAACTTCAATCATTTTACACAAAGATGAATAACTGCAAAATATAAATTAAATTCTTTCCAGTGTGACATTACTCGGTTTATCGTTGAAAATCAATAACGTTAGTAAAGGTACTAAATCAATGACACTTTATTGTTTTTTGTATTAATTTTTTGCCGAATCTAATTTTGTTTTGTGTTTTTAAGATAGGAACGCTAACTCCCTAGTTTTTTTTTTTAGGTTTGCTGTCAAAGATTTCATCTTGTTGCGTATTGCGACTTTACTATTCCTAGATAACACTGTAATTATTATTGTTTCAACCATTGGATAATTAAACGGATGGATATGGACTTTAGTAGGCACACTTGAGAAAATTCAACGGTAAGAAAACAATCAATAAAGTGGAAGTCACTATCTATAGTAAAATTGATTTTTAACTGACAGCTGAAATTTTGTTGATGAAATTGATTTGATTTGATTGTTCTCATCGAATACAACAATGGGATATTGATAGTGGTCTTGAATTACAAAAAGTGACGTTTATACATTATTCGAAGAGGGGGATGCTGTACACCACGTACGTTTTTTGGCATCGAAAACAGCTGCATATTTTTTTTTCTTTACATGCGCAATATTAAGTTAAGAAACAGCTGTAATTTATGTGATTACTAGAGCCTGGAAGTTCAGGCAAAATGCCATAAATGCCCTTTTCTACCTTTTTTAAACGTTCTCTTCTGAAAATGCCTTTTTTTTCCCTTTTGTTCATAAATGCCTATTTCCGTCTAATTTAAAATTTTTCTGCAAAGCTTTTTGTACTTTTGACCGAGCATAAATTTTGAAGTACAGAAATGGTTGACTGTCATCTGACGTATTGTAATGCATTTATAGAGATTAGGACTTCATTCCTTTTGGGACAACTCCCTCCCTCTGAGGCAGTGGTCACCCCTCGCATTGTACAATGGCTATTCATCTGAGCTGATAGGGTACTATTGCTTGAGTGAGCAAGGTAGGTGAAAGACATTTTTCTGTCCATGGGATTGACAGTGTTGTTTGAATAGAGAATAGAATACAGAATACACTTAAAGCTGGAAAATGCCTTAAAAGTTCTATTTCCTAAAATGATCCACCTAACGTGCCTTGCTCATGCATTGCACAGGATAGCAGAGGAAGTAAGAGATCTCTATCCTGAGGTAGACCCGCTTATTTCTAGTGTGAAATAAGTATTTGTGAGAGCCCCTTCAAGAGTTCAAGTGTTCAAAGAAATTGCACCAGACATTCAATTACCTCCTAAACCGATCCTTACGAGATGGGGAACAGCAGTCTCATACTACTGCACAAATTTTGAGGAAGTTACTCGAGTCCTTACCAGCTTTTCGGATGAAGAGGCAATATCCATAAGAAAAAGTAAAAGTCTGCATAGCAGTTCTAAAATAAAAATGAACTGACTTTTATTTCAACTTCTTTTGGGAAGCTCCCTGGAGCTATTGAACGCATGGAAAAAAGAAATATGTCTTTGTCATTAAAGTCACTAAAGATTTTCGACAATACTATTGAAGAACTAATGTATGTGCCTGAACCAGCTGGTGACAGAATAAGGAAGAAATGTGAAAACATAATCTCTGCAAATACAGACTTTGAATACATCAAGGACATTGCAAAAGTACTTTCTGGTGATACTACAGTTGAACTTACCATATCTCCTACCATGGCAAGTTGTTTTAGGTTCGCGCCCATAACCTCTGTCGAAGTAGAAAGATCCTTCTCTTTGTTTAAAACTATATTGACTGACAGGAGACAAAACTTCTCTTTTGAAAATTCGAAAAAGCATCTAGTTGTGATGTGCAACAACAACCAATCATCAGAATAAATTTGCATACAATATCATTGTAAGTATGAGTTTTCAATTTTTATTTCACACTTACGCAGTTGAGGTTTTTTTTGTGCAATTATGTCCACTTCTTTTGTACTATTGCTACGACAATCGAGTAAAATGAATATGTAGGTATACCGGATACTTCTAGCAAATTTTTTTATACCTTGGATACCTATGTGGGCTTTTAGGCATTACCAACTAAAATTTTGCTCCAATTTTAAGTGAATTTTTTAGGTGCCTATTTCAAGCTATTTAAATGCCTTTTTGCCTGCCTATTTTTGCATTTTTTATTGCCTGAAATTCCGGGCTTTAGTGATACTGTTCCAAGAAGCACTAAACATATCTTTTTTCTTCTTGTTCTATTGTTTTTATATGCTTATCTTTTGTTGTATGCACTGAAATTTGTTTAATTTTAAATGGAGTATATAAAGTATTATTATCGTTAAGGTAAGTTGATGCTCAGATTCCTAGTATAATAACGTAATATATTTAAAAATAGTAAACTTATTTTTTTTGTTTATTTTTTTAATTTATAGTAACCAAGAACCACTTTGGGTGATTTCTTTAAGATTATTGTGCTGATGGATGATGATGAAAATATTCAGAGCTGTGAAGACAAAAATATTGTAGTTAAAAATTGTTATGGTGCAACATTGTGAAGGAAACAGGTTAAGAAAAAAATATAGTAATTAAACAGCCAATTAAGTAATTAAACAATTGAAACGATAATGAAGCATCCTGAGCTATAATAATGTGAGGCAGCATAATGCATAATGTGAGCTTGTGGATTGTAATAATGATGCATAATGTGAGGCATGTTGTATCTCAGCAAACTGTACCCAAATAGGATGCATTCAAATATTGATGAGGGTAGAAAGATGTCAGTTCCTACTAAGTTTAAATATGGGTACAATATTACATAGGGTAATAATAATAGAATTTACAATAATATACAGTTCATTGTTACAATGTTTTTTTTTGTTTCTTTTTCTTCATATTTTTACCTGCAGGAAAAAATTGTGCAAGCATTAATATGCTTAAAATTTAAACTGTTTGAAATAAAATCTTGTTTGCATATTCGTTAACAAGAAATTTAATTATGCGCTAAAATAAAGTGTTTTAATAAATTTTAAGGGGGCAAATTGAATGACACAAAGCCACTTTACCTAATGTTGTGACTTAGAGCAACAGAAAATATTTTTTTTTGATTTTCTACAATATTTTAAATGAATTTTGTCTTGCCACGTAAGCTAAGAGTTGTGCAGGTGAAATTTGCTATATGACCATATGCTACGAAACCATATACGTACTATGTACTTTTAAAAAAAAACGTGTTGGCAGAAATTCCCTGTAACAAAATACAACAGAAAGTATTTGCAGGCACCAGTTTTCGTAGGTCGGGATGTATAAAAATTCGACATGAAGATAGCTGTATACCCTCTGGCTTGTATAATAAAACAGATTTTAAAATTTTTAAATTTTTTTTGTTGATTTTTGTGTGATTTTTACGATTTTTGAGATATGGAAAACATTCAACTTGAAAAGAACATCGTAGAATTTTTATTTTCTTCCATCGTTACACTCTGAAATCCCGAAGCGAGATTCAAATCCGTGAACTTCCTGGTATGAGGGCAACTCCTAGAGCACCGTAGAGATGTATCATTTTATTTGTTGTCGCTTTGGTTAACTAAGTGCATCATATTCAAAACTGAAAAATAATGCACCCAACAGATAGAATCGGCATCAATGGTTACAGATTTAATTTGTTAAGAGGAAAAATGCCTCTTCTGACGGATTACGATGTAGCATAATTGTAAATTTCTGTAATTTTGGAGAATATGAATTTTCTGTAAAAGAATTACAGAATCATTATATTTTTTAATATGAAGTTTCAACAGTGTAGTCTTAAGGAGAAAAAACAGAAGACCGTTTATTACAAACGCACGGTTGGAACTAAACTTCACATATTTCATTCCCTCTGAAGCACTCTGGTAACATATTGAGGCAATTACTTTTAACACCATGTTATTTCACACTTAAATTACGTAATGCGTCTATAATGTTTGCTTTTAAAATTGTAACATTTTTATTTGGTATTATGATTCAATTTAAAGAGTACTAATATATTTAATAGCACACATTCATGCAATTCTTAGTTCTGCCTAATACTAAATTACAGATTATAACTTTATAATCTATAAGAAAACTGTAACGTGGTGAATCTAATCAAGAAAGAACATAGTATTAAGAAAAATATTTAACAAACTAATCAATTAAATAAACCTAAGGCTCAACTGGGAAATCGGAAAATCAGGTGCAATCTGAAGAATATAATCTCATGAGGATTAAGACCAATTTCTTTATTCGTTCGTTTTCAGTATCGTACAAAGGTTAAAAAAATAATTTTTGAGCTGTCCATTTCCAACTTTCATACTCATTTAGTTTATGAAAATTTAGTCCCAATCTAGCTGATTACATTCAAAAAATTCATTTTTTTTAAAAGAAAAAACGTTACACTAATCTATTTCACTAAAGATGGAATTTATTTCTACGTTTTCAATTCAATAAACACATTTTGAGATCTATCTTTCAATGAAAATTATGCTTTCATTAAAATTATCTTCATTATTTAGCTTATTAAAACAAACATAAAAATTTAGTCCAAATCTAGCTGATTACATTCACAAAACTCATTCTTTTTAAAAGAAAAAAATGCTACACTAATCTATTTTACAAAAGATGGAATTTATTTCTATGTTTTCAATTCAATAAACACATTTTGAGATCTATCTTTCAATGAAAAATATGCTTTCATTAAAATTATCTTCATTATTTAGCTAATTAAAACAATAAGATCAAACTAGCTCATAGCATTAAAAAGTACTCTTAAATTGAAACATCAACTCATAAATAAATATTAAATCGTAAAAAAATTTTATGCTGTGATTTTAAAACCTGTATTATTAATGTTCGTAAATTTTGCGCACATACATATAGATTTGTTATGGTATTTTATCTTTTACAAGCATTATTTTAATTTGAAAGTAAATTATTATTATTATAATTATGTAAAATTCTCTGGTTCTATTTCGAACTCGTAATATTTTAAGCAATAATTCTTCATTTTATGTTAGTGTAGTATCCTTTCAAAAACTGGAAACTGAACATGTTTTTCGTCCTTATTGGTTTAAAACAATTTTTAAAGCACTATATTTTAGTATGTGTAAAAGTTGATCGATATCCTGCGCGTGCAACTTTGTCTGTCCTAACTGGTGTAATTAAATTTTATATCACTACAAAAACAAATCGAATTATAAGGCTTCCTACATTCTAATTCTTCATAAATCTATCAATTCTTATTTCCCTCTCTCTTTACCATAGGCGGTCTTCATATCGTTCGAGCTCTCCTGTAGCGTCCACTATCAACCAAAAATGATTTCTTACTAATTTTGTGATGTTACATTTCATTGATCGAATAGGTCTTCAAGCCTTTGTAAGATCAATATGTTTATTTAAAAAAAAAAAAAAAAAAAAACGATGGCAAGAGGATTTTTCTAACAATGAAATAGAGAGTTTTCCAAACAATATTTTCGATTTTTTTTAAAAGAAAATATTGATTACGACTTGTTTTATTCCGAACAATCTGACACCAAGTATAAGGTAATACTAAAAAACTACAGGCATTCACTCACTGAAAACATAGTATGACGCGCCCATTTTCTAAATTGGAATTCTCTGCAAACTGGAGTTTTTTTTTTTTTTTTAAATTCTTTTTGTCTTAGAATTTGTTCTTATTTCAATTTTTTTCAGCTGGCGCAAGATTACTCGACTTTTAAAAAACCATTAAAGTTAAAACTTGGTAATTGCTATGAGCATAACACGATGCGTAAATCCATGCTAGCACTTGAATATTGGTAAATATTTCATATATATTTTTTTGGAAAAAAATTTTAAATATCAACCCCCAATTTTTTTTCTTTTTTTAGTCTTATAAAAGCTTTTTATTTTTTCAAAAATTTTCTTGAGTCAATATGTCATTATTTAAAAAAAGACTTATTTGACTGCCTTTTAAAAGTTGCTTCAAGTCATACCTGATTTTTATGCCTTTTATTGCATTTCTGCCCAACCTTTTTATCTCCCTGAAGCAGTAAATGTTAAATAATTTTTCCGCGGCCCTGGGAGGGAGGGGTGGACGTTGATTGTTCAGATTTAAAATGATTTTGATTTAAAAATTTTAATGCAAATGTATTTAAACCTGCCTTCAAAACAAAATACAGTTACATTCCCGTTATTTTTACTGCTTTAGGTGACGTTTCTCAGCTCCCAGTTTTCCTCTCGTCCTTAGAAGATTGTACTAACTCGAAATAAATACATAACAATAAATAAAATAAAAATAATTTAATGTTTCTTGGGTGGCTCGGTACCATTTGATTTGTAGACCGGTACCGGTCCACTCCTCGGGTTCGTTTTATCGTACTCGCAAAAAATCATAGTATCTCGTTTTTTCCCCTCAAATTTTAGCTTTGAAGAAAATTGAATTATGAAAGTTCTTTTCAATATTTCAAAAAAAAAAAAAAAAAAAAAAAAAACGAAATCTAAAAGGAAAAGATTTTACATTTAAATAATGTCTGTATTCTTGTGTTAAACTCCTGTAAAAAATTTGGAAACCTAAGTTTAATTTTAGAATAAATTATAGAAAGTCAAAGACGTTGTAAAGTAATGAATTCATGATGAAATCAAAACCACACCGTTCCCTCAAATAATTATTTGTTATTGGTTGATGGACTTTATTAAAGTAATAAATACTATAGAATCAAGTTTGCGATTCATATAGATGGAAGCAAATTAGGATAATCTCTCCCGTGTGCGAGTTTTCAATCCAGCGGTTTTTAACAACTCGCAGCCTTGTTAAGCATTTTTAAATAAATAAAAAAAACTTGATTTTCGAAATTTCTTTTAGTTTAGGTAAAAATTTTTGAAAGGAATAAAGGCTTCTATTACAATTGGAGCCAACTTCAGTTAAGAAGAAAATGTCGAAATAAGAGGACGAGTCGTTAAACGCTGCTGAATCGTAAATTAGCCTCCCGATCAAGAGAAGCAAAATTTCTTTAATATCGCAGTTTCAAATTTATACGGAAAGTTTCTTGTTAAAAAATACGAGTATGATTTAAGAATAAGCTTTCTTATGCATGACTTCAATGGCTTCATATCTTTCCATTTAGCCGTCAGACTTAATCGTATTTGCTACATTAACTATGAAGCTTTGGACTTCAGATAACTTCCGCTGCTTCTGTGTCCTATTGCTCCCCTTTTCCAGAAATAATCATTGATTATAAGTTTAATATTTAATCTTCTGATGGTATGATCTAAAGGATTCTAAATCAGAGTCGAGAATTCAAATAGCATTATTTCAAATGGTTTCATTAAATATTGAAATTTAATGTGCCCTGTTACATTTGCTTAATTATAGATTCGAGTCCTCTCAAGAGTCCATAAGCTTCAGTTAAATGCATTATACAAAAGCACAGCAGTGAATTCGGTTATTATCAGAGTTTTAGTTGGATGTCGAACAATAACCAGCGTGATTCGCCAGTCTCGAATTAATTAGAGACACGTGTCTCTGAAAAGGGAAATCTCTGGAAAATGTTATCATCAGATTATATAAATATTTGTGAAGAGTTTGTGAGAATTGTTTAGGAAGATTTGATTTGATTAAGAAAGATATTTCAGTAATGTTAAGTAAAAAATTTCAATTTTGAAATTAGGTGATTCAATAAAGCAAAGTAAAAAGTGTCCTCTACAAATTATTTTAAAGCTTTATACATCTAATTAAATTAGTTATTTATTTTATTTACTTATTTATGTATTGATTTATTTTTTTCATTGAAAACTAATGACATGTAACAAAATTTCTAGTATCTCCAATGATTGTATACTAAACAAAAATATTGATCATTGAACTATCACTGAACATTTAAGGCGAAATTTCTCCCTCTGTTAGACGCATGTGGTATAATTATAATAAAGTGGGTTCTTCATGAATCTATTGAGTTAAGCGTATCTCAAATGATCAGAAGATGAAACTTGATAATATTAAAAAAGTTTCTCCATATTAAAAATAAATTCACCGCTTCTTCTGTTTCGGATTTTTTTTTTTAGAGAGAGCGTTTCTCACTTTTGTACTTCTAAATCTAAAAATGAAACAATATCATATTTTGCACAGTTTTGAGAAACGTTGAAGGCATATTGTGATACCGAAATGTCATTAATGCGGGCGTCAACTTTCGAGTTATTATTTGTCAAAGTTGAAAATTTCTTCTTCTACTGTACGAAATTCATTTAAACGAAATTTTTTTGCAAAAGAATTGTAATTTTTTTGCTGCAACGTAAAATGTTTGAAAATGAGCATGTCTCACTTTGTTTAAATTTTAAATTTGTTAAATAGTTGGGAATAATAAAAAGTGTATATTGACAGGTTTTCGGTATATTTTAGAATTTTTCAAAGTAAAGGAAAAACTTGTCGCTGTAAAATTATAATATTTTGCATCCACGCATTATAGTTAAAAATAAAAAATAGGATTTTTTTTTAAACAAAATTTTGACTTATTTTTGGAGTAATTAAATTTCTATTATTCTTTCACTGCCCCAACGAGCAACTATAACTTAAATTCATTGTTGCTAACAACATTATGTTAGGTATGGAGATAATGTCTTTCCTTTCAAATTAATTGTCTTTTCTGTCTTTTCTTCTTTTCAGAAAAAAAAAGAAAAAAAAAGAAGAAGAAGAAGAAAAAAAAAGAAGAAAAAGAAAAGAAAAGAAAACTTCGAATGAGTATCTGAATTTTGCATTTTGTGATAAGATGAGATTTAGATGTATGTTTCATACGTTAGTTTCCATAGCATCATTACATTGCAGGTTTCTTTCTTTTTCTTTATTAAATTAAAGTAAACCGGTAAAAATTGAAGGTTAAAGATTGAGCAAGTAAATTTAAATTTTCATATTTTTTTAATTTGAATTTTAGTTTTTATGTGTTATTTTATTTTCTGAGACAACTGAAATAATGCCACTTTTTAAAGGAAGCTAATTACACTGGGGGAAAATGCAAATTAGCAGAGAAGAAAGTTAAGGTTAAAGTTAAAATTTCTAAAAACTATTTGTAGTAGTTAAAAGTATTATTTTTGTAGTGTGTAAAGCTCTGGGGAAAAATGCAATGTGTTGAAGAAGCTAGTATATATCACGTAACAACTTGAAAAGAATTGTAAAATGCAAAGAAAAATGATCCATTAATAATATTTTCTTATTAAATGATATTTTCTTAACTTCATAATGTACTTAAAGAAGACATTTTGGGGTGACAAGCAAAATCTTTGATTTAGACCTAACTGTTTTTATTAAAATAAATAAATAAGTTAAAAACGCATGGTTTCAAACATTTTAAAAATCATTCATCTGAGTGCAACTTATTGATTAATTCCTTGCTTGTTTACTAAAAAAGGGATAATAAATTTTCCAACAACTTTATTAAATTTATATATTTCATATTAATTAAATCCTTATCATCAACTCCTTTATCATCAACGTTTCGAAGTATCGACGCACAAAATAATCCTTGTAATACACTTTGACTGTTACTATGATCTTTTATACATTTTATAAAATTTCATGTAATATTTTAATATTTTAGATATTTACTGAGGAAAATTCTTCTTTCTTCTTACTTAGTTCAATGGTAAGAACAATTTACTTCCCATATCAAAATGCTTAGAAGCATCATTATTTAGGGATATAGGCGCATAAGCTTGAAAACGTTTGAATTTTTTCGACATTAATTATTCCTTAGAAATGAAATTAATTTTCATCTCCTTTTATTTATTTTAGCTTCTTAAGAATTAATATAGTAGTTCAAATATAAAGCTAACTTTATCTCGCATATTTTATTAAAAATAATTTTATGAGTAAAATAATAAAAGTGCCTCTTTTTTCCTATAGTCGGCAGCACTCTATATTTAAAAAAAAAAAAAGAAAAAAGAAGACACTTTTGCGCACTAATATGTTTACAAAAATACAAAAATTCAACAGATAATTGATTAAAAATAATTTCGATCTTCAGTTCTTAGCTTGGAAGCTTTCTGTCCTCATTTTTAAATTTGTCTAAGTGGTTTTTAATTAACACGACCTTCTATTTTCCCAAAGGAAAGATATAAAATGAAATATAAAAATATAAAAAAAATAAATTAATAAAAATCATCTTATGTTTTGATGTTTTCTATATAATATTATTTTTTACTATTTATGCAGGATCAAATTGATGCTTTGTTGTTTATGGCATGCATTCGAATAAACAGTGTTGGATCTGGGCACGTTTAAAGTGTATTATTTTGGAAATAACTAATAATGTATCTAAGAGATGGCAGCACCAATTCTTAAAAATTTAATGCGTGTCATTAATAGCAATATTTATTTTTTAAAGTCATAGGAATTTCTTCAAGAGTTCGGCCAATAAAAGTCTATATTCTATTTAATGCTCTCATATTTGTTGATTTTCTTTTAATTAACTTTTCTCTTTTTTGTATGAAGTAGTATGAAAATATTAACAGAATTCTATTTATTTTTAATGAATTTTATACCATTAAAACAAGCAAATAAAATAGAATTATGAAGCTTTTTTTATCACTTCTTTTTATCGCTAAGTTTTGAATAAAATAAATACATCATTTTGAAACAAATAAAGGTATGCAGTGGTTATCTTCTACGGCATCCTGTGCACGAAAAAAGAAGCATAGGCTTCCAACAACCAGATCATGGAGTGCCTCAATAGACTATTAAAGACAAACTAAATGTATTATTATTACATAACTTATGAAATCACATTTTAAGCAATAAGATAACTTGCCCAAGGAAATATTTTACAGATAACAAAATGTGTTTTAGAACAATTGTCGCAATTAAGTCTATGGTAATTGAAATCTAAATATTTCTTACATTTAATTAAAAAATTTTGAAAATATTGTGGAACTAATACATTTTATAAGACAGAATTATTTTCAAATAATTTATACGAAAAATTGAATTCAAAATGCGAGTTTAATCTATTTTGATCAAATTTTTGTTATTAACTTTCTTGTCATTTTTTCAAGCCCCGGGCATATACACACCTTTGTTCGTCACACGAGCATAGACATAGACAAAAAAATCATGTTTTAACGAAAACTACTTTACTATTTATTTATTTTCACTATTTAATTACTATAATTAGTTCTTTCTTTATTATTATTACTTATTTATATCCATAACACACTGTTAATACATTATTAAAAAAGCAAATATTTCTTACTAGTACTTGCTTTCTTCTATTCAAATCCATCCAGCAGCACACAAGCGTTACTCTAACTCATTTCTTCCTCAGCAACACACTATGTAATTTGCTCAAAAATTATGTATGTTGTTTGTATTTTAAATACTGGGGTTTTCAATTTCAACTATATTTGTTCCATTTTTTTTTTGGCACATTTTCACTTAATTTTGAGAAATATTTTTTTTACAGTGTGGCTGCAGTATTGCGATGTATGTAGTGATTGTCGATTTTAGTTCAGTTAACTGTTATTCTTTAGAAATAAAGAATGACTACATATAACAGCAGCAATAAATTCCGTTATTGTATAAAACACAGGTAAAGTAATAAAATAAAAAATATCGCTTTACTTTTATTCAGCATTGAAAAACGAACGTTGCGTGCCTGATTCTCATGCAAATTTTCGAAAGGTCTGAGAATTTAAATAAATATTTTTATATTTAATTATACTTTTAGTTAATTTTATTATACTTAATTGTTATAAATAAAACTAATCAAGCTAAAATAGTTTTAAATAAAGCAGTCTGAGAAATAAAGAAATATTTTTAGGACGATATTTTTAACCTTTTTGGACAAGTTTCGATGAAAAGCATCTTTTTTTATGACACCCTGAACGTTATCTATACATAAATAACTTGAAAATTCAGTTTTGTTGCACTTTTATTATTGCAGGGTACATTTAAGAGGTGTTGTTAATTTCTACAACGGAATAAATCCTAACGTAAAATTATGCTCTTATAAGGCATACTAAAGGAATATAAAGGTTGCATTTTTAATTACCTTAACCACATATGACTGAGACCTGTTTCAAAAAACGTGAGCAAGTTGCTCATTCACATTTCGCAGGTGACAACACAACTTAGATGTATTATACGAAGTCAATTCAAACCGATCTTTCATGTGATATCACCACTGACATATCAAGACAAAATTATTGTCTCAATTTTTTAAAGGAAACTTTTCTCAAGGTTTCAACAAAAACAAATCATTTTTTTAAAGCTACGTTTAAGAAGAAATGTCAAAATTTTCCTGAAAGTTAATTTTCGGTGAATATTTTGTGTGAGTTAGTTGGCCGTTCGTTAGCAAAAGGTGGCGGAGAAATTATGTATTTAAGGAACGCATTATGTTTACTTTTAGTAGCTGTGATATCTATCGGTAACTGTTCTTTATCAGATAATGTAACGGTTATTGTTAATTCTGAGAATATTACTTTAGGTTATGATGAAGGGATTGTTGAAGAGACAACAGAAATTCCAGAACAGACTTTCCAAGAAGCTGAGAAGGAAATTTTGGATTTTGTTAATAGCCTTCTCAAACAGTTATTGCCAAAAGTAGTCGGTGGATCTGGAGCAGCTGAACTCTCACCAAAATGCATTGCAGGAATGATGAAAATATTCGGAAATGTTCGTCGTTTGAAAGGATGGACTATAAAAAGTAAGTATTAGTTTCAAAATTTCTTTTTGATACTTATAGTAAATTTGTAATGAAGTAAATTTAATTTATATTTGTGCTTAATTTAATTTAAATTTGTGATTAATTTAATTTAATTTATATTTGCTTTTAATTTAATTTATACTATATTTAGTTTATATTTATGAATAATGTTAATTTCTTAGCTCCCTTTATGAGGATACACCTTGGCAGTAATAATCTAGATTTTTTTTCCTAGATTTTTCTTTATTTGCTTCAAGTTATAGTATTAATGCGTTTTCCTTGTTTAATTTGATTATATAAAATTAGGTGCTTCGATATTTTTATGCAAGTACCTTTTGGGTGTGATAAATAAAAAATTATTATTACTATTATTATAATTTGAAAAAAATATATTCTAAACTGTGACGTATTTTAGTTTACAGAGTAAATGAATTTGGATACAATCTTAATTAGTAAAATATCTTTCAATATTCTTTTGTGTTATTCATATGTACTATTATATTTTAAGAAAAAAAGTTCGAAAAAATAATTTATGTAAATTAAGTAGCAAACAGACAAATTACTGAAATCTCGATGTATTTTCTTTAGCATAAAAATAATGCAATGAAAAGATCATTAATACATAGCAAACGAAAGAAAGACAACAAGTTAACCGTAAATATTACTAAAAATATGAACGAAAATTAAGAAAGTAAAATTTATTGTTTATATAAATGCTTCCATCATTATAATGTAATTAAATCTTACATTAAGAAACAAAATAGAAAATAAGAATAAGACTTTAGCAAAATTATTGCAAAAGAACTTCACGACCTGTGACAGAAATAGCCATAGGTTCGAAATACGAGCCCACTGAATTTTGATGCTTTTTTAAAAGTAAGCGAAGTAATCTCTTTTTTGTAGAACCAAAAATGACAGTCTAAAATAAATAAAACAACAATAAAACTTTTTACCATTATAACAGTTAACTAATATAGTTAAAAAATGTGTAATAAAAGAAAAGGAAGTAAAAAGAAAATAATAATCTAACTTTAAAGTGATTAAAAATGCCTACAAAGACATTATATACAAAATATTCTTCTCATTTTAAGCAATACAATCATATTTTTCATATTTCTTAAGAATATTAAAGGCCGGGATAGCCTGGTTAGTTGGCGTTGAGACCATGTTCAAGAGGTTTGTGAGTTCGATCTCTGTCCGCCCACCCAATGTAGTAAATGATGACTGGTGCACGTTAAATGTGTCGTGTCACAATGTCTTCCCTGTTCCCATAACAAATCATACCGCTGGGGGGACTAGATTGGAGATTGATTGTTCTCTGGTTCAAGCCAAAATCATGATGTGTGGATGTAGGAATGGATCCACCCTATAAACAGGTTGTGAAGTGTCTGGCTGAAGTCGTATTCTTCGTCAAAGATGGCGCCACTGAAGAACAAGAAACGCACCCTCTGCCTTAAATTCACTTGGTTTCACCAAACAGGCTTGCTTGAATTGGCAACTTGCATTAAAAGCACAAAGAAGAATAACGACGGCATTAAAAGTGAAATTCGAACGAAATAATAGAGAAAAGGACTGAACATAATTCAAAATTCAGTCTAAAATTTATCATCAAGATAAAATATTTTAAAGAGTACAACTCATAAAAGTCTCGATTATCGGCGAGTTCCGAGAAGAGATTAGAATTTATATCGCACTTGATCGATAATTGTATATTTTTATTAAAGTTTAGTGAACACTTTTATGTATGAACTTTTATTAACTTTTTATGTAATATGCATACTTTTTTTAAACTATTCGTTGTTTTAGTGATTAAGACGTAGAACGAAGGTTTCAATTGCATGTGCATTGCGAAATTCTTTTTAGTATTTACACCTTACTTCATTTTATTTGACCATCGATGAAACATAAATTTTTGTTATCTGCTGTGCCCTTTCTAGCTAATTCCATGTATAATCAAGGTTCAACTAAATATAAAAGAATTATAGACTCCCAGACAGCAGAAGAGAAAAACTGAGATTCGCGCAGTTCGTATTCTAAAGTCGATAAATAACATAGGTTCACTTACGAATACCAAAGCCATCGCTTTCTATAGTAAAACCAGAATATAAAAGAAATTGAATTGTAATTGAATTTTAACTCAAAGCTTTACACTAAAAATTTATAAGTTACGTCTTATTTCTATGTCTTACGAAACGTAATAAAAATTAACGATGAAGTCTTCGAATAACAAATTTAAATAGTTATTTTATATGCATTAATGTAATTGCATATTCTGACCGGTAACATATTTATCATATAACATGCATTTCTTAATGTAACTGTAATAATTGCAAAACGCTAATTAAAAATAAAATGTTAACTGCACATTAATTACAAAAGGTTGCGTTATAGGATAATATCGTAGGGTTATTTCATACTGTAATAATGCAGCACTACCTTTAATTTTTATTGAGCAAATAAAAAACGCAATTAATTGATCAAAAGTTAAAATGCTCTATCAAAAATCGATGATAAGTAAATATTACAGGAAAATACCATCCAGAACGTGAGAAATAAAATAATTATACTTCAATAGGATTAAATAAAAAAACAAATGAATAATTTGCTAGTAAATACTCATTATCTAAGAAATAAATGAATAATTTAGATGCATATACATTTATAACTTTTATTGATTTTTTGCTGATTGCAAAGATATTAATATCTTCTTTCTTTATAAATGGCCATATTATGCGATTTTCGAATCAGTTGAGAATACAAGAAATGGTAAGGCAGCAATTATCGTTTTATATTTTGTAGAGCTATAATTTTTTTTAAATGTAATATTTCAATGTTGGCATCAAATTTTATAATTTTATTGTTTTCTTTTAGCTAAAATGACTGAAAATCATATTGAAAAATATATTTTATTCAAAAAAATATATCAGTATTCTCTTTTATCTATTACAATTAGTCAAAATATAGTTATTTTTCTATTGGTACATGACAGTTTTTCTTTTTTTCAGTACATTTCATTACGTTTAAAAATTTAAAAAAATAAATTAAAAACTGAGTTGGAGTTATCAACTGTGAAACACACGAATTCAATGAATTAAAAGTGGGCTTATACCGGGTAGCGCAAATAAAAGTGGCTCAGAGGAAAGGATATATAATTGAACGCCAACGTATACCTGTTACCACGCCATGTGTATTTAGACAACGCAATCGATTCAGGTCTTAGTACTGGCTGCGTCAGTGTGACTTGATCAGTGCACAGGCGAAGATCATACTCACAGAGTGCAGCAGAGGGTGTTCGTTCTGAAAAGTTACGTTAAAACAAATTCGTGGAAAGTGCGTGGTTAGTTGTTTGCTCATGAATTTAATGGTGTCAAAGTGTCGGTAAAAAAGTACCATGCAATAATTAGTCACAAAATGGGGCCAGACAGAATCTGTTTTGAACAAGATAGAAAACTTTCCCGAACGTGTTTGAATTCCAGAAATTGTGGATGCACTTAACCAGATGCTCCAGAGTTCTTACAAATCAACCAGACCAGACACTTGTCGCAAGAGTCCGGCATATCACATTGATTCTGCCAATGAACTCTCAAATCTAAAGTATATCGCCAACAATCCTCATTCAAGGACTGCAGCAGAGCAGTTTTGATCGGATTGAAGTTATTCCCGAACCACAGCTTCCTCCGCAACTGGCTGACAAGGATCCAAAAGTGTCAAGAGATGAATAATGGTCATTTTAAGCATCTGCTGTAAGCAGATTAGCGAAATATTTCCTTTGTTACTTTGTATCTGAAACTCTGTTCTCCCGGCCACTTTTATTTGCTCCACCCAGTATTTTCATAATTTATTTTCTAACAGATATTTATTGAAAAATTTGCATAAATGTTCTTTTTTCCATTTTTTATGAGGGAAACAATCATGATCTTTGGTTAGAGCGATAATTCTCATTATGATTGTCATTGTTATAGTAACACAATTCCTCAACTAAGATCCACAAACAAAGAAAATTCTGCATAATTAATATTATTTGAATATTCATCCTTGAATTTTGAAAACAATTAATGAAAACATTCTCCTCATAACGTTTCCTTCTCTATTTGTTTTTAACCTAAACTAGTGATCGACAGTTTGGGGAAAACTACTCCTGGAATATTGATGGGGACATCGTATACGATGGGGAATTATGACGAATGCTTGGACCTGTCAATCTCGAGTAAAGGGGAAGAAACTTCGGACCCATCACAAGAAATGTTTCGAGGAAAATATTGCCGAATAAAAATTCAACTACGGAAAACTGTGGTTGAGACAGCAGAGGAATATCAACACGGATTAAAAAACGCCTCTGACCTTCGAAAACTAAAGGAAGTAAATAATTGTTTTTATTATACAATAACATTTCTTTGATAATAACTGCATTTACAATCGAGAGAAAGTTGGAGATTTCTTTTTTATATTTAAGGTATTTGATTTAGATATTTTCAATTCATACAATTGGGTCTTTGTTTTAAAACAATAAGATTCTTAGTTTTAAAAAAATCGGACTTTTTAAAGCATTACGGCAAGCTTTATTTTGAAGCTTAAGAATAGAGTTTAAAATAAGATGAATTTTTTTTTTGTAAAAAAAACACCCAGAAAAAAAGGAAGAGTATTTTTTGTTAAAAAGTATATAACTGATTTCTCAAAATGATTGCAAATTGAATGTCTTGGAACTCTGACCATAAAATGTTTATAACTTCATTATAATAACTTCATTCGTTCTTCGGCATATATACCTTCGAAAAGGATCAGGGTACGGCAATTTCAAAAAATTAGGAATTTCTTTTTTCATTTGATAAAATTTCGTTATTTTTTTTTAGCAATAGTAAAAAAATGACTGCTTTTCAATTAGAATGCACATGAAAATGTTAAGTTTATTTTTTTCCATTGAACTTTATTTTAATTTAAGTTCAAGAAATGGAAAAATTTGAAAAAAAAGGTATGAAAAATAAATAGAAGTATAGATATTTGATGCAAATTGAAAATTAATTAATTAATTGAATAATAATAAATCCAATATTAAAGTCTAGGGCGTAGGAAAAAATTACAGCATAACGTTTTAGTTGTTTTTTTTTTAAATTGTAGAATACTTTTAAAATGATCCTCAGAAGATTTGTAAGTAAATTATGTATTTTTTTAATAAAACTTCAAATTCAATTCAAAAGAATGCACGCAAATTTAAAACGGGTTCGAAATGAGTCAATCTATAGTTAGAAAACTACTTTCTGCTAAAAGAATGTAATGATCACTTTTAATGCACAGTTATAATATTTTCATTGATACTAAAATAAGTAGGTTTCTACAATGCTATAATGTAGGGTTAAATTGCATTATCTAATCCAATTTTCAGTTAAAAGTCAGTATTTTGAAATATAAAAATATGCATGTTTATGTAAAAAAAAGTCTTCTTAATATATAAGAAATTGGGATTAAAATTATTAGTTAGATAAAGTGAAAATGGGCAAAGTGTTTTGCATCCTGATTATAAAGTGATAATATTTTTAGTTTCACACAGCGAGTAATTAAGTTTTAATTCTCATAGTCCTGTTTTAGCGGTATAACATTTGTTAAATTTTGATTTTAATTTATTTATTTTTTGAAAATTTAATCTAATGATTAAAGGCGTAATTTTATAGGTTTTTGTAAATTCTACGAGATTGAGTATCCAATTATTTAAAACAGCAAAGTTTAAAACATATGTTTCAGAATATATTCTTTCAATTTCCAAAAAGGTTAAAATTAGACTGATATATATTCTTACAAACAAAATTGCATAAAATGAATAACAGATGCATAAAATGAAGTTTTAATATATTTTTGTAATTATTAGAATTAATCAATTGAGACTAAGATTTATTTTTTTTTTTTAAAATAAGTTTTCCTATTTCCTCTTTTATTCATAAAATGAAGTAGTAATTGAATTAATTATAAAAATACTTATTTCTAGTTACTTCGCGAATAAAAGGGTATCTTATTCTTTCTTCATTTAATCTATCTAGTTCTTTCAAATATGTACTTTTAAATTTTTATTATGCTTGTGTACTGAGAAAAAAAAATTATGATCAAAATTACCAATTAAAAAATGTTATAATTCTTGTCTAGGTAATACAATTTGTTCCTTACATTCGCATAGACCTACCTTATTTGACACATTTTACTGGCTTATGTTTTCCTTCTACATGTTCGAACCACGATATCAATTTCTTAGCTGGACTTGGTAAGTAATGTTTCATGAAAACTATTAGTCAACTTTTACTAGAAAAGACAATGCCTCAAAAGAAGGGGATTCCATTTTCTCTTCTCTTTGATAGTTGTACCAAATAAATAGTTCTCTTACAATACCGCAAGCATAATCAAAAGCAACATTCTTTATAAAAAATACATATTTAAAAAGAAAATTCTACAAATCCCTCTCTCCTATACACAAGTTATTAAATAATGCAATACGTACAGAAACACAAGCAATTTTTTAAAATGTAAGACTACAATACTAGATGATAATTAAAGAAATTTTAAATTAAGTAAAAATTGTAAGTTTAAAAAAAATTTAGCTAAACAAAAGTGAAGCGTAATAAATTGCTTTTCGCAATTTCATCTGTGTATTACAATATAGTTGTTATAGTCTTTAATTCAAACAATACACACAAATTAGCTAACAAACAAGTACCAGCAAGTTTTAACAAAGTACTTTTTCGATGTATTTTAGGCACTTTTGTCAGTTTAACGGACGTTTAGAATACAATTAACGATTACCGATACTATAAACCTTTGTTTTCCTTTTCCTCATCATTTTAAGAATGTAGCTGATACGAAAATACTTCAAATAATTAAATATATATGTTTCTGTTTTTTGAGAAACCGCAATCAGCAAAATGTACTTCTTTTAGGATAAAAAGATTAATTAACTTCTATTTATTTTTTTCCAAACTAAACGTATTTCGTTAACTTTATTAGGAGGGGAAGATTCTTAGCAAATTTTTTAAAAAGGAAAATACTCATTTTTTAAAATTTTTTTAAAACTTGTTTATGAACAGGAGATTCTTTGTTAACGTCTGAGCTAAACGATGGGAAAAAAGCAAAATTTCTACGATTCTTACAAATATGATGGTTTTTTGATGCGTAAAAAGTTGCAAAAAATCTCACAAAAATGGATAAATTAAACATTTAATCCAAATTTTATATTTTTTTATTTCTATAATATTTTATTTCTATATAAGCTACTATGCAGCTACCCTGATGCCAAATTTCTCAGTCATACCAGACCTATAGAAAATATTCGGTGCGTAGTGATGTTTTTTTATAGTCTTTTGTTACAGGAAATTTCTGTCAACGTGTTTTTTTCCGTACCATACGGAAAATTTCTCGCAACTTTCATACCAAAAATTTTCTGCAATACAACAATTTTTTTTTTACAGTGTAATCATTAAATTTGAGGAAGTATTTTATATTATCAAATATATCTCGCCATCATATTATTTTTCATGTTATTCATATACCATAGACATTCATTTTATTTTTTAATTTGTAAAAGCAAATGTTGTTACTGTATTGAAATCTTGGGGGTAAATTATCTTTGATGAATATTTTGCAAGGCATGCTAGTGTCAAACGTGCAAGTGACAATATGCTAATGTCAACATGCTTATGACAACAAGCTAGTGTCGAATAAATTTCTCTTTTAATTTTCTTAGTTAAAACAATGTTATGTGTACCAGTGAAAAAAATTAAATTTAATTATAAATTTAACTTGTGATATGTGCCGATAATTTAAAGTAAGTCTTAATTTAAAAAATATACCGTAGTAAATTAAATGATTAAGATATATTACATACAGAGAATGGGTTGTAAAATTTGATAGATGTATCCAGTCGATAAAGTTTAAGATAATTAAAGAAAAATGAAAGATTAATTAAATAACAAATTTTGATGATAAATTTGGAGCATCATAAATTGATGGAAAGAAAAGGCCAAAAGTGATCGAAAATAGTGGGAGGACAATTGCTTAAGTGCCACGTGAATTTAACCCAACAGCAAGGGCTCGTGGTCAAGATAAAGTTAGGGGACGACTGAATAACATCTATGAAATTTATACACAACAATAAATGAGTTGTAACTATCCTCTAGTCAAATAAATACAAAGAAAAAAAAATGAGTTACTCACCTCGATGAACAAACAAGAAGGCGTCGAGGATATACAGTACTTCACAAAAAAATACAAGGTATTCACGTTCACATCTAAATTTTATTTTAAATATTTTTCTACAGAGGACAATCGAATCCCCTGAGTGGGGAGGGGTGTAGTTATAATAATAAAGGGAAGTGTTTTGCCAAACTTCAAATGACTCGTATTTTTAAAACTCAAAATTGATCTAAAAATGGAAATGATAAATCAAAAAAAAATGGCAAAGAAAGAAGTAGCTTTGGGGTGGTTTGGCGTGGCTCGCTGACCAAGAGGGCCAGCTTACCAGCCGCACCGCAATCCCCGAGAGAAGTGTGTACTCTTCAGTACCAAAAACGTTAATAATAAAATGGCGTCCCTTAAGCGCGGGAAAAAGCGAGTTGAACAGCAGGAGAGAGAATGACTGTGATTGGATGGGGGGATTACTACACGATTAGGTCACCACCAATCAGTGCAAAAAATAGTACTCCCACACATACAAGAAAGGCGTGAACACGCTAAAAATTCTGGAAAAATCTAGAAAAACCGAGCGGAAGAGTCACTACGTGCAAAAAATTGAAGGTTACTTGAAAGTGAAGGGAAAAGAATTTAAGTGGTGACGTAAATAGAATGTGAGGGAAACGAATTCGTCCTTGAAGGACAGTGGGGTCAGACGACCTTGAATTGTAAAAGGTGAAAAGGAGAAAAACACAAAATGTGTTGCTAACTTAAGAGTAAAAAGAGACATTTCCAATTCTCTTCACAGAGAAAAAATGAAGAGAAATAAAAAAGAAAAGTGCAAAATACAATAAACTATGAAAGGTTGAATTAAAATTAAAAAAATTAAGTTAAATTCCGGACATAAAAAATCGTACCACGACACAGTGACATCAAACAACTGACATTAAACTAAAAAAGGGATTAAATTAAAACAATTAGAAAAAAAAACGTCACACATCACTGTGACATTATGCGAGCAATAAAAACCTTTCAATATCAAGGCAAATATAAGAAAAGGAAAATATTCGCTTTGCAATAACATTTCAGTGGAAGTGAATTTTAATTAATTATAAAGTATGAGTGTAATTAATTATTTTTTTCCTTCTTTTTCATAATAGCGTAATGTATTTTTATTTAAAAAAAACTATTTCTATATTTAACGTTATGTAACTGTAGCTTTCAATACTTCGAAATAACAGGCATTTACCACTAGAAGATTTACCACTTAAATTCTAAAAGAATTAACACGTTTTTTTCATGAACTTCATAATAATTTATTATGTGGTTTGGAAATCGTTTCATATTATTGTTAATGGTTATTTAATTGAGCTAGCATTAATTTACTTTTGCATTAATGCACTTATCTATTTAAAAATGAGAAGCGAAAGTTTTTAATGCCCAATTTTAAAAATTCTTGATTGAACTTAATGATTGGAACATTTTGTTTTAGTTCCTTTTCCTGGATCAGCCTCTTTGGACAGATGCGATGTCAAAACAGAAGTAGAAGTCGAAAACTATCAACTACTAATCATGTAATGATTTCTGATTTTATAATCATTTTAATGCATTAAGATATATTATAATCTTACATCCAAGTCATAAACAATTATAGTTATTAAGTAATTTATGCAAAAAAAGGTGCAGTGTTTTTTGTTTTAGACAATTCTATAAAAGCTTATAATTAATGAATAACAGCTTTTCAATTAAATAAACATTAATATTTTTTACCAAGTTTTTACAAGAAATTGTATGACTCTTTTATAAAAATACATTTGCAATCGTTCATAGATTTTTTTTCTTCATTTTTACACTTGAATAGGATACTTTTTGATTTTATAAAATTAAATATGACATTTACAATGTGATAACTGTTTTATAAGAAAAAGTTTCTAATCAGAGAAAGTAGATAGTTAGCAGAAGCAGTTGTAGATAGCAGAAAGTAGATAGTTGAAGATAGAAGTTGCTTGATAAGATGGTATCTATTGTATTCTAATCAGATTGTGTATTTTCATCAACATGTATTTAAAATGTGTTCAAATTCCACACATTATATAATTGAACAGTTATCATTTATATTATTCTTGTACAAAAAATCATCATTATATTATCATGCATCAAAAATATAAAAAAAAAATTATTTTAATTTTGGCTATTATTTCACAATAACTATGATTCATTAAAGCAGTATATAACTTTAGGAAATGCTACATTTTTTGTTAACCTTTTCAGCTGTATCTTTTTGTTTCTGGTTCTTCTAGCATCTTTAAGCACATCTTTAGATTGGTGGTCACATTCAGGAAACAATAAACCAACAGTTGATGACCATGATAGTAAGTTTATAGTAAATTATTTCCCTGAATTCTAAATTTCATATCAATAAGGTCTCGATTAAAATTTTAATTTGTTGAAAATTTCGCCCTTGTATCTAACAGCCAGTATGCATATCTTATAGCCGGTATTGCCTGTTGATTTAAATGTAACTGGAGTTCAAAATCTGTCAATTTTGATTCTAAATAATTCAAATTCTAATGAAATTAGATTCAAATGTAACTGGATTCAAATATGTTGCGAGAATGATACGTGTGAGAGTAATGTTTGAAAGAGTGATACATGCGTTGCGAGAGTAATGCACGCGAGAGTAATGTCTGCTAGAGTAAAGCAAGTGTTGCGAGAATGATACACGCGAGAGTAATGTTTGCTAGAGTGGTGCATGTGTTGCGAGAGTGATACACGCGAGAGTAATGTCTACAAGAGTAAAGCATGTGTTGCAAGAATGATACACGCGAGAATAATGTTCGCGAGAGTGGTGAATGTGTTGCGAGAGTGATACACGCGAGAGTAATGTTTGCAAGTGTGATACATGCGAGAATACTGTTTGCAAGATTGATGCAGCTGTTGCGAGAGTGATAGATGTTTACAAACATATTACCTGTGCAGAACGTCGCAAAACATTTTTAATCAAAGAATTAACAGAGCCAAAAGGAAGAAAAGTTAATTTAACTTTATGCATGATGATAACTAAATTAATAATTAAATTGACAATATTTCTTAAATGATAATAATTGTTGTTGTTGTTACTAATCCTTCATGACCTAGCAACAGCTATATCTGGTCCATGAGTCCATTTATTCTAGCAAAGTCAATAACAAGAAGTGGAGATGTTTTTAGGTCTTCCAAACCCAGACCCAGGCAGTCCAGGATATGCTCCGGACAAGCTGGCTCTGAATGACACTTATTGCAGGTTGGAAAAATTTTGCAACAGCAGCTAAAAGTCATTCCTTTAAGATGGCCATTATTTAGTCTTGAAACCGCTGTCATATCTGGCCGATCCCCCTCGAGCCCAAGAATGCAGCCGGGGCGCTTTCTACAAGAATATAATAGTAATTTTGAGTATATATAAAAATAAATAAGAATGATAATATAGTAATAAATATGAATGACAATAATAATTTTGTGCTATGGTATTTATTTCGATGCAAATTGGTTTTTATCGCATTTCAAGGATTAGTTTGCTATCCAAATTTATTTAATAATTACTTTAATCGATTGATCAGCTTGGTAATAATCTCTCATTGCTATAATCCTTCATTGGTTATTAAAATGCTTTTTTCAACTTTCTAAAATAAAATTATTCTATATTTCAAGTGAGATAAATTAATTCATTTTACAGAAAGGTGTGTATCTGTGTCATTGTCTTTTTCAATTTGCAATAATAGTAAACGACTGATGAAAAATATTGAAGAAGATACTGATGGATTACTTTCTGGAAAGTGCGTAAGAGGTATTTGTGTTGTAGCTGTTGTTTGGGTCATTGTCGGCACCACCTATTTCTTCCCTTCTAAAGCATTCTACATGCAAACAGGTAAGAATGCTATTTAATATAATGATGGAAGATAGATGTAGAAAAACGTTTGTAGAAAAACGACAATATTACAACTCTATAAAGAAACGTTTTTCATCTCTGAAAAACGTTTCTCTATAGAGTTGTAATATTGTCTTGTCGGAATATTTTAATATATTTATGTTGTTTACTAGTGCGTTAATTCAATTTATATGTCACCATTTGCATTTCAAATTCAAATGTTTTAATCAGGAATGCACTTAAAATCAGCCACTAATCAGGGAAGTCTTAATGCAGTCTACAACCTTTTAACCAAAAAAGGTAGTTTTTATTTTAATTTAAAGAGCACTTAATATCTTTAATTCATCATATCTATATCGAATTTTACAGATGTAATTAGATAAATTTACAAGGCTTTGCAATAAAAATGTTTATTAATTAAGTTAAGTCAAGAAACTAACACAATAGAACCTCGATAGATCGTTTCTCTATTGACCATTGATCACAAACTATAGATACCGGAAAACGACAAATGCAGGTCCACATAAAATATCAAATAATAATTAGAAAATGTACGAAAATTAATAAATTTACAATGAGAGTAAAATAATTTTAATTGAAAAAAATTTAAAAAAAAGTAATTTCTGCAAAAAATTTACGATGCAAAATAAGGATAAGTAAATATATTTATTTATTTAAATCATTTAAAAATCTTGGTTCCCTTTTTTTTCTCAGCCAAGCAATAAAATGTCGACATTTGTTACAGATTGTTGCTCATTTTCTGAAAGTGCGAATATAAGAAGTACTCAATATTTTACAGGCTTTGAGACCTTTCACAAATGTTTGTTCTAATTGGTATATTTAAGTTCGGTCTATATCGGTATCACTTTGCACTTCGTCAGTTTCTGCAACCATTTTTTGGACAGATAACAACACAAGTTGCAATATTTCGATCATCTAATGCATAAACATCAAACCTCTTGTTTATGGGCTTTGTGATGTAACAAGCAAAGTTAAGCAAAACAGTACAGATCAATTTAAAAATTGTCTCGAGTATTAGTTCGAGATTGTTCGTTTTTCAATTGAGAAAGAAGTTGTGTGCTAGTTTTGAAATAAATTTGTGAAATTCACGTCTTATTTTCTATGTGACACTACAACGTTTTACCCAAACAGTAACAAATCCACGTTTTCTTCATTATTAGCATCAGAATTTACTGCTTTTCTACTTAAAACAAATAAATTTCATTTTTTTCTTCAAATGTCGGTAGAATTTCTGAACGATAGCAACGGGGATCTGCCAGTTTCAAAAATGATCTGAACGGGCATTATTACCATTATATGAATAGTATTAGAGACTGGATCGTTAAAACAAGACGATACATACGGAAAAACGAAAGATGCGGCTACGATGGATTGAAATTCTACCGTATTAAACTAAGCATTTCATTATCCTATCTATATTTAGTGTTATATTAAGACATGACGTTTGAAATTGGTGGAAAAAAAGGGCAATGTAGTTAAAAACAAACGAAGTTATAAGGAATTATTTCATTCATCAAAATATGACAGCCATTCTGAATGAAAAAATATTTTTATCTAAATTAAAATAGATTTAATTGTAAATTTGACCACACAGTCGTAAATTAAAGCTTCATATATGCGGTAAATGTGTACCAATTTCGATGCTTCTATCATTAAAGACGTGACTGTTTCACCTATCTGTAATATTAATAGTCTTATCAATTTCAATTCGATCTCATTCGATTCAGAGTAAAGAAAAGAAAAGAAATATAAAACACTTATCAGCATAATACGTAACTTCTCAGATAAGAGTTTCGAGCGCGCAAATAGGTAGAGGCATAATAAGTGGGTATAGAAAGATATAAGCACAAAATTGTATTTTTTGCGCATTATACTTAGTTAATCTTTTATTATTTCTGAACTATTGTCCTATCAAACCGGATTTTTGTTCATTCCATTTAGGTTGAAAAACTTAGATGGTGCTTAAGATTTTTTTTGGAACCCTTTTTATAGTCACAAAAACAAAATGGAAGCTGAAACTCACCTTGAGAGAAAGACTCTCAATTTCAGCGTTTCTGAATCACAAAAATGGAGCAACTCTTTAACACCGAGTAGTGTGAAAGAGCATTCGTGATGTTTCACTACACCAGGAACTATCCTTATTTCTTGGTGTAGTGAAACAACTAGATTGAACAGTTACATATAGTGTTACACTTCACCACTTTGATGAAAAGTATTTAGTTGCAAAAATTTTTGGCGTAGAAATACACAAAATTTTTTCTACAATGCAGCACATGCGTAAAATATGAATTTTTTCTTAATACAGCTAGCTTAAAAATATATTTTCATTTCCAGGTTTACATTTTTAATCTAAAAGACTATACTTAAATAAAAAAAAAAACAAACATTGAATTAAGACTAAGTCATTTTTAATGACAAAAATGAAGCGTAACGTTTTCTAATTTTGTATGATAATTGGATAATTTAAAAGAATTTATAAGATGCAGCTTAGTTTCAAACATATTCTGTAACTCAAATTAATTTTAAAGTGAACTAGCTTTCTTTTTTCTCGACATTAGTAAACATTGCAACATTTCCTGGGGCATATTGTCAAAATAAGCATCAGATTCCAGAAAGTCGTTATATATAAAAAAATAAATGCCAAAGTTAGTGGTATTGAGTTTATTAAATAAGTTGGAAAATCGTTACTTCTTTCTTAATGGACCTTTATTTCTTAGATTATTGGGAGAATTTTTGATTTAAATATTTGCCAGACTTATGAAAGTAGCTTAGGGCTTATTTTCATAGAAAGAACTTAATTCCGGATAGTTATTTAAATTACAATTTTTTGAATAATTCGGAAGTGTCAGAATTTTTGATGACATAATTTTCTTAAAGTAAATTATTAAAATGTTATACATTTATTACAAATAGTTAAGCAGATGAATCACATATTTTTCTTCAAATTCATCATAACACTTTCAACGTGTTCCGATGCAATCTCCATATTCTTTGCATCATGTTTAAGTGGTTAAAAAGAAACTTAGATATTGCTATGAGAATTAAACTGGGGATTAGTTGGGTTGTTCAGAACGACAATATTTTAATAGTGAATAAATATTTTATGAAATTATATGTTGTACATATTGATCCAATATATTTTGCCATCTTTCTGGATCCACGCTCATGGAATTTTTATTCTTTTCTGGCAACAAACAAATCCAGATGAATTTCTCCTCCTTGTTTGACGTAAGTGTTTTACTACTTAAACTTTTTATAGAGACCAAAGCATTGTCGGTCGTATACAACCCAGTTTTTGCCCCCAGTGATGAGTCATCAAAAATGGATCATTTTATTACGCTTTAACAGAAAATCATAGACGTTATTGCGGATGCACAAAATTCCATTTAAAAAAACAGGAGGAAGCTATATGTCTAGTTTTAAGATTCAAATTGAAATTTGAGATGTCATATTATTATGAAAGGAGGAATTCGATAAATGTATGTTTTAGTGATCTCACGAATTATTATTCACCGCTTGCGTCAATTAATACGTTCATTATGTCTTCATTAGCCAAAATGGTCTTTCTAGATCATGGTGCATCTTCCACATCAAAATTACTGGATCGAAATTTCGCAAACCATTTTTGGCATTGACATACTGTCAGTGGCACTGTCTATACACTGAGTGTGACATTAAAACCATCTTTTCATGCATATAGCATAACTTTGTTCCTTGCTCGGACAACATATTTACATTTTGATTCCAAAAGTAAATGTAACATGACGAAAATCTGCTTTCTACTTTCATGTTTGAAAAGACATCAACCAAAAACTACAGCGCAGAAACAATTGAACTTTTTTAGAAGCAAGAATTGCTATAAAAGCTGTAAAAATGTCTAATGATTATGTGACTATACCGAATTAAATTTGCTTTTTAAATTAAAGAATCATCTCTTCTGCAGTGTATTTAAGTATTATAAGCTTGACTCAGCCTCTTTACAAATAAATAATTGTAGCCTCATAAAATTTATGTATGTAATACTTTATGTATGTTACTTGGATGCCCTTTCTTAGATAATGGATGTGTATAATTTTAAAATATGTTCCTCATATACAGATATATCTCTGTTTAGACCAGTTATGTTTATGAAACTTAATTATAATATATATATATATATATATATATATATATATATAATAATATATATATATATATATATATAATAATATATATATATATATATATATATATATTATATATATATATATATATATATATATATATATATATATATATATATATATATATATATATATATATATATATATATATATATATATATATATATAATAATAATATATATATATATATATATATATATATATATATATATATATATATATATATATATATATATATATAATATATATATATATATATATATATATATATATATATATATATATATATATATATATATATATATATATATATATATATATATATATATATAATATATATATAATATATATACATATATATATAATAAAACAAATGATTTGTGTATGTGGGGATGTCTGCGCACTGAATTGTTTGTACACCTTAGGAAAATGCGACATTGAACATGAGGCAAAATAAGTATAATTATAAACGAATTTCGAACCTTGATTTTCGTTTTTAATTTAAGTTTTAACTATGAATTTTTAGGTATATTTCTGGTGCATTATTTTGTGATTTTTACGTTATTTCTTTACATTGAAGCCCATCGTATTGATATGAAACGTCCAAGAATTTTGATTTTTTTTATCGTCAAGTTCAGATCTTTTCTTTCAAAATGAACTATCTTATTTTTTCCTAGGGCGATTGTTTTTATTTAAAAAAAATAATTTGAGAAGCCCATTTTCGTCAGCTTATTTTTTCTCAAATTTTTAATTGTAATATCCGTTCTTTATTTGATTAACACAAGGATTAAAAATTTTTAATTGTGTAATCCTTGTGTTAATCAAATAAAGAAATTAGATAAACATATTCAGGGATCTTTCTTCTCGTTTAAATTTAAAACCTGAAAGAAAAAAGCAAAAAAAAAAAGAAAAAAAAAATCATGCAATTTTTAAATAATCTGATTCCCTGGGAAACCATTAAAACAATATTATTTTATCTATTTTGGACGACGCATGCGCATTGGATGAAGTAAGGGAGAGATCACTAATTCTCGGTGATATCGTAAATATTATACTATCGCAATATTTGTTGGAAAACGATATTTTCTGAAGTCATGACGTCTGACGATATTTTGTGACATCAGAAGGTATAATGCTATATTTGTCATAGTAACTAATATTATTTATTTTTCATATTTTATAATTTTTTCATTTCCCAAATGAAGAAAAAATTATTAATCGTAATTTTATAAATAACTGAGTATTTATGAAAAATTTACTTTTTATTAACTAAGAAACAGAAAAGACTATATAATTTTTTGTGTGTACTTAAATAATGAAAGTTTTTTCGAGTTAATTTTTGTTGCTGATCTAAATAAAATAAAAGAGAAAAACGAATGCTACATATTTGAAAAAATGTATAATGTTAAATAATGATATTTTAGTGACATGAGGTTTTATTTTTTATCTGCTGGTAATCCAAAATATTGCCAAATGTTACTTTTAACGCAAGAAACTGTTACTAACTGGTGGCATAGTGGACTGTTTTCGATACCTCATTTTAAAATATTTATACGAAAACGACAATTGTTTTTGTTGTGGTCGATATATTTTGGAATAGATATATCCGCTAATACAATTTTAAAAGGAAATAACTAAGATAAAATTTGAAAAAAAAAAAAAGATATTTGAAAGACAATTTTTCGCAACTTTTAATAAAAATAAACAAATCTGTCTTCAATAACTTTTTTTCGACTTTCTCCTTGTCAATTTTAGTATCAATTAAAATCTTAATTGCCTAAAATGAGAAGTATACAAAGGAAAAACTAAAAAAAAGAAAAAAATTAAGCAATTATGATAAATGGAAACAAGAATTTGACATTTTACCTAGAGTGTTGAATACAAAAACTGGGGCATTTTTACTTATGGTTTGATTTGAGATTATTCTCTGAATTTGTCTCAATATTGCATACATAAAGAGAATTAAATATATATGTCTAATACTAAATTTAAAAAATTGTTAGTTATTGAGTATGTTTCCCTTGATTAGTTTCAAATGAATATGTCTGCATTTGTTTGATTATTTTGTTACATTAAAGGAATAATTTTTTTTACAACTCCTGATTTTATTTTTCAGCAAACCTTCGAAATCTACACACTTACTGGAATGAAGCATATTTTACTATCATTCAAGCTTATCCCTTAGCTTTCGATGCATTACTTGTCTGCTAGTAAGCTTTCTCTAAATAATTTTATTAATTTAGCAAGAAGAATCCAGATACTATTTTTTTAATAATTTAAATTAATTTTACAAAACACTTGATTTAATACATATTTTTTACTCGTATGTCTCTCCGTGTTTCAATATCCTTTCAAAAGAATTTAGAAGCAATGGATAGTTAAAGTATAAAATTACATTTTCACTTAAATGGGAGAGCAATTTATATAGTCAGGACTTTTAAGAACCATTTATCAATTATCAGGAAATAGCTATTCGTTTTAGTTCCTAGCTAACTGAATTACTAATGCCTTAATTAAAAATGTGATTTATTGCATTTGTAAATCAGAATGAAATTCCATTCTACAAAACCAAAAAACCAGTCTCGTTCTTTTTAAAAATAAATGGAATAAATAAACAAAATTTACACACGCCGTTTTTGATTTTTTGGTGTAGGTTATCCTGTTTTCTTCATTATTTATCTTTCTTTGGCCCGCCACTACAAATCTTATTCTTAAAAGTCCAGACAAACATAATAGGATACCTGCAAGAGACGTAGTGAGTGTATCTCAATCCTGATTGGTTTTTGAAATGTGGTACTTGATTACGTTAGCAACTGTTCTTCCCATTCTATTTCAAATAAGCCAAACCCGTCAAGCATCAATTCTCTTAATTGACACATTTTGTATTCTTTCAAGATTCTTTTGCAAAGATTTCAATGTGTTTTCTATATATTTCTTACTTAACACATAGACAGGCAGGAAACCATGTAGAACATAAACAAACTCCACTAAGTTGCCAGATAACCAAAACAAAAATATATCACAGTTACAATAAAATATATAAACAAATAATAAATTTAACATAACTAAAAGTCGTAGACGAGAAAATATCATATTTCAGCAAATTCGATGATCGATACAGCGCTGTATTTAACTAATTTCACGTTAAATAACATTCTAATTTAGAAACTTAACAATTCTGTTTAACGTGATCAGCTGACGCTGACGTTATATGTCACATGTGTGGGTATCTGTGATCTTCTTCTTGTAAGTACCCAATTATTTTAATTCAATTGTTTAAGCAAGTAAAAACAGTATTTATTATTATATATGCTGAATAAGAAATTGAAGTGATAACTAGTTATGAACTGCAGAAAGAAATCGCAATTATAGTTATTAATTAAATTATTTGGAAAAGTTGAAATAATAATTGTTTTTTCATTATTATAGTTTTTAATTATTATTTAATTAAATTACATATTATATTGTTTTCCGCTTTTAGAATTATTGTCAAATCAGTTAAAAATTAAAAATAACAATTAAAAAAAAATATACTAAATTGAATTTAAGTTTATATTAATCAGGAAATCAGGACACTAAGCGAAGCGTTTCGATTAAGTTTTATTCGTAAAAATATATGATCCAATTTCAAATAATGTGCTGAATCACACACATTAGTAAAATAATGATAAATTCATGTATATATTTTATTGAAATAAATAAATTAAAATTAAGTATAAAAAAGCGAGTTAGAATGAAAAGTTTGTATAGAAATTACTTATTATATTAACTAAAAATCTAATAAAATATTAAGAATTACTCATAAAAGAGAATATTTTATAACACAGAGAAAAATTCTAGCAAAAGTCCCGTATTGTATAGTATTAACATTTCTCGCGAAACAAAAAACACAATTCTGGTTATTAAAACTGAAAGATACAGTGCATAAGTCATTCATTTGGTAATTTTTCCATTCATATGGTAGCGCTTTACCAGGAATTCTGGTTTTATTACCACACAAATAGTAAAACCTACAAAGTAAATTTTACCGAATAGACAGTTTTTATGCCATTATCTAAGGCAGTGATTCTCAACCTTTTTTTTGTGGCGGCACACTTTTAACGATTTCGAAATTTGACGGCACACAATGAAAAAAATACGATTAAAAGTTGTTTAATTACCTATTTTACACTGTGTTAAATAGTTTGTGATAATAGTTTTGAATGTGAAATAAAATAATATGTACTACAAAAGCACATTCATTAAGGGATTATTTTCTTTCGTCCAATTTTTTATTAGTTACAGTTAGTAACAGTTATTTATTTTTTTACTAGTTATTAATTGTTAGCTTGTTTTCTATAGTTATTAACTGTTATTTTTTTGTGCTTTCTTGTTAACTAGTTTTTTGCTAATTATTAATTGTTCGCTTAATTTTTGTTAGTTATCCTTTGTTAATTTGTTTTTTATATATTTGTTTTTTTAGTTATCCTTTATTAATTTGTTTATTAATTGCATAGCTTACTTTAATGATTAGCTCTTACAACATTTTTTAAAATTGTGCGTCATATACAATTTAAACACTTCCATCTTATTCTCAATATTCCATCTTATTCTCAATATCTATGTGCGTTATTGGTCCTCGTTAAACTGTGCTACCGTAAAGTGCTCGACTTCGCGCGCAGGTCGTCGGGCTACCGAAGAGGGGGTGCCATCCCCTCCGCGGAGGATCAAAATTGTGATGGCATGTCTTCGGATCATCCTCCGGGATGTTTCCCAGACAGTCGCCAATAGCCCATTGTGCAGCTCTAGTGCGACGTAAATTAACAACAACAACCATCTTATTTTAAGATTGTCAGAGACAATACAATCGCCGACAAAGATGTTCACGCGGTTAAAGCTTGGAAAAATTATAAAAATTATATATATATGTACTTTTCTTTAATTTAAACTTTACTCATAATAAAAAAAAAAAGCATTATAATTTTTATTGTATAGTTTCTAGTATTTGGCGGAACATTTTAAGAATTTGGCGGCACACAAAAGTGCCGCGGCACAGTGGTTGAGAATCACTGATCTAAGGTATGATGACAAAACGACTAAATTTTCCTTTAATTTCATAGCAGATTATAAATCAATATTTCATTTTTAATTTTACGAAGATCATTACTAAAGCTCTTCGGTAAAAATTGCCCACACACCATCTTGATGTTCCCCCAGAAGCAGAAATACGGTACATTTTAGCCACATCCTGGTAGTTTTATCCAAATTTTCTCAGTGCAAGAACAATAAAAATAATACTAATATTTTGCTTTTTTTTGCAGTGGATTTATTCTAACCTATTCCTTATGGTATTCAACAAGCAAATCGCAAAAAATTAGAGTTAACGTAATAGGACTAATTATTAAAGATTACATCAGGTAAGTATTTGCCATAATAGATATATATTTTTTCAGTCCATAAAAAACAAGATACCAATCAAAGGCATTATTTTTCAGGTTGTGTATACCTTTAGCTTTCTGCTATGGAATCATATTTCTTCTTCCATTATTGGGATCTGGACCTCTCTGGGAAGATTTATTGCATAACACCCTAGATCGATGCAGAGATTCCGTTTGGCATTCTTTCGGGATGTATGCCAATTTGCTCGAACTGAAAGATCAAGTAATCAGGAAATCTAATTTTGTATTTAGTTAGTGAATATAACGAAATATTATGATTTATTATTTAACTGTTGTTATAATGAATCTAAATCTTGATGATAAAGGTATTTTGACTAAAATTAATTGCGTTTCACGCAGAATATCACTTGAAACAACGTCAAATATATTATTAATTAGAGTTATTTTATTCTTATTTAAATAGTGTTTGTTATAAAAAAAATAATTAAAATTTAGATTATGAGAGCGAATAGTAATATTTCTTACATTTATTTAAAAAAAAATAGTACTCCTGTTTTTTATAAAGAATTACTTAAACATTGTTTTGCGAAGCGCAAATCATAAAATGTAATTAATATTTGCTAACTTTTTTTGTTTATTTTGTATTTGCTTATGTTTCAGCATTTGGCTTATTTGACTTATTTGAATGTGAATTAAAGCAATTTCAGAATAAAAAAGTTTCTTATTTCAACTTTTATATCTTAGCTTGTGACAATGAAATTTGAATTCCGCCGTGCAATTGAAGAAATAACGAAAGCGTTTCACGATTGCTTCTGAGAAAAGAAGCTTGACAACTTTTCTCCTTCTATTGATAATGCTATGGGCGCTAAAATAGAATTTCAAAAAGAACATAAAACAAAATGTAGAATTTTTTTGACTTACAGTATAAAAATTTCAAATATATAAAAAATCCCATTTTTAAATTTTTTCTCACTTCGTTGATTTTTCAATTGCATTACAGAATTAACATGTCTTTAAACATTAACACTCTTCGATTGCTTTTTTTATGGAGGGGGGGGGGAGGATTTTAAAGTACCCAAATACCTTCAAAGGCAAAATTTTAAATTTAGAATGAAGGGGAGAAGAATGGGTATAAAAAGACTAAAAGTCACCTTTTTGCAAAATCACGTTTTATTGTTGACAATTATTACTTTTTAATTATCCTTGTGTGATAATACTTATGAAGCGATATTTCAAACCATATACTTATATTGCGATATTGATGACGATATACTTATATTACGAAATTCCAGTAAAAACGTGCCATAAGAGATTACTTTACTTACGTTTCTGTTTTCATATTTTGTAATCTGGCAATCGCATTTCAAAAATACTTTAAATCTTTCTTGAATGGCACGCGTAAGTTAATTTGAATTCGCTCCTCGCCTTATAGATTCTATTTCGTGTTTTGTTATTTATTTCCTTTACTCATTATGTTCTGCTTTTTGCTTGATTTGTTTTATTTCATATATTGTTTTCAATTAATGTGCTCTATTTTCGTTTCATAAAAAAAAGATTTGAGTGCTCCTCACTCTATTATATTGATATATTTTGCTTCGGCTATATTAATACAATATTAGAAAGCACTCTTTTCTGTTGAAATAACCGTGTGAGCTGATGAAGAAGTTATATCTTTTTTTCTCTATTTTGTTTTCTGGAATTTTAATATTTTTTCTCTCTTTTTTTGTCTTAAGATACATAAAAAAATTTTAAATATTTTTTCAAAAATATTTTTATTTTTGTAATTTTTCTTCTTATTTTTCAATTAATCTTCATTATTTTCCAAGTTTTCTCAATATTTAAACTTATTTTATGAGTTCTATATTCTTGCAATTTATGTGCTCAGTAAATATAATTTATTAATTCTTTTCGTTTTTCTCGCATTTTTTATCCTTTTCGTGTAAATATATATATATACTCAAAAGTTTTCTTTTATTTTAAAATAATTTAACTATGATGATCACTTATACCCATTTGTAATAATAAGTTAACTATAAAACATAATCACACTTGTATTTCTCAGTTTCATTATTTTATTATTTTTCAGTGTCTTCCTCATTTATGGTTTGTCTCATGCTTGTCTCAACTAACAATAATAGGGATTGTTTTAAGCTGGATTCTTTCAAAGTTTGTTTTATTTCTCTTATTTTAATCATTTTAGCATCAATTTTTTTATTCATTTCGCCACTCAAATACTTTTTTTTTTGTTTTCTGTTATTAGATCAATCAGTCTTTTATCCCCAATTTTCACGTTTCTATTTTAAAGTTATAAAAGTACAATTGAACAGTATTATAGTTCAAAACTTTATGATACATAACGCAGCTAATTTTTAAAACACCATGAAAGCATAACGTAAGGATGCTTAGGTAATATTTTATTCAGTTTCTTTAAATCCAGGGTTTACTCCCACTAATCAAAACTAATAGACCACTGATAACCACCACTATCGCTCGTAAAAACCTGGAAAAGCTTTTGAATCACTTCGTTACACGTGATCGCTTTATTTCTCACTAGATAGAAAATCATACACAGTAAAAAATTCTGGCTCCAATAAGAGTTAAAAGTGTTTTTACCGTAAAGTATTACTGAGCAAAATCTCGGATATACCTTAATTTTTACAGTAATATTTATTGTAAAATCACTGAATTATTGTAATTAAATTAATTTTATTGTAAACAAAATCACAATACATTATGCTACGGTAAAAATGAATATTACGATAAAATGGATTTTACGGAACATACAAGGTCCATGACGCATGCTTTTTGCCGTAATTTCATCCAAACTTTTTTGCAGCGCAGCAGTTGTAGTATTTTTGTCCAAGTTATATACTTGTACATAGGCCTAGACTGCCAGGTATTTTGACAGGATTCAGATTTCAAGCGTACATGTCCTAAATTGTTAAAAGAACTAAACACAAAATTTCAAATAAAAATGTATACTCATTAAATATCTGCCTAACTAATGATGTTAAAATGATCCTAATTGTGTATGATAAAAAAAATTTGAATATATATATTTGAATATCAAATTACAAATTATCTCACTTACAAACATAATCATGTTAATATTTGGCAGTGGCTCAAGATAAATATCAAAGTTTAAAATTATCAGATACTTGCATACTTGTTGGCCAATAAATGAATACAAATTTTTAACAATGCCTATTATATCTTTTGTATTAATTCCGGCCTTTAATGTGCCCTGGTGAAAAAAAAACTAAATTCAAAGTTCGTAATAAAAATATTTGAAAAAAGTGATATCTGGGTTCAAAAAAAATATGAATCAACGTAATTGGATAAAAAAAAAAATTCGGCTTCGGTTCCTTTTGATTCTAGAAATTTTAGCAGTTTTTATTAGCACACCAACGGCGTGTATTAATACACCAAAGGCGTAATAATCCAAAGGGCTATTTTTGATTCTTGCTATAATGACAAAAGAAAAAGTGCGGACAAAACTGCCGAAATATGGTAAGATTTGCAGTGTTTTCGGCTCAATGGGAAAACCAAAAGGCTAGGTAATTTTTTGAACTTTTATGAAAGCAACAATAAAATGTAGATTTGTAGTATTTGATAAAAATTTGTAAATGTGATAAAATTTTGTAACTTTATCACAATACCTTAGAACCTTGCCTAAAAATCATTTATTCGGTTTAATTTACTTTTCACCTTTGTAATATTTACTAAATGTAGGTTAATAAGAACTATAGTCTTGAAAACCAAAATTTCCGGTTAACTGTCACCATATGAACGAAAAAAAAACAAATATATGTCTTAAACACCGCATAGTTTTGTTTTATTAATCAAAATTATTATTATTAATTATTTTTACTCGAAATTTCATTATCATACAATACTGTAATTTTACCTGAATTGTTGTTTTTCTCTGTGTATTAGGCATCGTTTTAGCTCAAAATGTACATTGTACGGAAATTTGAATTATGCTTTAAAACGTATGAAAATTTTTATTAAATAGTGAATCTCTCAGAAAAATGAATATTTTTCAAACAAATTTCATGGAAAAGGCAAAGCGAGTTTTAAACCTTCCTTGCAGTAATTCCTTCCCCCGGCAAATAATTTTATAAACACAAATACCACTCTTTTTTTAAAAGGATCTTTAAAATGTGTTGACATGTGAAATTTTACATGGGACATATATTTTTGTCACATGAAATTTTTAATGTCATGCTACTTAAAATGACTCTGCCTCTGCAGAATTTTAATAATAAGTTAATATTTTTATTTTTACTTTAACTTAATTTTTCTTAGATATAAATTTTATTATTTACAAGCTGACTATTATTTCCAACTCAATGAATAAAGCTAAAATAATTCTAATATTTTTTTTTATTAATATTTTTTGTCTTAGCTGATATCCTTATTTTATTAGAATAAGCAAAGCACGTTTTTAGTTGTTCATCCCATCAAAATGAACATTAAATGTAATCAATATCATTTTGCATCATGCTGTTGCTTGTGGCTAACTATTGATACATAAAATTTACCCCAATAAGGCGATTTTCTCTAACACACATCTTATTCGAAGGCACGTAAAAGACCTTTTTCCGCAGATTCTCTATAAAAATTAGTATTAAAACTGCACAAATACCACAATACCAGTAGTACCTATTATTTAAATTAATTTAGCAATATTGTCGTCAATAATAGTAGGTTGATTTTCAAATTTTCTCTTAAAAGAATTGAAACCATAATGCTATTGGTCGAAGTCATCTCCTGATAGACAAAAACTGTCATAATCATCAACTTTCTCCAACACATATAGTTTTTAGTGGATCATAAAATCTTAGTTCTACCTAAGTATTTTGGCACCAATTTTTTTTCTATATTTAGTACTTATTAAAAAACACACCCATTGATCAGTTGTGTATACTAAAAGAGTTTAAACATCATTGGCTTTAATAATAGTATGGTGTTTTTTTAATTTTTCTCTTAAACGAATTGGAGTCATTATCAAGATAATTTTGCTTTTCAGTATATAACTTATAGTTTTGTTTCAATAATTGTCTTATACCAGAATTAATAATGCATCATTGGTATCAAAAAGAGTAAAACAAAACTTTTCCTTCCTCCAAAACGAAACGAATTGGTATCATCTTTCAGCTATTTTGCTTTTTAGTACCTAGCTTATTCTTTTTTTTACACTTAGAAAATATTACCAAAAATAATTAGCCATCTTTGATGTTAATAAAGCTATAGAGATTTTATATGCTTCACCTAAATGAATTAGTATCGATTCTCCATGAATTTTGCTTTTTAGTTCATAGCTTTTTTTTTTCCTTTTTCAATTAGTGCATATTACTCAAATTAAATATGCATCATTAGCGTCAATACGATAGCAAGTTGTTTACCTTTCTTATAAACGAACTATTTTTACTTAATTAATCTTGCTTATTAGTATTTTTTCATTCAATTAGCAATGTTATTTAGCTTTAAAGAAATCCGTTTAAAAAGCACAATTATCTATAACTAAATTTCTTATAGAGTTAGTATGTGTATCCGGTCCTACCCCAAGAGTGGGGAAAGACCGAGTGATTTGACTTCTACTACTTACCAATGAATAACAATGAACAACAATGAATATTAAATCTGACAGTTACTAGTTCAAACAGTTCAGTTTTTACAGGGCCTTTGAATCTCAGCTACCCTGTTTTGTCCAACTTTCCCCTTAGTTTCTAAAAACAGAAAGAACTATATTTTTGTATGTGTGTCTTGAAAAAGTCAACTTTTAATATTTTTGTCTGATGAGTTGAATAAACATACGCCTTGTCAAAATCACTGGTATTGAATGGTTAAAATGATGTATAATGGTACTTTTTTGAAACATAGAAATAATGTATAATAATTACGTTATGCTGATTACTTAAGTTTGTTTTACATTACTAATAAAAAATAATAAAATATGAAAAAAATGAAATAAACTACTTCTTTTCATTAATTAGAGCTATAAGCTCACGAACATCACTGATATTAGACTTAAAATATTTGATAAAACAGAATCATCTGCAGTTTAATTTGTATCGATTTCGAGTCCTCAACTAATGAGAAAATTCTCTTTTTTCTAACGTCTCTCTCAAACGATCTAATTGAAATTTTTGAACGATATTCGTCGATGAGGCAGTGGGGGGGGGGAGCTAAAATTTTTCATTCACCCCTTGTCCAAATTTTAAGACGCCAGTTCAAATGATTCTGACACAGAAAGTCACACAAGCACACTCTTCATTTTATTTTATTATACATATCTAAAATTTCCTGTAATTTAAATATTTCTCTTTGTATAACAACCTTGTTTAACCATGCATTAAGATGTATTGATTTTCTTACGTCTTATGGAAAAACACACATAAACATTTATCTATTTTTGATGAAAATATGAATTATTTTTAAACATGAAACGCTTTCTGTAATTTTATTGCAAGCTAAAAGACGAGATATCACTACAATTATAGATGTTTCTAAACACCTGAAACTTTTCTTACGAGTAGCAACGGAAATTAAGGTCCCCTAGCTATCCGTATCATGAACTGAGATTAAATAATATTAATATTTATACTTAATATTAATATTTATACTTAATATTAATACTTATACATTATTAATACTTATTTATTTTGTAAGCAATAATAAAAGTATACCTTTTGTACGTTATTTAGTGCAACTAAATTGGCGTAATTAACAACAGTTTTATTTAACGACCCTCGTGATATTATAGATTCATATAGCTCATAATTTTTATATTTTTTTCTGACAAATGTGCTATAAACTAAAGCTACTGTATTAATTTCATTTCATAAATCAAAACAACTGAATCTTATTACTCGCTGATGCTTATTGATTAAATACCATTTTTTTACAGGAGAATGAAACTTGGGATCTTAATAATTTTTCTTTTATGCGTTGGATGTAATGCAACTGTTGGAGTTTTAACTTACACTCATGATCTGCCTCCTTCGTTTGTGCCATATTTTGCTAACGGGTAAGAATAAAGATCAATCATTTTTTTAATAATAAACAAATTAAAATTATGTAAAATATACTTAAGAGTGTATTTAAATGCATTTGATAAAGGTGTTTAACCTGGAAAACTTACGAATTCAAATTTCATTAGTAAATAATTTCCTCCCTTCTCATGTGTTTAGTTACAATATCTCATCCCTTCAATATCAATATCCCTTCTCATGTATTTAGTTACAATAAGAGCGTTTTCTTAAACATTTTCGTTCCAATGTAATGAACTTTCTCAGTATGATATTAAATACTGGTAATATTTATACGAATTTGTCTATTTATGATCAAAACTTACCAATTTGCTAGATAAATATTTCAAAACCTTTGAAAAGCAACAAATTAAATATTTTGGAAGTATAGTTGCTTAAATTGAAATATTCATTCGAATTTAAAAGTGAGAATAATGGGAATTACCAAATTTCTTTTTTTTTTATTTCATTTTATTACCGTCATTGAACAGCCGACCCAATATTGAACTTACGACTATACTAATGTTCAACTCCATACCCTTGTAATTTTCAACTCAATCCAGAAACAAATGAACTCCTAGAAGATTTGGGAGAAATTTGCCATGGTGTAGGACTTCTTAATGAAACTAACCCAAATTTGTGTTACATGGAGGGGAAAACTACGAAATCTTTCCACGGTCAGCCTGAAGGCAAGGATACTGAAATCCATGATCCGTTGACCAATAAGGATATTTCACGTCGACACTTCGGTCAATGGGAGTCGGGTCTGGAATTCGTACCGACCCCCTATCGCTGGGATTAGAACCAGGATCATCTCATTGGGAGGGGAGAATGCTCTCCATGAGCCATGAAAATCAAGGAGCCTCTATTTTATTACAATCAGTCAAATTAATTTGAAAATAAAAGAGGAAAAAAAGTGTGTAGCCCATTTACAGCAAAAGAAAATTTAAATATGGAGCTAAGAGATAAAATATTTATGTTTATTATCAATTTAAAAACGTTGTTAGATCCATATTGTAAAATTTAATACCTTAACCCATTGACGCAGAATTTTAATTAAACATATTTTTCAGATTTTCGTAATTTTGTGTTACTTTAGGTTTAAAAGAGTAAGAAATATTATATTTAGCATTTTAATAATTTATGGCTATGAAATATAACATGAATCATTTTCCCGTATTAAAAAGGTAAAAATCTTCCAAACACGGCATACTTCCAAATAATATTAATAATTTGTGCTCAATTGCAGTTATTTAGATCTAAGAGAAAGAGTTATTTTTCATTAAAATTTACAAAGCAATTTCTCATAAATAAAATCAGCATAAAAACCTGCTTAGAATCAATTGTGCATCAAATAAAATTTTGTCCGGGGGGAAACTTACATTAAATATTAATTCACATTAAAATAAGGTGTCGCAAGAGAGTAATGCAAAATTAGTTTCATTGTAATATGGTGTAAATGCAAACAATACATTCTTGTTTTTTTTTGGAGAGTGCTATTAGAACAATTAGAGTTTCTTTTGTTATATTCGCCTTGCAATTATCGTGTACAAATTTGTAAATGACTAAGAATTTTTTTTTTATTAAAGATTTTCCCTCGAATAAGGACATATTTCATGCATATTAGTATATTTAATATTTACTCATTATCCTGTAATTTATCTTTAATTATTCATGAATTTTTTTTCAGGTCCCCAAGTTTCTTTTTTACAATAAATATTGCTTGGCCTTTAAGTCATTTTGGACCATTTGCTTTGGGAATGCTAAGTGGAATACTAATAGCTAGGCGTGAACAGCATAGAAGCAGAATGGTAATAAAAAATTAAAATTCATAATTTAGAAAGAAAAAAAATGAAAACGAATGAAATGAAAATGAATGAAGTAAGTTATAAAAGTAAAGAAATTTTTTCATTCTTTAATGAAAAAAATTCCTTTCTTTTATAACTTACTTCACTGAATTTTAATTCTGTATAAATATATATTTCAATTTATTACTTTTATTTTATATAGATGTTTAATTTATAAAAATTATTGCGCTAATCTTCTAATAATCGGGCTTTTTAAATAAGTTTCATATTCTATGAGAAATAAATTTGTTTCGAGTCTTTTGTTAATTTATGAAAAATACTTCTGCTGTTAACTGTGGACAACGCAATATAAAAATTAGATGATGATGCTATAGATGATAATTATTTGTATGATAAACATTGCAAACGTTTTGAATGTAATTTTACTAAAATATCTAATTAGAGTCATAATTTTATCTTTCAAACTAATAAAATACCCGTTATTTTACGAAGTCAATAATTAATAATAACTTTTACTTTGTTTAAAGTATTTTTGAAAAAAAAAGTCTTAAAAACTTATCTAATAAAAATAAAATTTAGGCCTAAATCAAAAATTAATCAGAAATATTAATATTAAAGAAATATTTTTTTGTGAGGCACTTTCTTGATCGCAGTAAATCTCTAGTAACATCAGTTTTATTATTTCTAGCTTTTAAAGCCTCTTAAAATTTTTTCTGTAAAATCATTAACTGTAATACATTGAAATTTTTTAAAAAAAATATGTTATTATGGTTTTTTATTATAAATTGGTAATTTTTAACATAACTATTCGCATTGACCTAATAAAATGGAATCAATGAAAAAGGTGAAAATTTAATTTACTACAAACTTTAAAAGATTAAATAACTACTAATTTACTTAAGGACGTTGAATATTACGAAAACTTACGTGGAAAAAAAATTGCTCTTAGCAATATATGTCACAAAAATGGTCCTTACTTGGTTGTGACTCCATCTATCGACTCGCTGGGAAACAATATTGTCAAACTACATTCGTTTTTATAATAAATAGAATATCGTAAAACGGCAGAATATTTTTTTAATGCAGCTGTTCTTTTAAAATAGTAGCGATTATTGAGTAGTCTTTTAACTTTCTTTAGCAAGATTCTAAGAAATTTAGCAAAAGAATTTTTAAAAGAGAGTTTGAGGAAAAAATATTATATGTTTTTAATCGTGTAAGTTCGTGTTCATAATATTATGAAAGTTGAATCAGAATTTAACTCGAATTTTTTTAATTAACAAAATTAAATGTTTATTAATTAAAATTTCTAAACTGAAAATATCTTAACTAAAAATTTTAAATATCTTAGAAATATTATTTATCTACATATTTTAAATGTCTGAATTAAAGATATTATATTTCGGTAAATTAATAGTATCAGCGATATTAAGAATAAAATAAAAAAAAGTGATTTTTTTAAAAAATGTTATTGCTATTCATTTACTAAGAGAAAAAAAACTACGAACTCTTTAAATCAATATTATGTGATTTGAATAATATATTAATAATAATTTCTTTAATTAATAAAATTAAATACTTCTTAAATAAAATTTTTAAATTGAAAAGGTCTTGCTGTGATTAGGCTATTTTCAATGCATTTTAAATTTGGTACTAAAATCAAAATATTTTCACACATAAAAATTTGTAGATTCATTGGCCCAAGAATAATGGCTGGGCAGAAATTTCCTATTTCTGTGTTTTAAAAATTTGCAATATATTAAGTAACGTAATTGGAATTGATTGAACGGTTTCTGAGACTTTGGAAGTCCAAATTATGAATTTTTGAACCTTTTTTAATTTTCAAAATAAATATTTCAAACATTTTAAATTTTAAACACAAAACATAATTAAGCTAAACGATTTGAAAAAAAAAAAGCAAGAAGAATGCCAAAAATAGACATACTGCTGCTTCAGTTCTAATAGGAAAAATATTCTTCTGCGTCCAAACTAAGAATGAAAGATACAGAAAAAAAAATTACAAGCCACCATATAAAAGCATGGGTTTGCGAAAGTGGAAAGTGGAAACAAGCTTGAACAAGATAGCCAAACAAAAGAAGAGATAAGAGACAAGTGTGGATGGGGTAGAAGAATAAAACCCTAGGTTTTGCAAGATATATAAATGAAGAGGAAATGAATTTAGTGAAATTCGAAAAGTATGAAACAAGAAATGATACCCGTAAATCTAAGTCAGTAGCGGAGAACCATAAACCATCCGAAATGCCAGCCAACCATTGACGTATTCGTCAGTTTTCCCGTCATGGATTTCTTGCATACATTGGGCAAAGAAATGTATTCTAAAACATTGCCTTTCGGAACCAGCGTATGTTTACTCAACTCACCAGATAAGAAACAATTAAAATCAAATTTTTCAAGACGCACAGACAAAAATTTAGCTCTTTCTGTTTTTTAGAATCTAAGGGGACAGTTGGGCAAAACCAGGTAGCTAAGATTCGAAGGCCCTGTTGGAACTGAATTGTTCGATCTAGTAACTGTTAGATTTAATAAAGATATTCATTGTTAAGTTGTGAAAGTCAAATCATCTGGGTCTGCTCCACTACCCGGGGAAAGACTGGGTACACATACTAACTCTATATAAAATTTAGATATACTGGAATAAGTGAATAAGTAGCACACATTTCTATTTCATATGACTATACATAAGTTATATATCTGACACAGGCGATTTACATGTAATGTAGAGAGAGGAGCGTGAGGCACTAATGCTCCTGGGACCTGGGATTTTTGAGGGCTTGTACAAATTATCTTACGAAAAATATAGGATTCAAAATTCGAATGTTGAAATAAGCATAAAATTAAATAGATATTCTCTAGATCTAATGCATTTTTTAAAAAAAAATCTTAATCATGTATTTTTTCAAACTTTATTTTCATTTATTTAAAATATTTATTTTAGTTATCCATTAAGTTTATTAGGTATGTTCTAATTATTTATTGCGTAGTTAATGTTTATGTTTAGTTACAAATTTATTAATACTTTTTAAATTCATGAATAAATACAAGTTTTAGGGTTTTCGATTGTAATATAAAAAATTATAAGAATTTGTAAAAGTCAAATATTTCTCTTCTCATATTTTTTCAGTGCATCGGAGCAATTGGTTGGATAGCTTTTATAGGGTTACTATTTTGCATATTTTCTGTTCTTTATTCTTCTCGAGATAATTCATTGGGTGCTTATTGGTCAGCTGTATACGCCGGTGCTCACAGAACTGTTTTTGGTGCTTGTGTGGCGTGGATAATAGTTGCTGGTGGATTTGGTGTTGGTGGTAGGTTAAGTTAAAAATATAAATATTTATTTCCATGCATAATAATATATAGCTCAGCCTGATTTTCTCATAATAATGCCTACGACAAATTAAATACAAAATAATGAAACGAGTAATAGAGATATAAATGACTAACAAAATGAATAAATAAAAGAAGCATTATATTCTTACTACGTGCCTTACAGAATTTATTTCGAATCTTAGATATTCAATATAGTTTTGTTTTTTAAACTGCTTATTCTAAAGATTTTATTAATTACCTAGGTTCTATCATTAACATAAATACAAAATAATAGATACACACTTATTTTGAAGTGATTTGGGAGGTACATTTTGAAATTGACCTGCCACCTCGCTGTTTAGCTCCGTTAAGAATTGAAAATATTAATTTTGTACTACAGTTAACCATGATTAGGAACCAGTTTTTCTTGTCACTAAATATTTTTCTGAAACTGAATAGGAGTCATAAGATAACTTCTTAAAGCAAATCTAGTAACACTAGCATTTTCTTAAAATCATCATTTATAAACCACTTTCAACATAAGATTTCTACAAAAAAATATCCGGATCAAATTAAGGTTTAAAGTACCGGCACTTTGGGTGCATCATATTACACTGTAATTTTTGCAATAATTTTATATAGCTGTATTTTGAGATTTTAAGGTAATTATTAATGTAAAAAATACGTTAATTGTTGTTGAAAAAATTACGGTACATCAGATTGTTCCGTAACAAGTCCCGGTAAAACTGTATCATACAGCCGGCATTTTTTGCCGAAATTTGAACTGGAATTTATTAAAGTGTACTCACATTATTATTTACTTTGTTGCATTTTTTCAGGATTTGTAAATAGAATTTTATCATGGAGGATTTTTGACCCATTGTATAAGCTGAGCTTTTATGCCTTTATTATTCATTTCCTCGTAGTTAGTTACTGTATTGGAACAAGTAGAACTCAGATGCCTTATTCTCATGTTGAACTGGTAAGAGCAAATTTTTGACTATACGCATTTTTTTAAATTGCAAATATTTTTTTGCTTATATTTTTCGGAGTTAATTATTTTTGTATTGAATAAATAAAAGAAAACTTCTCTTGTTTATAATTAAACACAATTTTATGAGGTATGTTAATTAAATTCAAGGGATAATATCACAATTAAATGATCATGGTTTCCTCAATCAATATTGAAATAAATTGAAGAAATATAAAAAAGAATTTTAATCTCGAAAAAGGTTTTATGCCTTGAAATGAATAATTAAATTTATTAACCAAAATTATGTTTTTATATATTCATTTATATTATTTGAAATGACCTACAGCATGATAATTGTATACTTTTCACCGTTCAGCACAGTTATAACTATTTTTGTTTTAAATTTAATGAAATATTTACAGTATTTTCTTTTTTTTTTCTTGAGAATTAATTTTTTTTTGGTTCCAATTAGCACACATAGCTTTATCTTTTAAAGATGAGCAACTTTTTAAAAGAAAAGTATTTATTTCTGTTTAAACACAAATTAAGCTAGCGATGAACATATTGAGCATGGAATATTGAATTCTGTTAATTAATTGAAAAATTGAAATATCCAAACCAGTTTGAAGTTCAATCCACACTAAAACATGAAAAATATGCTAATAGATTTATTTTATGAAGACTCATATATTGCAGCTGCATGGAAATATTAACTCCTAACTGAAGATCCATATTAACTATTTTCCTAGTCTGAAATCAAAGAATTGTTTGATCATTTTAAAAACGTATTTAAAAATAACAAAATATTCCTAAACTCCCTTTTATTTATTTTGGAAATCAGGCTGACTGATTGCATCATTTTTTTTGGATAAGTATGCTTGCTTTTTAGCGGGATAAGAAACGTGATTTCCTATCGCCGACTTTATGCGACTTAACTTCTAAAATATTTTCAACAATAATGCAAGTCAATTATCTAGTCAAGATTCTTTAATCTTTCGGTTGACTTAAATCACTCCTTTTGTGGATAATGTACAGTGCGCAAAATTAAAAACGAACCAACTTAAATAATTTTTGATCAAATGATTGGATCTAAAAATACGGTTTCTTTAAAACTTGATTTCTCAAGAACTATTCGACCAATTTCGCTCAAATTTTGCATTTTGCCATATAAAGTTGCATTCTTTAAAAAGACGTAGAAGTTTGTACACCCTACAACTCAAAATATTTTTGACCATCATTAAATAAAACAACAATAAAAATAGATAATAAAAGTTTAATTTTTTAATTTTTCTTGGATTTAGTTTTGGATTTATATAATTGTGGGCGAAATTTCATATATATTATATGTTACGGTGAAACACCGAATTTTGGAGAATGTCGACATTCACCGGTGAATGTCAACATTCACCAGTCGCTTGGTGTATGTCCGAAATATTCGCTAAATACCCTTATTTCTGACTCTCACCTGTGAATATCAACAATCACATAGTCGCTTTGGTGAATGTCCGAAATATTTGTTATATCCAATTTTATATTAATTTATTCGTTAATATTATTGTATTTATTTGATATATTTATATTTATTCTATATTTTAATACTTACTGACGATAGATTAGAAGAAACATCAGTGTTTGGAGTATCGGGCAAATATAGACCGGGCAATGGCACTTGACCTTAAAAAACATCAGTGTTTGGAGTATCGAGCAAATATATACCGGGCAATGGCACTTGACCTTAAAAAACATCAGTGTTTGGAGTATCGGGCAAATATATACCGGGCAATGGCACTTGACCTTAAAAAAACATCAGTGTAGGGTATACCGGGCAAATGTATACCGGACAGTGGCACTTAACCTTAAAAAAATATCAGTGTAGGGTATACCGGGCAGTGGCACTTAACCTAAAAAAACATCAGTGTAGGGTATACCGGGCAAATGTATACCGGGCAGTAGCACTTAACCTTAAAAAAACATCAGTGTAGGGTTAGAATATCGAATAAATGTAATTATATCCACGAATAAATTCATATCAAATCGAATGTAATTAATATTTCAGACATTAACCGAAGCATATCTGTGATTGTCGACATTCACCGGTGAAAGTCAACAACTACCGATTTCGGTCTTTCGCCGAGACACACACACACACACACACACACACACACACACACACACATATATATATATATATATATATATATATATATATATATATATATATATATATATATATATATATATATATATATATATATATATATATATATATATATACAACAAGGTGAACATAGAGTTGGTATTTCTTCAGTATGGTAGAAATAATTACGTAAATTTGGTATTTGATGGTAACTTCTTTATGCTCTTTTACTATTTCAAGCTGTGGGGACATTATTAATTGATAGAAATGACGCAAGTATATGAATACTTCAATCAAACAATAGCCCTTTTGGTAATTATAAATTTAACAAACTTTATTATGCCTTAAAATTAATTTTGTTTTTATTTCAGGTCAGTCGAATCACATTTTACACAGCTGTTTCATACGTTGCTGCGTATTTTCTCTTTATGCTGCTAGAAATGCCTTTGGGTTCCTTGAGATCAGTTTTGTGCCCAAGAAAGACTCAACAGATAGATGTGACCCCTCTTAACAATTTCAAAATTCCATCGGTAGATATAATCTCTAAAAACACAATAGAAGGATCCGGCAAAGTTTGGTCAATCTCTGAAACGTATTATGGAAAGTTAAAAATATAAACTAAACATGAGGATATTTCATCTTAGAATATTAAAAAAAAACATTTTTAAACACTCTAGTTACAATGGAAAGCGATAATATGAGACGAAATTTCAGAGCTTCGATTAAATAAAGCCCTTATTTTTGGCTCATTCACATCTGTTAATTTTCTCTTATGTTCAATTTTTTTTTCTGGCTTTATGAATTGCTGTTTCTTCGGTTGAAACGTTTTGCCTTTTTAAACACTAAAATGGAAAATATATTTCAAGCTATAGTTATTAAAAATGCGGGATTAAAAAATTAAAAAAAATATTCTTAATTCTAGTTTAATTTTATAATGAATCGAACCCTTTTAATGCTGGTTGTAGAAAAAATTATTAGCTGTCTTCTTTTATATACTGAAAAATGCAAGAAAAAATTCTCCAAACACGCTAAGTAAACAGATGTTTAAGTATAGTTTTTGTTTCAAAAAACAAACATAAAGTTATAGGTCCTATTAAATAATGAATTTAAGCCCTTACTAAATACCAGTTACTTGAAACCAAATAAAGTGTATTTTTGAGTTTTAAAGTGTTTTTTAATTTAAGTTAAGTACGTTTTATGCAAATGATTTAGAAAAAAGAGTTACGTTTGAAATTATGAACAAATTGCAAACTATTTTCATAAGCCATTCATAAGCCATAAACATATTCATATTTATAATTTAAGTATGTCTTTGAGTTAAAATATTTCACTCAATTACAGAATTGTATGTATTTTTATAAATGCATGTATGTTTATATCTTTATTTATTTGAAATTTTGTGTTGTTTTTTAATAAAAAGCTCAAATTGCATGCAATAATTGACGGAAATTCATTATTAGGAAAATAGGTGACGTATTTCAGTTCTGCACATTCTACGTTCTGTATAGCTTACTACGTATTCAACGCCTTTAATATGCATTTCTAGAATTGAAGCAAAAAATTGTGTTCAAAAATATACTCAATAAGTAATGAAAATTGATATTTAAACGAAGAGGAAGAAATATCATTAATTAAATACTGATACAATTTTAATAAAAAAATAATATAAGCAACAAAACATGTTTGATTTTCTCAGGAATTTGACTGAAATTAAAACGAGTTTTTTGAAAAACCTTCTAGTTTCATAGTGCAATCAAACTGATTTTAATATTTTCTTTATCTAAATATCTTCAACAATGGTTTGACAGATTTAAATAATGGTTTTGTTTTCCCTCTCTTAAATATTTTTCATGATCTCAATATGCCTATTTTTATCATTTTTCTTTTTACAAGAAATTTAGAAACATTAGTTAATCGCAGTGATTTTTAAACATCCTGCATTTAAAAGTCATATTGCTGTAAAAGTGCTAAAATGCAATAAAAGATAGCATACTCAGGGAGTTTACTTCATTTCTGGAATAGATGAAACCGATCATAATTTTCTTGATGAAATAAAAAGAAATGTAACAAATGAAACAATGCTGCACCATTTTAGCAACTTCTTTAATTGGCTGATGCTGTATTTATGTGATTCAATAAACTATTTGAATTAAAGCAAAACCCAGTTTGTTCATCACTATTACTCTTTAATTCACTTTCTGTCGCTTTAATACAAAGTTAAAAAATTTTATGGTATAAAAATAAACTAATTTTATATGAAAATCCTATCTTAGTGTTTCTTTAAGAACTTAGGTATTATTTATCTCTTCCCCCCAAAAAAAAATCTACGTATTTATATTACATTTTATCTCCCTTTAAATTGTTTCTTTCCAAAAACATAAAAGCTATTATGCAATAAAATTTTTTTATTCAAATTGCATTGCACTGTTGCTGTTGTTGTCTTCCGCCATTAAGGCAGAGATGTGTCTTTTTTACTCTTTTTCAGTAGTGCCATCTTTGGCCAAGAATTCGACTTTTGACACACAGATACGTCACGCTCGTTTATAGGGCGGAAACATTCATTCGTCCACAAATCGTAATTTTGACCTAAAACAGAGAACTGTCAATTTCCTATTAAGTATCCTCAAAGGTATTAATTTGATATGGGAACATGGAGGACTTTGTGCCCCGCCAGCTTTAACGTGTACTGGACACCATTTACTACATGGGGAGTCTTCGGCCGGCTGGATTTGCAATGATAATCTTCTTTTATAATAAACCAAAGTCAAGATAACACTTAAAAAGCGGTTTTATAAAAGACAAACGTTGATAAAAATTCTTGGGCAACTGATCCCTCAAAAATTGCTGTTTGCTCTTTAAAATACATTCTACTTATGTTTATAGTTTAAAATAAAGTTCCCCTTTCGTTAAGAAGTGTGGCATAGTTCAAAATAGTTTTACCAAATGTTGACTTATAAATTTAAGTTAATTTACAACCGTTTTTAAGAATTATAGAGGAAATTCCGATAACATTGAATAAGGGGAAAGTATCGTAAATTTTATAATGATGTGGATTTTGCTTTCGAAACAATTTTAATAAATATAAACTTAATGAGTACAATTTTATTTAATTACTAGCTTTGATTATGAAGTCCATTTAAGATAAATTAAAATCTTTTCGTAATACCTAATGATTCCTAGAAACAATTTAAATGCCTATTTTGAACAGATTACAAATTAACATTTGTTGAAATGCTTATACCAGTATAAAGCATAGTCAGAGAGATACATTTTTCTAAGTTTGCAATAAATAAAACTTCAGATTAATGAAGGACCTCGAACACCCTGAGACACACTTATTTTCGGACATTTATTTCAGAACATTTATTAAGAGTAAGGAAAGTTTTTTTTGCTGGTAAAGTTTTGATCGAGTTAATATTAGTTGATTTTTTTCATTTGTAAGAGATTTAGAAGTTTCGCTATGACGAATTAAGGACAATACCAATTTTAATCTAGTACAAAGTTATCATAAGAGTGGAACTTAAATTGAAACTCAAACACCAAGGTAACCAAAATTTATTAAATGGTTTCTTTTTTCTTTTTTTTTTTAAATTTCAGGAAACTTTTTGTTTCTGGTAAGGTTTTTGATCGGTTAATATTTGTTAACTTTTATCGTTTGTGGGAGATTTTGTAGATTTCTATGAGTAATTAAAACTGGCAACAATCTCAAATCGGAAATTATTATTAGTGTGGAACTGAAATCGAAACAAACACCGTGGTCGCTAATATTTAAGGGCTTTTTGAGTTCAAAAAAGACTTTTTGGCTTCTTTTAAGGTTAAAATTATTAACATTTTCTGTTTGTGGGAGATTTGAGAGTTTTCTACGAGTTATTAAAACGGTCAACAATCTCTAACCAGAAATTATTATTAGAGTGGAACTTAAATCGAAAGCAAGCACCAAGTTAACCAACCATATATTATTAAGGGTATTTAAATTTCTGAAAGCATTTTTGTTACTGATACGATTAATATTTGTTAATTTTTTCTTTATTTGTGGGAAATTTGGAAGTCTTCTTATGGGAAATTACGACGGGCACTAATCTCAAACCGTGAAATTATTAAAGTGGTGGAACTTTAAATCGAAAGCGAACACCGAAGTAACCGACACTTATTTTATTGTTTTTTGTTTCTTGTAAAGCTTTCATCAGGTTAATATTTGGTAACGTTTGTAATGTGGAATTAAGACTGGCACTAACAACAAACTTCGAAATTTTTAGAGTAGTGGAACTTAAATCCAAAGCAAAGACCAAGGTTACCAATATTTATTAAGCGTTTCTTAATTTCAGAAACTCATTTTCTCCCAACAAGATATCATTCTCTATCGCGCAAGATTATTGCATTATTCAGGATATTAATAGGTTGTCAAAATAAGTTGTCTTGAATGTTTAGAAATTATTGCGGAGGAATCTAAAATAATTTAAACTTATTGCGCAGAAAATTAGGAATATTAAATTTACATTAATTTTCTGAACGCGAAAATAAATTAAAAAAAACTGTACGAGCTTGTGCAAATTATAGTTCGACAAAGTTTTAAAATAGATTTAAAATACTGGAGAATTCTGTTTAATGGTAATTTTAAATCCAAAATATTTACATAAAAATTATTTATTTTTCAAGGATCCAATTAATGAAAATAAATCTCAGCATCAACTTAAACAGAAATCTTCTTTTTTGTTGAAGAATTTTATTTTTCCTCTCATTTTATATGATAAAAAATACATTTCCGTCAAATTTATTTACGTAAACATTCACCTGAAATCTATAAAATTTAATTGGTATAAAAAACCTTCAAGAAAGTTCAATTTATGGGCTGTAAAAATGTGAAGGCCTTTAATTTAATTTCATGCATTTGATGATAAAAAATAAAGCATTTACGAAAAAGAAATAAGTAGTATGTTATATTAAATTCCAAAGAAGGAGGTAAAAACAGATCATGTAATGTTTTACTAAAATCTAGAGGAGATTTTTTGAAAAACATTATTTTATGAATAAAAAAATATATTCATAAATATTAATTCTACTTTAAATGCATTTTACACGATAAAGTTCCTAAACAACTACGCATAATGAGGGTGACGCAACATAATTCTGATTAATAATAAAAAATAAACCGTAATGAAACCTTTCATTTGCTAATTTTTCCTTTCCATTTGGTAACGGCTAACCAGAAATTCAGGTTTTCTAAATTATAGTTCGTATTATCACACATTTATTAAAAAATTGAAAACTAAAAAGTAAATTTCACCAAATAAATTGATTTATGCCTGTTTTAATGAATCATGATAAAATAACCAAATTCCACTAGATTAGCCAAATTATATCTCATATTATGAAACCATATTTTATTGGTAATGTTACCAAAATTATTACCAAAGTTTCGGTAAAATTATCGACTTCTTTGATGCTCCGTTAGAACCAGAAACACGGTTGATTTTTCCATATTTTGGTAGCTTCAAGTAAACTATTTTTCTTAGTATTAATCCGATGATTAAGTACTACAAAAATACTTAATTTTGGTACATAACAATGTTGATTTTTCTAATTCATATAAATCTGAATGAAAAAAAGTTTTTTATTTCAGTTTTTCGTTATTTAGCTTGAAATTTTTCACTTTATAGAATTTAAATTAGATAATTTTTCAGAAATTGAATTTTAAAGCTAAATAATTAATTTCCTTCTATTCGTATTTTATTTTTAAATATTTCTTAAATACTGGTTTAATTAATTGCTGCTTCTAGATTAGTAAAATCATGCTAATTACTATTTGTTTATACTGAGTGAAAAAATTCATTTTGATCAAGAAATCATGATGCTTATTATTATTTTAATAAACTTGATCAAGATCTTACTTGATTTTAGAAAAGATTTGTAACAGCAATCTACTTTAGAAGCAAAGTTTAAGGCAAGAAATAAATAAACGAGTTTTTAAAATTGTTTAAACTTTAAAAACTTTACTAACTGGAGAAATATCTTTTCTGCTTTTCATGAATGATTTATTGCTAAAATTCTACAAAAACTGGTTTGAGATTTTATTCGTTTAAGATGACGTCAAACTTACGTCAGCTCCCAGCGTCTTCAAACTTTTATTTCTACGAGTTGGGTGTACTTCGTATTTCTCGAAAGATATTTATTGAGGAAAGAGTTAATTTAAAAATGAATAAATAAATAAAAACGATTTATCAATGTTACTACTTACCTAATTTATCAAAGTTTCTAAATATTTTCAATTCGGTGTTAAGAATGTAATAAAGAAATAAATAAAAAATCATTTCACCTTACTGATGAAATATTGCTTGTAACTGAATGTGATTTCTCGAAAATCACTTTTTTCCATCATAATATTATGAGAGCAATTCTTTGTGATAAATATGCATTGCGATAAAATGCATTAAAAACAACGTTCAAAATCATAAATGGTAAAATTATAATTAAAACCAATGCGCGTTTCAGAGTCACAATGATACAGCTTCATAAGTAGGATTAAATACAGGAATGGTTTAATCCTATCGAAGTTACGTCATACTGAAGCGATAAATACGCAGCTAGGAGATGGAATGAATGAAAATTAGAAATAAGCAAAATTAAAAATAAATAAAGAATAAATAAAACTTTAAAATATTAGGAAAGATGAAAGTATAAAAATGATAAAAAGAAAAGCAGAAAACATTAACAATAAAAAGTGAAATAAAAAAAATAATTTTTTAAATTTTTTTAATATTGTTATACCACATTTGTCAAATAGATTGGAAATCGTTACTTAAATTTTTTTTGTCGTCTGACATTTAATCTTTTAACAGTATATTTACCTCTTTAGTACGACGTAATCTCTGTCAGATAAAATCAAATCTGTTTTAACCATTGTAATACTGAAACGCATGTATGATTTAATAAATCTTTTACCATTCATGATTTTAAACGTTGTTTTAATATTAAAATTGCTTAATTATTTAAAACATAATAGTTTATAGAAATAAATCCTTTACCTAAGACTAAGCAAAGAAGTTACAGATGTTTTTGAAGAGTCTGTCATCAGATAACTTAACACTTTCTAACGAATAAATGTATTTTTGTAACTGTTGTGAGTTTTAATTCATGACTGTGCGGTTCTGTTTTTTAAATATTGAATTGAAGCCTTCTGTTGAAAGGACGCAAAATGTCTAAATGAAAAATGTTAAAAAAATTGTTTTTGATCCAATTTATTATTATTATAAGAGTTACTCAAAAGTTGCCTTGTTTAAACTCATGAATATATCCAAAATAACCATTATTCTTTTATTTGAATGTTTTTTTAAGTTGAAAAATCGCCCTGAATTACGATTTGTTTTCAAAAAAAATATCTATTTTTTAAATATTTAAGCTATTTGTCTGTGTTAAAAACTTATTAATTTTTTTAAACATGATATTCGATATTTATGGTTCTAAATTGAAGTTTTTTCTCGAGTTTAAGGCTATTTGCTGAGGAAAGAGCTTAGAAAAAAATTCTTAAAAGTAAAAGTCTTACTGAAAATATTGATAAAATTTGATTCCACGAATGCGCATTCCTATTATATTTACGAGCATATATTGTCGAGAAAAGAAATAACTTAGCAACAATGTTTAAAATGCCGCTCTATGTCTGGTTTTGCAAAGTTTCCTTGAAACAGTACCAATACCTTAACATTAAATAAATTAATTTCATGTTCTTGTAAATGCTAAGGTAAATTACTATTTCTAGAATATTTTAATAATTTATCAGTTTTATGTCATTATTGTTGTAGTAAACAGTGATAGCGTGCCAACGATGACAAGTAAGTTATCATTAAAAATACTATGTTTTTTATGGTAAAAACTAATTTTATATGCGTGTTAAACTTCACTTAAAAACACTTCAGTGTAGGGATTGTTTCCTCCACTATATCTATTCGCATATTTCCTTGTTCCTTATAAATCGTCGAAACGTTTCTCATATACTGGAATTATTTTTTGTTTTTGTTTTCCGATTCTAAAGCATTTAAATTTACTACCATTATAATAATTATTAAATAAGTGAAAAAATATAGTTGCTTCAAAAACATCGTGACTCGATGACAAAGAAACATAATAATTTAATAAAAAAAAATCTCGTGGGTTAATTAGAAAGAAAATTCCTTGAATAAGATAGGCTCCAGTCTTGATGATCAGGATGCATCCAATTTTCGTGATGGCTGAAGTATTTGTTTTATTTTAAATATGATAAATTATTAAGAGTTGAAATAAATCTTTTAATAAAGGGGTGCATTTTTTATCGAATTTATAAGACGACATTCAAATCACAAATCCGTGTCTATTCAGTATAATAATGTATTTTACGTCGATTCGGTATATTTAAATAATGCGTTCTATGTTAATTTGATAGTTTTTTTTCTATAACCGTCGTTAAACAGCCAACCCAGTTTTTGGATTTACGACTACTAATGTTCATATGCTTTGTAATGCCTTGTAATTTTGAACCTTATCTAGAAGACAACAAAACGTCTGGTTCAAGTATTGGGAGAAATTTGACTTCGTGAAGGACTTTTTGATGGAACTAACCCGCATTTGCGTTTCATGGTTTTGCCTGACTGCAAGGGAACTCTAACCTATGATCCATCTACCACTGAGGATATTTCATGTTACCACATTGGAGGGCAAGTGCTCTACCTCCTGTGCCATTGCTGCTAATTCGCTAGGCTTAAATAAGGCTTTGTATGTTGATTCGGAAGTGATAAATAACGCGTTCTGTTCCGTTTCTGAAGTTTCAGAAAAAGCTTTCTGCTCCCATTTGTTGATCACGACTATTAATAATGATATTACAGGCATGAAATAAATTCAGGTTCACAAAGATTTGATGTGAGTTCTATACAAGAAACACGTGTTGATTCAGTAGTTATAATTAAAAGGTTCTGCGCCACTTTGGATGTCATGGGTAATACGTTCTACGTCTATTTGTTCATCATTAAAATGAATTAAAATTAATGACGTCATTTAAATTCAGGTTCAAAAGAATTTAATGAAAGCTCTATACAAGAAAGTAGTATACAAGTTCTAGACAAGAGTCGATTCAGTAGTTAAAATTTAGGTGCTCTGCGCAGCTTCGGAAGTCATAGGCAATTCATTTTGGGTTCATTTGTTAACCACTAAGATGAGTAGCGAATTTAGAGACGACATGTAAATTCAGGTTCAAGGTGATTTAATTATAGTTCCATACAAGAAACACGTGACACGAAAAAATAAATTCAAAATTAAATCAGTGTCACATTCATAACTCAAAATATCGTCGAGCGAAATAGTAATGCACAAGAAACTTATTAGTCATCATTTCCAATTATTCGATCAATATTTAAAATCGTGACAAGTAAGAGTACTTGAAAATGACCAATTTACATTTGCCTTTATAGCTTAATTAATATAACACTTAGAGTAACAATGTAAAGTTACTAATAATGTAAATAAAATAATTTGATAATATTCAGGTTGAAAGGGGATTGGGGACAGATTTTGAAAGTAAGAGACACATTTGAAAAATGAAAAGAAAATGGTAGCGTCGAATCCATAGGTAGATGATATTTGATTATGATTTTTTTAAACGAGGTTATATTCATTTTCGATGATACGAGATTCTTTTAAACGAGGTTATATTCATTTTCAATGATACGAGATTCTTTTAAACGAGGTTATATTCATTTTCAATGATACGAGATTCTTTTAAACGAGGTTATATTCATTTTCAATGATACGAGATTCTTTTAAACGAGGTTATATTCATTTTCAATGATACGAGATTCTTTTAAACGTGGTTATATTCATTTTCGATGATACGAGTATCTTTTAACTCCTTTCAGTAATTTCAAGAATTTTTTTTAAAGCCATATACCGATTGCTTTAAGATGGTACACACTGTAAGAATTTACGGTACAAAGTACTGGTACACAGGTGTGGGTACATTAAATTCATTTGTATCATAAACTTTTTCGGAACAAAAAATCTGTTATACAGCAATTTTTCCTGAAATATTTATTGTAAAATCGCTAATTACATAAATATTACTGGTAAAATTATAGTACAGAATTTTACAATAAAAATGGGTTTCTCGGTCGAATGAATAGAAACACGAGAATGAATCTTTCGAATGATGTACTCAGGGTACCAGTACATTTCCCGTAATTTGATCCGGAATTTTCTACAGAATTGTTGCCTAGAAAATGATTTCTTTTATTTGCTGTTTATTGTGCATACGCAGCAATTAAATATATTTTTTTGCTTACTATGCCTGTGCTGCAGTAAAGCATATTTGCTAATTTTTTTTCATTGAGCACCTGTGCTAGTAAAATTAATTTACCTTTTTTATTTTTTTGCGCTTGTGGGTTAATTAAGCAGATTTTCTTTTTTTACTACGCGTGTGCAGCAATTATTTTTATTTAATCATTTTTTATTATTTATACAAATTTATATGTAAATTAAAAATAACGAAACATTATAGTTAATCATATCGAGCTTGCATTCTGTTTTTTTAACATATTTTATCAAATTAGCAATTGAGGAGACACGTTTCACTCCTCTAATTTGTAGGACAAAGATTGAGGATTTTTTTTAAAGATTCTTCTTATCAATTTCACTTATACCCTTCACCTAAATTTTCCTTTTAACTGGTCAAGTGCATTCATTGCTTCTTCTCTTTTTCATCATTCGAAACTCTATACTTTCTTCCTATGCGTATCTTGACCTTTCTTTTGTGACAAGGTTACGTACACACTCTATAAGCATTTCGATCTTTAAAATGTTTCAAAACTTCGCCAATATGTTACTGTAGATGTTACATTTTATCTAAAACTTGAATAAAATTTTAAAACTACATTTAAACAAATTATTAAAAAATTTTGTTTTTAAGTATACATTACACGGTAATGTAAACAGTTCTAGTAAACTGTAAAAATTCTTTGGATGAACCATTCGTAAAATCCATTTTACCATAAAACTCATTTTTAACGTAAAATATTATACAGTGATTTTTACAGTAATACTTTTTAAATTCGAGTGATTCGGTGATTTGATGGTAATTATCACAGAAAAATTTTCGGTATAATTCGGTAAAAAAATTTCAAAATCGTTCAGCAACATGTTTCGGTAAAAATGGATTTTATGATAAAAAATACCAGCACCACGAGTGCAAGCTCTTTTCATCGTAATTTAATTCGGAATTTTGTATAGTGTACGAAGAAAATGTGCTAAGTTATTTCTAATAAATTTGTCTAGGAGTTAAACTTCTGAGGAAGAAACAAAACTGGCGAAATTTAATGCAATCATATTTCTATTTTAATTAGATTTTAACTTTGTACAAAACTATTTAAGTAATTCACCTTTTCATAAAATATTAAGCCTATTGTTACCACAGTTTCAGAAGGAAAGTTGAAGAATTATTCAATTTTTTAACAAATCGTCGTTTATGCTACTTAGGACTCTATAAAAAGTTTGCTTCTTCATCCACAGGGAAGACAAGCTGCAAATGGTTGAATCATTGATAAATTACCTATTATTTAACTATTGTTGGCAGTAGGATAAGAACTTAAAGAAAATACTTAATTTTTTGAAAGTTTCTTTTCGTAGAATATTCATAATTTCGCACACATCCGTCACTATGGCAAAATCGAAATCAAAATATATGTAATGAGCCAAAATCGAAATATAATATGTGATCTTCTTCGTAGAAGCCCTATATGAGCCGCGATTCCTCAGGGGATAGAGCGCTCACCTTCCAATGAGGTGAACCGTGTTCGAGTCCCAGTCGATACGAATCCGCATCTGGCCTGCGCCGACCACATTGCTGACTTGAAATATCCTCAGTGGCAGACGGATCATGGGTTAGAGTCCCTTTATCGTCAGGCTAACCGTGGGAGGTTCTCCTGGTCTTCCTCTTCATGTAGCGCAAATGCAGGTTAGTTCCATCAAAAAGTCTTCCCCGAGAGCAAATTTCTTCCAATACTTGATCCAGGAGTTTCCTTGTCCTCAGAATTGGGCTCAAAGTTACAAGGATACGGAGTTGGAGATTAGAAGCCTTGAACCCAAAAATCGGGTCGGATGTTCAATTAAGGTTATAAAATAATGTTGTTAAGACGTAATGACTCTTAAAATTATAAAATTAAATCAAATCCGGGTAACTTCAAAATAGGCTTAGGTTGAATTTTTCTTTTTAGAATTTCCTTCTTCTTATCGAGAAACAGTTTATCCAAGATAATAACCACATTCCTTGCCAGCAGTGCACCTTTTTCTATATCGGACAAACTAGACGAGGTCTAAAAATTAATTTTAATGAACCCGATACGATATATATGTACGTAATCAATTATATGAGAAATCATCAATTTCTCCACATTTTTGGAATCTTGAGCATAAATTCAAATTCAACCTTACCAGAATTATTCCCACTGCAGTCACATCAGCTCATCTTGATGCCTTGGTCTCTTGTTTTATTATTATGAATGCTGGTTCCTTTGTTAATGATGTTAGTTCTTCGCAAACTCTCCATAGCACGTGGAAATGCACCGTATCCTGATTTGCTCCTCTCAACCAATGTGGCTATTTTTTGTTTTGTTTCTTATATCTTTTCTATGTCGGCTACTTTGGTTTTTCTAGCTTTGTTTCTTGCCTTTATTTATCCAGTTTTTGCTGGCAACTTTTCGTTTAAATTTTAAATCCCTTTTGTTTCTTCTCATTCACAACTTGCAAGTCTTCAAAATCGGTGTCTGCTTTTGAGCCCTTGAAGCAGGTCGCCTGCCATTTCCTATATATAAATTTTTTGAGCGAATGAAGTTTTTTATCAGGTAATACCTTACAGCTTTGGTGTTTTGGGATTATTTAAAATACAAATTTATCAGCATTGCTTTAGCATTGCATTTTAAGTAAATATTTTATTTTTAGAATATAAAAATGATCGTTATTTTGTGTCCATTCATTCAGATTAATGAGAAATCTTTTTACCAGTTTTTTTTAATTTTATAAAGGATAATATGATTCTGGATTGTGATCGAGAATAGATTGTCTGGAGAAAATAATATAAATAAAAGCTTTTACATTTATTTGAATATTTGACTTTATATTATTATTAATTATAAATATTCGTATTAAACGATACTTTAGATAATTTATATACATTTTACAAGTTTATTTAATGTATTATTTTCACCCATTTCTTCTCATAAATATCTGGTATAAACAAAAATTAATCACTAGAAAATCAAAAATAATCAACTAAATCTATGTTTCTTATTTCACAGTTTATTATTAAAAAACTGTATTTGACGTATGTACAAAGTAAACGCAAATTTATAAAACAACGCAATTACCTTGAATCTTAAATCTTACATATACAGAGGCATATGGTAAAATGTAATTAAATTGCAGTTGGCTATACTTTAAATGCAATGTAGGCTATAGTTCGAAATACTTAGGAACGCATAACGTACAGTCAAATTTAGAATGAAAGAAATTTAAACTTTATTAACTAGCGATTGTATACTATTCAAGCTAAAGGGAAATTATTTTTTCCGTTGATAAATTTGATTTGCATATAAATTACAAAATGAATAAATTGAGTTTTTATTTAATCATTGGAGTTATAATGAAATCAAGCAAGTATTTACCAAGACTTGATTGATAATGACAGATGAAATGTCAGGTCAAAGAGAAGATTGCAAACGCTATTCATATCATACATCCTTTATCCAGGCATTTGAAAGCAAAGAAACGTGATATGAGCTTAAACTAACGAATAAAGTTTCAACATTACGCAAAGAAACACGAAAAAAGCATATAATTTTGTATTTTTATGCAATATTTGAATTCATTAATATTTATATCACATCGCAAGAAATGCTTTTTTATCCATTTGCCTTTAGGGTTGATATGTTTACCTGTCTGATTTAGAGGGATAAAATTGTTCTAAAATAATCTGTGATTTAGTCTTCTAGAAAGTATAATCATGTGAGTAATCTTTGTACACAAAGGAAAAAAAAATCATAGGAATGATGTTACAGGACACTTAAATGAACCCATCGTCTTATCCAGGGGTTTGTGATCATTCCTGGTTAAATGTACCGATGAATTGACAATTTCTAAAATATTTCACGTAAATGAAAAGGGAAAGCATTTTAATGAGCATAAATTTAGTATAGTATTAGTGTACTGTGTCCATTCATGGTCCTGATATATTCTGAAAATTGCTACAAATAATGACAACAGTTAATTGACAATTGCCAAAATATTTTATGGAGTGCATAATAGGGTGAAAACAAGACAAGTGTGAATAATTGTAGTACAATATTAGAGTTCCATGTCTATTTGTGAGGTCCTTTTTTGGCAATAAGTATTTTCTAGCTTTTATAATTGCTTTAATTTCATAAATTCCATACCAATCCACATTTCATAAAAATCGAATGTAACTATTTTGTTCTCTTCTTAGCAATCAATGTAACGGCTAACTTTCTAATTCTATACAAGCGTATAACTTATTTATTTACTAACGTAACTATTCAAATATCAAAATCTATTAACTCTATTTTCATTAAACTGCTTAATTTCTCCGGCCATAAAAATCTTTCAGTTATAGGTTCATATTAGATTCTTGCGGCCTTTTTAATGATTGAACTGTCAACAGATTATTTAAAATTTAATATTAGTAAGGTTGAGTTACCCTTGTTTTTGGCTATATTATCGATTGATAACTGGCGAACTTAGTATATCTTCCCATGCTAAGTGCCCGTTACTAACTATTCATTCACTGGTAATTTAAAATTCTTGGCGTAAGGACTGGTGGTATTTGGGTGCCCAATAGCCTTTCAGTACAACCGCTTAGTCCGATCACTACAATAGTTTTGATTGCCTGGATTTTACCATGGGAGAGGTTCTTGAGAGACTTCTCCTTTTCCTCAATTTTTTGAAGACTCACTTCCTCATGGATCTGATATAGCTCCGCTATCCCAGCTGGGATTAGAAACAACAACAACAACACCTACAATAGTTAGAATATTCACATAAAAATGAATCTCTTCGTCCCTATAAAGGGGGAATAATATATATAAGGCAAATTAATAAGAAAGCATAAATAAAGCAAATTAATATTTGATATATCTGTGGACTTATCCCAAAAGAAAATTTCACTATTGTAATTACGCTTCCTGTTTGAAATCCTTCTTCCATAAAATTGGACAAACGCTTTCCCACTGTTCTACAAATTCTGACACTGTAAAAAGTAATCTGCAGCACTACTAGAAAATATCTATAAAACTGATAGGTTCTTCAGCATTACCTTTCTCATCATCATAAACTTTTCTACTAATTTTACTGCATTAAATTTAGTAAAAATATAATATTTACTAAATTTAATGCAGTTTAAGGAATCCCCTAGTTGTCCCATTCATGGAATCCATCCAATTTCCTATATAATTTTTAGTAATACTTCAAAGTTTGTTTGAAGTGTGTAGAAGAGCTGAATAATTTAACGAATTTTAAGTTAAATTCTATAATGAGATAATCAGGTATTTTGTACTAATTTTTGCTGATTGCAAAGAGAAATAGAAATAGTATAGAAATATATTTTGAATAGAAAAATACTTTGAAAAAAGTCGTCAACTTTTTGAGCAAGTTAAGATCGAAGTCAGATGCGCAAATAGATAGAAATATAAAACCGTACTTTTCATGCACAAAACTTTGATTACTTCAAAACCGTTAATTCTATCAACTTGAATTTTATTTCATTCAGTTTAGCGCAAAATATAAGCTGGAAACGATGCATCTTTTTTCCATGAAGTAAAGTTTGTGATAAAAAATGAAAATACAAAAATGGATATTATATTTTAAATCAGCTCATCAGACAATATAAAATCAGGCATAACATTATAATAACTATTTCACAAGTAAAATACTGCAAGCCAGCACCATAGGTTTTCAATATTTGAATAACTAATTCAAATTAACCATTCAGTACCTGGCGCCAGCATTAGGAAGCCATAATTTAAATTTGCAGAAATTCTTTGTTATTTTAGTCAAGTCAATCCTTTTGTAGTGATCAACGATTGAAAAAAAATATTCATTTATTCTGGTTTATTTTTTTATTTGATTTAGAGTCGAAACAACGATTTTATTATAAAAATAATTTTAGAATTCGAATAACTGGTTAAAAAATCATTCAATACTTGATTAATTAATAAATAACCGACGAACAAATTCTGCAACTAGAGTCACGTGAGTTATCCATTATTCTAACAAACAGAAGAAAACAGCAATTAAAAAAAAATCACTTACTCACTTTTTTACGACGGCTTTTTGCGTCATTCGATTTAGCGTCGAAACAAAGGCTTCAATTTAAAAAAGAAAAATATTTAAAAAATCAAATGATTAACTCAAATAAACCATTCAGTAATCAAATTCAATATTAAAATACGACGCGAAAATTCCAAAATTAAAATCACATTAATTCGATGTTACTTCAGTCATATCTAACTTATTTAGAAGAAAACAACAACTAAAAAAAATATTGATACATTTCCCCCTCGGTGTCTTTTTTATTCAATTCTGCAAAACTGCGGTCAAAATTAAGGAACATATTCAATACTGAAAAGATTATTTTAAAATAATGATTAAGTATTTAACTCGGTAAAAAATAGTTGATGGCTAAAATTTCCACAATCAAAGTCGCATTAATTTTATATTGTTACACGGAAAAATAATATCAAGTAAAATTTCCTCACTGTATGGTCATGACATTTCTGGAACAAAAAAAATGGTTGTTGTCTAATTTTTTTTGGAAAAGAAACTTTATTGTGTTTTCTTCTGGGACATCTTTAACTGTTATTCCTGAACTGCTCGGTACACAATTTCGCAGGCATATTTAAATGCAGCTCAGGCACATTCTGGGTAAATTCTTTCAATGAATAGAGAATGAACATCCAATCGGGATCAATATTAACATTTTCGGATCGTTTCAATGGTATTTGATGGAGATTGTAAGCTGCATCATACACCCGTTTCAGATTCACAAGTTCATACATGAAATATGATTTAAAAGCTAGGCTTTTTTTCAATTTTACATGAATAGTGAATGAATCATTTATATTGCGTAGAAGACAGTCTACTGTCTTGTGCAAGTTATTGGGTACGTTGACAATGAATCCTTTTATCCCTAACTGACGATCAACATCCAGTTCTCGTATTTGCGTGAAAGGGGTTCGGAGAGTCACCATTCGCTCTTCGGTAGGATTCAATTCTCTCAACCATTTTGGTACTTTTGTAAAGGATGGGCTTCATGCTTGCGTTTGTGAACAGAATTCTTTCGTTTTTCCGTTTGTGTGTAACGCTTAAGGTGTTCTCGTCTACATTCTTTGGCTTTTTCAGCCTCGGTAAGTGTAAGTCTTGGCATCATTTTTTTCTTGCTTCAACTCTAACTTTTGGAACCGTGTCAATCAGTTTGGACCCTCTTTATTTGTGATATTCACATGAATTAGTATTGAAAACGATCCAGTTTAAACTGTAGGTTAGAATTTCTGATTCTTAATTAAAACAATAAAAGCAAAAATATCGTTCAAATAATGAAATTCTCTTTTATTCACAACTCAAGAATGATTTATGGCATCTCTCTGTTCCCATATCTCAAAAATAAACTCACCAACTTAATGCATAACAAAATTGAAAGTGAAACAAACTGCTGTCGCCATAGCAACTCATGCGCACTGTTTACTATTACTCTTGATAATTGTAGTTAAAAAGTGAGGACTCCATGAAATCTCAACCAAGATACATTTTGCTAATGGGTGAAGAAAAGGAACTTTGGCAAAACCACATTCATGATATTTTTAAATCATTTATTTGTTAATTTTTTCCTTAAAATGCTAGCGGTTTACTGGAAATGCTGACTCTTAAAATTATAGTTCTTATTTTCAAACTTTATTTAAAAAATACAAAACTTAAAAGTTAATTTAACCAATTAAATTATTTATTTGCTATGCTCTAAGAAACCATGATAAAACTATCAAAAGATCGTCATAAAATTGCAACATTTGTTAAATTTTTTCGCATATTACAGCACCATATTTTATGGTTAATTTAACCAAAATTATAACATAAGTACCTCAGTAAAAATTATCGAGAGATCAGAGCCAGAAACACGGTTAGTTTAACTATATTCTGGTAGTTTTGACTTTACTTTTTTTTTTGGTGGATGATCATGCCTTACCGGTTTCGAGATAAGCCATAAAAGTATTCTATTTATTTTAACGATATATATATTTTTTATTGAATCAGCTTCAAAACAGAGAACTGAATCAAAGAATCACTTCATCAATTTGATTGAATTAATTAAATTGCTGACTTTCAATTCAAGTCTCGTATGACTCTCAGGCGAAAATACCATAATCTGAGACACATCATTTTTCATTATATCAGACGTGTCTAACCGGTCAAGAGAATTAACAATTAAAGAACAACTTTGATAAGAAAGTCTCTTATGGAAATAGGAAGTAACCTATTTCACGAAATATTATTAAAAATGACCTGACCTTGACCGTAAGGCAATGGAAATTACTTTTCCCGAGTTTATCTTTACGATTTTCATTGATGTTCGATAATTAACGAGAACATAGCTTTTTTAAAGTATGTCCACTAAATAATTTTACCCTAAAGAATAATTGTACCTTTTTTTCTCGACGAACTTCAACTTGAGTTGCTAAGAAGTTGTGAAACACTTTCACCTAAACAACGGTGTGGAAAAAAAGGAACAAATAAAAACTTTTCAGTAAGGAGGTTAATGCCCTCTTTCGGAATAGCAAAGAAGATTCCGAGGCGCGAATTCATTTTTTAAGCAAGTCGTTCAATGACGTCAAAATTCCGTTTTAAAACAATTTTCCATAACTTGTTTGCTTTTAACCATGTCTTTTTTTTTTACTTTTCTTATAAATGGCGTTGAATAGCATATTTATATGACACTGAGAAAAATACTTTGGTTTAAACTACCAAAACGCGGCAAAATTTACCGTGTTTCTGGCTCTATTGGAACATTAAAAAGATCGGCAATTTCTATCAAAGAGCTACTTCAATTTGTACTAAAATTAACAATGAAATATGGTTTTATAATATGTGATAAAATTTGGCAATTTTACCATGATACCTAAGAGCAGGCTATGCAAGCCATTTATTTGATAAAATTTAATTTTGAGTTTTGTATTTTTTTCTAAATGTGAGGAAGACTGAGATAGCCTTTGATAGGTCGTTGGACCCATGCCCGAGAGGTCGTGAGTTTGATCCCCGTCTGTCGTTGAGTCCTCGTGTACGAAATGATGACTGGTGATCGCGAAATATGTCGGGATCACAAAGTCTTCCAGTCCTTAAATAAATCAAAACTTCTGAGGGTACTGAATCGGAAATTGATCGTGCTCTGGTTTCAGGTTTAGTTCTACGTAAATAAAAGTACCAGTACTTGTAAAAAATACGTGTTAATACGAACTATAATTTTGAAGACCAGAATTTCCGGTAAACCGTTGCCATATGAACGGAAAAATTTACAAGATAAATGGTTCTTTGTGTTGTGTTGAACTCAACCCTGCAGACAAGAATATTTTTAAATCAAGCATTGTCAGAAATTCGGCTTCACAGAATTTTTTTTTTGAATGAAATTAAACCGCAATTGTGTTACATGGAAAGAAAAATGTCCGAAATTAGTTCGAAGCAATGTAGCCGTAATACACTGTCTTCCCCCCATTGGCCAATTTTTTATTCGATACAGTGCAAAGCAAGGCTGCAATGAGCCATCGGTGGGGTTTGAACTTGGGTCAGAAGTGAGCACTTACGTGATATCCAGACAAATTTGCAGCTATTACCGGTCTGTTTTAAATGGGTTATTGATTTTATTACAACTAATAGCGGAATTCATTATGAATTCTTACATTACTCCATAAATACATTATATCAGGTAGCCAGAAAAGTAATTGTAGTTTTTTATATTTTAAAAAAGTTATACATGCAAATAGCCACGGCGAGCAAACTACATACATTTTGTTCGAAAATTTTACTCCATAGTTAGAGGGGCTGCAGATTTTCGAGAACCTCATTTACAGAAGGTCCATCACATGGGACACAAATGGGCAAGGTATTGATTTGCTTTTCTATCTAAATGAATGGCATATTTGGAGTGACGTGTATAGCGACATACTTTAACAAAAAGGGAAGAAAAGTTATTAGCAACCTTCGAAAGGAAGGTCCTACGAACCATCTTTGGCCCTATACTCGATAACGACAACTGGAGGAAAAGATATAATTTTGAAATATATAGGATCTTTGATGGCGATGATATCATTAAATCTATTAAATTAAGTAGAATGAAATGGGCCGGGCATGTAGTGAGAATGAGCCCAGAATGAACAGCATTGAGAGTCTCTAATGCAACCCCCTCCAATAAAAGGCCAAGAGGAAGGCCCAAAAAGAGATGGAAGGACTGTGTAGATGAGGATTTTGCCATCCTAAAAGTAAAGAACTGGAAAACAATTGCTGGGAGAAGGGCAGAATGGGAAAAGCTTCTGAGGAAGGCCCAGGCTCACAAAGGGCTGTCGTGCTAATGCTGATGATGATGATGTATAGCGACATCAATGGAAGTCTGAAGGGCAAAGTTTGACAAGTATAAAGGGAAAGACAATATACCCCGTCTCAACTCTTGTAATCTTTCACAGAAATCAAAGTTGAGTTCAATCATACGTTATTAGACTAAAATACAAGCACTTGAGGACAAAAGAATGTTTTTGGACCGGGGTAGGATAAATTATTAGGCTTATTAAGGGACAAGAATAACATTGAAGTGATTTATTTTAATATCCTTTTTTCACTGAGAGAAAAAGCATGATCAAAACTACCCGAATAGGATAAAAAAATTTCCGTGTTTTTAGCTTTATGGAAGCACCCAAATGCTCGGTAATTTTTACCGATGAAATTTGGCAAAATAAACAATAGTTTTACAATGCATAATAAAAGTAGGTACATGCCATACAATTTAGTAATTTTATCATGATATCTCAGAGTATAGCATAAAAGATATTTAATCGCTTACATTTACTTTTCAGTTCCGTAGTTTTCACTAAATGTGAAGTAATAAGAATTATAAAAGCGAATACTAGAATTTCCGATGAATAGCTACCATATTAATGGAAAATTACCAAATGACTGCCTTGAATATCGAATATTTTGACTGTATTAAACAGAATTATAAATGTATTTTCTCCAGAAATGCCATTACCAGACAGTGCGGTAATTTTAAAAGAAATATTTTTCCATGTATGAACGAATGCTGTCTGTTTTAAAGGATTTTCTCACAATTTTTCCGACCATTCAGTATTATTACACGTATTATTATTTAGTTGCTTTTGAAAGTTATAATATTATAACAAATATAGCTTAATAATATTATAACATATAGATGTAATAAAATTATATAAAAAAAACTACAAATATAAATGTATTGAACAAACAATATCTTGGAATTTCCATCAACACCAATTACATAACCAATTTATGTACAAAATCCGGGATATAAGTGTCTTCATGAATAACCTTGTCATACAACAATGAGCAGGTTAATTATATCTGTAATGATCAGTTTTACTAAAAGCATTCGATAATTATGCAAGTAAAATTAAGTATTTTGTGCTTTAGTGCAAAGACAAACAACTGTATTTTATGAACAAAAATGTTTCAGGAAGGAAGGCTGCATGATGTATTTGTTAGTAGTTAAGTAATTTCCATTTAAGTGTATTATATTTTTAAATCATTCAAAAAATTTTTATGTCATTCAGTGTCAAAATTTCGTAACAGTAAATGACAAAAAGCTGGAATAATTTGCATTAATAATACTATATTATTTTTATTTCGAAGTCAAAACTTTCTTCAAAACAGGTTTTTAAAAAGGAAGGTTATACCATCGATAGAAATATAAATAACAAATTTTTTCGTTATGAGCAATTCAATAACAAATGCATGCTAATTCATAACACTTTTCTATTTATATTGCATGTCAGTTGTACCTCCTATAAATTGTTTATAGTCGTACAGTAAATGGTATTTAGTTATAAAGCGTAATTGAATGGTAAGAATTTTAAATATGCTTCCCATAGAGATGCAATTATCATATTTTTTTATTCTTTAATAAGTGAGGAGAGAGACAGAGAGAAAATGAGCTTTAAAGTAAATGACATTTTACTTTCACAAAGAAAATGTTTGCATTACCAAATTAACCATGAAGATAAAGGTTACTTAATTTTCAAAATAAGTAAGTATACAATGCTAGGTATACTGATTAACAAAAAGTATGATCAAGGTAAGAAAAGTACCTTGTTTCTGGCTTTATGTCAGGCTGTATGGTCTATGGGAACACCAAAATTACGGTAATTCTTAAAGAAGCTTATTAATTCTTAAAGAAAAGAAAAAAAAAGCACTTTAATAATTTTAGGTAATGCCTTTTGGCAATATTAAAAAAAAACGTTTCTTATTAAATTGTTTGGCTGTAAATGTGGTAAAATTTGGTAAATTTATCATGGTACCTGAAGTGCTATTACCATAAAAGTCCAGTTAGTTTGCCAGAATATTTTCTCCCTAGCAATTCATTTTGGTTGAATTTTTTAAATTTTTTTTAATGTTCTTAATTCTAATTGTAAACATTGTTTGACCTGAACTTAGGAAGGATTCAAAATTTCAGAAATTTTTTTATTAGAATTGTCCTTGTACTGGTACATTTATCACGAACATTTTCATTTTTACTGCAATGATAAAATTTAAATAGCTATATATATATATATATATATATATATATATATATATATATATATATATATATATATATATATATATATATATATATATATATATATATATATATATATATATATATATATATATATATATATATATATATATATATATATATATATATATATATATATATATATATATATATATATATATATATATATATATATATATATATATATATATACAATACCGTTTTTAATCAAATATATTAAATATAGCATCAGTGTTGTTTTCTAGCTTATCTAGCTTTTCTAGCTCATTCTCATTAAAAAATAATTTATAGTATGTTTCGTAATATAATTTTTTTTTTCATTCGTTATGTCAAATTAACTCAATGATCAAGGTGAACGAGGTAGGTTAGGGAGACTACGGCTCTAAATTAGTATTCCTTACATCATACAAAATTAAAATGACAAAATTTAATATTGAGCGAAATGGTTTGTATAGTTCTTGATTTTATTTATCTTTTCGGCTTCTATGGCTCATGATGGATGGAGCCAGGGGCACTTATTTAAGCCACTCAATCTCTATATCTTTCAGATTGCAATTAGTTTCATTGGTTTGAGTTGCACGAAAGTACGAACATGAGCATAAAATAAAATAAGTCTGGTTTTTCTAGAATAAAAGTGTTAGCAACGCATTCAAAGTATAGCTAGAATAATGATAAAAGACAATCATAAAAACAGTACCATAAGTTTGAAAAGGTCATCCCGGAAATGCAAGTTTGAGGGACAAGTGATTATGCAAAAATATTGGCGATTGAAATAATGTCCGGATTATCATCATTAGTCATCTCGATAACTGGTCATTTGCAAACTGGAATCTTCCAGAACTCTTACTCATTCGATTAGCAAAACAGTTTTTCCATGCATTTTATATTACCGAAAAAATCAGCTCATTTTAATTCAAGGCACAATTGTTATGAATAATTTAATCTGCTCACATGATTCTCATGCGAGGCGATAAATATGATAAAAACAAAAATAATTTTTTCCCTCTTTTCACACTCACACACATATCGATAGCAATCATTAAATATCAATTATGAGTTATATAATAAATATATATATATATATATATATATATATATATATATATATATATATAATTTTGAAAAATTCTTTGCGCAAATCTTATAGTTGTAATGGAAATTTTATAGATACTGAGTGCTTTAATTTATGTATTAAATCTGTTTTGATTACATAGCTAAAATTTACCGAAAAAAGCTCTTTGGGTTCATTAAAATGATGAATGTACATTAATGATGAATTTACATTATTCAATAAGCAGTAAAACGGTAATTTTTTAAACATTAGTATTTATTATTTATAACTAAACCAAAGTATCTGTTTCTTATTATATTTATTTTAGTTGGTAAACATTGAGAAATATTATACAATTATGATGAAGGAATGACGGATAAAAGTACACAATCAAATTATATCAGTCAGTGTCTGAATAAGTTCACAAAATTTTTTTATGCTGCAAAATTAATAATAAATATGCTGCAATGTAACGAAATAACATATCATGTGGTCCCGTTACACTGTTATGACGGCTTATATCCGATAATACTTTCTTTCAAAATAAAGAATAAGTTTCTTTTTATTGCGTTATGGATGCGCAAACGCATGTAGAATCTCTATATAGTTATTAGCTCTCGTACTTATTTTTTCCCGAATTTAACCATAAAATTTTTATTTTCGTAAATTATGCTTGATACTTAATATGTTTCTAAAATTAATCCTATCATATTTAACACCTTTTAAATGCCTATATTTTGTACTTTTTAAAACAGTATTACAGTCAATCAGCATACATTACCAATAGCACTACTAAAATAAAGTATCATTGGTGTCAATAATAGCATTACGATTTTTGTACTCCCTTAAGTACTTATTCTATATTAATTTTTGTTTTGGTAACATAACTCTTATTTAAATTACAATAGAATTTAAATCATTTAGTTTCATCGAAATATAACGCATTAAAAAGAAAAATAAATAAAATAAGAACGTGGTTTCAGAGACCTTAAATACCCATACCGTCATATAGCCTTCACATGCTATCCACGTTAATTCGTGACAAAATGGTTAAAAAATAATAATTTTTTTTAAAAGTGTGCAAAATTTTTTTTCCTTTTAACTATAGCTGCCAAAAATTATTTGAATTCATTTAAATGACAATCGTTTAAATTTCTCAAATTTTTTTTACTTAATTTTAATCATCATAAATATTTACTAAATGTTTTTTTAAACATACGTATTTTAGTTCTCTTACTTTATATTATTACTATTTAAATGAAAGACATCATGAGGTCTATATAAAATTAGATTTCTAAGAACAAGAAGCTGGTCGCTGAAGGCGGCTAGTTATCTTAAACGTACAGAAATTATATCTTTGAGTGCTAATTAAATCTCAACTCCTGGATCAGATAATTTTTGTAATAGCAAAAATCCATTAAATCTTGCCTTTAAGAAGTTTAAAATATAGTTAACTAGTTAAAGTCCATTAGATAAAATCCCAGTTTGGGGAAGAAGGGTCCAAAAGTTGACCAAATTACTGTCGCCAGTGACGCTTAATTAACTGTAGTACTAGATACTACAGGTATTTCAGTTATAGGCACAGCAGTTACAAGTAACTTGCATGCTAAATGTAGGCGTCTAACACAGTTACCTAATAGAAGATCTGTAGTAATAAGTTTTTTGCTTACCCTAAGTGGAATAGTATAGCTTATTTTAGTTAACCATAAAAATTTCTAATAAAGTAGTGTTTTTATAAAAACAATAATACGTAAATAATACTTGCTTGGTAAAGCTATTTTTCAGATCCCTCACTACTTTAGAAACTTCACTTTTTAATCCTACTGATCTGAGCATACTACTAAACTGAGCATACACCAAAACAATTAATAAAGATAGCATAATTCAAAATTGCTTTTATTTATTACTAGTTGAATGCCCAAAAGAAGTAAAAGAAACTAAAATAATGAATAAATCAGTATTGAACAACAATACGAAATCATGCACTAAACAATTAATAAATTTATAATAATTTCAGTATTTTTCGTTTATTATTAAGATTTGCCTTTTCCAGTAACTTTAAATTTTCAGATAAAGTAAAACACTTTTTAGCAGTTCATGTCATCAGAATAAGATTAACTGTTTTCAGTATCATTTGGCATGAAGCTGTTTGCTTTCTGCTAAATCATGATACTCATGACTCAAAATTTACTACAATTAATAAATTTTTCCGGTACTTACCTTTTTCGAAGGGTCGTACAATTCTCTTTCCATTGTATCTATATTAAAAATTGCTCATGCAATTCATGCAATTTTAAAAAGTACAAAATGTACATACAAAGTACATTGTATCTGTATTAGTATAATTGGTGCCTATTAAAACAGCACCAATTACCATAATTCCAGTAGGACCTATTACCACAATTAATTCAGCAGCATCGGCGTTACTTCTAAGCGAATTAGTAGTATTTGTCCTTTCAATTTTGCTTCATAGTACTTAGATTATTTTTTGCTTTAATAAGTACTTATTATCAAAATTAATTAAACATCATTGCGCTATTAATAGCAAGGTAATTGTTTGCTCTCCTTTAAAACGAATTAAAACCATTTCTCCATTGAAATGCCTTTGTAGTTTGCTCAATTAAAAAAGCCTCAGTGGAGTCAATATTTAAGCTGAGATGTTTTGTTAATCTCCTTAACTTAACATTAATTTTTCATAAATCTTTGAATTTAGAACGAAACTTCTTTTCATTTCCCACATAGTTGTTTTATAGAAACAACGTTTTAAAGCCTTACTTTAAATAAAATGAAAACGTGGTTACACATAGCCTTAAAAGTACTAGTTTATTGAAGTAATTAATTTATATTGCCGCGTCCATGTTAAACATAGAGTAAATTAAGAAATACGAATAAAAATAAAGATTTAGAAACAATTAAATGTTAAAGAATGTGCAATAAACTCCTTTTTTTTAATAAAAGTTATCATCCAGAAAACATCACTGCTGTCATATTTGAAATATAATAAAAAACGGAATCATCAGCAGTTTAATATACTTATAAAGGGCTGGTTTTAAGCCATTTAGAAAATTTAAATTTTTGATCTAATTTTAAGATCGGGAGCTAAAATTACTACTATCGCTCATTGTCCAAGTTTCGTGTCACTATCATGAACAAGACTAGACTACTTCAGTTACATGAGAGACAATTAGAGAACAAACTTAAGTTACAAGAAAGACACACAGACTGACCCATTAAGCTCTGCACTATGATAATAAAATGAAGAGAATCTCTTCATTTTACTATCATACAGCATGTTTTTACTAAACAAAGTAAATTATAGAAATACATCGCATCTAAATGAAGATTAACTGTATTCAGTAGCCCTCGCAATGATGCTATTGTTTAAGGTCACTAATATTACTCAAACTCGATCACAATCGACCCATTTTCTCAGGTACTTATTCCCATCGGAGGCAGTAAAAACTTATTACTTTATCTATATTATTCCGCATCCGGCTTGCACCAATCACAGTTCTGGCGTAAAAATATCCTCAGTGGTAGATGAATCATGGGTTACAATCCCTTTGCCTCTAGGCAAACCATGGGAGATTTCAGTTGTTTTCCTCTCCATTTAACGCAAATGCCAGATAGTTCCCTCAAAAAGTCCTCCAAGAAGACAAATTTCTCCCAATACTTGATCTAAGAGTTTCCTTGTCTTCTGGAATGGGTTCAAAACTAAAAGGCTCCGGCTTTAAACATTAGTAGTCGTAAAACTAAAAATTGGGTCGGCCATTTAACTAATGTTATAAAACTAAAATAAAGTATCCATGATAAAGAACATTCCTATTTTGAAAATCTGTTTTTTGTAGCTATTAAAAAAGAACATATTATTACGAAACCAGTAGTACGTATAACTAAATTTAATGAAGCATCACTGGCATATTTTTAAATGGCGATTTTTAAAAGCTCTTTTCACCACTATTGTTGCTTTTTTGCGCATATTTTATTTTGTAATTTCAATTATCGTTGAATTAAAATTATTTAGCTTTATAGAAACTCAATAATAGAACGATATACAGAACTGTGATTAGAATAAAACATATGGTTTGAGATGTATTTAGACATGTGCTGTTTTCGGTGACATACCCCTCACCTGCCATCCATGTCTATCACTGAGTTTACCCGTCATAATGAATAAAAATAATTAAATATTAAAGAAAGTGTAATAAGCTCCAATTTTTCTTAAAGGTGCAATCTATCAAACATTACTGATTTAATCAATTTTTAATATTTGAAAAAAATGAGTTGTCTGAAGTTTCATTTATAATATCGTCTAAAATTTTACTGTCTGTTTTCAAAAGTTACTCCGGTTTAAAATTTCAGGAACCTGATATAAATGGCTTTGGAAACACACAAACAGGCTTGCAAACTCTTTATTTTATTATTATAGATATTACTAAATAGATAATTTAAAAAAATGCTTAAAATATGAAAACCTAACAATTAAATGTTTTTTTAATATTTATTTAATCATTGCTCTTAAGACTATGAACATTAAGTGCCCTTTTTGAAATGATTTTTTTTTCCTGAATTTTCAAACCGACTCCTAAACAGGAATGTTTCTTAATATGTTTACTTCACAGAGAATAAAGCTTCATTAATAAGGTATGTTATTCAGTGTGCAAAAAAAGAGCCAACTTGAATAACTTTTGATTTAATTAACGGATCGATCTTCACGTTCCGGGACTCATCAATTATGGTTCGGGGGGGGGGTGACCTTAAATGTGATAATTAATTAGTGCAGACGATGTTTAAGTTACGAAAACAGACACAAAAACGTTCTTTCTCTGAATAAACATACCTTTTTTCTTCAATGGATTTCTTACCCTCAATCCAAAACATAGGGGGTAGCCGCAATCTGGTAAATATGATACCCATAGTTAGGTGGAAGAAATATCCAACTTTTAAATCCCTTAATGTTCATTTTACTTTTAGCGTATTTCACCATATCTCGAAATCTTTTTAAGTAAATTGAAAAATGTTTGCTGACAATTACAAAATTCATTTATTCAAAAGTAATTGCATGGAAAAAATAACTTTACGTAAATATTTAATATTTTTTATTATTTATTTAATAATAGTTGAATTGTAAGGAATACAATTTTTACATCATTTCAAAATACGTAAATTTACATGGCAAAAAATAAAAAAAATTGAGAGGAATCGGTTAAATGTTTTCTGAGCGATCGAATTTTAAAAGTGGATAATTTTTAAAATTAGATTTCTCAGGAACTTTATTTTTAATTGCGTTCTCCATAAATACCACAGATAATAAACATGACAATAAAACTTTCAAGTATAAAATTGTGGTATAAGATATGAAATTAATTTTACATTCTTCTTTCACCTTGAATTATGTTAGTCGAGCCAACTTGTAAGTATTTCTGTCATTAGAATCTGGATTTTTTCTAATCATGTACGGTAAGAATAGGAATTTAAAGAAATGCATGGATATTAGAAAGAAAACGCATCTAATTATTTCCAATAAGCAGAAAAAACGTGCTCAATTATTTCTTGTGGAAAGCGTGGTAATTTGTTGCGGTTATTTCTTGCGGTTATGTAATAAAAATTGTTAAAAAGGATTTTCATTAACGAAAAGTGGTTTTCATTGATGAAAATTTTTAAACTACTGCCGATTTATTGTCTTATGAAATTAAAACTATTAAAAAACATGACTAAACAGTTTGTATGTATATATATATATATATATATATATATTTTAATGAAATGAAAGCTATTATTATTCGTTTCACAACAAATGAAAACGACAAAGAATTTTAACAGAAAGGAGTCATTTTAAATACATTGAAGATAAACGAGACTGTTTAAATTTCAACTCTTTAAGTACAAAAAAAAATTGAATTTACGATAACCTTCATCCTCTCAATTACACGCAAAATAAGCAATTCATTATCTTGTAAAAACACGTAATAAAATAAACTAATAAAACGTCTAAAATTAATCACTTTCAACTTCAATAAGTCATTCTGGGTTTCTGTCTATTTTAACCCTACAGGACGGGTTAAGAGGCCCAATCGAGGTGCGGAAATCTTCCCTTAGGTAGGAAAAGGAATTTCTTGACCTTCAGAAGCTTCGATTTCAAGGCTCTGGTGAGGCAATGCTTTGAGGAACAACTCGTTCAAACTCTTCTGTTTCATTTGTGAATGGAGATCATTTTCTCAAAAGCTTGAAAGATACCTGTCTGAGGATGAAGTGGATGTGGGTGATACTGATGTGTTTGATGGTGAGTTGCGTTTCGAGTGAGGGAAATGTAACGGATGGTGCGGAGGAAGATTCTGTTGAGACATTCGAACAGGCTGAAAAAAATTTGAAAGCTGATGTTGGAAATGTGATAAAGAAACTCCTTCCGCATCTTTTAAGGGGAGGGTCGGAAGCTAAAATATCGGGGCCATGTACATCCAGTATTATGAAGATTATTGGTGGAGTTCGTCAGCTGAAAGAGTGGGCGTTAAGATGTAAGTTTTTTCTCTGAGTACATTTTTTAGCAAATGTGAACGATTTAATAGGAAAGTACTAAAACATAGAATTTTTTTCATTATTTTCTTAAGAAAAGATAAAATAATGCTGAAAAGATATTTAAAAAAGATAAATCGTGGATATTTTAAACTATGCTAACTTGCAAAGATAAGTAATTGTATTAATGTACTTCAAAATGTTAGCTTCGGAATTAAATGTTAATGTTGCTCTAAATGCTCTCAGATATTATTAGATTAATTTTACACTGTAAAATAAATAAAATTTTAACCAGACAATTGATCTAAAAACTAACATAATAAAGCTGAAAACAGCGTTTGAAGCACATATATTAAAACTATGAAAAATAAATACTTGTTTTATTAGTATGAAAAACAGAATCATTATTGATATAACAATTTCGGAAGTAAAGTCTCTTAAAAAGGGATCAGAAAACGAACATCGGGATGGTATTGTCAGAACCACCAGAAGATGAATATCAGGATGATATTGGTAAGTACTGAATTGTAGCTCTAATGTGGGTACCAGGTAGATGACATACTTATATTACTAGTGTTTCAAGCATTGTTGTCGGTTTCAATTATGCTTAATAATATTAGAGAGTTATTTTGTGTTATTTTCTGGAGAAAAAAAAATTCAATAATTGGAGAGAATTTTTGATGGAAATTTAAAAATCAATTTATGATTACAATTTTAAATTAAGCATTTCACGGATTTTTTTTAGTTGAATGAATTTTTTATGCCACATGTTTTAAATATTTGAGATGACTTCAAATTTAATATTAAAACTTTGATAATAATCAAATTCTATTTAAGGCGAAAAAATTTTCAAAATGTATGGTTTCATATGGAATTGAACAGAAAAATATATCAGTATTAGAGGATCTGTTCTAAATGTTCGAAGACTATGAAGAATATCATTCCCTCTGCTGTAATAAACCTATTTGAAGCTGGGCTGCTCTCTAGAACAAATTTGATATACTATAAAAGGAATAAGAACCATTTTGGTTCTAATACCATTCGAAAATAATTATCGTTAAAGAAACGATGTATTAATCTTTTTCACGCAATTTAAAAATGTAATGATCAGCAACCTTACATTTGAGTGTAAATGATAATTTCATTTTATTTATAATGTTTATAATTGTATAAACTATTATTAATATTTTCTCTTTAATCACAATTAAGGTGCATGAAATGATTTTAACCCTTTGACGCAGAATTTTTATTAAACATATTTCTCATTATTTTGTGTTAAATCAAAATTAATGAAAACTATAAACTATAGACACCTGTGCTTTTTTTTCTGCGTTAAAGGTAAATTCTTCCAAACTTCGCTCATTTACAAACAATATTTTTTTTTCCAATTTACATTTATTTACAGTTATTTAGATATAAGAGAATTAGTTTTCCATCATTGGAATTTCTTTAATTTATAAGATCAGTTAATAATAAATTTTTGACTATGAAGAAAAAAAAACCTACTGTTAAAATACTTTTGTTCGATTTTAAATTTTGCTACAAATATAATTCCGATTACTTTAGAAACTGTTACACAATTTCTTACAATTAAGATACCAAATTATAAAGATAAAAATATAAATTATATTCCCTGTAATTAAAGCACCAGAAAGAAACATACAGAAGGGACGCCGATGACTCATCTGCGCAAAAGGATTAATGAGTTATATTTGCAATGTTTTTATTATCCTCACTTAATTTCAAAGTTTCTCTTTCGTAATCATAGTTTATATTTTTACTATCATATTTCCAATAATTATGTATCATACTTATACTAATTACATTTATACTAATCATATATTATATATTAATTACTTACCACAAACTAATATTGTATGGCTGAGATGCCGTGAAATAATTTTTAATTTTGTAAGGTTGTCATAATTTGGTAGAAAAAAAGTTCATCTGTAAGTAATGTTAATTTAATGTTTAATTATACAAATGCATCTTTACTGATAAAATAAGTTCCGAAATCGTTTCATTGAAAGATAAATTTTTATTTTCAATTAATCAAAATTTAAAGAAAAATTCATTTATGTTGTTCTCCTTTTAAAAAATAAAAAAATTATTTAAAAAAAGTATCGGATTTTTTTTTAAATCTGAAGTAACAATAACATTTTTTAAAAAAAAAATTATCGTGAAAAAAAATGGTAGGAAAGTAAAAGTAATTTAGTTAAAATTATTCCTTTTATAATTTTTAAGTGAACACAGTAATAAGAATAAAAAAAATATTATCAGTTTTGCTTTAAAAATTTATTTTGCAATTTTTATTTTAGAAAAAATAATTATTTCAGACATCGTGCTTATTCAGTAATTCTATCTCAACTGTAAAATGTCACTACACCATTACTAATTAAGCAAATAAATAAACATATTTCGAAAATAATTAAATAATTTATTACAATATATATGAAACATTTTGTAGCTATTATATTTTTTAAATAAATTCATTTAATGAAATTAAACAAAAAAATTACTATGACAAAAAAATTTAAAAAATTTCTTAAAATATTTTTAAAAAAATTAAAACAATGCTCGTTATAAAAAAGTATCACACAGCTTTATATTGTGTTAATGGAAATATTTTCAAAAACTTGGAAAAAGAAAAAAGAAACACAATTATATATTTTAAAATAATTAAATTTGATCTTGCCCTATATTGAAATAGGTTGCCGAAATATTTCGTGAATAGTAATTTTATTTTAATACGAAGGTTAGGTGTCACATTACTTCAGTAACTACTTTTTTTCTGATATTTTATTCAAAATATAAATACAAGGTTGAAATTACTGAAATCGCTCGTTAAAAGTCAGAACATCGAAAAGTATCGCAACATATAATGAGTTTTGAGAATCATGTATATGGCTTGACTGCATATAAATGGGTGTTAATTGAATATACGTACATAAAAAAACAATTTGTTTTCGAAAATGCTTTACATTTGAAATGTTACACATTTATTTATAAATAAATTTAAGTTTTTACATTATTATGAAAATTATATTTAAATTATGCAATTTTGTTATAAACTAATTGTATTTCAGAAAAAATAATATAAAAAATTTTACTAAAGGAAAATTTTTTTAATATCAAAGCAATCTTATGTTATCATTTAATAATGTGTAATGAATATTGTACTGCGAAAAAGAATTTGGACAAAACAGACATATGGTAAAATTTACAGTGCTTCTGGCTCTATGGGACGTCAACAGCTCGGCATTTTTACTGAAACGTTTTAGTAATTATTTTGGTAAAATTAATAATTATAGTTTTATATATATGATGATTTAAACAAGTGATAAAAATTTTTGCAAATGTGGTACTTGTATTGATGTATTGATAGTAAATTTTAATAATAGTACTATTCTTAGTAAAAGTGTGGTAATAAATGTTAGTACTTTTATCAGTGATACTTGTTTAATTTTCATGATAATAGTAATTTTAGGATGATGAACTTGGTAAAAAAACCATTTATTTAGTTTTCTGGTTGGTAATAAGAACTACAATTTTGAAAACGAGAGTTTCTGGAGAATCATTACCATATATTTGGAAAAATTGCGAAATGAATCATTTGTATTCCCTTTTTTGGTTTATTATTTATAAAATTTTGATCTTATTAACCTGAATCATGTTTTTTCGTCAGAAATTTAATTGCCATGCAATATGGTAATTCTAAAAAAATTTTTTTTCTCCACGTGTATTATTGTAATGTCGAAAAAATATCCTTGTTATTTATCATAAAATTAATTTAAAAGAAGATAAGTATGATGTATCAGAAGCGGAAAATTTCAAAGATACCCACCTCATGTTATTCCAGATGCTAGTTATACAAATTAAACCTAAATTTCAAGATGTGCTAAACTATCATATTAATAAAATTAAAAATATTATTAAGTAAAAATAAAATATGTTGTTGTTACTCATCCCCCTGTTGTCGGAAAGCCTACTCCAGGGGCAAAAGATTCCGGCTCCTGAGAAGATCGAACTATAGAAAAGTTAATTTATTTAAAATTAATTTTCTTTTTTAAAAATTAGCTGATTCAAGTTTAACGAAATTGATTATTTTTTTCAATGAAAAAACTTATTGCATAAAATTTATTCCGGTTTACTTATTGATATGTGGAGTTCAAAAGGCCATGATTTTAATTATATTTTATAATTTGTACAATTTCAATGAACTACATAAACAGTAGTAGCGAGATTTTCTTGGGCATTTCTCATTATAATTCATGTTTTATTAACTTATATGGTAATTTTTGAATAAAACAATATACTTTATATTTATGTTGAGAAACTGAATTTTTCAGATTATAAATTTCAGCAACTGTTTCCTTTATTACTAATATAATATTATATAACATATTCACTAAAATACACTACTTATATCTAGATATACCTTTAAAATTGTACATGTTGCTATGAATTACACATATGTACTAACGTCATAATATAAGCGATATCTGAATGATATTTATTTATGATGATTTACTGTTTTTACTTTCCCAAAGTATAAAAGTAACTTTTTTTACATCTACAATTAGAAAGATTTGAAACTATTATCATACTAAAATTGTAAATAAAAATTAAAACAATTAAACAAATGTTACTTTTATGTACCCAAATGATATTTTTTGCAAAAAAAAGTACGACGCTATAAATTTATTTGAGCAAATGAAAAAAGTTTTTAAAAAAATCAGGAAGATGCTTTAAATTTAAAACAGGAGTTAAATCTAAAGGAACGAAATAAAAACAAACACTGCTAAGGAAATATGAAAAATAAAGGAAGAAAAAAACGTACTATTATATATGTGGGCACTTCATGATCTCTAACAAAATTTCAAATGCACAATTTGGAAAAAAATTTAATATCCCTTTCAATTATTAAAATAGAATGTCTGATCATTTGTTGATGAAAAATTAAGCATTTATATTGTTTTCGACAATTCTTGTTTTAAGACACTGTGAAAATGGTATAGTCAAAGCAACATAAAAATGCAAAATTTTCCGTGTTTCTAGCTCTTAGGATTTGATAGTATGTTATAAAATTTTATACCTTAGAGCATGGTGTAAAAACCATTTATTCGGTTAAATGAATTTTTTTTTCTTAATAAGATTTAATAATGGTGTTAATATGACTTCCAGTTTTAAAAACCAGAATTTTCTTAACCGATACCAGATGTACGGAAAACTTAACAAATGAATGAATTTTGTTTTTTGTTATCAGATAAATGTTATATTTTCCGGAAAAGTCATTATCATACAGTACGGCAATTTTATCGGAATTTTTTTCTCCATGAAGTGTTTGAAAAATCACTCACTAATCTAGATTTTAAAGCTAAATAACAAATTTTGTCAGCTTGAAAGAAGTAATCAAAGGTTTAGTTTCACCAGTTTTAAAGTGTTTCGCACTTCTTAATAATTATTATAATTTTAATAATATATTATATAATACTATACCTTAAAAGAATAGAGAAGTTTTGAAATTTATATATAATTCTGAGTAACAATTATTTCCCGAATTTCATTTGTAACTGATGTCGCAAATTCAATAGAAAAATATCTTTGCTTTTAGAGTTTTGAACGCATCATAAAAATGTTTTTACCAAAATATGTTTTTTCTTCACATCCGTTTAGTGAAGTCTCAAGGTATTGTTTTCAAATTATTTGTAAACATTTATATTTCTAAAGCTAAAGAGAAAAAGAATTATTATTTTTTCTTTTTACATCTGTATTCGTAACTTTAGTCTCTTTGCAAATAAATGGTTTATTTTTCTTGAAAAAACTACCTATTTACCTACCTATCAAATTCCATTAGAGTACAAATTATTTTATTTCATAGTATTGTATTTTTAATTTGATTGAAACTAAAATTTTTTAGAGCATATAACTCTAAAAATAAGTAAAAAGTATATTTTGCGAAACGCTTGTACATTTAAAGAAATGAATCGAGTTTCTAATACTAAATTTAGACAAAAACATTTGAAATTATTTATTTTTAAAACGACAACGAAAAAAATTATAAAAATAAAAATTTAACATTTAACTTTTTCTGGTTTTTTGAAAAGATAAGCAGTGCCTTTCAAGAAACCAGGTTTAATTTTCACTTTGGATCAAATTTTAACTTTTGACCAATTTTTTTGAAGATCGTGTTCAAATAAATCATAAAATGATACATTTTAGTTAGTAAAAGCATATTCTGGAAATATAATTTTTATTTCCCATAAAATCTGGTTACGCAATCATACGGTAAGTTACTGCAAAATTAATTAAAATTTAATAAAGCTTCGAGGTGAAAAAAATCCCTAAGAATTCACTTTCACTGAAAATGACTCTTCCCTTTTTTAAAGTAATTACATAATGTCTATGCATACAGGTCGATAAAATCTTTAATATTTCATGAAAATTAATTGCTTGAAATTTTTTGATATTTCATTAAAATCACAAATATTTATTATTTCATCACATGGATGTGTTCTGAATTTTAAGAGTGGCCGAGGCCTTCAAACTGCACTATCAAAACTATCAAATGGGAACTAAAGTTAGATTTAACCAGGGTAAAAAGATCTTCCTCGTTTGTGGAAAATGCAATATCTCGAATTCCGCACCCATTCACTGATTTCTAATTTACAATCCAACGGCTTTTAGCGACTCGCTCTCATTTTTGAAGATTTCCCTCTTTGTTGGAGTAGAAGGCAATTAAAATGCGAGCCATTATTTATTTTAAAATTTGTTACTTAAACTGAAAAAAAAAGTCTGAATTCATGTTTTTTTTTTCTTCTTTTTTTCTTTTTTTTAAATTTTTTCCTTTTTAATACCAAAGAAGAGAAAGGGTCGTTAAAAGCCACTGTATAGAACAATTGCCTCCCGATCATCTCCTCACCTGCCTTGAACTTGTGAGGGAAGGTTTGAAACAAAAGACTCCTTCATGCTTTGGGTTTTCTGAATGCATACGGACTCATAGCTAGTTTAGCTTATTATCTAGACCAGTTAAGATAAGAAACAACAACGTTAGCATTATTTCATCACTTTCTTTTTTTTCTTCTTAGTTTTAGTTTCATTTGAAATATATTTGTGTTCATAGGTAAGAAGATTTTTCAGTTATTGAATATCCCTAAAATGTTTTAGTTTTGGCTATATTATTTAAGTACTTTATAATAATACTTTTCGCTTCAAAAATAAATAAACAGGAACTAACAGTCGATATGTTTTAAGCGCTCAAAAACTGGGGCCCATTTTCAAGACTTACCAAATGCGAATGAGAAGGAAAAAAGTGATTTGAAATATAAAACGTAAAGTTTCCAACGAAAAAGGGAAAAATAAAGGTCAGAAATAAAAACAATCTTGATGCCCTGGAATCTTGTTTTATGCATATAAATGCTGATTGCCTTGTTAACGACATTAGTTCCTCACCAGATCCCCATGACACGTGGAAATGCATTTTACCCTGATTTACCTTTCTCGGTCACTGTAATTTTTCTTGCTCTGTTTTTTATCTTTTTTCTTTCTCGGCTTATGTAATTTTTCTAACTTTCGCTTCTCACCTTTATTTTTCTATTTTTCGGCGGAAGCTTTACGTTCTTTTTTTTTAATTTCAAATCACTTTTGTTTCTTTTCACTCACGGCCGGCAAGTCTTCAAAAATGGGTGCCTGTTTCTGGGCGTTTTAAGCACGTTGACTGTTATTTATTATTTATATATATTTGAAGAGAATGCAGTCTTTAATCTGCCCCTTCAGTTTCTTAGGATTATTTTTTAAACTTTATTGGTTAATCCATGAAATATCTTATTTCAGATGCATTGAACTGCTTTTTTACAAAGTATATAAGGAAGGTTATAGTCTAATAATTTTTAAAGACAAATAAGATCCATTGTTAATATTCTCTGAAATGTCTTATTTTCTATTTCAATAATTAATTAAACAATATTTATAAACAAGAAGGTGCCCTATGTATTAGATAGGACTCACTTTTTTCAAATTTTATTAACTTCAATCAATACTTTACATTATTTTTTTAAAATCATTTTTGAATCTAAGAAAGATGATTTATGTTGTACATCTCATTATTATCAGAAACTATCAGAAACTGTCAATTAAGAGTTTAAAACTCTTTGTTTCAAATTTAAGTAAATTGAGGAAGCTTTTAGCAATTGTTTTTATATTTTTTTATTAATGACTGACACAATGGAAGATTGAGTTACTTAAACAACAGGAAAAATAAAGCAAAATCGACGAAACTATGCGTTTATGTTTTTTTTTTTTTTTTTTGCAATAGCTTTTTTTTAACATGAATAAACAGGAATGTTATTTTTTCCCAACATAGCTCTTTAGAATTGATGTTCTTATTGTTCTTTCAATAATGATACATGAATTTACTCTAAATGTAGCATAAAAAGAGTTTAAATCTCATATAAATATTATGTTTTTAACTATACCCAGTAACAAGATTGAACAGGTGTCACAGGAAACCTTGTATATAAAACCAAATTTATTTAAGAATCCAAATAAACCAAATTGATTTAAGAATTTTAGAACACTAAATATTGAATTTTTTTTCACTTCAAATAAAATATTTTAAAGAATTGGTGCTTTCATTGTTCTTTCAAAAATGATGCATAAATGGACTCTAAATGAAGCTTAAAAAGAGTATGAATATCATACAAATCTAATGCTTTTAACTGTACCCAGTAACAAGATTAAACAGTGGTTTCAAGAAACCTTGTGTATAAAACCAAATTAATTTAAGAGGAAATTAAATAAATTTTTTAAAAGGAAACTAAATTTTTTATTTCATTTCAAATAAAATGTATCAAAGAATTGGTGGTTCTGTCATAATGTTACATAAATTGACTCTAAATGTATCATAAAAATAATTTAAATCTCATACAAATCTAGTGTTTTTAACTTTACCAAGTAACGAGTTTGAACAGTTGTCGCAATATTACCTGGTTTTTTGGTATTCCCATAGAGTCAGAAACATTTGACCACATTCTGGTAGTTATAACCATACTTTTTTTTTCTCGGAATATGGAGCCATTAATTTTTATTAAAAATCCACATGCAAGATTTCATTATTACACACAACAAAATTTTCTCCATGTTGAATAATCATTCAGTTCGGCTGCCTGGTTTTATCAAATTTTAAACAGATTTTTTGTGTCGATTACGATATTATATTTTATTGCTGATACTAAAATTAAAAAAAATGAATAAGAAAAAAATTATTTTGTTGAAAAATATAGTTTTTTTTTATGGTTATAAGGATTTTGAATGTCAAGTCACTATTCTTTAAAGCATTGTTTAATTACTGCAGAGTTGGTTTTTAAAATTCAAAATTAAGTAAAAAAAGGCATATCTAACTTCGCCATAAGGACTAAAATATTTGTTAAAATGATTCTTATATTAAAAAAAAGACATTTTAAAGTTTAAATGAGCAAAGAAAAATAAAATTACTTTAAGGAATAAATGTTAAAATACTTTCAAAAACTAAAATTTCTATGTTATGATGTGCAAATTATTAAAAAAAATGAACTCTTGAAAAGAATTTAACTTACAATTTTTCAATATTTCTGAACAAAAAGTTGACTTACTTTTTTCCAATTATATTTTATAGATCCTATTTTAAATCATTGTTAATTAATGAAGTTATAATATGTACTGTAAAAACTGACATATCAAAATACTGTAGAAATTACTCGCACTTTGGGTGCATCATCCGTAAAATCCATCTGAGCTTAATATCCATTTTTAACGAAATACGTTATACCGTACTTTTCACGCTAATATTTATTTTATTAGAATGATTCAGTGATTTTACGGTAATTATTACTGTAACATGTTTTATGGTTAAAAAGCAACGGCATCAAAAGTGCCGGTATTTTTTACCGCATTTGATCGGGAAATTTCTACAGTTTGCATAATGTTGAAATTCGTCTGTAAAAATTTTGCCGTTTAAGCATGTAATACTACAGTCAAAAAAATAATGTATTAATTACTTAATCAGAAGTCTAGTTAAAAGTTAAAGTCCTTTAATGTTACTATTGATTTTTTTCTCCTCTATACTCCTAGAACTAATAAAACATATTATTAAATTCTTGCATCAATTCTTAAGACATGTATTCATCAGAATAATTTCATAAAATCTATAAATTTTGAACAGTTTGAAAAAATGAATAAATTTTGCAAAAACAATAAATTATTTATTTAATGATCAAAAAAATAATGAATTGTAAGAGAAAAATTAAGGTTTGCTTATCAAACTATTAAGTTTTACTGTATGTAAAAACTCACAATTAATAATAAAATATAATTGACTAAGCACATTAGAAATGAGGCATTATTGAATTTAACAATTTCGTCCTTTTTTTTTAAATTTCATAGTCATTGATGCTACGGGTAAGATACCATCAGGAATACTGGAAGGAACGTCCGTTTCACTTGGTGACTACGATGAGTGTCTTGATATTGAAGTTGGCAAGAAGGATGTACAACCAAAGAAGCCAGATGATGTTTTATTCCGGGGTCAATACTGCTTACTTGAAAACCACAGACCCGAATCGATACAAAGAGCAATCGATGATTTTCAAAATGGAAATAAGGAGGCATCAATTTCTAAAACCAAAACTGTAAGTAGCAGAAAATTTTACACTAAATATATATATTTTTGTCTGTTGAATGCGTATTTCTGGGATAAAAGTATTGAAACACTAAAACAATGGCTCATAGTGTTGGGAATGTTAGAACTAAGTGAGACTAAAATTATGTATTTTTCCTTAAAATTTAAGTATTTTCCTTTTTTAAATCTTTTATTGCCTCATGAGATAATTATTTTGCAAGAGGATCATCATGCATAAAATAATGAAATAGTACAATGATACAATTGATTATAAGCAACTAATCATTAATAATTGATAGTTGCAATTTGATTATCATTAATTTATTATTAAAACTTCATTACTAATAATTGATTTTTAAAAATTGATAATTAATTCCCAATTTTTAGAATTTAACTATCAATAAATTATTATTAATGATTGTTAATAATTTTGGAATTAATAATTGAATAAATGGACATAATTTAGCAAAATTCCTTTAACGTGTGCGCTTAAATTAAATAGGGTTTTAATGTATAAATATTGAAGAAGTACAACTGTATTTCAATTAAATTCAATTAGATAATGGTTTGAATGAAAATGAAAACTACGTATTTCTATTTATTTCCCTCATAGGTATTGAATTGTTTGGGGAGCTTAGAGGACATAGTTACTCCGAAAGAGTTTAGCGTGCACCAGTCACCATTTAATACACGGGAATTGTTTGGGGAGCTTAGAGGACATAGTTACTCCGAAAGAGTTTAGCGTGCACCAGTCACCATTTAATACACGGGAATTCGTTGGCCGTTGGTATTTGAACACATGTCCTAACGAACACGGGCCCAACGTCCTACCAATCAGGCTATCCCGACAGAGAATATGCAAAACTATATGCTTTCAATTCAGTTTTGAAGCTCTAAGAAAGTAAATTATTAACTGTAGGTAATTTTTATGTTATAATAGATTTTATGGATTGCTAATTATTATTTTACAAAAAAACATTTTAAATGTAACGCGAGAGTTATTTTCTGAATCGTAAATACTCTAAGATATGAACTTTGAATTGAAAATTAGTATACATGCATATTTTTGAACAAAAACAATGTCATGAGGCGTTGGGACTAGGAAATTACTACAAACTAAGCTTGTTTACGTATAACATTGGTTATTTTAACATTACATCGAAGTATTTAACTTTAAATTTTGAAACAGATGATTGATGAACTTCGGTAAAATGTACAGTATGGATTTTACAGTATGGAAAAATGAATTTTACAATTCGGAATTTTTTGTTGCTTGTTAGTTTTGCAATTTTGTAGATTTGTAGTTTGAAGTTTTTTTTTCCTCACTCAGGAGATTTTAGCGCATGGGATAAAAATCAGCCTTCAAAAAGAAAAAAAAACTTAAAACAGAAACAAACAACGTTTAGTACGTAAGGGGTAGAACTTGAAATAATTTGAAATGTAAGAACAAATTTAAGATTATGAAGATAATAAAAACAAACCTACTGAAAAAATAAAATGGAATGTAATTCGATTAATAGTTCAATTTTCTCTTTTGTCAAAGTTTTAAGGTAAAAATTGTAATGGGATTTTCTGATATTGCGAATGATCTAACTAAGCTTTGCAGAAATTGTCCTTAGAATTTGAAACACATTAACGTTTGAAATATACTTTTTTAAAGTATTAAAAATATTTGCTCAACAATATTTTCAAGGAGCAAAATGTTTTAACAAACAATGAACAAAACATTTCAAGTTTTATGACGAATACTATAAAATTACATTTTGAACAGTTTAAACATTAATTTTGTATGGCGCCTTTGATTGTTGTCTTTTTCTTCCCGACAGCGTCAGTAAGTTACACACTGCGTAAGCAATATTCGGTTCTAGAAACCAAATATTTCACATTCAAGGTTATCGTGAAGTCCTGTATAATTACTTGTTGTTTTTTCCATGGTATTTACATTCTTCCTTGACAGCAAAAAAATTAAATACTTGGAATATAAACCACGAAACAAAATATTAAATTATACACTCCTAAAACACTGAAAATAGCAAAAGATATATCGATACAAAAAATATCAAATCTGTAATAATGATCATTTTTATCAATCTGAAATTCTTTATTTATTGTATCACTTGTCGTAGTTTGACTGCTGAATTACAATACTTCAAATTATCATCGTTCAGCTTTGAGACACTGCTGGTCACTTAGAAAGAAAAAGACATAAATGAAAAGATCTTAAAATTGTAAAAAATATCTCCAAGAAAAAAAAAGTATGGTCAAATATACCAGTTTGTGATTAAACTTTCCGTTTTTCTGACTTTATGAAAAAACCATTAAGGTCTGTAATTTTAACCGAAGTACTTTGTTAATGCTCTTTAGTAAAATTAACAATCAAATATGGTTTTGAAATATGTGGTAATAAAAATTATACTTTTGAAGACAAAAATAATTTTCGATAAACAATTACATTATGCACAGAAATGTTGCTTAATGAACGGCTTAAAATCCGTATTTTTTTGGTTTTATTACCCAACAGTTTTGTTTTTTTTTCATCAGAAATGCCATTGCCATATGCAGTACAGTAGTTTTACCAGAATGTTTTCTTTCTGTAAAAATGATAAGGAAGGATGAAGCAGTCATGAGATAAGCTTTATTAATTTTGGGTTTGAAAATTTTGAAATTAAGTTTGATTAGCGGAAATTAGGTAATTAATTCATAAATTCAGATAATGGATTTTAAACGCACATGAAATAGTTTCAAAGTTTGAATATCTTTGATGACGTGCAGATCGATTTTTTTGAACACGTATTTATTATTATCGTACACTGTAACAAATTCTAGATCAAATAACGGTAAAGAGTATCGGCCTTCAGGTTGCCTGTATTTTTTACCGTAAAATCAATTTTTACCAAAATATATGATAAGGAACGAAACGTATGATAAATCGTAGTTTTATAATTTTCACTTTAAACCAATAAATATAACTGTAAAAAATAGCGCATAAAGTTTTACTCTAAAAATTAGATTTAACGGTAAAATAAATTTTACGGATAGTGCACCCAAAGTACCGGTACCTTATACCGTAATATAATTGTTAATTTTCTACTGCTCAATAATGAGTATCATTGTTTTTCTGTCGTTATATGAAGGCAATTAATTTCTAACCATTAAGATTTATAATCATAACCGATAACTCAGCTATCCTCTGGAAATTTAATACTTTTTTAGAATCTCTTTGATAAACGCATAAAACTGCTATAAAAATGCAATAAAAAATTATATTAAATGATTAAGCACTGTTAGAAATTTTCCAGTAAAAATGGTTCAATAACAATTTACTTGTTATTTTACCATATTCAAACAAAATAGTCAAATAACCATAAGTAAGATAGTATTCAAACTGTGAGAGAAACCGTTCATTAACTTCCGCACCAACTAGGCCCACCTAATGCAGCGACGTAGTTCCTGAAAGCTGCACACATATTATAGCAGAGAGAATTACTCTGTGAATCTCAAGGCCGTCAGAACGGGGGTTCGATTCTCGGCAGTGAAGTCGCAATATTTCCTAACCAACCACTCAACCACTACCTAACTCCAATGCCCATTACCAAACGAAAAGCCGAGAGCCAATGTGAAGTTAAACTTCCTTTCTTACGTTTTTGAAACCATGGATAAAAAATCTCATAATTTTGCATTGATGGTTTCTTAACCATACTGGTTTTAAAGCCAATCGGTTCATTTTAAGTCATAGCATACAAGGCCGCTCATAATAGTTAACGTCAGTGGTGTTATGCTTGTTGACAGTATGAAGCTGCTAGAGTTGTTGTTGCGTCTAGAGTTTTTTTTCCAGGGAAGGTTCGCAAGTTATTAACTGTTTGCATGGTATATTAAATTCGTTAGAAATCAGTTTTACCTCATGGTTTATCAAAACCGTAAAGCGTCCTTTAAATTTTATGATTAATTGAATGGGCAACGTGGTGGCAATTGCTGAGTTAAGGACTTTGAGGGACATTGACTAGCAAGCTGTTGTTATATTTTATGCCCAGCTTTCTGGTAATAGTCTCCCTAGGCTGGTCGGTAGGGCACTGGGCCCATTTCCGAGATTTCGTGGGTTCGAACCCCGATGGCCGAAGACTCCCCGTGTAGTAAATGGTGACTGATGCACGCTAAATCTGTCGAGTCGCAAAGTCGCCCATGTTCCCATAACAAATCAATACCTCTGGGGGGTACTGGATTGGAGATCGATCGCTCTCTGATTCAGGTCAAAATTACGATCTGTGGGTGAATGAATGGATGTATGAATGGGTCCTCCCTATAAAACGGATGTGACGTATGGTGTGGCAGAAGTCGAATTCTTGGCCTTAGGGCCACTGGAAAACAAGAACAATCGCGCCCCTCTGCCTAAACAGGCATACGAAAGCAAGCAAGCGACAGACTGCTTGTGGTTATTTTACGGTAATTCTAGAATGAAAATTGTAACAGTAAGAAAAACATTTTAGTAGTTTAAAGTAGATAAGAATATATTGAATTTCTTGTACTTTTTCTGAATAGCAATAAGCTTAATACAAAATATAGGAACAACTAATATATTTTCGGTCCCACAACGATTTATGTTTTCAGTAATGTGCATAAATTACACTGCTTTATTTATTTATTTTTATTCGTGTGTATAATTTTAAAATGTTTGTCGAAATTCTAGAAAGTGCTAACTGCTCATACTCATCTCTACTATGATGTTATTTTTAATGAAAAAATAATGAAGAAGTCAACACTTTAAAATTAATTTCATTCAAATGAAAACAGAAACTAAACTTAGTTTTTAATGTATTATTATTAACATTACGTTATAAATACGTAATATTATTCGCAATTTTATAGTATTTTTATTAACATTTTTTTCTATTTAAATTTAATGAAAAAATAGTAATATTACTAGTGCTTCAATTTTTATTTCACAAAATGCTTACCATTCATGAGTCAAATTAAATATATTCATTACATTGCCTTTATAATTCTCAATTTAAATTAATAATTATAACAATCATTAAAGCAAAAAATATTTACCCCCTTCCCTTTTAATTATCGAATACATACAAATGTCAGTGTGTATTTGTTCATATCAATACAGTGAACAACTTTATGCTATTGACTTACATTTTTACATTCAATTTAATTTATAGTTTTTGAATATGCTGGTAAAATACAAACACTTGACTAATTCTACGTTCAAGTTGGGTATTTGCGTTCCATCTAAATGTACCGAAGAAGATGTGAGAAATATACTGAGCTCTGGTAACTACTTTTCTTTATTTCGTTGTTTATTTTATATCAGAAGCAATTTAAATACATTGTATATTTAAATTAATTCCACTTTCAATTTAAAAAATCTTACTATATTTAATCTGAAATTTGTTTAAATTAGTTTATACTTTTAAGAGCTGTATGAACTTAAAGGCATGAGCAAAATAGAACTTGCAAATTTTAATTATAATGTTATAACTATTGTATTTAATTAATTATTATAGTTTGAAGAGGTTTTAAAAGAGATGTTAGGGTTTACTAATTTTTAATGGGCACGACAAGGTTAGATAACTACTCTACCTTTTGCTTCATTATTTAAATTATCTGAATAAATTAATATACTATAATAAGTATTGCGAATTAACTGAAATGAACAATCTTTCAATTAGTGAAAAGGTTCCAACTGCTACCACAAAATTTAACGAACTGACAAGATAAAACTATGTAAAAAAATTTAATGCCAAAATACTTTTATGAAACAAGCTTTGAAACTAATTCTCCTACAAGAGCTTCGCATTCCATCACTAGTTAACTTGATTTGAAATATACTTTTAGTGTAAACTGTAAGTTTCCTCTCCGAGAGTCACGTACCCAATAGCGCATATTGGGGAAGAAATTTTGACTTCGGAAATCTTGTTAAGATATCGAAGTGAGAACTTTCGGTATCGGTCGAGTTTTCGAAGATTGCTTTATAGGGCCCACTAGTTTTACAACCAAATTTGGTGCTATATTGCTGGTTCTAATGAGAGTAGGACGATTCAAACTCGACAATCATTGATCATTAGCGAGTTAAGTCAGGAAAGTTCGCCTTTTGAGTGACAAGAGAGCACCGCAAGGATGAAAATACGTCTTGGCTCAAAACTCCACTAATAGATGGTAGCATTAGTCATTCGTGAGGCTACTTCTTCATTTCAGACATAGACCTGACCGGAAAAAAAATTTCTCCAGATCCCTGTACCCAAGGTTCTGTTCAGCGACCGACCACAGAACTTTCGCTTCTACCGATTTTACGAGTACGCATGTCACATGCACTCAGAATGTCTCAGCGGATCGGATCTTGAATCGGACCCATTGTCCTAACTACTGGACTACTTCGATTGTTAGATCGGGCTACAGGTGTATCTAAGTTAGTTCAATTTAAATATAAATACACTGCACTTTATTCCTTGATGTTTATTACATAAAAATTAGTGAAATAAAATTCTGATCATGTAAATTAACGTCAAAAAGCATGAAATAGTTTGTATTTATAAATTGTGATTGTGTAAAATGTGGTTGTTATACAATGTGAAAAAAGTACATTTTGAGAACAGAAACTCTACGACCAATTGGAAAGATTGAAGTCTCATATTGCGAAGTAAAAGAAGAAAAGGAAAAAACAAACGGGGAGCTCATTTTACTGTAAGTAATATTCTTAATAATATATTTATTTTTGTAGTTTATATAACTTTTATTAGAAAGTCTGTGTAGTTTAAGTCTATGAAGGCAAATTTCTCACTTGTAGCGTTCAGTGTTAAAATCAGCGCTATTCATTTTTTTTTAAAAAATAGATTAAGGAAAAAATATTTTTCATTGCAATGCTTTATAATACATTAAGCTTAAATATATTATCTTTAAAAATATTTTCTGTTACCAACTATACAGACTCTATTTTAGAATAATGCTTAATATTATGACTCATTTCAGATGTGTTGTTGGAATATTTGTAATATTCATGATTGTAGGAACAGTATTGGACATGTATTTTAGATTGATAAATGAAAGCACTCAAAAGGAGAAAACCAAACCACTAAGTAAATATTGCAAAAATTATTTACGACGAATTTAAAGCATTTTCTTGTTTTAATGTTGGGGAAAACTACTGAACTGTTATTATTCTCCGTTTTTAGAATGTATTCGTAGTTTTCCATATAGTTTGTAACGATTTTCTTAAACGCTTTCAGACCTTATTTCCGATTTTCATTAAAATTAATTTAATGCATTTCCTTTTATCCTTGAAATTGCTTTAATGTATGTTCTGCTTTCGCATTATGTTTCAATTTGCATTTTATTTTTCCTGATAGGATACAGTTAATTGTTTGCAAATAGATTTGATTAAGTCGCTACATCAGGTATTAACCCAGTAATTATAAGAACGAAGGACTTTTATGTAGTGAATTCAATATATTCATAGTGACTCTAAAATGAGTTGTTTCGGTGGCTTGAATAAACTCGCAAATATTAGTAATCGCATAAATGCCTTCAAGTGGGAAAGTAATTTTTCCAATCATCATTTTTCACAGCTTCTCTACTATATATTTCTACAACCAGTATACTTAAGATTTATTAACATATAAATGAATTATGGAATTTGATGACATTAATACTGTATTTTGTAATTCGAAGTTTCGTTTGTAGAATCATCGCGGATTCTACAAAAACTTCTTTATAGGTAATTCTTTGTTTCTTAAGCTGAGATCTGAGTTCCTTGCTTGGGCATAATTGTTTTGAACAATTAGAATAAGCACATACAATATTTTCACCTGAAAAATCCCTCTAGCTATCATTACATCTCTTTTTGGGTATTTATTGCACTTCGCTTGAATATCAGCAAAAAAATAGGGAATATTCGACTTCCAAGACTTTAATTTCGTTAGAAATTTCATCAAATTCTGCTTTAAACCTTTGACGCCGATATATTTTCTTTCTGAGGCTCTAATTACAAGTAAACGTATATTTTGGTAAGTTTTAGTTTTAAAAACAGTCTGCTTGTTATTAAGAGAATTTGATAAATTATCGGAATTATATTTTTACTAAACTATAATATCCTAAGAACATTTTTTTAATTTTTTTTTATTCATGTTCTAAAATTTATAGAAAATAAATTTTCCAAATTAAAGAAATTTCAATGATTAATCTTAAAGAAATTTCAAAGATTTGATCTCAATAACTACTAATACGTGCGAATTTGAAAAATTGTGGGATCATTTAGCGATACAACATCAAGATCTAAATTTTTAATTATTTTTTTTTCTCATTCATTATTTAATTTCTTCAGAACTATGACTAAAATAGCATAAATTTCAAATAGAAAATATAAAAAGCACTGTAATTTTCTCAACTTAAATATTTTTTCGGGTCATTAATAATCCCACTAGGTCATCCAAAACTTGAAAAGTTCTGCAATTAGTTTCATTCATTATTTAGGTTGCAAACAGAAAGAAAATTTTAATAATGACAATATATAAGCCTATATTTAAATATCGTTCTCAGGGTTTTATACTCGGAATTTTTCAAATTTCATTCGTTTATTGGTAAAATAGGTCTTGTTTTGGGTTTTATTACGTGCACGCTTTATTTGGACGTCATGACACGCTTCAACTGAGTTCAAGAGTGATAGTAAACAGCGTGCATACGTCATTGCATGCGTTGCTATGGCAACCACTGCTGTTTGATAATTTCCTTAGAATTCTTTTTTTCGTTTTATTTTCAACAGCAGTCATTCTTAATGTATTTACATAATAAAAATTTAAAGTATTTTTTAAGTTATTCTTATTATTAACGTATAATTACTGTCTCGGCGGTGATTTTAATATGAATACTGAAGAAGGAAAAGTATTTTGTGACATCTTGAAACACGTATATAGCCAGGATTTGAAAACCAATTCGACGACAAACATCAATTGAGACAACCAACTCATTTGCAACCCATGATTTGAAATGCTGCGGCGTTTATCGGAGTCAAACCAGAAAAAAACGCATTCGACCAATGGGTAACCAGTAATCGTAATAAAGCTATCACAATTTTTTTCATTATACTTTTGATTTTAATGTTACCTAATGTTGATTACGAAAATATAGGTCACGCATTTTGAAAATAATTTTAACAATTTCTAATACTTTTTCTTAAAATTTTATTCCAGGAAAGCACGATTTTACGGTGAAAGTATTAATTTGAAAATAAAATGTGACGTAAGGTAAAAATCTCATCGGACAGTACTGCTTGATAAAAACCACTTGAAAGTTTTTGAAATTTATTTCAAAATTTTTAAAAAATCATAATTTATTTAATATGTAAATTCAAACCATAAGTATTTATACAAAAATATTTTGTTCTACATATTCATTAGCTTTTTTTTAGAAATTTTAGGTCTGTAAGTATTCAGGTCTTAGACGTTTTTCCAACTTTTCCAACTGCCGGTAAGAGAGATAATTAAGGAATTTAAAGTAATTTAATATCTAAAGAAGCATACAATTTATATAAACTAGTAAATTTTCATTTAAATATTTATATAGTCAAATAAAAAGTTTAGACCTATTATGTGTGTCTATTATTCCCTAATATTACTTAACATGATTATTTCGGTAAACTACTTTGATATGACGTAAGGTTTTAAAACAATGTTCAAATAAATTGAAACAATTATTTGGATTTTTGCAAAATGTTTTTTATGCAATAACTGATTTAAAACTATTAACTGCTTATACACTATTTAAAAATTTTTTGGATCAAATTTCGGCGAAGAGTTACTGCTCTCAGTTTGCTGGTACATTTTACTATAAAATCCATTTTTACTGGAACATATGTTACAGAATAAAAAAAAATTGATATAACAGACTTTTTACAATAATAATTACTGTAAAATCCCAGAATCTTTATAATTAAATAAACAATACTATAAAAATTACGTTATAATATTTCACGGTAAAAATGGATTTTACGGAATGAAATTCATTTTTACTAAAACAGAATAAAAAATCTGCTATACTCTACTTTTTATAGCAATATTTACTGAAAAATCCCAGAATTCCTCCAATTAAATAAATATTACTATGAAAATTACTGTGTAATATTTTAAGGTGAAAATGGATTTTACAGATAATGCTCCCTAAATTCCGGTACTTTTTACTGTAATTTGATACAGAATTTTTAAAAATCTCAAACCATTTTTAACCATTTTTACAGAATTTTTAAAAATGTCAAATTACATTAAATATATAATTTTGATCATATTTTTTGTATATTTTTCAGCTTGTTTACAGAAAGTAATAAGTAACTCATCGATTTATGGAAATGCTATAAAAGTCTTAAGTACGAAGAATTATCATGAAAATCTCTCATGCCTTTGTGCGATTCGCCCAATTGTTGTTATTTTAATAATTTATGGCCATACCTATGGACATCTGAACATCCTGCATTTCCAAAAATTCAGTAAGTACTTTGCTGAAACCGAAAAAAAAATATTTTAATACAAAATCTGATTAATATATAGAGTGTGTTGGAAAAACTTAGATATATGGGGAATAAAAGAATAATGAAGGAAAGTATAGTGGTTGAAAAGTTGAAGATAATGAAAAGTGAGGAAGTTACATACATTAGCAGTACATAACATAAAGACATAATGAATGCATAATACATAACATACATACATAACATTGTAATTTATGTAAAATGCATACGTTAGCGAGTAGCAATGCAAAAGAAATGTAAAAAAAAAGCATTTAAAAATCGCAACTAATAATATTAGATTAAGTTAAACAACGCCGGAATAGCCTTGTTGGTAGGGCGTTTCTATATTACTGTGACAATAGTCTTATTCACAGGGAAGAGATAAGTACATGGATTTAGAGAAATTATTCTTGATAAAAAATATAAACATTGTCTCATGGTAACTAGTTCTGAAAGTAAAACTGGTTTGTTTAGTAAAATTAATTCTGAACTTTTCCGAAACTTGCAACTCCACCTCTTCATTCAGGAGTTCATTCTCTTTTTCAGAGTTAAAAAAAACTACCCCTTTTAACTCTTTTTCAGAGTTAAAAGGGGTACCTTTTTATCTCAGAATGTTTATTACATAAATAAAATTATTTTCTTTTTACAATTTTAAATAAGTATGTATAATATTATTTATGCAGTTTTCCTGCTGTTTTTTTTAAAACCATGCTAATAATGCCCTTTTTACACCTACTCATCTAACTTAATTGAAGAATTCAATTGTAAAAAAAAGCGTCGTGTTTTAACTCCGTTTTTTTTTTTAAAAAAATATCGTTTTTTGATTTTGTTCTTTCCTGTTAATCTTCTTAACATCTTTAGCATATATGTTATTGTTCAGGTAATATGTTTTAGGAAAAGTAAACAAATACTGACTGTAGTTCGATATGAAAAAAAAAAAATTAATGGATATTTTTCTCATATTAACTCAAAATGATTGAAATTAGACTTAACCACTCAATTAAATTTGGAAATTAAATATATTAACCTTATTTTAAAACCATGTGAAGCAAGAAGCTTATAACTGCATTTTATACACTCCTGATCTCCTTACACCCAACTACAGTTTTTTGATATAGAATTGACAGTAGAATTTCATCATAAAATATTTTTGAAAATATTTGGTATAAATGAAATATAGCTGTGAAAGGTTTGCGTTGTTCAAGCAACAATTTTTTTAAATCATTTTTTTATTGCTAACGAGCATATTTTAGGAAAAATGTTTCTAAACCGTTTGCTATTTTAGGAACTATATAAGGAAATAAAACATTGTAAAAAATTTCGGATCAATTACGGTTTAATGTTCTGGCACTTTCCGTAAAATCCGTGCATTTTCTTAAAAATCCGTAAAATAATGTACCGTAATATTTACAGTAATGTTTATTTAATTCAGGAACTTGGTGATTTTACGGTAATTATTACTGTAAAAATAGCGGTATATCAGATTTTTCTTCCCGAAAATGTTTCTGAAAAAATGGATATTACAGTTAAATGAACCGACACCCTGAGTGCCGGTACTTTGTACTGTAATTTGATCCAGAATTATTCACACGGTAGGAGTCACTGGTCCCTTAATTCTCAAAAAGTTATAATGATTTTTTTTATTATTATGAATCGTCTAATTGAAAATATACTACATTGTCTACAATACAAATTAAAATAATAATATTAATAGTCGAGCTAAATGCAATAAACGTGTCATATTAATCATTGTGGAAACAGTTATATTTGAAAAAAATATATACATTTTAAATGATTTTTGTAGGTAAGGCAGTAAATTTCACTCGGTTCTTTGAAAGTTTCTTCTTCTCTGGAATAGCAAACGCTTCTGTAGGAGTAGATACCATTTCGTTTCTAGCGTAAGTATTATATTAGTCTGTAATTCTATAACTATTGTTAAACTATAACCACAGTTGTTTAATAAATAAAATCAGAAATTACATAAAATACTGAAGTTCTTAAAAAGAATGTAACTATGTAGAAATTTTACAAAGTTATAATCATGTAATGAAATACTTATGCCCTAAACTTTATTCTAATTGAAATATTGCAGCCCCACTAGCACTGGGGTTTAGATATTGCACTGTGCAAAATTACAGATCAAACTACGATTTAAAGTACCGACACTTTGGATGCATCATCCATAAAATCCATTTTAACCATAAGATATTATCCCCCTATTTATTATTTATTCTGATATTTATTTAATTAGAGTGATTCGGTGATTTTACGGTAATTATTTTTGTAAAAATGTCAGTATATCAGAGTTTTGTTCCGTAACCTGTTCCATTAAAAATGTATTTTACGTTAAAAAGTACCAGGCTTTTTATCATGATTTGATCCGGAATTTCTAACAGGGTGGGTTACTGTTGTGAATTACTTTGTTTCTTTACCCGATAGAACTTAAAAGACCCACCCAATTTCTTATGGATGAATACGAGATATAAAAATAAATTGATTTGGTCTTAGTTTATATCCGTTAGTTGTTCTATTTTTAAAGGGGAATTTAAAGTGTGATTTTTACACGAATAAAATAATAGTGTATTGTTAAATTTACTAAATGTTATTTCCAATAAGACCGATTTTTCTTTTTAAAAAAAATAACAGAAATATACTATTTAAAACAGTTTTTCTAGCAATAAATTATTTACGTGAAATGTTGACCACTGTCTATAAGTTGCAGTACATTATAAAACATTAAAAATAATGTATTCAATGTCTTATACCCGGTAGCACGTGCTTCAGATGAGTACAATATCTGCAGAATATTTTACCCCTCAGACTTTAAAGAAGAAAAAAAACATTGGTAGCAGAAAAAATTGGAAACAAGTAAAAATTAAAGATAAAGCGGAAAAAAATTTAGATTTTTATTTAGAAAAAAACATAAATAGTTTTTTTTTCTAAAAAAATATACCAAAGAATTACATTCAATTTAAATTTTTTAGGTACTTGTTTGATTTGTCTAATAAGTACCTGTAATTGTAAGGAAATGAATTTCATTTGAAAATTTTTTGAATAGGTGCTAATCAGAATAGCATAATCTACAATTCTAACAATTTCTACCTTTAAACTCAAAAAGATTTAATTTTGACATTATCATTTGCAAACTCATTCTTAATTATTGGACTTAGTATAAGCCTTTTTTTTCCCTTCATTTTGAGAAAACATAAAGTATGATTGAGTAAGATTTAAACTAAATTTAAGCATAAAGGTTTTGTTCATAACTGCTTTATTATATTTAAAAGCTGCAGATTATACCAAATATTTTGCCAGATTAAGCTTAATTATCTGTGTATAACTGATTAAATATTGCAGACAAATTTAATTTTTTGAAGATTAAAGCTGCAGATTGATTTAACATTCCGCTGAAGGAGACTTAAATAAATTAACAAGTTTAAAAAGTTATTTTAGCTTTTATTTATTGATTATATTTCTTAAATAAGAATAGTATAATAAGATGTAATGTTCTAACTCTTACATTAAAATACAAAATAGAATATACCACTGTGCATTTGTGTAATGTAAAACTGTTTTGAATAAACTATTATTAAAATAGGTTTAGTTTTATTTTAAGGTCACTACTGATTGAACGAAATCCGGAATCTGAACAAGATTCTGAATAACAGAAAAAACATGGTATTAGAGCTATTTAGTTGCTTTATTTTTCCGTTTATATGGTTTCAATACAACCATTCCTAGAAAGAAGACAATATGTAGGGAAAAATTAGAAGAAAATTTAAAACAAGATAATGTCGATAAGTAGTTTTTAAAAAATATCAGTTAAAAAGTTAGCTTTCTTTATTCAAGGAAAAGTTTCAGGAAATCTGATGTTAAGATAGTTTTGCGTACTACTTCTGACACTTTAAACTTGTATTTTAATAAAAGTATAAATAAATGATTGTCTGTCTGTATGAATAAGAAGAAAATATTTTATACTTGCAAAATATTTTTAAAAGATTTGTCTTGCGTCTTTCAAAATAATATCCAACTCAAAATACATAGAGTCAAGTTCATCAAAAAATTCTTAGTTTTGAAAGTAAATTTATAACCTAAAGGGTTTTACTTAAATATTAATTAATTACATGCATATTTTACCTGTAGAAAGAAAATTCTTTTGAAATTACCGTACTGTATGATAATAGCATTTCTGGTATGAAATATAATTCTGGTTATGAAATCAAAATAGGAAATCAAATTTGAACAATTCAGTTTGTTGATTTTTCCGATTGTTAGGAAAATGGTTTAATGGAAATTTTCGTTTAATAAATTGTAGTTTTTATTACCACACACATAGTAAAAAAAATAGAAAAAAAAATGTAACCAAATATCTTGTTTTTTTATGCCATGCTTTAATATATCACGATGAAATTTTACCTCATTTACCAGATTTTGTTCACATACTATAAAATCAGGTTTTATTTTTAATTTTACTGAACTCTTTCTCAAAACGCATTAGAAAAAAATTACTGTACTTTTTTGCGTTTTCGTAGAGTTAAAAACGCATTAAAATTTACCATATTTAGCTGGTTTTTCCATACTTTCATTTTCAGTGAATTATTTTCCGAATTTTATTTTGTAAAAAGGAAAATCCTGTAGAAAAAAACTATTCAGCAAGTTGGAAGAAATTTTTTTTTTTAATGAGTACATAAACTTTTTTATAATGAAAATAAGAAAATAGTAATTTTTAATGCAGTTCAGTTTAATAGGTAAAACATTCAGTTTAATGGTAAAACATTAGAAATATTTTAAGAACATCAAGTACTTTGCTAAAATGGAAAAGTAAAAGTCCATAGTATTAATGAAAAATTCTGTTTGTTCTTATATTTAATCACATTTTATATCATGTAATGAATTAAGCAAGCAAATTCAGATTTTCTAATGTAAAATTGTCTAATCATGTGCTGCGCTTGCGTTCTTCAATGAAGCTATACATACATACTAATTATGCATATCTACTCTGTTACATACTTCAAAAAATATATGTCTGTATGAAATATGTAATTAATGCATAGAAAAATAATAATATTGAAATATAAATTACCTTCATTCTTTTTGCAGAGCAGTTACTATTACATACAACGGGTGGAGATATTTGCAGGAAAAAGAGAAAGCAAAATTCTCTTTAATTAAAGTCTTTTTTCTCAGATATTTTAGGTAGGTATAAATTTTTTTATAAATTTATTTACTTTAAATTATTTTATTTGCATTATCCTTCTAAAAATTTTCTCTAAAAACTGCGACATTGTCAGTTAATGGGATATGTTTCTTAAAAAAATTGTTTTAATTTTTGATTTATTAAAAAATTAATGTAAGTATTTTATGTCTGCTAGCTTAAAAAAATTTCCTGTTGTGAACGCTTAACTCAACTATAGCCTAAATTAACATTTTAATTTCACTTTTATTTATTCTTGTATGTAATTAGCGAAAACATTTGGTGATACTACTTTTTAAAACATTGGCTGCATTTTACTCTTAGATGCTTGTAGTGAAATGTTTTACTACTATATATATATATATATATATATATATATATATATATATATATATATATATATATAGTAGTAGTAATTTATGTTTCTCTTTTCTATTTTATATTTTTTCTTAAATAAATATTTATTTTCTAAAATTATTTGCGGTCAACTTTTTAAATTATCCAGTATAATATTACAATGTGCACATCCATTTTGGGCCCATCCTTGGCAACTAACAAATCGATGCACAGCATAACTAACCACTTCAGCAATGCAGTAAGAACGGCACTTTAAATTCCTCTAGTTACACTCGATTTGCGCTTTTGTTTTCATATTTTGTTAGTTAGTAACTAACTAACGAAATATGAAAACAAAAGCGCAAATCGATTTGTAATCTGGCAGTCTTGTTGCGAAAATATTTTTAAATCATTCTTGAAAAATTTCCCGTTCATGTAAGTACATCTGATTTCGCTACTCGCTTTATAGATTTTGTTTTATACTGTTTTTTCTTTTTCTTTTATTTTATTTTCTGTTTTTACGTGTAATTTTTACTTATTGGGTCCTATTTTATTTGTTGTAATTTTTGTAAAAAAAATTTTTTTGAGTGCTCCTCACACTATTGTATTAGTATATTTTGCTTTGGCTACATTGATACAATATCAGAAAGCACTCTTTTTTGCGGATATAATCGTGTGGGCTGATGAAAAGATTTTATCTTTTATTTTCCGCTTTTTTTAAAAAATTTCATCCCTTTTTTTTTTTTAATCAGTCATTTGTCATTTTTTTCATTATTATTCACCCCCCCCCCCTTTTTCATATGTCTATAACTTTCCTTTATTTTATCTTCACTCTGAACTTATACTTTGCATCCATTATATATATCCATTTTTTTAGATTATCAAGCGCACAACTAGTGACAGTGATCCTGTTTTTATTATTTCCACTTTTGGGCTCTGGGCCTTTATGGCATGGCTACACCGGGCAGCCATTAGAGATGTGCCGTAAAAACTGGTGGATGAATTTCCTTTACATCAATAACTTTATGAAATCAACAGAAATCGTGAGTATAATTTAATATGTATAGTTATAGAAAGTATTTGCTTTGAATTCATTTAAGCATAATATGATTTGAATATTCTGAATGACATTTAAACCTCTATCTACTATCTTTATTGCTTTACTTTTAAGTCATTTACTCTCAAAACTAGTTCATTTTTACCCACTGATATAAACAGGTTTCTATTAGTCATCTTAGCTTTACGCATGCATTTTTGTAAATTGTAAATTCCTATTATACATACAAGCGTGCATATATATATATATATATATATATATATATATATATATATATATATATATATATATATATATATATATATATATATATATATATATATATATATATATATATATATATATATATATATATATATATATATATATATATATATATATATATATATATATATATATATATATATATATATATATATATATATATATATATATATATATATATATATATATATATATATATAATGCGTCATACATAGCAATCTACGAACACATGAGTCCGAAATCATGTAAAATTAGACTTCAATTTCACGTAACACTTTGAACACTTAGTTACATAGCCGTCTATGCATTATCTATTTTTTTTAAGTCAGCAAATTGAATGAAGATTGCTTTTTTCGCAGCTGTAACAATATTTTTTTCAATGCTTGACTTTATGAATATCTGTTACTTATCTTCTCCTAGATCGTGAAGATCCGATCAATAAATTAAAAGTTATTCACAGTAATCCGTTTCTTATCGCACTGTACATCTTGGATGGTACTACAACTGTCATACTAGTTAATTGAAGATAAGTAAAGATAACTATAGATCTCAGAGGGAGTCAATTTTGTTCAAGGATGAACAAGTTCTCACTACCATTAAAACTATGTATATTTAAGCAGTGCTCTAGAAGAAATGAGAGTTATTAAACTTCATAAATATTATCTTTAACAAAGGTTTCCTGTGGTGTCTTAACTTACAAAAGCTCCACTTGCCACGTTTGGTGCACGTTGCATGGGCTAACATTTAAAAAATGTGTTCAACATTGAAACTACTAGTTATAACTAACTCTTTCACACACGATAACTGTTTTCGATGAACTGTAAAAATTTCTTATTTCTAATATATTCAATCTCACTTCGTTTTATTTCTCTTTGTCGCAAATTTAGTGTTTGTATCATACATGGATTCTTGCTCTAGTTATGCAACTCACAATGCTGGGAGTCATTATAACATGGGTTCTAAAAAAGTAATCGCCTGTTTTTCAATTCTATTTTTTCAGAATATATTTTGAGCTAATATTTATTTTGACTTTTATTTGTATTATTATTATTTTGTTGTTTAGGTCATCCAGATTTGGGATATTGCTGATGATAATTACAATATTATCTGGAATAATTGGAGTAGGAGCGATGACTATTATTCATGAATTACCAGGAAGCCTGGCATTTTTTATGCATGACCATAAGTAATTTAATAGAATGAGTATATATATATATATATATATATATATATATATATATATATATATATATATATATATATATATATATATATATATATATATATATATATATATATATAATATATATATATATATATATATATATATATATATATATATATATATATATATATATATATATATATATATATATATATATATATATATATATATATATATATATATATATATATATATATATATATATATATATATATATATATATATATATATATATATATATATATATATATATATATATATATATATATATATATATATATATATATATATATATATATATATATATATATATATATATATATATATATATATATATATAATCTTTTGTTTTTAAAGGAAACTTAAATTAATCCATAAAATATAGAATGATTTTAGTTTTCCTTTTTAATAGATTTTACCATCTCAATGACCATTATTTTTTCAATAAACCCCTTTCGTTCATACTTAAAATAGACTAAAATTTGATTAATACTTCATATTTCAAATAGAAATCTAACTAAGCTTAAAACTCTGATAAACTAAATATAAAATTCTTTCTCTGGAATATTTTGTCTTAATTTAAAATTGCCTATATTTATGTTTTTCAGATCATTTCCTATAGCGTGGCGAGATATATATCTTCTACCATACGACCATATGGGTCCATTTTGCATAGGACTTTCGGTAGGATACTTTCTTGCTCTGAAGAAAGACAAGCTTGAAATTAGTAAGGTGAGAATCAGGAGCGTTATAAAACTTTGCAATACTCAATTTAACACTTACTCGAAGCGTTACACAGTGCTCTCTGATCATGTATGTTCCTTTTGCATTGATCTATTGACCAGACATAGGAAGTTAAGTCAGAAATAAGTGACATGTGTAAAAATTCTGACCTTTTCGTTTCCAAGTACCATAAAAAACTTAATACCATACTACCCAGGCATTTATAATACTTAAGTACTGAGCACTAATTACCGCAATATCAGTTGTATCAAGTGCAAAAAATGGAGAAAACGAAATATAATTTTAAATAATTCGCATTTTAAAAATTTGATTTCTCAGGTACTATTTAACTGATTTTGCTCACATTTCGTATTTTAACATGTAACCTTACATTATGTACTTTAATGTAAAAAAAATTTATGCCATACTATTCAAAATTGTTTCGACCATTATTAAATAAAATTTTAAAAAATAATACAAATTCACTAAAAGTTATTTTTTTGCAAGGAATTATCTTTGTTACATCAAAGATAAAAAACATTGTTCTTATATTTTTAAAATTAAATTCCTGATTACTTTTAATCAAATTTTGTATTAAATTTATATGGAAACTTCTCGGATACATTGTAAATAGTTAGTATAATAAAAATAAGAATAATAAAAATATCTAATGATGCAATTTTTTCTTCAGATAAAAGCTCAAAATATGTTCTCGATCAATTTATCTTGCCATACTTCAAAATATAAACTCTTGAATAGCGCAGAATTTTTCAAAAACTACTAAATTTGCCTTTTAAAGGGGAAATATTTTCATTTCAGCTGACCAGTATGTTTCTCTGGTGTCTGTCTCTTGGATGCAATATCGCAGTTATGTTTGGTTTATATGGTTATAGACATGGAGACAAAATGAATCTTTCACTATCCACCTTTTATGCAGTTATGAACAGAAATGTATGGGCTTTAGGCATTGGTTGGATTGTCATTGCGTGTACAACTCATCACGCAGGTAAACACTCTTAAAGCATATAAAACACTTTGACTGACTGTTTTATAACAGTGTTACAGGAGCAATTATTTACATTTTGCTTTATTAAGATGTATTAAATTTCAATCAGTTATAGGGATTCAATGTAATTCAGATTATAAGTAGCATGCAATTTAAATATCTCTGAAAATTAACCTATCAATTATTACAGAAAGTAATATGAAAAATATTTATGTCAATTCCTACTTAGGTCAAGAAAGAAGAAGTTTATTTTTGTTACTTTTTTTGACATACACACTGTCCATCTCTCTCTGTAATTTATCCATATGTTTCATTTTCCATTCTGTTCCTTCATTGACTCAGACTAGAACCCAGAACGGAAAAAAAATATCTGAAAAAGAAATTTTTTACCAGAAATCTACGCGCTTTACCACTGACGGTTTTTATTTCAAATATTAACTCATTAAAGAAATTTAATTAATTAATTTTAGTTTTATATCATAAAAAAATTTCTCTTAAAATATTTAGCAGGATATAAATTTAGGAATAAAAACCGTATCTATTATATTTATATCCCTCTAAATATCTTATAAAAGACCCAAAAGGCCCAAAAAGAGATGGAAGGACTGTGTAGATGAGGATTTTTCCATCCTAAAAGTAAAGAACTGGAAAACAATTGCTGGGAAAAGGACAGAATGGGAAAAACTTCTGAGGAAGGCCCAGGCTCACAAAGGGCTGTCGTGCCAATGCTGATGATGAAATATCTTATATAAGAGAATTTTTTTTCTCAAATATGAAATTAAAATTAAGTAATTAAATTTCATGAATGAGTTAATGTTTGAAAAAAACTGTATTAACATCAAATGTCATCCACTAAAAGTGTAAAAATGCATTTGAACTTTGCGTAGATGAATAGAAAGTATTTTATTAATGATTGAAAATTTGAACAAGGCTTATAAATTTATACTGGGAGAGTGTGAACTAATAGTAGGAATTGAAAAAAGGGCTAGTTAATATTTTTTATAAGAGATTTGTTTATAAAAGCGTAGATTCATCTTCCAGATTTTAATGATTATGCCCCCATTCATCTACTAATCATCTATTAAATTTACAACAAACTAATGAGGCGATTAATATAGATGTAGTCAATTTATTATTAGAATGTACTACTTACCAACTCGTCTCTCTTTCCTGTTTTCTTTTTTAATATTTAATTTAAAACACTTGTTCGACTCTTATCTATATATATATTTTAAACAAATTTCTCTAATGAAACACATTTTACCAAGACTAAATTACATTTTTCTGCTAATAAATAATATATTTCAGAAGCCAATTTCTAAGAGAATTTCGTTTTGTAATGCAAATAAATTTGGGCACATCTAACTATATTGAGTCAACACATTTCTAGAGTCATCACTGGCCAAAGTGTTAATCTTATTTATTCTTAATTTTAAAACTTATAAGTCCTTAATTTCTTTTTAAAAGCATAAAAAAGGCTTCAAAGTCACTACTCAATACACAAGCTCTTAGAATGTCTGTCAAATATAAAACGTAACGTAACATTTAATGAAATATATAAGCCAAAATCTTTATAAAACAAGTTTCAAATTTTCAGTGCTTACGGTCTCGTTAGATACCAACCTTAATACTTAACATTCTTAAGACGTACCATCCTTAAAACACGAACCATCCTTTTCATATCTTTTCCAAACTTGAAATAAAATAAATCCTTACTGGAGAACAAATTATATTCTAAGGAAGAAAAATAATAAAAAGTATTATTAAAATCTGAATAATAATTACAGTAAGGCTATATTACAATAAAGCTCCGACAAATAAACTGAATTTTAATTCGCTTTAACTATGACTAACCTCGATGAAATTCGTTACAGGTTTCGTAAAATGCAAGTTTTAAATATCATTCACATCTAAAAGCATTAGATTGTAAATCAGCCTAAATTTTCTCTAAAACTTAATTTCCGAGAATTGTACATTGTAAGAAATTACGGATAAAATTGAGGTAAAAAGTACTAGCACATTGAGTGCCATATCTGAAATTCCATTTTACCGTAAAATATATTTTTACCGTAAAGTTTTATACGGAAATTTTCACACCAATAATTATTTATTTACAGTGTTATATATTAGAGTAAATATATTGCTGTAAATATTAAGGTATATCAGAATTTTGTTTCCTAAAATTTCAGTGCACAGGAGAGAAAACTTAAATTTTATACATTTTATTTATATAATCGATTAATGTTTTCAGAAAATAATAAAATTTTTCTATTAAAGTTTAAAAACTTTGATCGGTGCTTAATTGAAAATAGTGATAGTTATTTAACCTTTTCTCATAATTTTTAATGTAATTGATGATATTATTATACTTAGGACCTGTTTCTCGAGTGCTGAAAGCGAAGATATTTGTTCCTTTGGATCGCTTGTGTTACTTGGCATACCTGTTGCATATCCCAATCATGTTCTTCCACAGTGGAGTTATACGAGATACATGGTTTATGGGACATCTAGAAATGGTAATTAGTTACTTATTTTTGTTACATTTTCACTATTTAAGAGAACACCATTCTGAAGTTTATGAGGAAAAAAAAATTCTACATAATTTGGCAAATATGCGGTAGGAGTTGAGCAAAATATTTACTTGACACTATGTGCTATCAAATGCGGTGGTTCTCTCTACATTTTGAATTTATTTATTTATATATATATATATATATATATATATATATATATATATATATATATATATATATATATATATATATATATATATGTATATATATATATGTATATATATATATATATATATATATATATATATATATATATATATATATATATATATATATATATATATATATATATATATATATATATATATATATATATATATATATATATATATATATATATATATATATATATAAGGAAACAAATAATAATTGACTTAACAATTAACAAATCTAACAAAAAAAATGTAACAGTTAAAAAAAACTACATCAATAACCTACACGCAGTAATGCAGAACAAAGAATGAATGTTGATAGTTTTTAAATAACACAGCGTTGCTTATCTCTCAAACTTTAAAGAAAATATTTGAATTATAAATAACAAAATTATTTTAAAGGTTAACATTAGCCCTACTCTTTTTAATATGTGTATATTTTTTAAATATAATATATTATAATGCTTCAAAATTATATGATATAATGCTTTGTATTTTGCTTCAAAAAGAAAATTCATTAGTGTTCCCCTTTGAAGATTTCAGAGACTGATAGATTCGAAATATGTATACTAACTCCTTTTTTTCTACCTTTTCAGTTTTTTCTGAGTATTGCATACTCGTTCGTGTCATTTCTGTGCGCCTTCTTCGTCTACATATTCTTTGCCAGTCCTTACTTTGCATTAGAAGAACATATCTTATCACTTTTCATAAGGAAGAAAAAGGAAAACGTAAAGCCTACAAACGGATACACTCCCCGAAATGTATCAGTTATTACTTTAGAAGATACCAACGTGCAATTAACTGCATGAATTTTCTAAAATATTTAAACAATTTATTTGGACTTATGCATAAGTGCTCAATTGATATAACACGTTCTTCAAAGAAAGTGAACACTTGTAAATAGTTAATCTATTTAAATATTTGGTATAATCTCAGCTATGTAGTATTGTTTTGGGATATTTTATGGAAAAATATGTTGAGTGATTCAGACCTATTGTTCAAAAGTATACATGTCGGCCAAAAACATGATAACAAATAAGAACTATACCGTAGATCTAGAATCAATCACAATTTAGACATCTTATGCATATGAAAGCTACATATCTTGGACAGGTGTTTTATTGGCCTAACTGAACCCATTCTGTCATCACCTTACTCATAAAATATATCTCTAGTAAATATTTTACGGGGTTATGTAAAAATCCTTGGACTTGATATCTCAGAGGAATCGGACAAGGATTTGATGGCATGAATCATTTTTACAAGTAGAGAAATTGCCCATGAACCAGACATTCTTGCTGTCGTTTATAAATCGGTTCATCAACGTTCTTGCAAAGCATGTGTTGCAGCTTTAGGCCTTAAATTACTCTCTTTTAAACTAAACTCTCTTTAACTCTCTTTTAAACTAAAATATAGAGTAAACACGTTATTGTACAATATATCATTATCTTTGGCCTGTCTCGCATACTTCTATTTCTACCTTCGTGGAAATGTTGTATATCTGCATATTATCGATCTAATATTTCTACATAATTCTCGGGGTGCGGATATTGTGTTTATATGGACCTGACATGTAGAGTTCCATGACATCTACATGACCCATCTTGACATGAAGATTTTTGAACAGTAGTTTCAAATAACCCAGTAATTATATCGCACACTGAAGTCATAAATCTGCACGATTTATGCATCTCTAGTAGGAAAAAAACAATCCTTTAACATCATCACGTATTTCTTACCATTTTTACAACGAAGCAAAAGAGAAACTTTTGTTCGATATATCTTATTAGCAACAGATGAGTTATAGTTCTGTCGTTATTAAAATATAAACAGTAGACTGAAGTTGTGAATGGACAGTTGAACATTTAAAATGTTTCACTCTGCAAATTGTACTTTATAAACAATTCATTATTCAGCAGGTCTGAAATACTTTACTGTGTTAACTTGTAAGTGAGATATATAATGAGAATTTGTAAAGATTCGAGTAAGAATCTTCGAGCAAATTGAATACAAAATTTCGTTGAGTTACTATATTTATGAGTAATTTCGTCGAGTCAAAATTTCCTTTTAATAAGGAATACCTAAATTTGGTGAATTTAATAATAAATTCGCATAAATAAGGATTTTCTGGTTTCTATAAATAAAGTACTTTTCAGCATCAGGAATTTCATCAAATAGGGATTTCTTATGATTGGATTATTTTGGTAAAGCTTATTAAAATTTATAAGAAATGTGAATAAAAATTTCCTACGAATATAGAATTTAGATAGGTAATTCATATGAATGGGAAATTTTTTAAATGAAAGTATTCTTAAGATAAAATTTTCCTAAGTACAAGTATTTCCCAATAAATAAGGAAATTTGGTAATTTTTTATATTTGAATTCTTGATATATTACATTTACAGATTTAACTGTAGTTAAAACAAATTTATTGTTACCTTTCGAAATAAAATAATTAGGATGAAACCAGAAACTTATAACTGAGTTTAATTTTTAAAAATCAACAATTATGATATTATTAGGGAAAAAGAAAGATGGTTTTAACACAAAAAATATTAAAATCAAATGATGTAATAATTGAATGTAATGCTTAAAAAATTAAGTTTAATGTTCCAGCAATTTCTGTGTACAAGGATCAATGTATTACTATAATTATTATATTGTATGCTAATGTATCTTTATACTGAATATATTATGTGTGTGTTTTATGTTTGAGTTCAAGAGTTTGCCTAGTCAAATCGGTGTTTGAATAACCTCTCAACATTTTTAAGACCTTCAATACTTCCAAAAATATTTATATTTAATAACGAAACTGTTTAATGGTGAGCAATTAAAAAAAAGTCTCTCCATCAGTTTCGTGATCAAAAAAAATCTTGATTTTAATTTTATCTTTGTTTTCATTCAATTTCACAGAAAATTCCATATCATGCGCGCTTTTAAAAACTTAAACATGTGCTAAAATACAAAAATTCATTGTCTGTTCCACTATTGAAGGGATTATAATATAATATTCCTGGTAAAAGCACCATTATTTTATTAAAATATATATTTATTTATTTTATTTTAAATACCATAAACATGTACATATTTTTTATTAAAAAAATATTTTTCTTTTTTACGCTTATTCCACTGCCAAGCTTTTCAGTTAGTGCATATAATTAAAAATAACAATCTATTTTATAAGCAAGCGTAATATTTTTCTAGTTAAAATGTGTTTAGTTTTAATTTCTTAAAAATTAAAATTCATTTAAACAAAATGTTTTGCTTTAAATTTTTTAAATGAAAAACCTTTATGATTAAATTTAATGTTTTTGTGTACATCAATTACAGCAATGTATGTGAAACAGTTATTCGTAATTGAAAGCTTGCAGAAAAATCTTGTTAAGTGAAAATTAAAGAAAAACAAACGAAGAGTATGCACGTGTGATGATTAGCTGTAAGTATGGAATATTGCGTTTCTTCTACCATGTTTTAAAATAAAGTGGTTGTAAACTAAAAATATTTTTCCGTAAACATTTACCCGGTTCTTATAGCTGAAAGAGATTCTTATAAAAGCTATTTTTTAAACTTCACATAACATGATTTTTCAATGAATTTTCCAATTGAACTATTGTTATACCTGTTTGTCAAAAGCTGTTTGTTTGTTTGTTAATAAAAATTTATGATCTATTTTTTTGTCTTTTTTTTACATTTAATTTTATTAATTCACATTTAAAATGCCAAATTTCATTTTCGATTTAAATGTGAAAATGAGTTAAAATTTTATATTTCAAAGCTCTAATAAATTCGGATTTTTTTTCTTCAGATTTTGCATTTGATTTCAACTAAACTTCTGTGAAAAAATATTTCAATCAAAACAAGTTCTTATTAATTATTTGAAAATCGTTTTCGAAATAAATCACGCTGTGTAGTAAGAAGGAATTAAAATCAATAAGTTTAAAAACTTTTACTAAAAGTCTTATGGCATTAGCTTAGTTTGAAAAGATTATCCTTTTCACACAATAAAAAAAAATTCTGTTTTTCCCACTTTTAAAATAAAATCTTTTTACTCTCATTATTTCAATTTTTTTACTTGTTGTTCCTTTTATGACACACATGCAGTTATTTTCACATTAAGAAATAAAATGATACGCAAAATCGTAAAGAAATCGATAATTTGGCTAATAACAAACGATGAATAAGGAAAATTGTAATTAAAGTATTATTTTGTAAATATTTTATAGTAGTATTAATATTTGCCTAAAAAAGGTAAAATTAAATATTTCCTGCCTATAATTATTTAGAGATCTAGCATTTATAAAAAGATTTTATGTAAATGCGTTTGGCATAATAATGAATAAAAAAATTGTTTCTTTCCTCTGTGTTATTTATTGCAGTTCACTTACAAAACTCAGTTCAAGTAATAATTCATAAGCTGAATTTATAAAGAGAATTTTCGAACTTATCACATAATAATGGTAGTATTTACATTTTAAATGCTTTAAGTTACAGGAGCAAGCTACGTTAGCATAAAAATTAACTTTTAAAAAATGCTGCATTATAATTAGAGATAGTGCAAAAATTAGTCCCATTACTTTATATAATAAGCACTCATATTATACAGTCAGAATCAATTGTTTTGTGTGTGTTTGCTGTTTACATTTTAGATTGTTTTAGTTTGATCATTTTAATTCAATAATTTAATTGTATTTAAACGAACATTTAAAAAAAATATAGTCACATGCGTGGTATGGGTGCGGCCTTGCGTGACGGATCTTAGTTTTAAGTTCATCTCAGATTAATTTTTATCTCAGCTCCCAGTTCACTTCTCGTCTATATCAAAATAAACTTGAGAAAAAAATACCACAGTAAATAAAATGGAAATAATTTAATGTTCCTTGTGCGACTAGGTAACATTTAACCCACAGACCAGTACCGGTCCGCGGACCACTAGTGCAAAAGACAGAAAATTTACCATTAAACTTTTTTCGAAAAGAGTGTAATAGTTGGAATATTTTAAATTATTTAAACCTTATAAATTTATAATATAATTTCCAAAATAAACAGCGAAGTAATGAGACAGATATAGAATTACCAAGTTCCTTTAAAATTTGTAAACATAGGTAAAGTATGAATTATTCTTTCATTTTTGGAAAAAGGGTATATTTCAACAATATTACTTATATACATTGATGAAAAATATAGGAAAAGAACTACTAACTCACCAAGTTTATACACTCTCTATAAATTTTCAATATGTGCCCTTTTGGTGACATATCCAAGCGATAATCGAGCTCATTTAGAAGATTTTGCAGCATACTTCCGTCAATTGTTTTAATTTGCGGCACTGATTTGTCCCTTGAGCTGAACTGATAGCGGGAATACGTAAACAAGGTTCATAACTTAATCTCACAGTAAGAAGTAGCTGAACGTTAAATCAGGAGGTGTGGGAGGACAGGGGAGCAAAGCTAAATCATTCTCACTAATATGTTCCATTGAGTGAAGTTCATCGCTTAGGAAGTCCCGATTTGGAATGTGTCAATGACCCGTCGTGATGAAGTCCCTAAAGCCGAAAGCTAGCACTGGATTGTAGGAACAACAAAAACTGCAACACTCAGGTAACAATTACCGGTGACAGTTTTCTGAGTGGAAAAAAACTATCTATATACATCTTTGAAACATTGCAAAGGAAACATTCACCTTTGAAAATTCTCTTTCAATTGGCACAACTGTACTTGGATTTCTAGTACCCCAGAATCACACATTATGGCGTTTCCAGATAAGGGGAACGTTGCTTCATAGCTAAATATCAATTTGGCAGTAAAATCTTAGTCCTCCAATGCTTCTTGCATGTTGACGCAAAAATCCGTTTTCTTTTGAAATACAACCATTGATGAAAAATCTTCTACATAGTTTTCACGGTTTGCTCGGGACGTTGATTTTTATTTATTTATTATTTTTTGTTGTTGTTTACGCTGGAAACTATTCTTTACTTTCTCCACTGTTTCATTTTTGTCTTGGTCGACCGGCGTTTTTCCCTTCACACAAGCAAACAGTGTCCTTGAATTGCCGGTACCATCGCAAAACACTTTCTTTACGGGATGGTTCTTTCCGTACTCTCTTCTGAAAGCATCCTGTACAGCTATAGCACAAGAACACCAGGCATATTCAAGTGTGCAAAAAAAATTTTTTCTTGCTTTCCCTCCCTTAATGATAAGCACTAACCTCACACTGCCACACTTCTACACCTGATTGAAAAAATGATGAAAATGTGGTGAGTCTCTCTTGTTTTCCATATATCTTTCATGGGTGTACGTGCAATATTCTTGAAGATATAGCCTTTTCAAAACGAATAAATTTATTAGTGTGCTGATATTAGAATTATACTAGGTGTTAAATTGACGATCTAGTTAAGTTAAAAATAACCTTTATTTAAATAACAGAAAGCTTTTTACTATTTCCAGCTATAACAATACACTGAAAATTCTGTTCGCTCAGCCAATTTTCCATACGATGCCATCACTACTAAATAAACAATGTTAGAACTTTTCGACAATGTTAGAACTTTTTTATCCAGTAACGAGTAGTCCACCTTTCTCATCAAAAGTTGTCTACGGTTCGAAAAGATTAAGATCTAGATTTGGTGAGGAAGGTGAAGGTTTCGGTTTGTCTATACTTTTTGAACAAACTCTGATGGGAGTGAAATATATTTGTAAAAAAATCGTGCGAGAACAAAAATTTGTGTTTGTCAGTTACTACCATAATAGTATGAGCCCTTTAAACCACTTTTGGTTTAGCAAGTGGGCAAAATTGGGAGGATGTTTCACCTGTATACACTATTTACCTATCTAATAACATGGAGAAGCCAGTCTCGCTATGTGGAGAAGCTTGTAGGTTAAAATACGATCTTTTACATGCAGAATAACCAGTGAGTTAAATAATACACTAATACATAATTTAATAAAGTTAGTCAAAAATAAAATCAAAATGATACATAAAATAGGGAACGAAAATATTTAAACAAGGAAAAATTATAATCTTTGTTAAAACCTAACCAATCATATTAAGAAGGCGAGATAAAAAATTCAAAATCTGTTCGATACCCAAAGAAAACTGAAACTGAAGTCGGGAAATCAAACTGATTTTTATGTTTTTGATCCTATCCCCTTTAATTATTATTTTTAATATTTTTATAAGTTTTTTATTTTCTTCCTTGCATTTATATTAATTTGTGACTCCTAATGAATAAAATTTCTTGACTTCATTTCGTAAGGTTTTGTCTTTTATTTTGTAAATTTAATCAAAAGGAGGTTTTAACTTTTTTTATTATTTATTTCATTTTATTTTTTTTTTTTTTTTTGATGTTTTTACTGAACATCCTACGAAAATAATTTTGTTTATATCAGGCTCCTGCCAGAAAAATTTGCTTTCTTTTTCTTTTTTTTTCTTTTCACTTATTTATTTTTATTATAGTGGTGGAAACAATTCTAAATGCCTGAAATTGTTAAAAATTTATTTTTAAGAAAGTATATGAAGAAACAGAAATTAGTTAAAATCCATGAAAAAAAATTAAAAGAAATTTTACAAAAAGATAGATCCATTTCGAATAAGAAAAATGATGCAAAAATAATAAATTTTTAAATAAAATCTCATTCTCTTCTTTTAAATATTAAAAAAAAGCATTTAAAATAAAATTAGAACCACCCGGAATCTTTTGAAAATATGTGTAGTTATTTTTGGATAAATAAAATGATTATAACATATTTATAGGAAATCAAAATACATAATTTTCCCACATTTCAATATTAATGGCAACAATCCTGAAAATTTACTTATTGTTGTCCCTTACTCTCTGTAACAGTCATCTCCAATTTAGAAACATAAAAAAGATGTTGTAAAGTACATCAACAATAGTTGATAATAATGTCAGTCTTATTCAGCATTACATAAATTACAATAAAAAAGCTTAGTACTCATCAAATCAAAATTTCAGGTAGTATAACTTCGCAGCCTTTTATTTACGAAATTTAAAAACAAAATTTTTAGTCAGATTAGCTAAAAAAAAAAATACACATGCTTCGACGTAGTGCGACCTTTCCATTTGGAAATAAACCTGACGCTGAATTGTCCTGGAGAATTTTAAGCAACGCAGTGGAAAAGCGTCTTTTTGGCTCTGAATATATAGCTGTACCATACATTGCTTTAGCGGATTACTTTAATCAACTGTACGTGTTTGTAAAGAAGCGAAATGTAAGTAAAGACGAGTTAATAATTTTCTTTTTAATAAAATAGCAGAAATTGAGGAAACATCATGATATGCCACATTTTCAAACTGTTAAGAGCTTTTTTTAAAAAATAAAAAGCACCTAGATTTAAGAGTAGGCTTAAGAGTAGGTAATAATTCAGTGTAAAGTATTTCCTTATCGTCAAAATACCGAACACGGGTGGAATACTTATTTGGAAACAATACTGGAGAATGGTGTCATGTAAATTTGTCCCATTTAGAAAAAGTGTTGTATATCATTATGTTGTCTCATGTTTTAAAACTACACTTTTAGAAATTCCAGATCAAATTATGGCATAAAGTACTAGCACTTTTTGTACGTCGTTGGCAAGGTCTATTTTAAACATAGAATATTATTCCGTAATTTTTATTTATTTAATTTTAGTGATTCAATGTTCTTATTGTTTATCAGATTACGTTATTAGATTACAGTATATCAGATTTTTTAGTTCCGTAACATGTTCTGGTGAAAATAGACTTTACGTAAAAAGTACCGGCACTTGATTACTGGTATTTTTTACTGCAATTTAATCTGGAATTTCTTACAATGTACTTCTAATGGACACTGGATAACTTAATTTTTGGACAATTTGCTTTCAAACAGTTTCCTCCTTTCTTTTTTTTTCCCCCAAACATTTTTCACACCCGCCAGGCAAGTATCTTAATAGGTAGTAATAATATTGCTTACTTTTTAATCGTGAATTAGATTTCTTTTAATTACTTTTTAATCATGACACGATATTTAAATTATGAAAAGTAGAGAATATTTCAATAATTTGAAAAACTCGAAAATTTGTATTAACGGGAAAATTTCGATAAATTTGTGTAGCATTTGGATTCAGAAAATTCCAAAAATGCTTGAATTTCAACTATGATAAATTTAGTTTTAAAAGAGACTATAATAATATCTGATTAATATTTTAAGAAAAGTTAGTAACTTAAAAATAAAATTTAAGGCATCTACTTTAAGGATGACCACAAGTTAAAATATAAGTGTCAAAATTTTAAACTTTGCGACGCAAATGTCTTTAATGAAATTAGAATATTTTAGCTGTATATGGCACTCATCTACTCATATTAATACTACTACTGATAAAATCATCTTTCGTTACTATCTTATGAAAAATGAAAAAAATTATAAGACTAATAATTAATTTTATATTTTGTTTCTTAAAAATATTAAACTATAATTTAAAAAAAAATAACGTAATGAATACGGCACTATGTTATGATTGACTAAAACAAATAATATTTATGAAAGAATATTACACGTTTCTACGTATATATATTAATAATTTATTTATCATTATATCTATGTAATTTTTACTGCTATCTCTTACACTTATTTTTGACTTTCGTTTTTAGAAAAATTTACAACTTAAAAACAGATTGTAAGGCACTATTTTTAAGGTTAACACCAGCAAATAATATTTATGTCAGAAAATTAAATGTTTTGATGTGAAAATATAATTCGCGATCGCAACGAACTATAGGGGGCGTTGTTGTATGAGACGCTTACCTGCGATTTCCATATGAACCGTCATTCAGTTACTCTGGAGACGTCGTTAATGTAGCGTGTAGTATTGCAACGTTCCTTCTTTAATGTGGCTTATTAAATTCAAAAAAGAAAAATGCTTGATCTTCTTTCTTGTACAACCGAAAACAAAATGGTATCTCTTTTTATTAGAGAAGGAATATCCAAAACACATCGGAAAAGTATTTGTACATTAACAGAAACAAATATGTATATTCTTATAAGAGTTAAAACCTAATGCCCGAGAAATAGTATTACTAAATTTAATGATATAACATGAAAGGCCCATTTAAACTTTACATTCTATAGTTTTAAGAATCATATTAGTTCAAAAATTAAAATGAACAAAAAGTATACATAAGCCTCATAATTTTATGAAATTTAATTTTGTAAACAACGTTTTTTGACAACAATTTTTATCAAAAAATTTCAGGTTTCAATAAAAATCATTATTTAGAAACTAAGAAACGTAAAATAAAGAATGCTGACGAAACAAAAAAACAAAAAAAAGACAATTCTTTTTTGTCGCCATTTTTAGTGCTACGAATATTCGTCTTTGGGATTTGCCAAAAACAAAACAAGATGCAATTTTATTTTTTCAGGAGGGAAATATTTGACCGAAAAAACGAAAATGTACCAATTCCCACAACATAAAACTTTATCTTGGTAAACGTACGTTTTGGAAATGTTATTTCATTTGGAATCTTATTCATCAGAGTTCATATGGCGATATGATTGTTTTGAATCTATGCTAAACTCTATATCGGCTCATTTTCCACCGAAATCCAATTAACTATTTTGATTTTAAATAAAGTGTTTTATTTTATGAACTGTCGCAAAAATTTTAAGTGTAGATTGGCGGCACTTAAAAACCGCCAAATCTGTAGCGGCGGTGGCGTTAATACATCGTAAGTACCGAATTTTTATTCCATACTTTTCTGAATCATATTATTTCAAACATTGGAATATACAAGAAGTATACATAAACACATAATGTTATACCATTTAATTTTTCAAAAGTATTTTGAGAACAATTTTTATCAAAAAATTATAAACTAAAAAACGGAAAATAAAGAATTCTTAGGATAAAAAAAAACGATTTTAAGAATTATTAACATTGAAATAAAAACTTTCATATTGTTTCTTTTTTTATTATTCTTATAGTTCTTAATCAGACGTAAAAAACCATTCTGTAGAGAACCATCATCAAATGAAAAAAAAAATATTTACAAGCAAATTTTTTATTGTAAAAATCATTGCACTTACCTGATTTATGATTCCCGGAGAATTCCAAAATGATAAGTTCCTTGTTTGAAAACTTTATTCTCAAATAATAGATACATAGTTTATACCTTCATTACTTTTAGATAACATACTACACAGCAAAATTTTATAATTGATATGAATTTGAATATGTAGCTAAAAACAGAATAGCTGAATTCTAGTTGAACTTATTCTTTCAAAATTAAAAAAAACTTACCAAGAAAACGATTTAAATTAATTAAGAATCAGCACAAATGGCACTATTTCAAGTAACTTGGATAATTTTTTATTGTTCTTTTCCGAATTATATGGATACAGAAATATATACTATTCTATAACGAAGAAGAATATGCTATAACTATTACAATTCTGTATGTTCTGAATTCATATTTATTCACTGGAATGACGAAAGCAATGTTGACTTCACTTTAATTCGTAATGAATTGAAGACAGAAGAAATGCATTTTACCTTAATACACACATCTGTAACAGTATCCGAAATCGGAAGTCATCAGTTGCAAGTTTGTTGATAATAGAAATTAAAAATTATTGAGGAATTTTTCTTCAAATGTTTGGCGTGTTCTGTTCCTGAAAGATTTACTAATATTCTGGAGATTTTTTTCAAGTTCTTCGGCCTTTTCCTTAGGGAAATTTTGTTTCTTATTTGCTGCTAAAAAATGGCGTCTGATTCAGTCAATGACTTTGATGGAACTAAATGAAAACGTGATAAATTAATGTCCGATATTTACAGGCTCCCGCTAGACGGCGTACTCGAGCGTTGCGATCGCGAATAATAAATTAAGTTTAAACGCAGAGCTATAACCGATAAGCAGAGAGCTCGCCGCACTTAACTATACTCGATACTCAATACTCAATTAAGTTTACCAAAGTAAGTTTAACAATAAGTTTACCATTAAGTTAAGTTTATCAGCTATTGTTTACCAAAGTAAACACTTATCTTTGAGAAAATTTAAACTTTAAAGCAAATCATAAGGCACTATTTTATTGATGGTTAATGGGATTTAACTTAACGTTTTAATATTCTGGGGTGCATATTGTTTGGGTTAGACTATATTTGTTGAGGGTGCCCCAATATTCTCGCCAAGCTGGGAGATATAGTTTTATTTATGGGAACGTTTATTTATATATATACACATATATATTGGAAACCCAATCGTGATTCTTGTTTGTTTTATGCGATGCTCTAATAGTCAACAGGAATGGCTCCAAACAAAAATTGCCAATTTCGCTAAGGGGCCACCCTCAAATATATTTTTAACGTTGTTTGTTTATTATACATTTTGAAATGTTTGATGTATAATCACTTACTATGCCAATGCTTCTAGGTAATATAATATATTTTTGACTAGCAATTTTATAAAAAGTTGTCAGCTTAATTAAACAGCTTAATTGCTTCTTAAAATATTCTTAAAAGGGCAACAATTTAAAAATGGCTACCATTGGAAAATATATTTACAAAATTTAAAGTTCTGAGGACATAACTTTTTAATTAATTTTTACTTAAATTTCATACTGTTGCTCCACTTGTTTTTAGTAAACTCACGGATGGATCCTGGAATAGCCCACCCCGTGGGGATTTTTTGAAATTTCGACAGTAAAGTTTTTAAAATCTCGCCAAAGTAGGTTTCTAGATGATATTTCGGGGAGATTATTTTGAAAGCCCGATCACACCACCAAAATTTTTAAACCTGATTGGTTACTTCACATGTATACCTACTCGAAAGTTGGATTTCGTTAGAAACGAGGTAAAAGAGCCATTTATGCTTCTGATCTGTTGCTGTTAGAATCATCGTTATTATTTCATTTTTTACTGTTATTTCATTTATTACCGTTTTTATTTTTATTTTGTGCAGAACCAGTTGAAAATATTTTTTTAAATACTCGAAACGCAACGTTGATTTCAGTAATAATTGCTAACTTGGCGAGATTTTAAAAAGTCGCCAAGAGGGGTTATTCTAGGATTTTACCTACACTCAATTATTTGATTGTAATTTTTAGAAAATTTAGTTTTAAAAGCAGAGTGCTATATTGCTTCAGTTTAAAGATGGAAAAAAAATAATCAATCCCTCTGAAAATTTTAACATCAACTGAAAAATATTTTAATACACTTTTCAAGTGTCCCTTGTATTAACATCACATGTTCCGACATTTTTTCGCCAAAGTAAGAAATTAATCTGTTACTTGGCATCTCGCACGCACACGAAGGTTCTATGCAGCATAGTTACTGTAAAACAGAACTAGTTTTCAGCAGATCTCATACAGAACCTATGTATGCGAGAGCGGAAATATCTCTAATATCAGTTACTATTGGTCTAAAGAAAAATGTCCTACTGTCTTAGTGTCGACGATCACAAACCTGGTTATTTATCACAATTTTGATATTGTTATTCTTACTCAGCTTAAAAATAAAGTAGAGTCAAAGTTCACTATTTATTTAATGTTGGGGATTCAAATTAATAATAATATTAATAATATATAAAAAAATCCTTATCTATAAGTGCCACATTTTCCCCACAAATTAACACATGAAAAGATAAATAGATTTAGTATTTATATTAAGATTTTCTCCAATTTGGCGAGAGTGCGCTATCAAAAGATATAAAAAAATAACACTTTCAGATCAAAACCATACCAAAAACGATTTTAAAATTATCAGTTTAAATGGTGTCACAAAAATGCCAGTGACATTGTGAAAAAATTAATTATCAAACTAAAAAGAAATGAAAACATACGGTATGCTAAGTTTAGTATAGAAAACATTTTTTTTTATCACGTTTCGAAATTATTTACAATGTTCGTCAACAGATGATGATACTAACTCTGAGAACTCTCTCTTTTTAAAAATAACCACCATTTCCAGCCAGAAAAGTGTACATTCAGTGAGTAATATTAAGAGGTATCCGTGCAAAAGAATCTGTTTTTAATGCCAGTAATGTAGCAGAAATCCCTGTTCTTTAGTGTTTCAGCTAGTAGTGCCATCTGTTGACGAACATTGTAGCTAACTTGGAAGCTTGAAATAAAAAAAGTTCTCCTTTAAAGCAGAAGGCAGTAAATCTTACATTTTTATGTTCATACAAATATTTTTTCACATTATCCATTATTTTAATCATCAACTAGAAGAAATATTTTTGCATTCTCATTATATACTAGAAATCATATCATATTTTAATTAAATTAAAAATGTTTTGAAATAAAAAGGCAACAATGTGTTTTCAGATCTGTTCCTCTCTGGGATTAAGACGGCCCACTTACAAAATCGTTGGTAATCTAGACCACTTGATAAATCGAGATGTCTCCACTTGGTTTCCCGTCTATGATTTTTCGGCATGGAATGATGCTGACGATCAAAAAGTAAAGTTCTAGACTTGTTTAAAAAACTCCTTGCAAATATCTTTAAGTGTTTTTAACACATCTGATTGCATAAGTGTTCGAATCTTTATCTGAGTTAGTCTTTCAACAAGAGCTCTTTCACTGCCAAGCTTCACGGAGCTCTTCGCTTTAACAAAATATTAAACTGAAATATGTATATAATTCAAACTATGAACTAAAAAAAACTTAAAGTTTTTGAAGAATAAATTAACGAATCATTAAATTCGTGTTGCAGGAATGATTATAATTGTAATAATTTTACATATGTCACTTATTTACTTCTAACTTCAGTTGCATATGACACTTAGTGGTTTCCTTGGGCCTAATAAGTGCATATCGCTTATAAAATATCTTATACAATATCCACGGTAACTAAACCACTAACCAAAATCCCAAATTGACTTTTTCTAAAACACACAGAGTACTTCCACATTAACTAAGATTCGATCGTAATGATTCGATCTTTGGTCGACAGAGACACTTCAAATATGCTTATATATTATATATTAGTGTAGATCAGCGATTACTTACCCAAGTCAATATTTTTGATGGTTTTGCATTGATGGACAACTTAATCTTGATGGTAACCGTCAACAGTTCCATCATGAATCATTATATTTTTTGATGGTAACTAACATAAGTACCCCAATGTAGGAATTCCATCTGATTTCCGATGGTTCACAAAAGAATAGAAATTTGTTTTGATGGCTTGTTCGCTTTTAACCATCAGAAATTTCCCTCATAGTCTATAAAAGAAACAAAAAAAAACCAAATGGTTTGGATGGCATATTCCTGTGGAACCAACAAGACTTTCCTTTAAACGTCATGGAAATGTATTATTGTAACATTATGAACAATCATAAATTTCCATAGTATACTAAAAATCAAATGTTTGAACGATCATGAACAGCCATTATCATTTTGTAGGAATTCGGATTGATTTATGATGGCCCAACAAAAAAAATGTTTTTATGGTATTTTCTTGAGGGAGAACTAACAAGAATTTTCATTAAACCATCATGGAGATGAACCGTTGAAACCATCACGGATCATCATGGACTGTTGGTTCATAAGAGTCAAACTTCTCTTGATGGTTAACTATCATAGTCTTCAAGTAGCACTTTCCATCATGAAATGATGGAAGTTTGCTGGCATATCAAAGACCATGAGCGCTGAATGGAAAATGTTGGATGATGGTTACCATCAAATGATGTTGGACCATCATGAATCGCACTTAAACCAAGTATCACACACCATTACTCCTTTCTCTTTTAAGGAAGAGGAAAGTTTTTTAATTGGTTAGAGTAAGAGTGTAAATGTTTCTTTTTAAATTAAAAATTTTGCCCAAGTGGGAAGTTTTCAAATGAACACACTGCATATATTGAATGAAATTTTTCATTTAACTCGGCGAACAAAATTATGAAAGAAAAGTCAATTGATGATAATGATTAAAGTTTACCTAATAATTTCAACTGAAGGAATAATATCACCAAGGAACAAGTTTTTCAGATTTATTTTATACATATATTTGATCGTATTTAATTCTGGTGGATGTTATTTAAATATGAATTTAATTACGCTTCTAAAGCTACAGAATTTTTAATGATATTTTTAGCCCATTTTTTGTTGAGATGTCCAAGCCTAAAAACGTTAAGCATATATAAAATATAAAATATAATATAGATAAAAAGGGTCACGAAAATGTTGTGACAAACTTCCAGGTGGCTAAGAGGATTAGGGCATATCATTAAAATTTCAAAAAATCTAAGCCCAAAAATATCATTACATGTGGCTGGGGGAGTTTCACTATTATAATGTGTTTAAAAGCACACGAAGAAACAGTTCATATTATAGAAGCATATCTAGCGGCATAGGACAACATTTTGGTATTACATCCTCACGTATTTTAATTTTGACGATTTGACTAAATCTCCAGAGGTTTACGTAACCCCCTAATATATATAATGTTTTTAAATTTGTATATTGCGACAAAAGTTTTACTAAAAATTTTATATAAATAAAAGAAAACTGTAGCTTGTAGGGGGAAACCGATTTAAGATTTGAAATGTGCGACACGATTTATGATTCTTTAATAAACCACAGAAAAAAGTTGTTCCTTATTGTATTCAATCCGTGTGACTACTCAACTTCAAGCGGGAAATTTGACTGACAGTAACCAAAGCAAAAATCCTCGCTCGTTAACTATTCTTTCGCGAAACAACTGTTTTGTGACGGTTGTAGTGTATGATTAATTATGATGACAATTTGTCTATAATGTATATTTATTATAAAAAAATACTTATGTGCTCCTCAAATTTGTGGATTTTTAAGATGACTAGTGCATTCAGAGTTCATGGAACAACAATTGGATGGCCAATGCAGAGATCAATCGAGCTTATAGTCAGGGGAGCACATGCAAGAAGTGCACAACCACCAGTTCCTGAAACTTTATCGATCCACACAAAATCAATGAAAGGTCTATATAAACTTTTTATTCAAATCTGCAATAAATTTAAACTTAGGAAGAAATTTTTCTAAGCAAAATTTTTTTATCTCAAATTTTATTCCTGTAATAAGATTATTGGGTTTCTTCTTGTTCGTAGTTTTTATACTAAAATACTGTTTTTGTATGCTAACAGTAGACGGAGGGGAAAATTGTCCCTTTTCAGATAGTTTACTCCTGCAAAACATAAAAGTTTTGATGAATTGTTTACATAATTCATGATTCAAAAATTATGAATTATGATTATAGGCAAAATTATCGTACTGTATGGTAATGACATTTCCGATAAAACAAACAAACTATAACTCTGATATTAAAAAAAAATGTTATCTATAAGCCATTCATTTAGTTATTTTTTGGTTCATATGGTAATGGCTTACCGAAAATTCTGGTTTCCAAAATTATAGTTTTTATTACGAAACACTCGCTTGAAGATACAAAACTTGAAAATAAATTTAACCGAAAAAAAAATTATGACATGCTCTAAGAGTCATGATAAAATTACCAAATTTTACACACATTATAGCATAATTTTTCATGGTTAATTTAACCAAAATCATTACCCGAAATCAAAAGGCTTCCGTAAACATTCCTGTGCTCATTGGTGTCCCCATAGAGCCAGAGACACAGTAACTTTAACCACATGCTGGTAGTTTTGACCATACTTTTTTTCTCGGTGTTATTCAGCGTTAGAAATTTTTAGCAGAGAACTAATGTAATTCTCTAAAATCTAAACATATTTCAATTTTGTAATTTTTTATATTTGATGATTACTTAGAAAAGTGCGTCGGTAAAAATTATTGAGCTTTTTGATTTTACCATAGAGCCAGAAACACGGTGAATTTTATTATATTCTATTAGTTTTGAGTATACTTTTTTCTCGGATTACTAACCATACAAGGACTAATAATTTATCTTTATGTTTGCTTAATTCTATCAAACCATTTTTCAGATATAATATGTATTTTTAGTTTTGAATTTTAATTTTTTTAATTGTAATTTCATTTTTAATACAAATTAGTGTGCTGATTTAATTTTTAATGTTTTTATATTGTCTAATTCAATATCGTCATGAATTTTTTGTACTTTTTACTTTTAGATTTGAAACATGCGCGCACAATTTATATAATTACAGATGTTGTGTTCGCAAACTATATGAAAATAACGGATCAATTAGGAAATCAGCAAAGCTTATTCACTTCCAATGACGTCACTCCTATTGGCTTCAAATATAGAAAGTACAAAATAAACAGTGATGGATTGTTTTGCGCTGAAGTGTGTATATAAATTATGATTTTTTATTAACACTTAATTAATATTTAATTTTTTAACCAAGTAAGATTTGTTTTTAAATTGTTTTTGCAATCCATAATGACTTAATACTTCCACAATTTTTCACTATTAATCAGAGGGAGAATTTTTAGCTCTTTTTGTTGAAATTGAAAAAAAAATCAGTATTAATCCTTTGGCGCAGAATCTTTCTTAACATATTATTCGCACTTTTTTTGGCATGATTTTTATGACTCATACTTTGAATTCACTTCAATTTTAATTTCGATTTAATTTTTTAACCGAGTGACAAATATTATAATAAATATTTTAAAAATGAAATACAGCATGAAACATCGGTGTGCTTCTTTCAAAAACGGGACACTTCCCACCAATAATTTCTCAAATTTCCACTTATCCACAGTTAATTTTGATTTACAAGAAGCAATTATTCACCATTGAAATTTTTTAAATTTACAAAATCAATTACTGATAAACGGCACACTTTCCAACAAAAATTTCTCAAATTTCCACTTATTCACAAATAATTTTGATTTATAAAAAGCAATTCATTGAAATTTCCTAAATGTACAAAATTAATTATTGATAAACGGTTTAAACAGTATAAAGAAAATATTTTAACTACTTTTTTGGATTTTATTATTTAATACTAATATAATTTCGATAATCTAAAAAATTTATTTATTCAATAAAGATTGGATATTTTTTTATACTCAAAAGTATCAAAATATATTTTTACTTGTAATTAGAGTGTCAAAAAAAATACCCGGTTTTCCATCTTCGACAAAGGGTTGAAAGGAAGCTCGATAGGACCTAGATGCAAAGTATAAATAAGACCGAAAGTACTTCCAATAACTTAAACATACAGATTATATAGATCTCACCATACTTTAATCAATTTTTCTCCTAAAATTCTGAATACATTTTTTTAAACAAAAGTGTGAGATATACTTAAATATACGTTTATAGTGCCATTTATTATTTTATTGAACCATTATCAAATATGCATAAACATATATTTTATTTTAAAATTAGCTTTCGTTATTGCTCCTTACTGTACTTGATCAAATTACGGCATAAAGTACCGGCACTTTGGGAGCATCATCCGCAAAATACATTTTACCATAAAATTCATTTTTTTCCGTAAAATATCATACAATTATTTTTACATTAATATTTATTTAATTCCAGTGATACGGTGATTTTAAGGTAATTATTGCTATAAAATTTACGGTATATAAGAATTTTTTTCCGTGTCATGTTCCGGTAAGCATTCAGGATACCTGTACTTTTTACCGTAATTTGATCCTTGGTTTTTTACAGTGCAGATCGTGGCAATAATTCACATCACATCTACTTTTGAATCACTAGCTGCTTTAATCGTTTTTTACGTTTTCAAAAATTCGTAATTCTTTGTACCGATTCATACACTCTACGATATTATGCTTTTCTTTCTCGGATAATAATACTAACTTCCTTTCAACAAAAATAAAATTCTTGATTATCAAACGAAGCTACACTAGTAGGGACAATGAAAAAATGAATAAAAATACAAAAATTGCAACTTTCAAATTTCTTTAACAAAAAAAATTTATGAAATTCACAAAAAAAAAAAAAAAAAGAGAAACAAAACTTTGATTTTATGCAGCCTTAACTCTTTTTATAGTATACTGATTGAATATGAAGCATTATATCACTAAGGAAACTATAAGTGCTTTCGTTTTTAATTTTTTTACCTTTGCTTAAACACAAGCAATTTTTAAGAACATTTGCTTAAAAATTGCTTGTGTGCGTAAACTTTTCAATAAATAATATTTTTATTTTATTTCAACTCATTATATTACAATGAAAAAATATTAATATTTTGTTTAGATTTCAACAGAGTTGCAAAATAAGGCTCACTGGCTAAAACCATTTCCCCAAGAATTACCATCAGGAGAGCCAAGATGGGGACTCATCATAAAAATGAACACCCCTGGTCGCAAAATGAAAAGCATTTGGACAATTCCTACAGAATGTGCTCCTAGAAGACCTGTTAATGTTGGTGTTACATTTCAGAGAAGTAAGTCATCCGCATTGTTATTAATATATGCAACTTAATTGTACTTTGAAATGGATAATGAGAAACACGGTAAATAGTGCCTCCTAGCGTCTAAATCATGGTACTACAGCAGAATCCAATTAATCGCAGGCTGTGTGCCAAATCACTGCGTACTGAAATAACCAGTAAGCATTGATTTTTACTACAAAATATAAAAAACAACTTAAAGACACACATGAAAGGTTAGTGCAAGTATGCTGTGTGGAAACAGTGAGTAAAAAATGAGAGTTTTTAAGTAATATGAATGGTTAAGAAATGGAGATTTCACACGTTACATTTCACACTCTCCCATATGTAGGCTCCGCGCAGGCGTCTTGGATTACCAGGGTTGTTTTTCAATTATTGCGACGCATAGAACTCGTGTACGTGATCGCACGTGATACTTTGTGATAGTGCAAAGTCTCTCTAATTGGTTACACCTCTTTGTACGATTATGGTGATTTAAGCGATACCGAAAGAAGTGTTTGGTGACAATTTTCAAAAGCTGTAAAATGAACGTCAAGAAGGTTTATTAGCATATGGCAGCTTTTTTAAACTCAAAATCGCGATATTTATTTGTATCTGTTGAACCCATTATCTTACGAGACTTTTCCTTGAATTTTTAGAACGCATCTTGCATCCTATTTATTTGTTTTTCTTGAACCCATTACTTAATGAGACTTTTACGAATGCATTTTGCGTCATATTTGTTTGTATCTGTTGAACTTATTATTTTATGAAATTTTCCACAGAATTCTTCGAGCGCATCTCGTATATGTATCTTGTACGCATCTTATCTTTGCATATAAATTTAAATATGAGTAGAATATATTCCACCTTACTAAAGTAAAATATTTCAATTCTAGTTGGTAATTTAGTTCGAATGGACAGTCATGAAGCTATTAACGAGGATCGTATAATCATCGGCAACAATGAAATATTTGAAGATGATGACGGAATGCACATCATAAACCATAGAAGAGCTATTGACCAAGAGAACATCCTTAGGAGGGCTCATTCATTGAATGATCTTCGAGACATATAATAAAAGAAAGATTGATTGTTTCTATGTGTGTTTTTTAAAATGGGGTGACATGTAATGCTACAAAAATTAATGTACCACCAAAAAAATATTTTGATAGTAACAAATGTAAGGATTTTTTTTACTAAATAAATTTTAATACTTTTAGTTATTGAATAAATTAAAGCTTGGCATAAAAAAAAAATTTTTTTTTCGAAAAATTATCGAAAGGAAAATTTTTAATTGTTGCTACACTGAGAAGGGCATTTAAGAAGACATTTTAATGATTTTCTGAAATTTTTTGGTTCAAAAGGAAACTTGGCTATAAATATCAAGCCAAAGAATAGGTGTCAAAATTTTTTAAAACTTAAACAGATGATAAAAATATTTAGAAATATATTTTTAAAGAAATTCTTTTGTCCATGCCTTTTATATGGTTCGCACAGTCAATGATAATGCAAATATGATATGAGGCGATATAACAAATTCTGTGTGGCCTAAATTTAATATGTACTGTTGTCTATATCGGTTATAGGCATTGTCCTTCTGTGTTTTTTAATTATTACTTTTAGCTGAGCCGTGCAGGCTCAGGGGAGAGAGCAGTCGCCTTCCAATGAGGTGAACCGGGTTCGAATCCCAGCAATAGCTGGTTTATACGAATTGCACACCCGACTAGCACACAAGACAGTGACAACAAAAAATATAATCAGTGTTAGACGGATCATGTGTTAACGTACCTTTGCGACCAGACTAAAGGTGAGAGGATTTCTTAGACTTTCTCTAAATGTAACGCAAATGCTTGTTAGTTCCATAAAAAAGTCATCCAAGATTAAAAAAAATTATCCCAATACTTGATTTAGAAGTTTTCTTATCTTCTGGATTAGGTTCAAAATTACAAGATTTAACATTGGTTAAAAACATTCTGGGTAGCTTACATTTATTTTATACTATTGTCTATTTCAGTTATTTGCATTGCTTTTCCAGCTTTCTAATTATTATTAAAAAAATGCGCTTTTTACTTCACGGTCAATTTAATAATTTTTTATAATTTTTGGTTCAAAACAGAACTTTGATATCAATATCAAATAAAAGGATAGGTGAAATTTTTTTAAATATATATATATATATATATATATATATATATATATATATATATATATATATATATATATATATATATATATATATATATATATATATATATATATATATATATATATATATATATATATATATATATATATATATATATATATATATATATATATATATATATATATATATATATATATATATATATATATATGCTAGAAAGTACACATAAAATATTTTTAAAAATTTTTTTCTTTTGTCTATATCCTTAGCTATATCCCTATAGTTAGCACGATATGATATTATGAGGTTTAAAAAATGCTGTGTAGTCTACATTTATTTTCTACCATTGCCTATTTCAGTTACAAACATTGCTTTTTTTTTTCTTTTTAATTGTTATTAAAAGCTGCGTTTTAGGGTTACATTCCGAACACTTTAATGATTTTTTATAATTTTTCGGTTCAAAATAGAACTTTGATATTAATATTAAGTCAAAGAATAGGTGTCTAAATTTCAAAAAATATGTTACATATGCTAGAAAATACATATAAAATAATTTTTTTTAAAATTTTTTTCTTTTGTCCACTCAGTTTCCACCACGCAGATAGCTAAGATGTCGCTAAAATCGATGGTTAAACAGATATGATACTATGTGGTTTGAAAAAAGCCCTGCAAACGACATTTATTTAATAATATTGCCTATTTCTGTTATAGGTATTGTTTTTTAATTTTCTAATTGCTACTAAGAGCACCCTTTTAGGGGTTCATTTCACGGACACTTTAATGATTTTTTATAATTTTTTTGTTTAAAATAGAACTTTGATATTGATATCAATTTAAAGGATAGGTGTCAAAATTTCAAAAAATATATACATGTGATAGAATATGCATATAAAATATTTTTTTAAATTTTTTTCTTTTGTCTTTGTTCTTGATATAGTTATTACAAATGTCGCTAAAATCGATTTTTATGCAGACATGTTGTATATAGGTTGAAAAATTCTTTGTAGACTAATTTGTTTTAATATATTGTCTATTTGTGTTATATGTTTTTCTTTTTTTGTTCTCTAATTGTTATTAAGAGCAGCCTTTTAGGTGTTCATTTCACGGACACTTTAATGATTTTTTATAATTTTTTGGTTCAAAATAGAACTTTGATATTAATATGAAATTAAAAGATTGGTGTCAAAATTTCTAAAAGCAAACTTCATATGCTAAATAATGCTTATAAAAGACTTTTAAAAAAATTATATTTTGTCCTTGTTCTGCATATAATTAGCACAGTAGTTATTATAACAAAATAAGATATGTTCAACATTTGATGAATACAAACTAATAATATTTTTTAGTTCAATTTTTGTGATATAGATGTCAGCATTAAGGGAAGAAACGGAACTCCGTGATAAAAGGTTGACTTCAAGACTGACAATGTTTCGATTCTGTTGCCTTTTTGCTGATGATATAATCGTAGATTTTTCTTAAAGGTTGAAAATTTTTATATTCTATGAATGTTAATTATTAAAACTCGTTATTTATGATATTTGCATAAACACTAAACGTTAAACTTTTGCGATTGCCAAATTAAAAAGTGGAATTAAATGGAAATTCAATGCTTTTATTTTTTTGCATATATTTATTAATCGGTAGATAGATATCTGAATCTCTAGGTAGGTATTTTGAAGCGGCGTTACCCTCATTTTATTAAACAAAGCCCTTTATTTTTTTTTTTCTTTAAAAGTTTGCAGTAGATGACCTTACAAATTATCGGAGGGAAAATAGCTTTCCATTGACATTTAAGAATTAGTGAAGTTTATTGTGAGTATATAACTTCCATAATTTTATAAAAGAGTTAACAAAAAGAAAGTAATGGGCAGGAAAAAGTATTAGTTTTTGCTCTGGACGAGGAATAAATACTTTTGTCAGTTTTGAAACTGTTTCACTTCCAGTTGCTCTTTTACTATCTATGTATCTCTCTCTCTTTCTCTCTCTCTCTCTCTCTCTCTCTCTCTCTCTCTATATATATATATATATATATATATATATATATATATATATATATATATATATATATATATATATATATATATATATATAGTTATATAGCTAGTATATATATATAGTATATATATATATATATATATATATATATATATATATATATATATATATATATATATATATATATATATATATATATATATATATATATATATATATATATATATATATATATATATATATATATATATATATATATATATATATATATATATATATATATATATATATACTAGCTGTATAACCATACTTTACACTGGGAGAGTAAAAAAATAAATAAATCATTATTGAGAATCACTACGAAATCAAAACTGAAAATCATATATCGACCCAATTAAAGAACTTGGTTTAAGAACCAGGTAAATGAAATTTTTAGGGGAATTAATAAAGCAGTAAAAATAAAAAAAGTGATTGTTTCAATACTGCAAATATGTTTAGTGGTACAAAACTCTTTTTGCCTTCACTCAAATCTTAACATAACTAATTACATCAGTTTTCAGTATGTTTGCAGGATTTTTATTTCAAATTGGGCAGGGGTAAATATATAAAAACAAGGAAATATTTGTCCCCCTTTCTCAGAGATTGGTAATAAAATAGTTCGGATTCAACTTTTTTTTTAGTTCTGAAAATGTAACTTACCTGACTCTTTCACTAAGTTTTTCAATTAATATAGTTTACATAATAAAAATTTTTTTATTTCATATTATTTGTTGTCCGTTTTGGTGACTTTGCCTTATTGAAGTAACCAAATTCCGTTTCTTTTTTGTAATTTATCCCATTAGAACAAAGATAACATGTATTTAGTATCACTTCGCATGATGCTATTGCACTATCAAATAATTTTCTAAGGTACATATCCCCTTCGAGGACCGTAATACGCTTATTTCCAAAGTATCAGTATGTACTACATTGATAGTGTAATAATAATCACCAAATATATATCAAAATGATATTTAATACCTTTATTAATTATATTTGAAACATATTACGTAACCCTTCATCATTTTACTTTTGTGAAAAATGCATTTATACATGACAGCCAAAAAAAACCAAAATTTTTTCTTTAAAAAAAAATATAATTCCTATTCGAACTTGATAAGATTTTTAGAGCGTGGGTATTTCTCTATATGACCTTTAATTTACTATTAAAATATTTATAAGTAGAAAAGAAACAAAATTATTTATATTCCAAGCCATTAAAATACTAATACACTATCTTTGCTACTTCTGAAAAAAATTTCTGAAATTGCGTTGTAGAATTGTTATCAAAACTGCACCAATTATCATAATACTAGTAGAACATATTAACGTTAGTAGTGCACAATAAGTAAGCGTCATCCGTAAATTGCGATTTTCTACGGTTTTCCTATTATCCTTTTTTTCCTTTAAGTTCGCTTCTTAGCACATAGCTTATTTTGTTTTATTTCAATTAATTAATATTATCAGTAGAAATTAAGCATTAGTGTCAATAATAATATCGTGATTTTTTACGGCTCTCCAAAATAGTATATACTCTCCATTATTTTTGCTTTTTAGTAAGTAAGTTTTTTAATATCAATTAACAAATTACAAACATTAATTAAGCATCATTGTCGTTAATGATAGTATGATGATTTCTTATGTTTCTTCTATATAAATATCATTACTTTTGCGTTCTAATACATAGTTAATTTATTCTACTTCAATATGCATATATTACCTAAGTTAGGCGAACCAAATATATCATCACAAATTACATCAATGTAATATTTTATATCTATCTCAATATATTTGGTACTTATTACATAATCATTCAACATTTGAGTTTATACATATTTGTCAGTAGCAGTCTAGTAAACTCGAATTTAAAAAAAAACATATATTGGAACTTCATAAGGAATTTTCAGCATGACCATTTCTCTTTTTGACCTTCAATTTATTGTTAAAATATTTATAAGTAATGGTAAAAAAAATTTCTTTTAATTATAATTCCTTGAAATATTAATACTCTATATTAACTACCACAGGAAAAAATATTTTCTGAAACTACGGAAAATCCGTTGTTGAATTTTGATCAGAAGCAATTGGCCAATTATCATAATACCAGTAGTATATATTACCGTCAGTGATACATATGAATTAAGTGTCATCTGTGAATGGCGATTTTCTACGGTTTTCTTAAACGAATTTCCAATTAATCTTTTTTCCATGAGCTTGACTTTTTAGCACATTGCTTATTCGCGATCGCAACGCTCGAGTACGCCGTCTAGCGGGAGCCTGTAAATATCAGACATTAATTTATCACGTTTTCATTTAGTTCCATCAAAGTCATTGACAGAATCAGACGCCATTTTTTAGCAGCAAATAAGAAACAAAATTTCCCTAAGGAAAAGGCCGAAGAACTTGAAAAAAATCTCCAGAATATTAGTAAATCTTTCAGGAACAGAACACGAAGAAAAATTCCTCAATAATTTTTAATTTCTATTATCAACAAACTTGCAACTGATGACTTCCGATTTCGGATACTGTTACAGATGTGTGTATTAAGGTAAAATGCATTTCTTCTGTCTTCAATTCATTACGAATTAAAGTGAAGTCAACATTGCTTTCGTCATTCCAGTGAATAAATATGAATTCAGAACATACAGAATTGTAATAGTTATAACATATTCTTCTTCGTTATAGAATAATATATATTTCTGTATCCATATAATTCGGAAAACAACAATAAAAAATTATCCAAGTTACTTGAAATAGGGCCATTTGTGCTGATTCTTAATTAATTTTAATCGTTTTCTTGGCAAGTTTTTTTTAGTTTTGAAAGAATAAGTTCAACTAGAATTCAGCTATTCTGTTTTCAGCTACATATTCAAATTCATATCAATTATAAAATTTTGCTGTGTTATCTAAAAGTAATGAAGGGTATGTTATCTAAAAGTAATGAAGGGATAAACTATGTATCTATTATTTGAGAATAAATTTTTCAAACAAGGAACTTATCATTTTGGAATTCTCCGGGAATTATAAATCAGGTAAGTGCAATGATTTTTACAATAAAAAATTTGCTTATAAATATTTTTTTTCATTTGATGATGGTTCTCTACAGAATGGTTTTTTACGTCTGATTAAGAACTATAAGAATAATAAAAAAAGAAATAATATGAAAGTTTTTATTTCAATCTAAAGAATTCTTAAAATCGTTTTTTTTATTCTAAGAATTCTTTATTTTCCGTTTTTTAGTTTATAATTTTTTGATAAAAATTGTTCTCAAAATACTTTTTTTGAAAAATTAAATGGTATAACATTATGTGTTTATGTATACTTCTTGTATATTCCAATGTTTGAAGTAATATGATTCAGAAAAGTATGGAATAAAAATTCGGTACTTACGTATTAACGCCACCGCCGCTACAGATTTGGCGGTTTTTAAGTGCCGCCAATCTACACTTAAAATTTTTGCGACAATTCATAAAATAAAACACTTTATTTAAAATCAAAATAGTCAATCAGATTTCGGTGGAAAATGAGCCGATATAGAGTTTAGCATAGATTCAAAACAATCATATCGCCATATGAACTCTGATAAATAAGATTCCAAATGAAATAACATTTCCAAAACGTACGTTTATCAAGATAAAGTTTCATGTTGTGGGAATTGGTACATTTTCGTTTTTTCGGTAAAATATTTCCCTCCTGAAAAAATAAAATTGCATCTTGTTTTGTTTTTGGCAAATCCCAAAGACGAATTTTCGTAGCACTAAAAATGGCGACAAAAAAGAATTGTTTTTTTGTTTTTGTTTCGTCAGCATTCTCTATTTTACGTTTCTTAGTTTCTAAATAATGATTTTTATTGAAACTTGAAATTTTTTGATAAAAATTGTTGTCAAAAAACTTTGTTTACAAAATTAAATTTCATAAAATTATGAGGCTTATGTATACTTTTTGCTCATTTTAATTTTTGAAGTAAACTATAGAATGTAAAGTTTAAATGGGCCTTTCATGTTATATCATTAAATTTAGTAATACTATTTCTCTGGCATTAGGTTTTAACTCTTATAAGAATATACATATTTTTTTCTGTTAATGTACAAATATTTTTCCGATGTGTTTTGGATATTCCTTCTCTAATAAAAAGAGATACCATTTTGTTTTCGGTTGTACAAGAAAGAATATCAAGCATTTTTCTTTTTTAAATTTAATAAGCCACATTAAAGAAGGAACGTTACAATGCTACACGCTACATTAACGACGTCTCCAGAGTAACTGAATGACGGTTCATATAGAAATCGCAGGTATGCGTCTCATACAACAACGCCCCCTATAGTTCGTTGCGATCGCGAATTTTATTTTATTTCAATTAATACACAGTATCAATATTAATTGAGCATTAGTATCAATAATAATGTGCAGATTTTTTTACGGTTACCCAAAGCACGAATAAGTATCTTTTCTACTATTTTTTGCTTTTTAGTTCAGAAGTTACTTTTTTTTATTTCAATTGATACATATTACCAACATTAATTAAGCATCATTGTCGTCAGTGATAGTATGACGATTTCTTACGGTTCTTCTAGCTCTAGAGAAATAAATATCTTCACTCCATTTATTTTGCTTTCTAATATATTGCTTATTATTTTATTTCAATATGCATGTATTATCATAATTAATTAATCATGTCTGGCGTAATTGAGCCTCATTGGAGCCAATTTCTTATGTTTCTCTTAACGAACTAGTACCACTTTCCCAATTATGTTTGCTTTTGATTACATAAATATTTTGTTTCTGTTCAATTACCGTTAGTTTTAAATAAGTAATTTTTAGAAACACGTTTAAAAGAATTAATATAAATAAAATAAAAACACGCGGTATCAGACAAAGCTAACATTTGGTGACGTAGACTACGCGTTCTACCACGTAATGTTCATTAAATTCATCAGACATAGAATCCCAAGTCTTAATCTGACATAGCGAATATAAAATAACTAAATATTTAAATAGTTGCAATAAACTATTTTTTGGTCAAGTAGAGCTATAAGCTAGCAATTATCACTGATGTATCTTTAAAATATCTGAAAATTAATTCGTTAAATTTAAAACAATGGCTAATGCTTAACCAATCAGAAAATTTCATTTCGTTTTTCTCTCATCCTATTAGAACGATTTGTCGTAGAATGTTCTAATGACGACAGTGACCTTCCTCGTTCTTGAAACTATCTGTATGCTAAATTTCATAACTTTCGGTTGAATGGTTTAGGAGTCTATAAGGGACACACAGACAAATATATATATATATATATATACAAAAATATCAAGGCACCTATTCTTAAAGGACCAAACAGCAGTTAAAGTAAAAGTTCTGCCTCTAGGGAAGAAAATATGAAAATGTTTGCTTAGCGACTTTAATTGTTCCATTAACACCAGATTTATATGTTTTTATCTTAAGTTTCTGCCTAGCATAAAAAAAAGCTTTCAGATTCGAACGCAGATTAATGGACACTTTCGCGGTAAAGTGAAAATTATTTGCTATACGAAAAAATATTCAGTAACTTTATTAGCACTCGATATTTTTCTTATTACCTTATTATATCTAACTATTACATGTCAAAATAATAATCTCTCACAGTAAAACTGAATTTAAAATAATAATTGTTTGATGCTAAGTTTTTTTTATGTATATAAAATAAGAGTTAAAGCATAAAATCTATTTCTAGTTTTTAAAAAAAATAGTTGCCTCAAAATAGGATAAAGCACTTAGCATCCAGTTTAAAATTTTTTTTCTCATAATTCGATAATTATTTCTTGGGGATAATGAATTAATAAATTTCAAATAATTAAAGAATAAATTTCTTCTCTATTTAGAAAAAATATTTTCTTCAAGAATTCAAAAATTCTTGTCAAATACAATTGCTCTAATTACCTTGAGTTTTCAAAGTGATAACAGTAAAAAGAAAGAAACTTTCAAGACCATATTAGGAAATTTTACCTTTGAAGCCTTAGATTATATTTAACAACTAAGATAGTGTTGATTAAATAACAGTCTAAAAATATGAGCAAAATCACAACTTAAAAACATGTTTGATAATTGTTAAAGCAAGATTTGTTATAAAAAAATATTTTCATTTCTTTAATTATTACTTTAAAAAACTAATATCTAATTTATTACATTTTTAAAGAACATTTAATAATTTTTGTAGAATAATATCCACAAATCAAATAATCATAAACATTAAAATATTTACGAAAAATTATTATTAAAATATTATTATTCTTAGAATACACGAAATCAGTTCTTAGACTCATTTATTTGTTAACGCACGTTATTTAATTTTTTTAAAAACAAAATTCATTAACTGCAGTAGCGAGCTGTGATTCATACGACACTCATACTTTAAAATTTGATGCCAGAGTCTAATTTTGAAGATTTGTTATGTTAATTTACGTCGCACTAGAACTGCACAATGTTTTGATTTTCAATGCTTTGAAGATTTAACAAGTCGTTTTACACAATTAACTAATTAAATAAAAAATAATTTTATAAAAGGAACATTTGAAAGTAAACCTTAATATACATGTGGTGTAACCAACATACGAGGTTCAAGTACCAAAGCTAGTGACCTGGCGAACCTGCAAACCTTAATGTATAATCAATGTATTCTCTGTAATCATCTTCCTGAAGTGTAACCTAACTGAACTGAATTTCAATTGAATATATACCACTATAAAATTTTGCTCTTTCTCTACTTCTGAGCTCTGCCTTACGTCTATTATTTTGATCTACGTATTTAATTATAATCCTGAATTTTTTAAATTTAGTTGTTAAAATGTAATTTAAGTTGTGTATAAATTTCATATTTTTCCTTTAGGTTTCCTTCTTTCTTTAAAATTCCACACTACAGTCAATAAGAGGACATTCCGCCAAAGCTCATTCCAAGTGCACCTCGCTGCATGCAAACACTGGTTGCTTTGTTTTCTTTCAGGGTCCAACTTAAAACTCCTAGCCTTCTATTAGAGTGTGCAATTTTCATTTACAGTGTCTGCAGCCCGTCTCAAATTTGAATCGGTTCGGAGAAGAAGTTTCGGCCGCCCTTGAAAACAAGCAGTAGTTCCTTCATAATAGATTTGCATGAATATTAAGAGCTACAGCTGAAATTATATGGAAAAAATTAAACTTTACATTTAAAAACTATTAATCACTGAATATTTATTTGAAACTCAAATTATTTTATTTGAGAATGTTTTTAAAAAATTGCAATACGTTTTAGAATGAAATTCAATAAGTAATTTCACCTATCAATTCCTGTGCAAAAAATATCGGTAGCAGCACACAAGAAACAAAAGATATCACAAAGGGTAGGGGATTAACGAAGGGAATTTAACTCTTAAACAACTTCCAAGTAAAGTATCACATCTATTTTTAAAAAAAAAAAAAAAAAAAAAAAAAAATATTTATGTATATATATATATATATATATATATATATATATATATATATATATATATATATATATATATATATATATATATATATATATATATATATATATATATATATATATATATATATATATATTTTTTTTTTTTTAAGTAGAAGCGATTCATTCTAGTTTCTGATCACGAACAATATGGCGATGTTGTAAAAAATCATGAATAAGTTACAACTCAACAGTTGAAAATGTTTTTCCAGTTTTTTATTACTCCCGAACCGAATTTACATCCACTAATATTTTCTTGCGTTTTCTGGCACAAAATTGCACTGACTAAAAATGATATATTAAGGAATATTTAATTAGTTTTTAATAAATGTTTATTTATTAATACTATAGCATGTCTTTACACAAAATTAATGAAATAGATAATTTTAAAAGTTCGAGTTTTAGATCGAATACTATTTTATCTTATATAATAATAGCTCAAATATTAGAAGATAGGATTCAGGAGTCTAGCATTTTCTAGCAGTACAGTATTGTATTGCAACTTCCTAATGTTAGATAATATTATTTTGCTACCGGGTAATCATATAGTTCATAAATTAAAATTGTACATAAGAATTTAAGCACATAAACTTAACCTACTCTATGCTACAAGGCATCATACAATAGTTATTTATTCAATATTTTTCAGCTAAAAAGTAAGATTTAGAAAAATCTTTTAATTCAACAGTCATTCATCGTTATGATATTAAGGTTATATTGTTTCAGAAATTAAAAGGATTTTTCAAGGATTACTAACTAATACTTGAATGTAGATATTTAATATCATATTTTGATTTTCATAGTTTTGGACAATATTTTACATGATATTCATTACAGTTTTAACCTTTTTAAAAAAATTAATTTAAACTTAGATTTTTTTTTTATAAAATTAACAAAAAAATGCTGTTTCATAATATGTAATAAGATTTGTCAATCTTGGTAAATTTAATGTGATACTTTAGAGCATGGCATAAAAATCATTTATTCAGTTAAATCTACGTTTTATTTTTATTTAACTAAATGTGTGGCATTAAGAACCATAATCTTTAAAACCAGAATTGCCATTAAACTTTTACTATTTGAATGGAAAAATTACTAAATGACTGGTTTAAATACAGTATATTTTAGTTTTACTTTTCAAAACCATGGTTTCTTGTTCACCAGGCATGTCTTTACCAAGCAAAATGCTAATTTTTTCTGATTTCTTTTCTATGTACGTTGTAATTAAACAATTAGTTTTAACAGAAATTTATGGAAAAATTATAAATAAAATTTTAAATTAAAAATTAAGTTTAAGCTCTTAATCTGTTGCAGACTAGAATGTAAGCAATAATTTTCTGCATTTTATTTGTCAAATATTTGAGAGCTTTGATGCTTAATTTCCTTGTTTACATCATACTTAAAGCTTCGCAGTTAAGATAAAGATAGTGCATGTTTTTGCAGAGAGTTTAATTACAAAATTTGACATATTAAAAACAAGTTTTGATATTTGATAAAGTTAATGACTTGTAATTGAAAGCACAAATATGTCATCAATGTCTGATTTTTTTTAACATTCTGGAAGCTTTAATTTCTGAAGAAAGTGAAAACAACAACGATATTAAGTACAAAAAAATGTTTTTAATAAACATAGTGAGATGAGCAAACAAAATATCTTCAGTAGCTTTGAGGTTTAAGACCGATTACAAATAATTTTCCTTAATATCATTGTCAATTGAAAGCACGATTTCCTTCTAATACGATTTTATCAATGTTATCCTACAAAAATATTTTTTTTTTGCTTAAACAAGAGTTAAATCTTCTAATATTTCCTTGTGCCGCTTGCTTCTCCTAATCGATGTCAAACTAAATAATAATGATTTTAAATAAAATAATAATAATTTTTTCATAAATTTGTGAAAGGAAAAAGATTGATAAGTATCACTAACATAATTTTCTTTTTCATTGTGATTAATTGAGATTAATCAGTAACAACTCTATAATTGATGAATTTAAGTTAAGAAATTGAAAGGAAAAACCAATATTTTAATGTACAATGTATGTTTTTATTTTATTCATCTTCTTTTGCAAATTATTGCCCAGAAAATAATTGCTTCCATGCTAGCTGAATATAAAGTAAAAATATCATAAAATATCACTTTATTTGAAGTTTTATTTTCAGAAATTAAAGCCTACATGATAATATAATAATGATGAAATGGAATGAACGATCATTAGTAATAAAAGAGCATGCTTAGCACGAGCTTCTTTTTAAAAGTATTATTTTGATTAATGTTACCATGTTTTCAAAAATACAAAAAGGTGAACAATTGATAAGTTTATCTTCTCATATTAATTAATTTGAAGACTAAACGGAATTGTGCAATTCATGAGCAGTGAACAAAAAAGTTAACACCTTAATAAATTTCGATCTAATGATTGGAATTTCACGAAAAAGGACTCATGCTTAATGGTCTGAGTGCCTAACTTTAAATATTGTTATAAATTAGATCATACGAATTTTTAAATTGCGAAATCAGATTTCAAAACATAAATTCTCTCTGAATGAACATCCATTTTTTTAAGAATTTTGTTTTTCGTTTCAAAAAATATCGATCACAAATCTGGAAAATATAGTCCCAATAGCTTAATTGGAGAGCGATTGAAATTTCGGACCCCTTAATGTCAATTTCACATTTTTTGAGTAATTCACAGTTCCTCAGAAACTAATGAAATGAATTAAAAAGTTCAATTTCCACGCAATTATTAAACTAAGTTATTCAAATTTTCGCATAAAAATGTTTTTTAATAGATATCTATTATTTTTTTGCATCAAATTTATTCTACTGGTAGGTGATTAAATCAAAAATTAGGAATGAATGGGTTAAATGGTTATTGCATCTCATAGAAAGGTATCTTTGAGATGGCAACATAGCCAAAGAGTTAAATTAAATATTACGGGAACCAAACTTTCGACCTATCTTCGGCCTAAATTATTGGAATCCCAGATTCCCAGATTGCGACAACACCTCACGTCTTAAGAGTGAAGAAACCAATATCTCCGGAACAAATAAATGTATGGGGTTTCAAAAATTATGCTTTGTATTGTCTGATTTCAAACATTTAAAATGTAGCCAGCCTGAATTACTAAGCATATTTAAGGTTAACCCTTAAAATTAAATTCTGCTTATTCTGTTATTTAGTTATTCTATTTTTTAGCACCTTTCCACAACCGACGAAATTTTTTATATTAAACTCGGAGAAAACAATTCTGGAAAAATTATCTTACTGCATGGTAATGACCTTTCTGGTAAATGGACATAAATTTTACAAGAAAAAAATACAGGCTATTAAAACCAAAAACCAAAACAAAATATAATATATGAAACGATATTAAAAAATTTCATTTGGTAATTTTTCCCTTTCCTATGGTAACGGTTTACAGAAAATTCTGATTTTCAAAATTATAGTTCTTATTACAACACATTTAGTAAAAAAATACAAAACTAAAAATACAAACTAATACTAAACTAAAAATACAAATACTAAACTAATACTAGAGTAAATTTAACCAAATAAAATTATCAAATAAAATGCCAAAATTGCCAAATGACATATTAACGAATATTATCCCATTTAGCAAATTTTATCCCGTATTATAAAATCATATTTACTTTAATCATTACCAGAACACTTCGGTAAATATCACCGAGCTTTTTGGTGTTCCCCTTGAACACGGTAAATTCTATTGTATTCTGGTTGTGTTAACCATACTTTTTGTCTCAGTGCAATATCATTCAACATTTTCTCTTTTGATTGTAACAAAGTGATCATTATTCTACTAAATAACATTCGAGAGACATTTATTTTAAAATTATATTTGCCGTTATTGATTTAAAAGTTGTCAAACTACGAATTTCAAAGAACAAGGTTCAAGTAAGAAAACGGCAAGTCAGAAATCACAAGTTCAAAAAATCACTGAAAGAAGGAGTTTAAAAATATTTTAAAGACAGAATTTACACATTAATTTTAGGTGTATTACGTTTTCTACCCTCCTATTGCGAAGGTTGCTTTTTTAATGCAAGTTAAATATGCCTGTATACAACAAATCAATTTTAGTTTTGGTGATTTAGATGACTGTATGGAGTGACTTCAGTTTCCTCCTGTTATGGAGAATAGAACACTCTCGAGGATTGTTTTCTCTTATAAAGTTATGTAATGTCTAAGTTTAGTTACAATTTTTCTTGTTTAATAAAAATTTTTGTAAGTTCAAAGATGACTTTTTCATCATGCTTGCTGAGCATTTTTCACTACGCTCTCAACTATGCCAGCTAAAGTGCTGTCTTTATACATGATTTTTCAATAGATTACATCTGTGCTACGAGTATGCTTGTTTTACAAATTAATTCTATTTTTAAGAATAAGTGTGTATGCATCCTAAATTAACAGTTATTACTTTGAATTCTATCGTAAAAATAACTTTATGGATTCCTATGTGTATCATATTTTTGTGTGTTATTGATTACCAAAACATGAGAGCAACTACTATACACGACGGTTTTATTTACGGTGTTTCATTACATTTCTTTTAGTATCACGTAGTTACTACCATTTCTGATGTTAAGATACACCACAATGTCGGAAAGATGAGTGATAGCAATCCTACCATAACTTAGACATTTAAAACTTTCATTGATAAAACGTATACATTTGTTTTGTTAGTTACATCGTGTGTATAATACATAATGAAAGAAAAATGCATCATCAAGTTTGCCGTTTATAAGTAAGTCATACTATCTTCAAGTGTGCATAATTTGTATATTAGTTTCATCGAAATGATTGCATGCCAACTTGTAATAAGGAAGAATTTTATGATTATAACGTAATGATTTTGCATTGCGGTTTTTCAAAAGAAAGTCATTGACCCATTTTTTATCAATTACTAGTCTTTACTCATTCACAATAAAGAAAACTCTTATTACAGCAGACTAATAAAAATATCAGCTCTGACGTATAACAAATTTCACTCTGTATAATGAGTTGTAAATCCTGGCCTTCTAGTTACAAAGTTCTAGTAGCAATTTCTTTTTCCTCCAAATATTTATTCAGTTACATATTGACGTAAAAAAGGATTAAAATATTATTATCAGTATTATTTTTATCAATAAAAGGTTTATATTTTATCAAAATTTGAAAAATGAATCTATAACATTTTCCATTCAGGGGTACTTAGAATGAATTTTAATTTTTTTCTCATCTATCTACTCTATGAAAAATTCCAGATCAAATTACAGTTAAAAGTACTGGTGCTCTGTGTGAAGCATCCGTCAAATCCTTTTTAGCTTAAATTTGACAGTAATATTTATTTAATCACAGTAATACAGTGATTTTACAGTAAATGTCACTGTACAAAAATTGTGGTTAGATCAGATTTTTTCCCATAAAATTTTACTGTAAAAAGAACAGGCGACCATTTACTTTGTTCCGTAATTTGATCTAGAACTTTTCACAATGTAGTGTTGTATTGAAACGTTAATGTATTTTGATTGAATAGAAATGCTACATCATACAGGAAAATATCAAAAAAATATACAACTCGTGAGACTGGAATATTTTGCAGCACTGGAAGCCGTAAGTCAGTTGTAAAAAGGCATATTTATAGAAGTTTTGCATCGAATACCAGAAAGTATTCCAAGCATACATAAAGATTTGAATACATATCCAAATAATGAAATTTAAATTTTAATTATACTGTATTGTTTTGTGATTTAATGTTTATGATTTAATTTTTGTAAAAGTAAGATAAATTTAAGTTAATATTTTTAGGTTTAAAAAACAGCATAACACAAAACCAGTTTACATACATACATATTCCTCTTCATTTCGAATTGGATCATGGGGCTTCTAAAATAGCTTTCCATTTATGTCTATTTGTGGCCAGATATTTCTCCTTTATCCGTGTCTTTTCTATTATTTTCAATTCATTTGCAATCGTCCTGCACCAAGTATTTTTGGGTCTTCCTCTTTTTCTATTTCCCTAGGGGTTCCAATCAAAATTTTAAATTTTTCTGGTTTACGTAGATTATGACTAATCCATTTCCATTTACGTTTTGATGATCATTTTCATTTGCATTTAAACTGTTTACAACAATAAATGAGTGGCAAAAAAAACAAAAATTAATTTAGTACGTGAGGAAAAAAGTAATTGTATGTTTGCTTAGTAATGCTTTGTTCTAATTATCTAAATGACTGAAGAATGGGAAAAACTTTCAAAAAATCATTATGCAGTGATAAAAAATGAAACAATCACTTACAATCGCAATAGAACTAAAAGGTCGAAATTTTCGTAGATATAGCATAGGTCAGAAAATAAAGGCATGCATTTCATTAACATGTATCACGTCGTGAACGCACACTGCGATTTTGATTTTATTTATCTACACTGAGAAAAAAAAGTATGTTTGTGAATCTATTTGAGTTTGTTAATTTTTACCGAAATTTTTTAATAATCATTTTTTTAAAATGAACTATAATATGTGGTTTTATAATGGGTGTTCAATTTTGGTATATGTAGCAAAGTTTGATAATTTTATCACGATATCTTAGAGTATGGCATAAAAACCATTTATTCGGTTAAATTTACTTTTAAGCTTTGAATTTGTTTCTAATTATGTGGTAATAAGAACTATAGTTTTGAAAGCCTAAATTTCTAGTAAACTGTTACCATATAAGTCGAAAATTTACCAATTGAAGGGTTTGAATACAGTATACTTTGTTTTTATAAATCAGAATTATGTTTTTTTTCTGGAAACATAATTACTAAACAGTACGGCATTTTTACGAGAAAATTTTTTCTCCGTGTAGAGCGAATATTCTTGAAATTCATCAAACGTCGTCGTTTTCAATATTTTGATTTTCATAGAAAACTTACTTTCACATCTGATAGTAATATCAAAAAAATTCAAACACTTAAACCAATTTAAAATTAAATTTCTGTTTCGCCTTTATAAAAATGTTAACATTCATGTTTTCTACTTTCAAAAGACTGTAAATTTTTACTCGAAAACTAACTGGCCGTAATTCTTCTTTCACGTAATTAGAATATTCAACATTAAAGAAGTTTCTTTTTTTCTTCATGAAGCTTTTGCTTTTGAACGGAGCATTTTTCTATGATATGATATACATTTGATTAGTTGAATGTAAAAAATGCCACCATGTTTAAAAGTACGAATTTGTCGATTAACAGTTGTTTTTGCGAAGTGTGTTTTTAAGAATTCTTTGATGATTTATGTTAGGAAATGCTAGTGATTGAAAAAAACATTTTTGTATAAGTTTTGGCCCTTAGCTGTTAAATTCTGTATCAAATTAACAGTAACTGTGCAAAGAGACGGGACTTATGTACGTTTATTCTTTCCAGAGTAAAAGAATAAGCAATACAATAAATTCTGCTTAATCCGTTACACGATTTTTTTTAGAAATTAATACATATGTGTTTCCTGACGAAAACCGAAAGTAAAAAATGAAAGGACGTAAATTTACTTGTCTCGCTTAGTTTTGAAATTGAATATTTTCGCATGCACTTTCGTTACTTTTTCATAAAAAACTGCTTTTTTTCAAAGTAAATCCTTACATTTAAGAAAGTTTAAGGAACTTTTAAAAAAGAAACTTTCCCAACTAAATAATTTTTAACATTGACGTTTTAACAATAAATATATTACTGAAAAACGAAACTTTATCTCTATATAAATATAACCATTTTGCAATTAATTAATACTAAAATGGAATTTATTGCGCTGGTTGTTTCTGTAAACCTCTTAATCAGCACACGCAAGCAAATGGTATGTAAACGTAAATAACTCATTTACAGGTGCTTTTTTCTTCCATTTTTTTTCTTTGTTGAAAGTATCATTGTTGCAAGCCGTGATGGCTCAGGGGATAGAGCGCTCGCCTTCCAATGTGGTGAACTGGGTTCGACTCCTAGCGACAGCTGATCGGTACAAACTCCACATCCGGCTTGCATCGAGCACAATGCTGACGTCAAATATCCTCAGTGGTAGACGGATCATGGGTTACTCTCCTTGCCGTCATGGTTAGGGAGATTTTTGTAGCTTTCCTCTTCATGCAACACAAATGCGGGTTAGTTCTATCAAAAGTTCTCCGCGAAAGCAAATTTCTCCCATAACGTGATACAGGAGTTCCCTTGTCTTCTGGATTAAGTTAAAAATTACAAGGCAACGGATTTGAACATTAGTAGTCGGAAACCCAAAAAATTGGATCAGCTGTTTAACGACGGGTATCAAATAAAATAAAATTGTTGCACAAGTGTGTTTATTAACTCTTACGTTCATTTTAGTTTGCTTGCATGAATTAAATAAACGTCAACAAAAGGACGCAAACTATCCTAGACTTTTCTTCATATTTAAACAAGGATATTAAATCACCTTTGTTGCAATGGTTAAATCCCCCTTCAAAGCGAATTGCTTATTATACTTAGAATACCTACTTGCGTACTTAGAATACTTTGTAATTATGTTAACATTATAGACTATCAAAATCAAGTTGAAATCGCCGCATAGACAATGTTTACTTTTATTCAACGCTAAATGAGAAAAAAAAGCTTGGTGTGTTAAATGAATTTTAGAAAGAAAAAAAAAGTTAAATACCGACATTTCGACACGCAGAAGTTGCGTTTTATAATTAAATATGCACACTTAAGTCAATTAATTTACCGATTTGCTGATTGCTTATCAAACAAAATTACTGAAGTTTATTTTTACAAGCTGATTAGAGCAGTATAATTTTATTTGGCTTTTGCTTCCTTTTGTACAATTTAATTAATCTTAAGTTTTTCGGAAAGTTGATTATTTTTTATTATCTATGTGTGTCAAAGAAATGCTAGGCAAGCTTCGAAGAGAGATCAAAAATACTTTAGCTATCTTTTGTCCACTTTAAAGCTTTTCGAAGAAGTGCTTCCTCGTAAAATTAACAGCATTAAAATCTGCTAACTTTTAAATGAAATTAAATTCTTCATAAATTTGAATGGAAAGATTTCGTAAGGTTAACTAACAAGATGACATGAAGATTTATGCAGCACTTGTACCCAGCAAAAAAGGCACATTTTATTCCAATTAATGTGCAAACTTAAAGGCATAACTTTACCGTATAATACTGAAATGTAGTGGATTTTCAAAAGTAAGAATAATTAATTTTCAAATTATAAACTATTTAAATTTTTTGTTCTCACAGTTTTTAATTAAACTTTATCTTTACTCTGAGTTTTTTTAAGGACTTTTTTTTTTACAGGTACTTCAACTAGTTACTTTTAAAACTCGTGTTAAACTCGCTACTTTTACCTTAATTACTTATACCATATCTATTAACTCTTTCGAATTATTTTATTCTTGTATTTAAAGTGGTAGCAACTTTTATAAAATCACATATTATTCTTGAATTTAGACTTGAACACGATAGATATGTTCAATATCAAGAATAAGAGATAACACCAATTGCTGCACATTGTTGGAATCTTGGGCATAAATTAAATTTTGTAAATGCCAAAATTACTCCCGCAGAGTCACATCAGCTCGTATTGATGCTCTAGAATCGTATTTTATGCACTTAAATGATGATTCTCTTGTTAACGACATTAACTCCTCTCCACCTCTCCATAGCATGTGGAAATGCATTTTACCTGATTCCCCTCTCTAAGCCATTTTTTTTTGTTCTGTTTTTCATCGTTTTTCTTTCTCGGCTACTGTTTTTTCTAGTTTTGTTCTACACCTTTATTTTTCCATTTTTATTGAAAACTTCACGTTTTGTATTTCTAACCATTTTTGTTTCCTCTCATTCAGTCTGACAAGTTTTGAAAGTGGACGCCAATTTTTGAGTGTTTCAGCATGTCGACTGTTATTGTCAACCAGTACATTTTTGAAGCGATAGATTTTTTTCTAAATCAGGAAACCTTTTATTCTTGTTTAAATTAATGTGATTTAAAATGATTTCGACTACCACGACATTTAAGTAGTCTAAACTTATATATATCAGTCCTGCTAGCTTCTTAATTTGTTTTTAAATTTTGGCTAAATTTTAAAAAAAATAATCCCTTCTTTGAGTAAGAGAGTACACAGTTATCCAATATAAGTTCTATGCATTACTTATAGAGTAATGATGAAAGTCAAACGTTAAGTTTTCCTGCATTGTAGAAAATGAATTCTCAAATTTCACGAAATTCTCTTCGTTTTTGACGAAACCGTTTCTTGATATATCATCCGATCGAACATTTCGTCAAAGAATCAAAATTGTCATTTCTTCGGGGAAACAAATTTCGTCATTCTATTTCTTCCTAAAAATACGACAAGAAACCAACTCGTATTGCCGAATTTATTGAATTTTTCTAGCAATCACTTTGACACATTGGTTTCCAACATTGGTTCTTGAGTCACTCTTACCTTATTAACAAAGAAAGACGCCCAGAACAAAGAGATAAATTCCACTGATTCCCCAAATGGGATTCGAACCCGGGTTCTTTCTGACACCAGACCAACTCAATGACCACTATACAGCTGATCGGCGTTTCTTTACTTTCTATCGTCTAGTCTTCATCCTAGTTTCGTTATTCTAGTTAACGATCACCCACAATGCACTACGATGAGGTTTCAAGTGAAATAAACGTTTTCGTCATATGTTTGAAAGATCCCGATTTGTCACTTAACGACTAAATAATTCTCAAAATTGAAGAAACATTCAAAACAGTCAAAAGTGAAAGTTTTATTCCTGAGAGTATGCAGCTCGAAAAGAAATCGTTGTTCCATTTTTTATTTATCCGAGAAGTAATACTTTGGTGGAATGAATCTTCTAACCAAATTGATATTTGTATATCTTTTGAAATGGTATATCGTTTCTTTGTTTATCATTTTTGATCTTTGTATATCCTTATCCAATGCAAAAAAGAAACAACATTTAAGAACTTCTCATTATAAATACAAAAAAAAAAGTATGGTCAAAACTACCAGAATCTGATAAAATTTACCGTGTTGCTGTCTTTAAGCGAGCATTAAAAGATATGTAATTTTTTCCGAAGCTCTTGTAATGATTCTGGTAAACTGAACAATAAAATATAGTTTTACGATATGTGATAAAATTGAGTTAATGGGTGTAAAATTTGGTAATTTTATGATGATACCTTCGTGCATGGCATAAAAAGCATTTATTTGGTGAAAGTAATTTTCAGATTTGCATTTTTTACTAAATGCTTGATAATAAGAACTATAATTTTGAAAACCAGAATTCCTTTAACCAGTTATCATATCGGAAAAATTATTTAATGTCTTATTTAAATACGTTAATGTTTATTTCTTTTCTATTCACCAGAATTATAGGTTTTTTCAATAGAGATGTCATAACCATACAGTACGATAATTTTACCAGGATTTATTTATCTATGCATAATTTGATTATAGCTTTCAGAAGACACAGATATTTAGTAAATATTTATCGATTATTCTATATTATAATAAAAAAAACAAAAATACGTAATTTTCGCCGGATAAATTCTTTTCGTTTCACATTTTAACGTACAAAAAAGCTTTAGTTTTTCCTTACGCATTTTGTAAGACCTTGAATAAGTAATGTTTTTGATTCTGCATCGCAAATTTATTCAATCTCCATTTAAATGTATGAATAGGGCTTGCTGTGTTGCTTTTTAAACTTATCTTCTTCTTTATCACTGTAACAGTCAACTAATGTTTAAAGTTAATTTATTGTCATTCCTATATCATAAAATGATTCATTATCTACGCTAAATTGCTTGTCAAAAACATGGTTTTTCTTTCAATTTTATTGAATTCTAAGTGTTGATTTAAATGTAAGAACTACACAAATATTTCTTTAAAAGAACATTATTTAGTGTAGTAAAATTTTGAAGTCTAATAATTTTTAAGTTAATTGATGTTATAACTTTGAAGTTAATTGATAAAGCTTATAGTGAAGTTAAAAATTTTGTTGAGCCACGTTTTTTAACCCCAGGACAGATTTTCAGGTTTAAGAATATTCAATGATTTGCGTTAAGTATAGAATCTTAATTTATTTTCTAAAGATTTTAAAACAATTTGAAGTTTAGTCGAAAGGTATTTTTCTTAATGATCTTCTTTATAATGTTGTATATTCTAAAGTATGTTTTCTCGTGGTCTAAATATGTTCCATATTTCCAATTATGAAAGATTTCTAAGAAAACATGTTATTTATTATTTGTACTTTGAACATGTTCCATTGAATCCTTAGATTAAACGGAGAGTTACAGCAAGATAAGGAGTAAAATAGGCATTTGGGCAATCTATGTTGCATTATACAGTCTCTGTGCAAATTATTGGACGCACTGTAGGTTTTTAATAATTACATGCTTTGCCCGAGTTTTTAAAAAATACTTTTACATTTAGACATACATGTGATGAGTTTTTATTCAGGAGGTTTTTTATATACTTCCTATTTGTATTTATTTTTAATGTATTGCATTACAATGTTAACCAACTGATTCATGAACTCACGCAAGAGCAAACCGGTTCCAGTCTCGGTCTCGTACGTGTTTCTGTGACTCTACGCCCTGTGTTTGTTTAGCAGTTATTTGCTTATTTTGTGAAGCAGTGTATAAGTAATCAATTGGAACATCATGGGTAAAAAAGGTGACCTTTCACTGTGTAAAAAAGCTTAAGTAAAGGCCCTCGCTAATGCTAAAATATTTTCAAACCGCTGAATATCACAAAGATTGAAGGTTTATGAAACCAGCGCACGACGCATAACGAGGAAATTTGATTCAGGGGATGAATTGAGCTCGAAACGAAAGAAAAGATGCGGCACAATATTTTAGTGCAGCTAATAATTTGGCCTGGGATTATAGTAATTGAAAGAGGGAAAATAAATTGCACATAAGCATACCAACAAAAAAGAAATCACAAGAAAAATGTAAGGAATGAGCAACGGATTTCTCCAGACAGGCAGTGCATCGTTTCTAAATATAACTAAGCTCCATTTATTTCATTGAATTTCACTGAAGGTATGGAAGACAGTACAATTTCATAATTAAAGCGTTATGAGGGATTGAGTCAGATGGAATCAAAGCCTAATTGCACATACTTGTTGGCAATCATGTGCTTGTATATAACTATTTATGACAAAATGCAATTAAAATAACTATTTAAAGCAAATGATCAGTGCAAATGAAATGAGTGTCAGTTTAAAATGTAGAGAAAACATGGAAAAAATTACATAACAATGAAAATAGGAAAAAAAAAGTAGAAAATAATAAGAAGAAGAATCCGGAAAAAAATTCCAAAAAAGTAAAAAAATGGGGAAAAAATCTATCCTCAGCAGATATTAAAATATCGAATAGATATAATAATATCAACGAATCAATTAATATCAAAAAGGATATAACAAATATTTCGTACATTCACGGTAGCATGATGTCTGTATTTATATATACATAGCACAATAAAGACAAAAAAAGATTAAAAAGCGAAGAAAATTAATAAGGTTTATTAACTGACTGAGCATAAGCTGCAAGTATATAGAATAAGTTCAAATATTGAGAAAATGTGGTATATATATATATATATATATATATATATATATATATATATATATATATATATATATATATATATATATATATATATATATATATATATATATATATATATATATATATATATAACTGTTATCATATGAATGGAAACTTTACCAAATGAATGAATTAAATACCGTACATTTTGGTTTCATTAACCAGAATTATTTTATTTTTTACCAGAAATGCCATTGCGCTACAGTACGACAAGTTTACCAGTTTTTTTTCTTAGTGTACATATGAAACGTAAATGAAAATGTCTACTATAAATATTTATAAATATTTTTTTTTCTATTTTAAACTATTATTCAACATTGAGAAACGAATCTGTCTTAAACACTTAAGCAAAAAATATTAAAAATTGCTCGCAATTGCAAGTTTTATATATTTCTGAGACCTTTCTAAGGAAACAATTTCTGAAAGATCGAGATGAAACTTTCAATGAATGTTCGCGAGAATCAGAAATGGGCTAAAACATAATGCTAGAAGCATTTTTTTTCTTCATAAATATACCTGTTATATTAACTTATGACATTTTTGCTAAAGGAAAGGCCACTATATAATTAGGAAAATATAATAACTTTTCATTCGTGAAATTCACATGACATGTGTCACCTTCAAGGATTATATCAAATTTGGCAATCAATTTATTGAAATTTATGAAAAGACTTTTGTAACTCACAGACGTACTAACAAATGTACTTCTTTAACTCATTAGTTCATTAATGACCTATTCCTTTTGTTTCTGAAAGATAATTCATTCCTAAAAAATCATTTTAAGGAAGTTAAGGGAAATTTAAATGTAAAAAATATATACGTATTTCATTTCAATAGAGAATCACTATAATTGTGAATAAAAAAAGATTATCCGTTAGATAAAGAGCACTTTGAATTTATAATAGAATTAAAACTATTATTCTCATGATTCCAGGATAAAATTGAATAATTTTAACTGTACGAGTCTCAGTTTAATGTTTCTCTTTTGTCTGCTTAATATAATTCATTTTTCTCTGAACTTTCTTTTTGAATTATGGAAATATATTTTTCATTATAATACTCTAATAAATTATTTAAAAAAAATACATTCCTTATATAAGAAAAAATTATTATTGTTGACTTATTCATGACACTAATGATATTCGTTTATAACTTACTTATTTACTTTTATACGACAATTCGAGCCTAATTTATGAGATTATAATGTGTAGGTTGCCGGCAGTCTTTCCTAATGACAAATTTCAACAAATTTCACTCTTGTTTTTTTTTAATCAAATATAAAAAAATGACATGATGTAGATGCATTAAATGCGAATTCTGAAAATGCATTAATTTTATCAGTGAGATAAAGCTGGAGGAGGTTGCACGCGATGCAAAAAAATACAGTATATTCCCTGTAGTCCTGCTCTTTAGAACTGTTGTACACTGTGAAAAAGCTGCAGATCAAATTACGATACAAAGTACTGACACTTAGGGTGCATTATCCGTACAATCAATTTTTACCGTAAAATATTAAACCGTACTTTTTGCAGTGATATTTATTCAATTAGAGTGATTCAGTGATGTTACAGTAAATATTACTATAAAAATCACGGTATATCAGATTTTTGCTTCGAGACATGTTCCAGTAAAAATGAATTTTACTGTAAAAAGTACCAGTTGCCTAAGTACCGGTACATTTTACAGTAATTTGATTAGAAATTTTTTACAGTGTACTGCAGTGCGTTCTTGAATGATCAAACTGATTGTTACGTCAAGGATAAAGTGCAGCTATTTTAATTTTTGTTTTGTTAAATGTAGCGTCTGAAATTTCCGAGCTCTTCCATTTAACTTCCCATAGAATGCCAGTGATGCAAATAATTTTGAAATTAGACGATTTTTCCTAATCCACGGGACTTGGTCAACGATGTTTAAATTAATATTTGGCTTATAGTGGAGGTCATGTTTAAATCCTCGTCGTGCAAAGTTTCCTGACGAAATTGGAGAGTTTATACGTTTGTTATTTAGAAGAAAAAAAAGCAATGGTTAAGCTATATTAAGAGTTTGTATTGTGAGCAGCCAAAAATAAATGTTGATAAGGTACAGCAACTATCTAAGAATTTCCTCTCAATTTCAACAAAAGATTCTTTCTATAATTTACTGAAATTTCTCGTAGTAGGTATATCATAGCTTTACCTTTGTTCTTCAAGAATTCTGGTTCTTTCATCATCAAGTTTAAACATTCACTACTAAAATTATGATATTTGTTTACAAAATCTTACGATTCCATACAAGTGAATATTTTTTGCCCGTGATTTAATTGTTATAATTAATAACCGTTTCTTCAATCCCATGAGGAAAGAAAGCATGAAAGAGCTTTAACTACAACTGTTTCTTAATGCATATTAACAAATAATAATTAAAATGCATACAAAACAAATGCAGTCAATATTATGATGATTAATTTAGCAAAAGAAATAAAATGTTGTTGGATTGTGCGTAAACTTTTCTAGCTTTAAGTTATTCTGATCTACAATTTTTTGTTTCTAAGTGAACTTTTAACCATTTGAGAGTTATTTCTGACGTTTTCCAAACTAACAGCTGCAGGCTACCTCATGATAAAACCTGTTTCACCCATGTAATTAAATTAGAAACTACTTTTGTTGCAAGAAAATTTTCATCCAATTGTGCTCAGAGGGTCAACAATTGGAATGTTTCCGTATATAAATTTAAAGAGTGTCATAAAACATTGAAGTCCTGATCACAGGCCTCTTGCAATTATCGATAAAAAAAAGTTCCTAACAGTATTTTTTCTCATAGCATAACTGTGCTCAAAGTAAAGCAAAGTTAGTTGAATAAAAAACATTCACCAGGGAATAACTTTTGCTCTAATGATCGGATCTTCACGTTCTAGGACTCAATCGTAATGGTTCGAGGGGTTAACTTCAAATATGATAAATAATTAGGGCTGGCGATATTTTAAGTTGCAAAATCAGAAGCACAAACTTAGTTTCTCTAAACAAACATACCTGTTTTTTTAATGGATTGAATTTTCCGACCCCCCAAAATATAGGAGATAGCCGCAATCTAGTACATATGGTCCCAATTGTTCGGTCAGGAGAGAGTTTGGATCCCTTAATGTTAGTTTTACTTTATCCGTATTTCGACATACCTCGGGAGCTTTTTGAAGCTAACTGAAAATTTTTTACATACAATTATAAAGATAATTCCATGCAAAATATAACTTTCATTAAATATTTATTATTTTTTATTATTTTAACTAATAATAGCTGAAAAAAGCTTGTATTGTAAGGAATGCAATTTGATATTTCATTTTATAGACTATAATTTTACATAGCATAGTTTGTACGAAATCGGTCGAATTGTTCCTGAGAAATCAATTCTTTCTTAATGAATCCCACTAATTTTAAACATGTGACTACGAAACCTTCAACATTATATCTCACAAATTTCAGATAGGGTAAACCAACCAGTGAAGGAACATTTCATGTATATTGATTAACAATAAGATTTTGAAAGTTTTTCTTTATATTTATTGGTAACAATAGCTTACTGCCAAGCAATAGGAAGTGATCTAACAATGTATTGGATTACCTGGTCACATAGTGTTCTCTGGAAAAAATTTTGAATTTGCTATCTGTGCAACACCTCGTTTCTTTGATAAAATTATAAGGTGAGTGTTTGTATTTATCTGCTTAAAGTGGAATTAATTGTATGTAGTAGTTTTATTTTTCTCATTGAGAAAAAGAAAATTTAATATATAGTTATTGAAGTTAAGTTTTATTTATTTTAAGCATCATAGCATAAGCAAGTACTGAGATAAGGGGTGTTCATTTACTGGATTACCAAATGATGAAAAACCAGTGGAGACACAAGCGTTCCTTTACTGGTTTCTTTTCTAAGTTAATGAAAACGAAAGAAAAACTTTAATTTTTTTGTACCTTTAGTGATGTTATGCATCAAACTATGTTAAAAATACAAAAAACAACTTATAACCAGTGAAGGAACAGGCATGTTCCTTTACTGTGCATAGATTTCCCAGTGAATGAACAGTATGTGTTAACCAGTTTCCGCTCATCGTCATAGTTATAGGGCAATTCATTTTTACCATTATAAATAAAGCTATTCAATGTTTCGCCTATTCTTTTTCTACCCCCTGAAGAGTAATGGTTTCACACTAATTACTTAAACCAGTTTGCACCAGATGGAAGCATTCTTCTGCCATCTGCAGACACGTAAACTTAGCCATTTTCATGATTTTTTCTTGCTGAATTTAATTGTAATCGTACGAAAAGGTTTTTAAGGTAAGTTTAAATATTTTTTCAGAATTTATATTTCAGATATTCTATTAACAGATATCTTATAACGTTTTAAAATTATTTTTACTTTTATTAGTTTTAATTACAAATTTAAACTACTGTCCTAAAAATAGGACGCTGGGCGGATTCATTAAATTTTCTGATATTTAGTTTATTTCATAGATGCTCAGAATGTCACGGAAAAAAGTTTTTAACACTGCCGAGGAAGCTGTATAATGCCTATTTTCGGAGGAATTAGAGTCCGAAATGATTGCTTTGCCACCTGGAGTGAATGAATTAACAGATGAAGAAAGTTTTGATGGCACTGAAACTCTTGACTCATCTGTAACTATGATGATCATAGGGAGAAAGATTTATCAAACAAAAGTAAAAAGTGAAGTTGCTCGGAATCAGGATCAAATACACGTAAGAAAGGTAAAAAAGAGTTAATAGCAGATTGGAAAAAAGTTCCGCCAAATTATAATTTTTCTGATAAAAGTCATGCTTCAAAAATAAACTATGAAAAAGCTGTAAGCACTTTGGAGGGTCTATCGCCTGTAGAAGTTTTTGAAGAATTTTTGTCTGCGACATACTTGAAGCATATTTAAACAGAAACAGAAAAATATGCCAAGCAATGGAAAAACGAACCAGATTTTTCCTAACAACTGAAGAATAAAAAACATTTATCGGTTTTTTGATTTTCTCTGGATATCATACACTATCGTGACTATTGGTCAGATGAAGAAGATTTAATGGTTCCTATAGCAAAAAACTCAATGACTAGAAACAGATACTTAGTAAAGAAAACCTAAGTCCCAAACAAATGACAGAAATTTGAAAATTAATTTCAGAAATGAACGCTCATTTTCCGAAATGGGGAATTTTTGACAAGCATCTATCTATTGATGAAATTATAATTCGATATTACGGTCATTATTACTTCAAGCAATACATTAAAGGTAAACCCATAAGGTTTGGGTATAAGATTAGGGCATTATGTGGGATCAATGGCTACTGCTATAATTTTGATTTGTATTGCGGCAAAGAAGTTGCCGATGCTGCTTCTACCGTGGTTCTTTCAGAAGAGCCCTTGGGAACCCAGTTACTGATCCCAATAGTCATATAGTTTATTTTGATAATTTTTTAATTCCTATAATTTGTTAGTTGACCTAAGAAAGAGTGGATTTCGAGCAACAGGAACAATAAGAAATGACAGAATAGAGCATTGTCCCCTTGAAATTGATTCTACTTTCAAAAAGACCAGCCGTGGTTCACATGATTTCTACTTTGATGTGAAGAAAAAATTACTGCGATAAAATGGAATGATAACAAATGCGTTACACTTGCGACAAATGTTGACATAATTGAGCCACTAACATCTGTTTCAAGGCGTGAAAAGGGAAAAGCTGAAAAAAATAAAATCCAGCAGCCATGTCTTGTGAACAATTATAAAAAAACAGATTCAATCATGTAGAGCAACAAAACAGCAACAAAACAGAGCCAATCATGTAGATTATCATGATTGGTTCTAAGAGAAACATACCATAAAAATCCGTGGAAAAAAATGGCATTGAGAAATGTTTACCCGAATTGTAGACATGGCTGGTGTAAATACCAGCGTTATTTACAACACGGTAAATGCAGAAAAGAAAAGAGTATCAAGGAAATAAGGAGACATATAGCAATAGCCTATCTTAAAAAAGGCAACACTGGACAAAAACAAATCGGTAGACCAAGTTATAGAATTTCATCTCGAGTGTAGGTAGTAGACACTGTTAGACGTGATGGAGTTGGCCATATAATTGGTAAAAGAGAAAAACAAAGACGATGTCAGATGCAAAATTGTTCGAGAAAATCTTTTACATTTTGCATGAAATGTAATGTAACTCTATGTACAAAATTTTTCCAAATAACCATAAATGTGTGAATATGTTTAAACTTTATAAAGAATGTCAAATTTATTTGTGTTTCATTTTATTTTGCATTAAATATTAAAGTTCAGTTGTTTGTGAACAGAAACGTGATCAAGTAACTAAAAACAAAGGAGAAGTACTAATTGTTCAAAAACTTCCATATCCGCCCAGCGTCCTATTTATAGGACAGTAATTATGTAATTATCTCGGATCCTGAATAAATGATGTGGAGTTTAATTGCATATTATATTTAATTTAAGTGTTTAGAACATAATTTTAGAAGTTTTTAACAAAATTTCAATTTTAAATTAAGTAGGGCGTTAACGGGTTAATATGCTTACACTTTACTTTTCAATTCATGATTACAAAAAAAAGTTAACATTTTCCAAGTATTTGTATGTCATAATTTCAAGAGTAGGCTTGTTTTTAGATATTTGTATGGCACATAAATTCATAAAGAGCATTAAAAAATAAACAAAATTAAGTGTTCCTTTACTGGGAAATTTTGTGTTCCTTCACTGGTAAGAACTGTTCCTTCACTTGGTCTTCTTACTACTTGTTAATTGAACCTCCAAAACTTTAAAACAATATTATATAAGTTCTCTATAATTTTTTTACATAATTTGCAATTAGTAACAAATATGTTGACACTGTCATTTAACTAGAATTACGAATTCTGAAATTATTATGATATTTTAAAAGGCAAGCGAAGCTTAAGTGTTTCTTCCCTGGTTAGTTTACCCTACCTTCTATATTTTAGAGGTCAAAAATCTGAATTAATTGGAAAAAAAGTTACATTTGTTCCGAGAATTACGTTTTTGTGTCTAATTTCGTAGCTTAAAATATCGTCTGCACTAATTACTAAGCATATTTGAGGTCACCCTTTTGCACCACTACGATTTAGCCTTTGAAGGTGAGGATCTGATCATTGGATCAAAACTTATTCACTGTGAACTGCTTTTTTAGCTAAGCAATTAAGCTGAGTGAAAAATTATCGATGGGATCAAATTTATCCATAATTACTAGAGGCATGTGCTCAGTATTTACAAATTTTATGACACACTAATCGTGAAGATCCAATTATTAGATCAAAATTTATTCCGGGTTGTACGCTTTTCATTTTGCACACTTTGCATTTACTATTTATCTACAGTTCTCGTGATCTAATTCTATGCATTACCTACAAGTAAAAACATTTTTGGTAAAGTTGCCACATTGTCTGTAATATTTCCTGTTTTTAAAAACAGAAGAAAATATTTCGGTTGGCAATAATCAAAATAAACGGTATTTAAATCATTCATTTGGAAATGTTTTCGTTTATATGGCAAAAGTTTACCGGAAATTCTGCTCAAAATTATAGTTTTCCTTACCACAAATTTAGTAAAAAATACAAAACTGAAAAGTCAGTTTAGCTGAGTGAAGATAAAGTACCAAAAAGAAAAGAAAACCCACATTAACCATCTCAACCAATTTTTACCAGTTGTGAACATAGGTTTTTATGCGATGCTCTAAACTATTTTAATAAAATTACCAAATTCTTCCTTCCTTATCCAATTTTATCGCAAATTATAAAACCATATTTAACAGTTAATTTTACCAAAAATCCATAAAAGTTCATCGGTAAAATTACCAAGCCTCTTGGTGTTCCCATAGAGTCAGAACTTTTACCATATTTAACTTAGTTTTGACCAAACATTTTTCCCAGTGTAAGAAATACAAGTATACCTATATTTTCCTGAGTAAATAATTTCATTTTTTCATAAGTTTAAATCCAAATTCAGTCTGTGAGAGATTTATCATTCATTTTTTTATTTGTATTTTTAAGTAATTATTATTTTATAAATAATATTTTTTGCTTCTTAATCTAAAAAGAATTAAGCATAAAAAACCAGACATATTTTAAGTACTCATATTGTAATATGTCTCAAGTTGCCTCAAACGCAGCCAATGGCAGTTTTAAAGACAGATGAAGATTTAGTTTGATTGTGCCTAATTTGTTTCCATTGCTGTTGGGATTTTCCGATATACAATGAGATACCTGCAAGCGACTTTAGTGTGGGTATCTCTATCCTGATTGGTTCTGGGAACGTGGCATTGTGTACTTTAGCACCCTGTCGGTGAGCTTTTAAATCTGGAAATAGCTCAAAATGCACATTTACGAAAATAGACACCACTTAAAATGCGTGTTTACAAAAATGAATATAGCTCGAATTGTGCATTTGCGAAAGTGGACATGATTCAAAATGCGTGTTTACAAAAATGGACTGAGATATTTCTAAAAACGGACATAGCTTGAAACGAGCGTTAAAAAATGGTCACAGCATTTGATTCTGTCATTTTATTTCAGAGTTGGGCATCAATTGCAGTACTCAATTACACCTGTATTGATTGCATCTGTACTTTTCATGTAATCGATTGATTGTCATCACAATTACAGGTAATTATGATTAAAAGTAATCATAATCTCTGATTACGTATGGTCATAATTAATTGCAATTACATTAAGATTCAAGAGGATAATCTCCAATATGCTAATTAATTAGTGCAAACGATACTCTAAGTAACGAAATCATACACAAAAAAGTACTCAAAAAAAGTACAGTACAAAAAAGTACTTTAAATAAGCATACCGTTTTGTTTCTGACAGATTTGTCCCCCAAATTATAGGTAGCAGCCGCAATCTATGAAATATGGCCCAATTAATTGAGCAAGAGAGCGGTCCAAAGATTCGACCAATCTTACTATAGTTACTATACTTTTGGTGTATACTATCTCACCAACGAACTGTTCTTTCCATTCTATTTCGAGTAAGCCAAGCCCATCAAATATCAATTCACTTAAATGAGACATTCTATATTCTTTCACAAATATAATTTTACAAAGATTTCTATCCTCTCAGTATATATTTCTTACTTAACACAAAGAACGACGTGAAGTCATGTAGAACATAAATAAACTAGTTATGCATCGCAGTTGCCAGGCACACAAAGAAAAATTATGTTATGGTTACAATAACATGCATAAACAAATAATAAGTAAAAGTAAGTAAAAGACGAAAGCGAAAAAGAATTATATTTCAACAAATTCGATGTGCAATACGGTGCTATATTTAATTAACTTTACGTTAATTAGCATTCTAACTAATGAGGAGAAACTTAGCTCAACTTTAAGCCATTTTTTCTTTCAAACGATCAGCTGGAATGACGTCATAGATCACATGTGTGGGTATCCGTGATCTCAATTAGTTGCACATGTCTTAGTTAGTTATGCTTTTCTGCTGGCTTAAGAAATCATGTAATTAATTACTTGTTTTATGCGGTTAAAATTATTAGCAGAAAATTTATTTGAATTTTTTAATGCTTGAGTGTTGCTAATTTGCAATTTTTGAATGCTTGAATATGTTTAATATATTAGCATTTTAGCTATTCGATTAAAATCAATTCTATTCATTTCCATCAATTTTCATTAACAGTAATGGTATTTACTTATAGAAGTTGGTTTATTGAGATAATAAAATTTTAATCAATCAATTGAAAAAGTCATTATCTTTATTTCCTGTAAATTCTATTCTTGTAAATAGAATCACATTATTGAAAAAAACATGCATGAAAAAAACTATTATTTCTGAAATTCAGCTACTTGACATAAACGCTGTTATTGTTACAACATCAATTCAATGAAAAATGTTTTTTTTATTTAGTAATTCAAGAATTTTTTTAATTTAAAAGAATTATGCCAGCTCATTGAAAAATATTTCAATATACTTGAAGAAAACTTCCATTTTAATAAGTTCAGCTCATTTAATTTCTTTTTTGCAAATTTAATGAAGATAACAAGAAAATTTAGTTTTCGTTTATGATTACTTAAAACTATTGTTTTTATCTCCAGATTAAACTTTAAAACCTCTTTTTTTATACTAGTTGTTATACTAGTATTTATAGTATCAAGTAATATCACTCCAGAGTTCTTTTTTTATCATCCTTAGCATATTTATAAATCGAACACTATTTAAGTTAGGCTAGATGTCAATTTTACTTCGTTATTCAACAATTAAGTATATTTTATAATTATTTTTTTAAATCTTCTCTTCATTAGGGCAATTTCCTCGAAGGCAATGATTCTAAAAGTAAGTGTCGATAATTTTTTTAATTCATGCATCGTCCAATTTCATTCTTGATAGTAGACTGAAAATTGAAATACTAATTAATATATATGAGGATTTAACGGTTATAATTTAAAACACACTAAAAGTTTTTCCCAAAAAGTTTGAAAGTGTAAAGAAAAAGTAAACTTTCCATACTCCGAGAAAAGAGATATATAATCAATTTACTAAAACTTCTATACGTTGTATATAAAATATTTAAAATTCTTATTATTATGAAAATCAGCGCATCCTAAAATTGCACATCCAAGTATTTTATGTTTTCCTTAACATGTACTATTTAGTTTAGTATAATAATGCCAAAATACTTCAAATTTTTTGCCATTACATTACTCATCTTCCATATTAATAACTATGTAAATGTGATATAGTTTATAAACTAAGAATTCTAGCAAAATGAAATATTGTTCGTTCATACCTTGCAATTAAAATATTTATTTTTTTAGTATGAAAATTTACACATCATAAAAGAATTACGAATTTTCCGCTGTTATTAATATAAAATATCATATCTAATGGAATAATACCGAAATGCTTTGAAACTAGTTTGAAGTGAATTGAATAATTAGGTTTGAAGCAATTAAATAAAGTTTATAAACTATAATTTCTGAAATAAAAGCAATTGTTCGTTCATAGCTTGTAATCATATAATTTTTTTTATGCGAAAATTCACGCATTATAAAAGTATTACGAATTTTCTGCTGTTATCAACATAAAGTTTCTTATCAAATAGAATAATGGCAAAATATTTTAAAATTAGTCGGAAATAAATTCAATAATTAGATTTCAAACAATAAGATACAGTTTATGAATACGAATTCTAATAAAATTAACTATTGTTGTGATAAAAATATCATTACACACTACAAAGCCGATACAAAGTACCAGTAATTTGGGTGCATCTTCCGTAACATCCATCTCAATCTCAAAATCCACTTTTCCCTTAAAATTTTCCGTTAATAATAAAAATTAAAATATAATTACTTTGATTTTTACGATAACAATGATTTAACTAGAGTGATTCAGTGAATTTACGGTAATTATTACAATACAGATATCAGTAGATCAGATTTTTTGCTCCGCAACAAGCTTCGGTAAAATAGATTTAACGGTAAAAAGCATGCCTTTAACTTTTTACCGTAATTTGATCCGGGTTTTTATTAAAACACAGCTCTATTTCAACAAAATTGCATCAGATTACGCAACACTTAAATATCAACTATCACATATTATTTGTCGAGAGATGCTCTTCTTTTATACTTGCTTACATTTTTTTTCTTTCAAACAAAAATTCAAACCAAAACTGACCCCATAATCAACGGTGCGTGGAGACTTTCACTCTTTGAATTGATTTCCTTATTTTTAATTCGGATTTTCTTCCGGTTGGGATTCTTCCGATTGTGACATACATATCCTTTGTTTTAAACAGAATAAAACGTTCACGTTCTCTAAGTAAAGATAAAAGATATATATTATTTTCTGCATTGTTGTCTAAAAATGCATTTTAATGAGACCTTCTTCATACTGCACTTGAATGTAGAAACCTACTTTTTGCTGTAAAAAAAGTGTTTTTTCTGTTGACCTTCAGTTATATTATTAAGAACTGGTACAATCAGAATTAAAAAAAAAACTGTTTCAATGCGTAAAACTACAAAAAGGAAGTTTTCGTTAGCATATCAAATTGAATACATAGTATTTATTCTCATAAGTCTCTCAGTTTTGACAAACAAGAGCGTTCCAGATAAAATGTTCATTTTCAGCTTTATTGGTAAAATTATGTTAAATTTACTTAAATTATCTATATATAAGACGTAGCCACGTGTGTTCGTGTGTGTTCTTGGTACTTCATATCTTACATATTCTGTGAAAGGTCAAATTTGAGTTATATCATAGAGAATTATCCTTGACTCTCGAAAATGTTTGCTCTAATTTTTATGTCATGAATCCTTGACCAGAAGCATCCTGAATACAAATATCGTTCAAATATTTGTTATTTTTCACAAACTCTTTTAACTAATTTATATGATAAAAAGACATTCTTTGTTTATGCGTGATTTTGTACACATGATTCCTATAGAATTATATTTTAAACGAAATAAGTTTGACCAGGCTAGCAGCTTAGGGAATTTTTTAATATTTTCGCTTAAATTCACCAGTTATTGAAAAAGGCTCTTCAAAATTATTCAACTTTTCTTATCGATCCAAAATTATAATTATCAAATTTTTAAAAATATTTTGTACTATCTTCCTTTAAAACAAATTTGAGACTATGTTTATTAAATTTTGATTGGTGGTAATAATGATAGAATAATGTTTGTGCATCAAGATTTCAAATCTTTTCTCATAATTACAGAAATTTAAAATTTTAAGATATATTGTTGATGTTTTTTTATTGAATGTTTATTATGTTATTTTCATTTATATTTAAAATCAGTTTTATTTTTTGAAAAGTATCTTAAGTTTTAAATTTTAACTTCAAATGGCAATGTTTTTGAATTCAAAGAACTTTTTTCGAAATAATTTAGAAGTGACAGTTTTTGAACATGGATTCAGTAGTTAAAAAGATATCAGTGATGGTTATTTTATTATGGGTTTGATAGAAAAAGTCAATTCCCTTTTTCTTGGAGGAAGGAAGAGTTTTAACTATCTCAGAGACTTTAAAAAGTTATATCTCTGTTTCTAACGTAGTTCAAGAGTTACGATATACGGAAAACAATCTGTGAGCTGAGGATTAAGAATTAATCAAAAGAAACATCAATGTGCTCGTACACTTCACTTGGAATTATAGGCAAGGGACTCTTATTAGATGGAATATCAAAATTGAAAGGCATGCATTCGTTTTTATAGCTTTTAAAATTAAACTTAAGTGCTCAAAATATTAATTATAAATAAAACTAATGCTAAGTGACCATGTATTCTATAAAATAATTAGCTGTCAATAAGTATGATAATTAGACTCGGCGCTTTTATTAAGCTACTTATACTATAATATGCCAACCAAAGGGTTTTTTTTCTTCTTATAAAGCGTTAGTTTTATTGATGAGAAGTATATTTTCAGTAGAAAATTTTTAAAGAACTAAAATTAAAAAATAGATCAATAATTTTCTCAACTTAGTTGGTTTGGCAACAAGGTTTGACAGAAGTGTTGCCAAGAGATGTAACCGATTCTGATATCTTTCTCCTGGTGGTTTTAAAATTGCTTGTCATTACTATATAAATACGCTTGATTCAGAGAATCTTTTAAAAGGGAAATTCGAAATAAACCTTTCACAAAAAATCGTATGATATAAAGTACAAGAGAAGAAGTTTATCTACTTTTCAAAATATCTATAACACTACTAATGAAGTTTAAACATAACTAATGCTAGGCGATGTAATGGAATTTAAATAGCGTGATATATTGTAATTAAATATCAATATTGATGATATTTTGCGGAATTTTCTAAGTTAACTAACTCCGATATCTTGTTCTCTACTCTAATACACTTATTTAGAACTGTGACGGCTCATAGGATAGAGCTCCCAATGAGGTGACCCGGGTTTGAATCCCATCAATGGCTGGTCAATACGAATTCCGCATCCAACTTGCACCGACCACAGTGCTGACGTAAACTATCCTCAGTAGTAGACGGATTATGGGTTAGAGTCCTCTAGTTATAAGGCTAACCATGGGAGGTTTTCCTGCCTCCTCTCCATGCAACTCAAATGATGGTTTGTCTTGCCTCCACGAAAGTAAAATTTCTACCAATACTTTACCAAGGAGTTCCCTTGTCTTCTGAATTGGGTTCAAAATTACAAGGCTAAGGAGTTGAACATTAGTAGTCACAAACCCAAAAAATTTTCTCAGCTGTTATGTGACAGTTATAATATGGAATTATAAAATAAAATGCTATGAAGTTGAGTAGAGAGTAACCGCAAATTCAAAATTGGGTCAACTGTTCAACAACAATTATAATATATAAAACGGAAAATAAATGATTCAGGATCGTTTTAAAATTGCTTGTTATTACTTTCAAGCTACGCTTGATTCAGAGACTCTAATGAGAGAAAAATAAGAAATAAACATTTCACAGAGTTTCATATAAAGAGAAATACATAAAAAGTTGCTTATTTACTTTTCCAAATGTCCACAACACTTCTAATAAAGTTTAAAAATAACTGAGGATAAATATATCTAAAGAGTAAAGTATAGTGTCAGGATGAAGTGATTATTAGAAAAGTTAGATACATTAGGCACTTTGAAGTAGGGTATTTTTTGGGTGGGGGAAATAAGAGGACTAAATATTTCCTTAATTTTGATGAAATTCGTTGCCTTGAAGATGTTACTATATAGTCATTTCGTCATTTTGACGAAATTTTTGCTTAGGGCATACGCCCGGAAACAATTTCGTCAAAAACGTAGAAAGTTTCCTGAGGTTTGATTTTCAATTTTTAAAGTGTAAAGCACAGTTTTTACGAAAAATGAAATCATTTTACTTATAGTTGAAAAAAAGTGCTGATATAGAGGATTTTTGTAAGATAAAAATCTAATCATATTTTGATACAAATTTGATTAAGTTCTGTTCATTGGTCAACGTAATTTAAATTAGATACCATTTTTCTTCGTGTGGTCAAGCACTTTTATCAAAAATAAATCTGACTGCACAAGTATATAATAAAATCAGCTTTCAAAAAGTAAAATATTCAAAATCTAAAAACGTACTATTTAAATTTTAAGATTAACCTTACTCAAAAGTATAACTTTCGAAGAAATTCGTTCAATATTTCGAATCCTATTACAGATTTTAGATCTTTCCTGTAACTAACCGGTAAAAAAATAATTTATTCCACGCGTCTTCATACATTAATAAACCGGTATTTACTTCTTTTTTGTTCATCAAGAGTTAGCTTTTTAAAACATCATTTATGTATTTGCTTCTATTTTGATTCCGTAACAGTTTTTCAAGTTTTAATATTTTTTATTCTTAAGTTTTACTCCGCAAATTGAAATTAAGTGTTTTTTTTTTTCTTTTCTGGTTATTTATTATGGATAAATTTCTAAAATGATTTTAATTTAATTTTTTTAAAAAAAATACTATTAGGTCTAGCCCCTACTTTGCTCCATTCACTAATCCCCGGAATCGTTTTTTATTCATCATTTCTCTATTTTTCTTAATTGTCGGTAATTTAAAAAAAATATATATCATTCATATAGTAAGCTAGATAACTGTCTTAATCTAATTTCATGTAAAAACATTTTGTATTTATATTAATTATAATGAAATGAACGATTAGATAAATTTAAAAAATAGTCAACTTATGGAGACAAAATTTAAATTTTAAAATTCAGAATTTATATGACATTAAAGGGTAATTTAACTCGTAAGATATATGACGATATTATAACACTTTTTGAACAGTATTGTATTTATATTGTTTTTAAATATTTGTGAAAGATATAATATAAATATTAAGATATTATGTCTAGTAACATTTAATCTCTTATTCTCACTTATTTTTATGTTACTTTCAAAATCAAAGCAAGTGCGAGCAAACGAAGTGGAGATATTGATAAAGACAAATAAAATTTTCGACAACCCTAGTTAAATAATTAATATTTTAAACAAAAAAAAATTACCAAAAACCCCTTAAAATTACAATAATTTTAAATCAAATTGGAATATCGAATTTTTTTTAAAAAAAAAACTCTCTTTAAGTTCATAAATTGAAAAACCCCTTCCAACTAGTCAAACTTCCAACTCTTCAGTTACATTCCTGTGGGCTACAGAGAATCTTTACTACAACTTTAACAATTAATAATTCTCAAGCGTTTCAGTTCCATTGTGCATTCACTACATTTGCTTCGATAAGGGTACTCTTCATAATTTCAAGTTCCTAAGTCGCATTGTTTTTGTCCAGCAAAACAAAATTTAATTCAAAGTTACATTATCTTTCGTTAAATTAGGGAATATATCATGTCATCTTCGAACAAGCTTATCATTTTGATTATGCGTACGAAGTTTAACAATCTAAAGTCACTACTTTGATTTTAGTTTTTATTTTCTTTCGTTTTTAGTGTTCATGTATCTTGATAAATACTATTTTTATTATGGAACTCATTAAATAAAAATTGTTTAATTTGTTTGTTTAATTTTTAAAAAAAATCTTTAGGCTTTTCAAATTTTGACAAAAAAATTACTTTATATAATCTTTTTCCTCCTTATAATTTCAATTATCGCTATCCATGACACAATCTTAGAAAAGCAAAACTATTGTTTAATAGACTAATTTCACAGTTATGAACTTGATATTCATTCCGATTATCTTGATAAACAGTATCAGCTTAGAAGATGAGATAAAACTATTCTTCAAAATAAACTTCCTTTTTGCAAAGAAAATCAACTAAGAGAAAGATTTGAAAGAAAAAAAACCCACTCGAAGTGAGGAAATATTGTTCTTGGTCAGCGATACATCATATTATCTGACACAGAAACGTACAGAAGACAATATGATTAGATTAAAGAAGGAAAAAATAGCGATCTTTCGTTAAAAAACGAAACGGAAAGCATAACAAGGCCATTACTTCTTGGGCAAAATGAAGCTATCGCTTTACAGGCTCAGCCACCGGCCCAGGTATTAAGGGAAGGTCGTTTTGCCTCTTGACCTTCACTTCTCTTACTTTTGTCGTTCCGACCAGAATTGAGAAGGCTGTTTATTGCTGCACTTTGCAAGCGGCTGATGGAACACTTCTTCATTTGATCGCATTGTTTGTGGATCCCTTAGTAGGTTGCTTGGAGACAGATTAATAGGACTTCATCTGGACATTAATACGATGGTTCGTGTGGCTTTGATATGTGTCTCAATCGTTGTTGTATTTTCGCTCCTCATAGATTTTTGTGCATCAGCAAGGCCCAACAAAAATCAATCTAGTCAAGCTTATTTTCCAGAATATCCACCTTCTTCTTTAAATGAAGAAGCGGTCGAGGATACTGGAGAACTTAAGACATTCCATGATGTTGAGCTTAAAATGAAATCTCTTATTGACGATGTCATTAAGAAAGTGTTGCCTTTTGTGATAAGGGCAAGTGCTGATATTCGCCTTTCAGGGAGATGCATGGCCAGTATTCTTAAATTGGTTATGGGGATGCAGAAGTTACAAGAGTGGGCCATAAGAAGTAAGTGAAAGTTATTTGATCACAGACTGTAAATTAAGTATCATCAAATCTGAGGATTTAAAAATTATTGAATTTAAACTATTTAAATTAGTTAATTTTTTAAAAAAAGTGTGAATAAATGTGTTTATTTTAAATATAAAAAGTAATCAATTAAAGGCAAAAGCAATCAATCAAGGTTTGGACACATTTTTTTAAATGTTTCCATTATTTTGACATTTTTGTGCTATTGTAACATATAATAAATGAAATAATATAATTATATCATGTTTTTAACTGCCCTGCAGTCGCTGCAGGCCTTCACCTCTTAAACTACCCCACAGAAGAGGATTTGTATTCTTTTAATGCCATAGAAATAACAAAAACTATTCAAGCACACCATGAAATATGATTCAATAGAGGATACGACACCAACCAACCAATAATATAATTGAGATTCTTTAAAAAAATTTAACATTTAAAATATTTTTATTTTTTAATGTAACTTTAAAAAGTCATATGCTTCATTGTTATAAATTTCTCATATATTTACGATGAAATTTGATTTCTGAAACTTCTTCTATTAATCTCTGAAACAAAATTTTTTAATTTTTCTAAAATGAGAGTCGCAATTGTTTTTATTTTTATTTATTTAAAAAAAAAGAAAGCAAAATTTATTTTTTTTTACAATTTTCAAAGACAAGTTAAAAGGAAATTGAAATATATATATTCAAAATTTCAAGCAGTATGTTTAGTTTTATAAATGCATAGTTATTAGTTAGAAGAGCCCTGAAAATATTATCATGATATGAAAATTCTTTAAAATTTCGGAAAAGAATAGCAAATGGAAACGGATAGTAGTTCAGTTTGGAGAAAATTTGAAACCGTTTGTTCACTTGTGTTGAATTAATAATAAACGTAAGTAATAAATAAGTAATGAATAAATAAGTAATAAATAAATAAGTAATAAATAAATAAGTAATAAATAAATAAGTAATAAATAAATAAGTAATAAATAAATAATTATTAAAGACGTAATTTTTTATTATTTGTAAAGAAATCAATTGCATAATTTTTAATGAGAAAAATCTCTCAATATTAAAGATATTTGTATCACATATTCACCTAAAATTTATGAAAAATAGTGAAAAAGTCCTGTCTTAACCTAGCTAGCTACCTTGATCCATATCTATAATTTCGGTATAGTCAAAACGAACCTCTAAAAACTAACCTCTATATCATTCTAATATTCTTATACTGAAAACGTTTTTTCATAATTTATACTAAAAATCGCCCCAGTTCAAAGTAAAAGAAAAGTATCCTTATAAAGATTGTTTTATTATTTTTAAGTACATTTATCACTTAAATATAATTCTTTCAACATCATTTTGTGTTTGAAAATTTATCTCATGTATTTTAAGTCTGTTACATGTTCAAAAATATATACAAAAATTATAAATACTTATTTCATTTAGTTAATCATACATGAAACCTAGTTTCTTTTACCAACGCTGCAAGTAATGTAAAAGTGAGCAAATATATATTTTTTTAATTTGACCATGCAAAAAGGCTTTAATAGAGTTAATAATAAATGCTCGGTGATTAATAAAACTTTATTATAAATTTTAAATTTAAAAGCTGCTCATAAATAAGAGTACTATTAATTGTTAATTGTTTTTCAATTATATCTGTAGGAATAATTTTTGAATAAGACATAAATTTATTCACCAGCTCATAAAAATCCATAATTTTATGAAATAAATAAACAAAGCAATAATTTTTTTTCTACGGTAAATTAAAAAAAATCTGTATTATTCTTAACTGATTTTTTTATGAGAAATATATTTTTTTTTCAGTAGAATATAGTTATTGTTCCACAGGGTATTAAATGATATTTTACTATTAAACATAATAATCAGTTTCAAAACATTAATTTCTTTTTCCCCTTTTTCACACCGCTTGAAATTTAATCGCTATTATTAACAACCTTAATAAATACGATCTGAAATAAAAGGGGTTCACATCAAATAGACGGCATCAATTTGTCCTAAAGTAAATGTTAGGTACGATGTAAAAAATTCTGTATCATACTAATTTACAATATTTTTAAAATTTTCTCCAATCTTAAAAAAATGTAAGAGTTGGACCCGCCTGCAAATTACTTATTTTTAAACTGGATTGGGATAATATGGTTCAACTTGAGTCTGCTTTTGATCCATTTTATAGCCTCGTTAAAATAAATATATTGCTATTGTGCTGCTTTTCTATTTCCTCCGGAAATGTGAAATAACATTGTCATATTCGGTTTAAACGTTTAACCAAACTCTCTAATAATTTTTTGTCTAAAATTATGGTAAAAAAACCGGTAACAGTCTGTCCATCCAATTAACCGTGAAGGTAACTTACGGTAAGGAATATTTCTTACTTTTACGGTTTTGAAACCATCTACAACTAGTATGGTTAAACCATGAATACGAAACTATGCGATTTTTTCACTATTTACAACTAGCAATGTTTCACGACCGTGAAAACAAAATTTAACTACACATTAGAGGTAGTTTAGCAGCTTTTATGGTGCTGATATCTATGCGTGCGAATGAGAGTATCGTAATTAGCCCAGGGAAGCAGATTGGGGAGTGCAGGACGCTGAAAACTCTTCAAGTATTGAATGGAAGGGAGGAAATATTGTGGTGATTGATTCGAACACCCTTTCTCGATCATGAGATTGACAGATTTGCCTTCTCGGCTATAATATGCACCTATCTGAAAGGAATTAAGTAGCTTCATTAAGTGGACCTAGTTGGTGCCATCTTATGCCATCAAATGCCATCTTATTTATGGTCATTTGATTGCTTTATTTGAATATGGTAGAAAAAAACAATAAAATAGATTGCTTTCTAACCATTTTATCCGAGAAATATCGAGCAGTGTAAGTCATTACATTATAAAAATAGTTTATAATCTATATTTAAAAACTCTGAATAGTACTCCTTCCCAAAAATTTCCTTTGCGGTTTAAATTTTTAGTAAACCTTTTATTTCTAAAATCTACCTTAAAAATCAGCTAATCTAGAAAAAAAAATGCATCTACATCTTTAGCAAAATTCGTTGAAATGCATTATTTGTTTTAAGTTTTCATTACGTTGAATATAGATAAATCAATAGAGTGTAGGAATCAGCTCATATTAAGAACAATAATATTGGCTGCGTAGTTGAATGAAAATTCGAGAAGTTTTGTAGAGAAATTTTTAATGAAAGCCTTTTTATTTTTTATGTTAAATAATGTTTTATATTATAATGACTATGTCATCCTAGGCAAAATAAGAAAATTTTGCTGCTGTCTGATGGAAGTAATTTCAACAAGAAGTTACTTTTCTAAAATATTTGGCCACTTTATCAAAAATCTAGATCTTTAAACTATTAAGAAGAATGTAGATAATGTTGAATGTAATAAAGCATTTATTTTAAGGCATTTCTCAAAATATGGTAAATATTACTAGGTTAATTTTTAAATTTCTAAAAAGAAAAAAAATTAAAAAACAAGCGTAAAATATTTCCATATTGATTAAAAAATGATAAAATGCACATGGGGTGTATTTTTGTCTAAACAAATGGCTATTGGGTGTTCATTTTTCAACCGCTAATTGTTTGAGTCGGCTGGTGACAGATAGAGACCACTAATTTTGCCCCTATACCATTTCAAGGGCTAATAAAAGCATAAAAGATGATGAATTATTAAAGCATAAGGTACTAATTTTAGGTGTAGCAATGTTTTTTGTATTTCAACTAAATAATGTTTATAAATTTTTAAGCAGATAGAAAAAAACCAGCATTAAAAATGTAATTAATGTTACCTTTTTGTGAACGAATAAAAAGAAAGAGGGTACTAATTAAAGGAACACTTTCTCTTACTTTTTATGAATGATTTTTTAAAAGTAAATAAAAAATGCCTCCGTTGATAAAAGGAATAAACTAAATGTGTTTATAAACGTAAAATCATTATGAACATATATTAGAATCAAACAGATCAACCAACAGCATGCATAATAATTCGATGTAAAATATTGAAAATTTGTTTTCCTAAATTAAAAATTTGTAAAAGAAAAAAAAACCTTGATATAAAGCCTAAGTTCATTTGATTATAAATAAGAAACCTGGAATTACTGGAATGTACGTTATTTCGCTTCAACTACTTAATTAAATCGAAAATAAATTATTGATAATTTTATTATTTTGAGTGGTAATTTCATTTTTAAATAGCGTTGTTATCAACTGAAAAAGACAAATGATGATTGTGTTTCATATAATGCTATTGCTTATGATTATTTTTGACATTTTAAGAACATAGCGCTTGGGTTCTAACTAAGACAGTTGACAATGAATTTGAGAACAAGTTATCTTCGTATGCAATTATGTCTATTGTCTCGAAAGATTGATGGAACAGTTGAGACAAATATTTACGTTAAGAGTATTTATTTATATTACGTATATATTAATACTTACTTTTCTTGGCGTAATGTAATCATGCGTACCAGGCTCGGCATGATTAAAATCACATAATTTAAATCATGATTTAATTCAAGATTTAAATTACTTTATTATTTGAATCAAAGAAATCATTTATTTAAATCAAATGTGATTTATTTTTAAAAAATGTCATTTATTTAAGCCGTTTAAACTTTTTTTAAAAAGTAATCGAGTTTAAAACAATTTTATATACTATAATAAATAGTAATACACTAAGGATATAATTGTAAAAAAATCTGATTTCATTGATAATGAAGATTTTATGCAAACAAATAAATAAAAAGAGCTGTACGTTGATTAATACATTTTATAACAGATTGAAAAATTAAAAAGACAGAGTTAAAAGCTTAATAAAGTAAAAATTAATAAAAGGTCCATACGAGTAGCTAGAAAATTTAAATCTTTTAAATTATAATTTTACATTAGCTTGTATGTAAAGTAATTTGCCAGTAATAAATCTATTTCAGTTTTGGCAATTTAACATATGTTTATCTAAATGCAAGGGCTTTTAAAACTTTTTAACCCCTAGCTAAATACTTGTTCTCTGTACGAGTAAAAAAAAATGATAAATCAATGCTGCAAAACAATAAATCAATGCTGTAAATCAATGCTTGCCGGTGGTCTTACTTTATTAGATCAAACAAAACACGTTTTTTGTAGTTTATCCCATCAAAATACCACATACTGATAATTTATACAGTGATTTAATCTGGAATTCTTTACAGTGCACACTTTGTTTCAAACTTAGAAATTACATTCTAAATAAAGCAGTTAACAATGGTATTTGAAACATGTTTTCTGAGAAAGTTTTATTATATAGCTATTTATTTCTGGTATATCGAAAGTGTAGTGTTCAGTTTAGCTAAATGTTTCCATAAAAGTTGCAGCAAAATTTATGCTTTCATTACTTGATGCTGAGTAAAGTCTGTATCCTCTTTTTTTAAGAATACTACATTAATACTTTCATAATGTATTTGAAAAAAGCTGACAGTGAATTTTTTTTTTCAAATATCGTATTTACATTTGGAAAACTTAAACTAAACTCAGTGGCGCGACAGCCCATAGAGTGCCAAGGCCTACTGTGCCCATCTCAGTTTTCTTGACGTTGGGCTCTGGGGTGCAGGAGCAGATGCTCCGGTTAGGTGGTCATTACAACGCGAAACACCCAATCCTTAGCTCTCAAGCATGCTTAGTACTCAATTATCGACCCACTGAAGGAAGAAAAAAGCTGTGTCAACGTTGCCCGGCATGAGGATCGATCCCAGGACCTGTGCCACGGGAGCGCGAAGCGCTACCACTCAGCCACCGGGCGTCTTTGGAAAACTTATTCTGCGATCAAATTTTGATGATATTATTGTTCATTATTTATCTAGACTTTTTTTAAGCTCGAACTCATATTAATATATATAATAAATGAATTATAAATGAATATATAAATGAATATTATTTACGTTCAAACTCTTATCTTATTAACTTAGATAATTGCTAGTGAATCTGAAAACTTGTTTTATTACAATTCAATTATTTCTATTGTTACTAAAGCTTAATCTTTAATTCAGAATCAAGTTTGATAAAAGAAAAGTAATTATTCTCCGTAGAATACAGTATTAATATTTTCATAATTTGGTGATCGTTCTTCAAATGTCATGCTTGAAATAGGAAAACGTAAGAGATCAATTTATTTTGATAATACTATCATTCATGATTATTTTTAACTTTTAATGAAGTGTCAGTTTTTTTTTTCAAGTTAAGAAGCTAGTAATGAAGGTGAAAACTTATTTTCTTAGTATATGAATTTTATTTTTCTTAATATGTGAATTATATTTATAATAGAAAATTTGAAGTTTGCGGAAAAAAAATTAATTATAATAGATACTAAACTATAATAGTGGAGTATAATAGTAAACTATAATACGAATAAATAAAGAGAACATTTTGTATCATGTACAAAAATGTGTTTTTGCGTAGAAAGAAAGATTTCGAAACTGACGTCGAAAAAACACTTATAACTAATGAAAAAATAGAAGAAATAGAACAATTTGTGATTCCATGACAGAGTGGTTAAAGGCATTTTAATTAGTTTACAATTTAGGCTTTTATTAACTAAAGAACCTCAAATTTCCTAACAAATTGTTTGTTAAAAAATAATATGTTAAATAACTACTGCAATATCCAAATATTACCCCTATCGGATTTTTTCTCATGGAAACATATGAAAAATTATTAAAGAATAGTTCATACCAAACCATTAACTGTTCGGAAGATTCGATTAAAAAATTTTATTCTGAGTTTCCCTTTTAATGGGCAATCCACAATTATGTGCCGTTTGTACAATAGAGATTACTTAGAGCAATTTATCTCGAGTTTTCTGAGTTTTCATATCTTAAAGTGATTCAGAAGCATTTACTTCAGTTCTGTTTAATTTTCTAGCAAATATTAACAGCTCAACTGCTCTTCCGAATTAGTAATATGATTAATTTACTTTTTAATATTACGCGTCTAAAACTAGAACTCAATCGATTTTCATTATTACTTTTTATGGCTATTGTGAGTTGTTCATACGTATCGTTGTATAGTTTTTCAATCACGAAAAATTTGTTTTAATCACCTGAAATTTCAATTTCATAAAAAGAAAGGAAAAACGGACAAAGTGACAATATCTTATCTGATTAATTTGCTAAAATTTGCTTAAATATTTTGTATCGAAACAACACTTAATTTTTAAGAAATAACTCGCGGACAAAACGATTCTGGTAAAATTACTAAACTATATCGTAATGACATTGCTGGAAAAAAATTAAAAAAAATTAAAACAACTTAATTCTCTTTAATAAAATCAAAATATAAGTTATTCAAACTTATTTATTAATTTTACTGTTCGTATTATAACGGTTTACCCGGAAATTCAATTTTTCAAAATCATAAATTGTATTTCCGCGCATTTAGTAAAAATTTATAAAGCTGAAAAGTACATTTAACCAAATAAAATACATTTTATGTCATGTTCCAAGTTATATTGATAAAATTAACAAATTTCGCCACAATTACTAAATTTCATAACGTATTATAAAACCATATTTTACCGCTAATTATATCAAAATCATTACCAAAACGCTTCGGTAAAAATTACCCAGCAATTTGATATTTCAACAGAGCCCTATGCATCAAAACTTTTAGTATATTCTGGTAGTTTTGACCATACATTTTTTCCATTGAAAGAATCCCATTTTGAAGCATTTTAATACATGAAGTTAAAGTGTATTTCCTATGTTTTAAAGGTCATGTTAAATTGAATTCTCGAAAGGTAGTTCAGTTTGAAATAATTCCTTCGTGCGCAATATTAGCAATAAGCATGTTTCTAGGTAATTTCTTTCTTCCTTACTAATATAATTTCTAAATGTATTAAGTAGTTAGTGTTGTCTAAACGGTCTTCTGTTTTGTTAAATAGTGAAGATCCATTGTTTTATTCAAAATGTGGATTCTAATTAGATTCTTTTTAACTCATATTTTTTTACTTAAGAATGTATTTTAATAAATATTTTCCCATAAGTAATTACTATTATTGATTTCCTTGTCTGCATTGTACCTCATGCCTATAATTTAAAACACCATGTTTCATAAGATATTAGTCAAAATTTGATGCTATCATTCCAAATCGATTCCCGGGAATCACCGATAATTTGTCTCCTCACAAGGACACTTGATCATGAGGATTTACTCATCGTATAGATCAGCAAAAAAATATATATAAATATACGCAATCAACTATTATCATAATTGGAACAAATTACTCCCAAAAATAATATAAAACTCACGTTCTGTAATTTTACAAATTATAAGCAATTCGAAATTGAGATTTAAATTTTAAGATTCATGTATATTTCCTTGTTCGCATTGAAAAACTATTGCAATCCTTAAAAACTTTTGAATTATCATAAATGCACAGTGTAAAAGAGTTGTCGCGGATATGATATTTCTGTTGAAAAAATCGTTATTCTGGTAATAAAACCGAATCATACAGTATTTAAATGATTTAATTTGTAAATTTTTCTTCTGGAATAGTAACTATTTTTTGGAAATTTTAATTTTCACAATTATAGTTTTGATTACCAAATATTTACTAAAGAATGCAAGCTAAAAAGTAAATTTAACCGCATAAATGGTTTTTATACCATACTCTGAAGCATAATGTTATAATTTTCGAATTCTACCAAATTTTACCACATATAGTACCAAAACACATAGTAAAAGTACAATGTTCCTATATTAATTTTACCAAAAGATAACAGAAGCCCTTCCGCAGAAATTATCGTGCTTTGTGATTCCATAGAGCCAGAAATACGATAAGTTGTATCTAAGTCTGGTAGTTTTAACCATACTTTTTTTCTCAGAGTAATAATAAAATAATACGATTTGTTAGTTTTTAAACACTTATGTTCACACACAAATCACAAATGTCACAAATGTAAAATAGGAAACAATGTCACAAATGTAAAATAGGAAAAATAATAATAGTTTGATTTTATTTCAGCTATTGGTAAATTTAAATCTCTATTGATGTAATTTTAAACTTAACTCTGATTTTGCTCCTTAATTTAATTTCAAATTTATCATTCATTTAATTTAGGAAAAAATGTATAGGTAGTATAGTATACTAAAAGTATTAATTGATTTGAACCAGATCAACAGATTGCTGCGTCAAATGCAACTCATAAGTTTGCAATAATACGCATTTAAACAAAACAAAAATCTAAAGGTTTTAAAATCTTTTTAGGAAATAAAAAGAGAAAAATATAATTGATAAAAAAAATTGTACGCTAATTTAGGAAACTTCAAGCTATGTAAAGTTTTTTATCCCCCTGATTTTAAATAAAAAAAAACTTTATATGTCGTAATACAAATAATTTAAGGAATGTTTAAATTTATCTTCTCTCTAGAATATCGCATAATATTTTTACTTACAAACGAATGGCATCAACTGCCCCGTTATCAAAATATTTTAAATTTCGAAATAAACGTAGATTATTTTTAATGTTTGGAATCACGTCGAAGTGGGGGGGGGGATTATGTTATCCCTCTCTCGTTGGTCCATGGCTATTAAATCTTTGAGATTTATGCTGATGATATTCTAAAGATGCTTTCAATAATATTTAAAAGAAATTTTCCAGATTATTTTTTCATGAACTTATAATGGTGTATTTATAAAGGTAAATTTGTATTTAGAAATGAAGTGCTTAAAATAAAACAAATAAAAAATGTTTCATATTTTACTAAATTTGCCTATTTACAAAATTACGTTTCGGAAACATAAATGAGACATTTTGTGTTTTGTTGAATAGAGTTTAAAAAGCTCATTATCTGGGTATTACAAAAACTCAACATTTTTTGAAGCCAGGTTCAATTTTTAGTAGCCACAAGAACCCAAATAACTAAAACTCTTGGGTATAGACAAAATTAAATTTTAACTCAAGGGGCTAAGATGTCATGTCAAATAGGGCTTGCAAATCCTTGAGCATTGTTCTAGAAAAAATAAAAATACACGCATTAACTAAGGTGTGTCTTTTACAGACAGAATAACCTTTTGTGCTTACCTTATTGTTCGTAATTATGTTTAGAGATTAATGTAAACTAGGGAATTATGATTGTTTGTCCACCACGTACTGGTATATGTAAATATGAGGAACACTTTTCACTCTCTTAAAATTTCGTAATTAAAGTATTTATAATGATTAATGAATAGTTTATATTGAGTAATTAAATAAATTACGATGATAGTTTTTCAGGTTTAACAATGAACAGTGCTCAAAAAAACCGACCACACTGAATAACTTTTAATGCAATGATCGGATCTTTACGTTCCAGGACTCAATCTCAATTATTCGTGTGGGTGACCTCAAATATGTTGATGAATTCGTGCAGACAATATTTCAAGTCACAAAATCAGACACAAAAACTTTCTTTCTCTGCTTAAACATACCTTCCATCCGAAGGAGCCGGATTTCTGATCTTCCAAAATATAGGGGATAGTTGAAATCTGGGAGAAATGGTCCCAATAGATTGGTCTGGATATTGGTAAAAAGTTTTGTCCCCTTATTTTTAATCTTACTTTTTACGTATTTCACCATATTTCGAGAACTTTCGAAACTTTTTTTTATGTAAAAACCAGTATTTTGTAAAATTCAAAGTTTTTAGAAAAAGATTTGCATTGCAAGATGTACAGTTTGTTAATAGATTTTAAAGAAAGTAATTTTAAATTGCAAAATGCAAAATTTGAGCGTAATCGGTCGAATAGCTCCTGAGAAATTGAATTTTAAGAAAGTCGTGCATTTAAAATTTGATTTCTCAAAAACAATTCACTCGAATTCGCTTAAATATTGTATTTCGCTATAAAAAATTACACTCTGTAAAATGATGAAAAAAAATTGTATACCTACTGATTTTCAAAACTATTTCGACAATTATTAGATTAAATAACAAAAATCTGATAAATATTTTCTAAAAGTTATATTTTGTATGAATTCTCTTTGGATAAACAAATTTTATAAAAGTGAGCAAATATTGTTGGAGAAAATTGTACAATAAAACGAAGAGAAAGTAGACTTTAATGCAATTAAAATAAATTTAAAAAAAAGGAGATATGTAATAATAAATAAAAAACTGAATAACACTTAAGATTAAAAAAAAGGAAAAGGTCTGAAAGCTTAGAACGCAAAACGATTTGAAAGAAACTATGTCAGCAGTTTCGGGATTGGTGACAGGGTGGGGGAAGAGGCTTTTGTCTAGAAAAACAAACATTCCTTAAGATTAAATGAAACCCAGGCGTCCTCCTTCCTTTCACTTCTTATTTAACCTTGTTTGAAGGCCGACAGAAATTATGATTTTGTTTAGTACATATACTACATTTTGTTAGTACATTATACAATGACATCTCTTAACGATATTGAGTCAATTGCAAATTTCCTAAAATCAGGAAATATAAAAACTGTGAAATTGCTGAATAGAATTATATTTAACGATGTGTTTGATCGTAACTTACGAAAGAAATTGCGATCCTTTTCTTCTTTTCCCCCGGACATAAATATTGAGGAAAGAAAAAAGTTGATATCTGATACTTGTTCCGAACACGAATTAATATGTGTGTTAAATGTGCTAAATTTGGACATATTTCTTCTAAGTGTAATAATAAACCTACTAACCAAACTGATAACACTGTAAGCGCAATTACACATTCACCTTCTTTGATGTATAAAACTGTTAATGTCAATAATACTTCATTTAATGCTCTTATTGATACTGGAGCTATGAAAACAATTTTGCGGGAACAAACTTATCATAAAATAGGCTTTAACTTCTTTTTATGGTACTCTAGCAGCGTTTGGTAACGGACATATTAAACCAATAGGTAGTTGTACTCATGAATTTGTAATAGATGATCAAGAGTTTAAAACAAATTTTTGTATAGTTGGAGATAGTATTATGTCATATGATGCTATAATTGGCATGGATATTTTAACATAGGCAGAAATAAAAATTAATACCGCTGGCATCACTTTAACAAAAATAGAAGATAGTAGAACGGAACCCGTAGAGCAATTTTCTATTTCAAATATTTCCATTAAAAATGATTTCGAATTAGAAATCGGACCTCGCGTTAGTCAAACACAAAAAGAAACTCTTCAAAATATGGTTTCAAATTATAAACCTACCAAAACTAAAACTTGCGAAATTCAAATGTCAATAAATTTAAAAAATGAAACGCCAATAACTCATAGACCACGTTGATTACCTTATACAGAACGTAAAATTGTTGATGACCAAGTGACAAAATGGTTGGCTGACAGTATAGTTGAACCATATTCTTCCGAATATTCCAGTCAGGTTGTCGTGGTAAAAAAAAAAGAAGGAACCCCAAGAGTTTGTATTGACTATAGAGCGTTAAATAAAAATGTTGTTAAAGATAATTACCCTTTACCACTTATTGGCGATATATTAGAAAATCTTCAATGAGCAACTACGTTTAGCAAAATTGATTTGCGGAATGCATTTTTTCATTTGGAAATAGAACCGAACAGTCGTAAATATACGTCTTTCGTCACTCATAATGGTCAATTTCAATTTTTACGCTCACCATTTGGCCTTTGCAAATCACCCGCAGCTTTTCAGCGTTATATTAACACTATTTTTAAGGATTTGATAATTAAAGGTCATATTATTATTTTTATGGATGATATGACTATACCATCGAAAAATAAGGAGGAAGGTCTCGAGAGGCTTGCATGGGTATTTTCACTCGCTTCTGCTTATGGGTTAGAGATAAATTTTTCAAAGTGTACATTTTTAACTAGAAAATTAGAATTTCTCGGACATGTAATTGAAAATGGTAAAATGTACCCGTCTCCACAAAAAATTAAAGCTATACTTAATTTTCCCGAACCCAAAAATAGGAAGGATTTACAATCATTTCTTGGTCTAGCTAGCTATTTTCGAAAATTCATATTAAATTTCTCCATTATTGCGCACCCTTTAACTGAACTTTTGAAGAAAAATCGCGAATTTAAATTTACCGAGAATGAAATACAAGCATTTAGTAATTTAAAACATAATTTAACTTCTCCACCCGTTCTTAGCATTTACAATCAAAGCGCGGATACTGAAATACATTGCGACGCTAGTATTCATGGTTATGGATGTATTTTAATGCAAAAGTCGATAGAAGATAATGCTTTTCACCCGGTATATTTTATGAGTAAGAAAACGTCGGATGCCGAAGCGAAATACAGCAGTTATGAGCTTGACGTCTTAGCCATTGTACAGGCTTTGAAAAAATTTAGAGTTTACTTGCTAGGGAAACATTTTAAAATCGTGACCGATTGTCATGCGTTTGCGATGACATTAAATAAAAAGGATTTGTGTACTCGCATAGCGCGCTGGGCATTATTGCTACAGGATTTCGATTATATCATTGAACATCGTTCCGGTTCTAAAATGTATCACGTTGACGCGCTAAGTAGATATCCCATTATGATAGTACAGGATAGTCTCATAACGAAAATTAGAAAAGCTCAGGAAGAAGATAGTGAAATCCAAACGGTTAAAGATCTTTTGAAAATTAAACCCTATGATGACTTTTTTCTTAAATCTGGCATACTATATAAATTTGTTAATGGTGAAGAACTTCTTGTCGTTCCTGAAAGTATGCAGAATGATATTATACGAAATGCTCATGATCGTGGACATTATGCCTCTAAGCGTACTGAAGAATCATTGAAACATCAATTCCATATTCCTAAAGTGAAAGAAAAAATAGACCGTTTTATTAAAAACTGTGTTCCTTGCATTTTAATAAATCGAAAGTGTGGAAAACAAGAAGGACTGTTACATCCGATCGAAAAAGAATCCATTCCTCTGCACACTTATCATATTGATCATTTAGGACCATTGCCTACCACAAACAAGAATTATAAATACATTTTTGCAGTTATAGACGCTTTCACAAAGTTTTGCTGGTTATACCCAACTAAATCTACAGATGCTACAGAAGTTATTTCTAAATTAGACTCTCAAAAATATGTTTTTGGCAATCCATCACGAATTATTTCTGATCGTGGATCTGCATTTACTTCCAAACAGTTCCTTGAGTATTGCAGTGCTGAGCAAATTGAACATTCTCCTGTAACTACTGGTTTACCGAGAGCAAATGGACAGTTAGAAAATTTAATTCTACCATAATTTCTGTAATCTCCAAATTATCAATAGAACATCCAAACAAATGGTACACTTATGTAAAAGGCGTTCAGAAAGTCATTAATTCTACTTTTCAACGAAGCATTAACACTACTCCTTTTCAACTGTTATTTGGCACTGCTATTAAAACAAAACAAGATCTAAAAATTACAAATATGCTGAATGAGGAAATTCAAGCCATCTTCGTTAACAGCCGTGACGAGTTGCGGAAACAAGCCAAACTACAAATACAGAAAGTCCAAGATGAAAACAAACGAACTTACAATCTTCGACGAAAACCATCTGCACCCTTCAAAATTAACGATCTAGTGGCAATAAAACGCACACAATTTGTACCAGGATTGAAACTGAAACCGAAATACATAGGACCTTATACAATAACAAAAATTAAACCTAATGATACTTTTGATGTCGAAAAATGTGCTTTTTTTGATGGACCTTCAAAGACCAGTACATGTGCAGAATACATCAAACATTGGTCTGATGATATTGCTTAAAATGACATTCTCTTCAGAACTCTTTAGAACAATTTAATTTTTTCCCAGAGATTTATTTTATTTTATCTTGAAAATTATTTTAATATTTTGATTATTAATATGCCTTTTGAAATCTTTTTTAGATGATGTATAAGTATTTAGAATGTAAAATGATATTTAGCTATTATGTAAGTATTTTTTGAATTTTTTTTTATATGCCCACATGAGGGCAGGTGCTTCTTGTCGGATGGCCAATGTGGAAATCCAACCCCCACTGCAGCAGCGCCACCCCCCACTTATGTCAGATTCCAGCTAAACGCTCAGGCGGAGCGGTTGTTTTCATATCTATTGTTATTCTTTTTATTAAATTTGATTATTACAAAAGCGTAGTTATTTCAACTATACCTGACGTCAACCTCCATATAAATATATATATATATATATATATATATATATATATATATATATATATATATATATAGCACTATAAAAACAAAGAGAAAAACGAAAAAAATTAATTAATAAGTTTTATTAACTGCGCATAAGCTGCAAGTATATAGAACTCATAAAATAAGCTAAAAAATTCAGAGAATATGGAAAAAAATAAAAAATAATGACAAGAGAAGAAAATTATTAACAATAATTTTTTAAAAGTATTTAAAAAAACATAATTTTTAATTCCTTTAAAAAAAAATATTCCATCCTTGGTAACTAACAAATCAAAACTCAGAATAACAAATCACTTCAGCAGTGCAGTAAGAACGACACTTTAAAACCCTCTTGTTACACTCAATTTGCGCTTTTGCTTTCATCTTTTGTTTTCATATTTTGTAATCTGGCAATCTTTCTGCGAAAACATTTTTAAATCATTTTTGAAAAATATCAGTCCATGTAAGTTGTTATGATTTTGCTACTCGCTTTATAGTCCCCCCTTTTTAATGTTTTTTATTTTTATTTTATTTTATTATCTGTTTTTACATGTTATTTTTACTTTTTATGATCTATTTTTATGTAGTTATTTTATAAAAAAAATTTTTGAGTGCTCCTCACACTATTGTATTAATATATTTTGCTTTGGCTTTATTGATACAATATCAGAAAGCACTCTGTTTTGCGGATATAATCGTGTGGGCTGAAGAAAAGATTATATCTTTTTTATGTATATATATATATATATCTTATTAAGATTTATCCGGTTTTTTAATTAAAATTTCATTTTTTTTTTAAATAATATGTTGTTTGTTATTTTTTTACTTATTATTTCCCACCCCCTTTTTTTCATATGTCTATAATTTTTCTTTGTTTTATTCTTCATTTTGAACTTATCTAATGAGTGCTGTTTACTTGCAGCTTAAGCGCAATAAATGATACTTATTGTTTTTCTTAACTTTCTTAGTGTTTTCTTGTATTTATTTATTATATATATATATATATATATATATATATATATATATATATATATATATATATATATATATATCCTCTTCTAAATAAAATAAGCCTGTGTTTCTTGTTCACCATCCTCAAAAACATTTCATTGACATTTCAGTTATGGAATTTAAAAATTATTTTTATAGTTATTATTTTTTATTTATCTCTATAGCTTTTATTTTATGCAATGTTTTTAAAGAAGTTATGACTAAGGTCCCTTTCCCATATCTCATAGAAATCCGATTTTGCTGAAAGCGTGAATTGTAATCAAACCATGCTATGATCATAAGTAACAAAAAGGTGAAATACTCTCAATTGAATGATTTTGAATGTAGTGATTAATTCATAATTTCAACATACACTGCAATGAAATGATAAGATATTTTTTCAATTAATTTAGTGCACCTAAAAAATTTAGTTTTGACCTTTTTTCTTGTTAATTTTCCTCTTTATCTGACCGAAAGTTTATGTTTTGTAATGTTTTTGTTACTATTTAATTCTGTAATTTATTGTGTACTGAAATTGATACTCAAAAATTGTCAAAATTTGTATGCAATTTATTCGTTTCAGTATCTCAGAGGTAGAAACTTACAAAAGTTTCGTAAAAAAAATGAAAAAAGTAAAAGAAAAAAAAATTGTTAGAAAAAAAAAATAAACTGAAAGGTAGAATGTACTGAAAAAATGGTTTTTATGCATTAAATTAAATGGTATTGATTATTATTAGTGGCATTAAATTTACTCTCCAAATTTTATCCTATGTTAAAAAATTATATTATATTATTAATTTTACAATCATCATTACCAAATAGTCGTTTCGGTAAAAGTACCAAAACGATTTCTTTGTTTCTGGCTCTTTAGGAACGACCAAGAAGCACGGTAATTTTTACAGAAGAGCTGTGACGTTGATTTTTGGTAAATTTGACAGTAAAATACTGTCTGATTGTCACGGTTTTTAGTGTTAAATTTGGTAAAATTCGGTATCTCGATCGTTTTACTTTAGAACTGAGTTTTTTAAACTGTGGGTTGCGGCCCAATTGCATGTAACCAGCATCAGTGGCTGCCCAAAATCTTAGGAATTTTTATATTTTCCTAACTTATTATAATAATTTTACTATTAAAAATAATTTTTGTCTAGGATTGGTAAAATAATTTCCGACAATTTCTGACATAATTTTTATTTTACCTCTTTTTACGACATATATGACATTTTCGTCTTTAACTACTATAAAAATAAAGTGCAGAGAAAAATATTGAAGAACTATTTTGTCAAGTCGGTGTCAACTATTTTGCAAAGATTTGATTATATCATATGAAATGAAAAGGCACCCCTTCCCATTGGCACTTAATCCTCGCATATGCGCTGTCACAAGTTTCTCAGTAGCTACCGGACAAGATTATAGTTAATGCTTGAATTCTTACCCAACGAATTGAATTTATTTTTATTATTGAGCGTTATGGGTTCACACAAAATTTTTGCAAATATAATGGGATTCCCGCACAAAAAAGTTCAAGAAACCTGGCTTTAGATCATGGCATAAAAACCATTTATTCGAGTAAATTTATTTTCCGGTTTCGTATTCTTACTAAACATGTGGTAATAAGAACTATAATATTGAAAACTAAAGTTTCCGGTAAACTGTTATCATAAAAAAGGAAAAAAAGCCAAATGAACTTTTTAAATATCGTACATTTTGGTTTTATTACTAGAATTATGTTTTTACCAAAACCGTCATGACCATGCAAATCCGGTCAATTTTACTAAAAAAATTTTTAAATTTTTATGAATTGCTTCAAAAATATTTACGGTCACTGTTGATATATTTTTAAAATAAAAAATATATAGTTTTGATCTTTGAACCGGAATCTCAAATGAAATTGCGAGAATAGAAAAAAAAATAAAAACAATTGTTTTCGTTCATTCATGTCGAAAAAGAGAAAGTTGCGCAACAAGCGAAGGAAAGTCACAAGGCGGGGTCAAGGACAAACTGCCGTTACAAGTTTTTGTAAATATAATTAATCATCAAATAAACCATTCTTTTCCCCTTTTTCAATCGTTCCTAACGCTGTGTAAATGCCAATATTTCGAAAATTTTTGAAGTTAATCTTTTTAAATTGTTCCTTGTAAGAAAGGGCCGTAGAACTCTTTATTGTTTCGTTCACCACCTAGGTTTGCTTCGACTAATTAGGTAACGGCTTTCCTGTAAATTGATTCAAATGTCAATGGTATATCGTGTTAAAATGTAACTGCTTTTATTAAAACAATTGCTAAACACTATAGTATCAACACTATTGTGTTAACAATAATTTGTTGCACATATAACATGAAGTGGAAAGTTTTTCCGTCACACAATATTGAAATATACAATAACTGAAGTTGAGCAAATACTTATTATTGATATTTAAGAAAAATATTTAGCATTCTGTTTAAACAATTTATCATGTGGTGCAAATTATGTAACAGACAAATAAATTTCTTTTAAATTAATCTACTTCAGAATCGAAGACAGAAGGCAATGTAGCTTAAAATTAAAAAAAAAAAAAATTGTTGACAAAGAAATTTTTGGACAAGCCTCCAGACAAGAACAGCCATTTCAAATTTAAGAATTTGAAAGTTTGACAAACTGAAGGTTTAGATTGACATAGACAACCCAAAAATGAATAAAGGAAAGAAAGATTTGAATTAACGTCTACAGTCTGTTATTTCGTGAAAAACAAAGTCATAAAATAATTTCAATGACGTACTTTTAGGTTGGTTTTGTCTCATCCATATTAAATTTAAGCCCAGACATAGTGTTGCAATGAATCCTGATTACGAAGAAGAACGCACACAAAGTTAAAATTCTTTTCCAAAAGAGAAAGGAAATTTTGAGAGGCAAGAATCATATTCATTATATTTACGTTTAAATTTTAAAAATTAACTTGATTAAGAAAATGTCACTTGCAAATTTTGCATAGAATAAGCTAAAACAGTTATGAAATCAGAGATAAATAAGGTTTCAAATAATACGAAAAAAATATTAAATTAAAAATGAACAATTGTTACATAACACAAGTTGTAATTGTGACATAACACATCTTTACGTCTTTGAACCCCAAAATAACTTACGTAATATTTCTGTCAACTTCATTACATTTCATGTTATTTGACACAACTTTAATTGAAAAACTTTGAATTAAACATTATCAAACTGTGTTTTTTTAAATACAATTGTGTATTTCTTATAATATAGTTTTTATCAAATTTCTACTCGAATTTTCTAGATAAAAACTTACTTGAATTAAATTATCATACAACTGCTTTAGTGGATGTTAATATTATCAAAGATATTTAGTATCACAATTTTAAAATAACTCTTTGACCATATTCCATTTCCATATTTTTCATTTAAAAGATTTCTTCTTTGTGTTTTAATCCTTACGCACCGCCCTAAACAGTATGGATTAACTCTCGTTGTTAACGGCAGCAACCTTACTGAAGGTTCATCTAGTGATTGACAGACAGTAATTTCTTTTTAAAAACAAGCAGTAATTTTAGAATGTTCAGATATTCATAAAATAATTTCAAGTAAATGTTTTCTATTAATCATCAGGAGTTAAGATTGAATTCCTTATATAAATGTCATTTTATCTAAGAGTTTCCCCCCATTTTTAAAGACAACAACCTTTCTGGAGGCTCATCTCCTGATTGACAGACAGTAAACTTTTTTCAAAACTTTTCGATAACTGTAAAATAATCAGGTATTCAAAATATATATTCAAGAAAATGTTTTCGATTAATCATCCCGTCATTGAGAACTTTATATTAAATTCTTTATTCTAAAAAATAAAATCTGAACGCTAAAATCGAACACACATAACTAAGTCTTAAATTTTCAAGTTCTTATCTTCTAAACAAATAGAAAAATATTGTCATTAGCATCTAAGTCTTTGCATAAGAAACACTGAAAAAAAAAGATTTTATGGTAAGCTTAGAAATCAAGAATTATAGTGTTTAATCTGCTGAAAATGGAATTAATTTATGTCTTCCTTCAGCAACAATTCAAAGAAGAAATCCGTATGTATCAGGAAATACATTTAATTCAACATAAAAAAATAGCTGAATATTTTTTTTTAAATTTTTTATATGGTAGTCTTTGACTACTAACAGTTTTACTTTAATGAATATCAAGCTAGCTATATAATTTCTATATTTTTTCGAATGAGGAAAATCATTGAAAAAGGTCAATAATATCTGTTTTTAAAAGTGAAGATAATTACTAGTATTATTCCGTTAAAAAAATGTAAGAAAGATCTTTGTAATTGATGTCTTTTAACGCATAAACAAATATTGGTAGATTGCAATTTAAAACACATGAATTTAATGTTTTAAAAAATATAAATGCATTAAAAATATTACATATTTTATTCCCTTTTCAACTCAATGATACACTCCGACATTCAGATTAAATGTGTTCTGCAACTTAGTTTACTGTGAAAAATTAAGACATTTTATAGAGATCACCCTTTTTGAAATACTGCAATTTAAAACTTTTACATGTTTTTTTTAAAACTTCAATAATAGTAAATTTCGCAAAACCTATCCTTAATATTTCTACCAACACTGCACAACAAAAATAGTGGCAGCTCTTTTACACCATAGTGGATTTCCACTATAACGAAACGGAAAGATAGTTTCTGGGTGCCGTGAAATACCTATATTGTTCTTTTACACTACTTCGTGTAAAAGTAGTAGCCATCAAAGACCATGCTTTTTTTATTTAGTAACCTATCCTTAATATTTCTACCAACACTGCACAACAAAAATAGTGGCAGCTCTTTTACACCATAGTGGATTTCCACTATAACGAAACGGAAAGATAGTTTCTGGGTGCCGTGAAATAGAAATACCTATATTGTTCTTTTACACTACTTCGTGTAAAAGTAGTAGCCATCAAAGACCATGCTTTTTTTATTTAGTAACACTAAAATTAAGAATTTGAGTAAGATATGATACATATATGAATCAGTAAAGTTATTTTTACGAGACAATATAAAGTAAGAATCAGTAATTTAGATTGCGTACATACATTACCCATTAAAATAAAATGAATTTATAAATAAAACATATGCCTACTAGAAGGAATATAAAGACGAATTCAATCTAGGCTTAAAACAAAAATAACGGATAGAAATTATACATTATAAAACTATTAATACAGTTAACGGAGATTTGAAAGTTTAAAAATAAATATCCTTAAAACACAACTAAAAACATGCATATTCATTTTTAGCGGCGAACTTTAGTTTCTGCAGATGAAAAGCAATATTGAAGACAGCCGCAAACACAGGCTAACTCGAAATCGATTGTAAACTATTAAATACGAAATCAAACACGCCAACATTGGAGTTTTCGGAAGAGAAAGTATGTAACGTATCATGAAAAGGTGATTAATCTTGGGGTAAACTTCATGCATTCTTGGTGCTTAAATGTATATGAAAGTTCGATTTGGTGTTAACTTGAAAATAATATATTCCTTCGCAGACCATTTAGGAATGTTCATTAAATTTCGAAAGATATTACACTACAGTTTCTATAGTGTATACACTGTAAACACTGTCGGTATATGGTGTATGCACTTTTCATTCTTTTTTAAAAAGATGCAGTTTGGTTTCCATTTCTTTATACAAAAGAATAAAACAACGTTGACGCAAATACAGTCATATGCAAATATTTTTTTAACTTGATTTTTTTTAAAAAATCAATTCTTTTAGTTAGTCGGAAATGTATGTATGTTTCCGACTATAAATAATAATACTATAAAGTAAGCATTATTTAAGCACAAAAAGTTATCTTCATCAAACGTACACGTTCAAGATGTTTAGTTTTACCTACATTAATAAATGATACACTAATGCACTAGTTCACTCACTATTGAAACGAATGAATTAGCGCAAATGTGCGTCAGCCTTATAAATTCAGATCTCTTGCTGCTAGTGTTCTGAGTACCAGGGTCCAGGGGAAAACAATAAATTTTAACCCCCGATCTCAAAAGTCATTCAAAAATATCAATTTGATCGCTTAGAGACGTTTGGAAGAAAAAAATTTATAACTGGTTTAGCATTAGAGATTGATTTAAATTAAATTTTAGAAGAATCCGTTTTTTTCTCTCAAATATGTTAATTGAATGTGACAGTGTATTCGGTATTCAATAAGGAATATGAATGATATGAGGGGATGACCTCAAATATGCTAATTAATTAGGCAGACATGTATATAAGTAACGAATATATATTAAGTAACGAAATTTAACAATGAAACGCGCTTTTTCTGAATAATCATACCTTTTTAGATGGATTCGGTTTTCTGACCCTAAGAATATAGAGGGTAGCCGCAATCTTTGAAATAGCTGTGTGGTCCAAAGTTTAAATCCCTTAAAGTTAATTTACTTACTGCGTATTTCTTCAGACTAGTTTTTTTTCTAAATTCGATTTCCATGAAACTATTTTACCAATTTTGTTCAAATTTTGCACTTTGCCATGTAAAATTACGTTCTTTAAAATGGTGGGAAAACGGTATACCTTACAATTCCATAATATGTATTTACTAAAAGTTATTTTTAAGTTGAATTTTCTTCGGTTAAATGAATTTTAATAATTAAGTGCAATAAAATTTTCTATTCGCTTAATAAGTTTGCGAGCTATATTGATATACGCAAAAAAAGTAATAATAATAACGTTAAAGAGTTCAAGCTTTGGACCACACTGCTGAGCAAATAATAGGGACCATATTTCTGAATTGCGGCTATTCTCTATATTTAGGCAGGGGTGGTCAGAAATCTGAATGCATGAAAAAATTATATGTTTATCCAAAGAAAATCCGTTTGTGTGTCTGATTTTGTAAATTAAAATAGCGTTTACTTTAAATAATTAACATATTTGAGATGACTCCTTGAAACCCTTAAAATTGAGTCCTAGAAGGTGAACATATGATCATTAGATTAAATGTTACTCAGGTTAGAACGTTTATTTTCTTGTCCACTGTTCACTAGGAGAAGAACAAAGCTTAAATTGTTAAATTTTATGAAGATTTATAGAATGAGTAACCACTTTTCCATTTATTTATTCTTTGCACTAAATGTCTTTGATATAAATTGGCTATGATATAAATTTTAAAAACTCTCTAATCACTTATAGCAAATCTTTAATTTTGTAGTATTTGATTAATTAATCATTTATTCATTCATTTATTTATTTTTATTTACTTCATTTATTTATTTATTATCTCAAATGGCAGTATATTTGAGTAAAGTGGCTTGAATTGTCTGTACAATGATGGAATAATATTACATGGACTTAGTTCTTCTTCTTCAATCAGATTAAGTTGTGAGTTAAATACCCCTCGTTATAAATTTAAAAAAAAAACGTGCATAATGTTCAGCATAAAAATTTAAATTACCGAATATAATATTTTGCTACTTGAATTGGTTTTTTGAAAATTCTCTCAAGAAATTACTGTAGAAAACAAATTCTGATTTCATGAATGAAATTTAAAAGTATTATAATAATAATAATAAATTGACCATCACTCTAAATAACTAACTACACTATAAGAGATTCCGGATAAAATTCCGGTAAAATGTATCGGCACTCTGAGTGTCAGCACTTTATACATCAGATTCCATTTTTACTAGTTAAAGAGCTAAAAATCTAATCTATCGCAATTTTCATAGTAATAATTATAATAAAATCACTGAATTACTCGAATTAAATAAATATAAAAATCAAGAAATGATGTTTTACCGTAAAAATGGATTTCACGGATGATGCACAAAAAATGCCGGTACTTTATACTGTAATTTGAACCGTATTTTTTTTCACTTTTACTGATTATTATTTCTTAAGAAACATAATTTCTTTTTTAGACGACTCAAAAATTAAAAATAACTGCTTCCAGTGAAAACAGTCACTTTTTCATTCATCTCTTATTTTCTTGCTTCGATTTACATATTAATCATTTCTAATGAACTTGGAACTGGTTTGATAGCTTTTTACGTAAAAGATTATCTGTAAGTAGTAATACAAACAACAAATCACTGTGTCTGTTATGATGCTTCTGTTATTAAATTGAGGTCAAGGAACATAAGACTTATTTATATGTATGTTCGAATTTTCTTTCTAAATGCATCATTTTTATGCCAGCATGTAAAAAAAACTAGAGAATTTTTTTTATATCTAAGTAAGGTCATTTCATATTATATTTCTTTGCATATATTTATACACTGAAACATAGTGTTTAAACTCTCATAAAAAGATTTTATTTTAATAAAGCCTTCAATGTATTTTTGTAACAGCAAAGGAATTTTGTTGGCAGCTATGGAAAATAGCTGCTAACTTTTCAGATTTAAATAGAGGATTGTTTCCAATAGTAGTAAAATGCGCATTTTAATATTTTACTTTTTAATTTTATTCATTTTTTCGTAGATTTCAGTTTTGAAATTTGCATTGCATTTAGATAACTATAAATATGTTACCGTTAAAGTGTGAAATCTCTTATTTCGTAAAATAACTAGACAAGTCAGTTAAAATATATAAAATTATTGAATTTTATGATTTGACTAGGTATTCTATAGAATAACGATGACTTGATCGTTAAAGTATGTAATACGGCACTCGAAAGTTCTTTGAACCGGTTCTAACTGATCTTAGTCGGTTTTAAACCGCTTAATTACAGCTTTTTTACAGCTTACAACAGCTTTTAGCTGCATAACAGTGACGTGTGTGTACGCTTCATTTCGTTGCTTTTAGACGTAGTTATTAACATGAGCAATATAAGCATTTATTAATTACATTATCTACTTATATATATATATATATATATATATATATATATATATATATATATATATATATATATATATATATATATATATATATATATATATATATATATATTTCCCCGGGTCACCGTTTCTGAGCCCCCTTTCTCATATTTATTTTTTATTTTATTATTTATTACTTTTTGATAATTTAGTGGTCATGAAATTGATTTCCAAGAAAGAAAATGGTTTAGTTTTACAGTGTTAAACTTCATATAAAGATCTATGAAGATGAAAAGTTCTAAAAAAGTTGTACCATGGAGAAACATTTTAAAGGCAGTTTCTAATTTTTAAAAATGAACGTTGTTTCTAATTTCTTTCTCAGTTTATTAACTTTTTCTCTACATATTCCATCTAGCAAGAATTCGTTTTCTTGCTCTAAACATACACTTATAATGAAAATTTTCAGTAACATTTTAGTTACATTTAGATATCGGAGTGGAATCAGAAAACATTCATTTAATGAATTGCCCAAGGGATTCGAAGAATTGATCAGGGCTTCTCTGAGGGAAAAAATGATTATTATAACTATTAAAGTTCTTATGAAGGATAGCGAATGAGCTCGATTCTAACACAATAACGGTTTAACAGGAAGGAAAATTTGGGTGGCTTTCCTTTCAAATTCTAAGAAAATCACAAAAAATTATCATATTTCTACTTTTTTTAAATTTTTTTTTTTGATTATCATTTAGATATTCAAACTTTAAGCTCCCAGTTTTTCCTTTCAAATAATAAAATTTTTTATAAAGCAATTTAGGCTAGAATCGGGTAAGGAAGAGAGGTCATGAAGCATTGTGAATTTTTCAAACTGTCTCGAAAGCCATATTTAGTCAAAAGTATTATTATTTGAGAACGCTTGAATCTTGTAAAAAGCAGCTAAAAAGTTAAATGTTCAGAGAATAAATTTAAAAACCATGGGGGTAAAACTAGAAAAATATATTCTTTTTAATGATTTTTTAACGTCCAATCTCCTTCTACTTGATACAATTGTTTGCGTGTAGCACTTTTGAAACCTCTACCTAATCATAAGAAATTTCATATTGAAAATATTCATTTTTCTACTAGTAACGGTCTCTAAATTCTTAGGAGGGCTAATTAAGTTCAGAAGACTCACTGTATGTGAAGGCTACTAGAACTTTTTCCCCATTTGCTTTTAACCAAAGCTGTGGTAGAATTTCTTATTGGTTGGTTTATGAGAAAGGAAAAGGAAGTCTATAAGCTGAAATATCTATAAAATCAATTAAAATTTAAGAAAAAACTCTAAGGAAATGATTTTAATCATTTTCTTAAAAATTAAGAAGGTAAATTTCCGTCTTTGTTACAACTATATATTTTTAAGAACATTTTAATTCTCTGACTTCTAATATTAAGTATAAAAATGAAAATAATATTTTTTTTCTTCCCACATCAAATTAGTAGCAATAAAATAATAGAAAAGTAACGAATATACGACAATGAAACTAAAAAAGGATGAGTGCTGAAGAAATATGCATTATTCGGATTCAAGACGTTATTTTAGGCAAGAATAAGAAAGATAGTGCTAGAGCACGATTTCTTTCTTCTTTTTTTTTGAAACGTAGCACTATAAGCAGAATGTTTTTGTCAAGAAAACAGTTGTAAGATCATTCAGTTTGTGAAAAAAAATTATTTTGTCCTAAATATATATTTTGAGGCAAAACTGTTTAGTGAATGACACAGTTGATAAATAATTTCACAAACTTATTGTAATCAAATGAGAGTTTCTGGTGAAGGGAAAAACTTGAGGTAGGGTGAATTGTGTTTTATGACGGAAAATGGTGGTCTTTGGCTATTTGGTGAAATTATTAATTGGTTTTTTCTCCTGACTTTCCCTTTACTTTTATTTTTTATTGATGCATCTTAATAATAGTCTAATCAAGAAAGTATTCATGGAATTTATGATAAATATAATATAAAATCAATGCACTCGGAGATAATTACCATACTCAATAGTAATGACATTTCTGGCAACAAAAAAACTTAATTATGCTTAATAAAGCCAAAATAGATAATATTTAAACTACTCTGATGGTAATTTTGCCCTTCATATGATAACGTTTTACCGAAAATTCTAGTTTTTAAAATTATAGTTCTTATTACCACGCATTTAGCAAAAAAATACAAAACTGAAAAATAAAATCAACAGAATAAATGGTTTCTATGCTACCTAGCTAAGATATAAAGATATCTTAGGTAGGTAGGTTAGTTAGGTATCTACCTAAGATATAATGATAAAATTACAAAATTTTATCACTTGTTCCAAATTTTATCACACATTATGTAACGGTATTTTATTGTACATTTTACTAAAATCATTAACAAAGCGCTTCGGTAGAAATTACTGAGATTTTTGACTTCCTATAGAGCAAGAAGCTCAGTAAATTTTACTATATTCTGGTTGTTTTTAAGCAGACTTTTTTCTCAGTGCAACAATGAGAATTTGTTAAAGTGGTTTTAGAAACTTACACTGCAACTGAATTATTTGTATCGGTTGCAAATTTAAGCGTAAACGGAAGATATTTTTAACTGAATACAATTTATTATTATACTTCACTCAGCTATCAAGGAAATTTTTTTAAAAAAAACTAAAAGTAAGCTAACTATTAATTAGTAAATACCTCTATTAAATATTTATTTTGGTTCTTTATAAACTAAACCTTTATAAAGAAATTCCAAATTTTTACAAAAGAATAAAGAAAGAACGAAATATAAACAAAAAATAAAGTATTATGTATATAAAAAAATTACGTCGGAAATCCTTGGAGATACTTGAATAGCTATTGAAAGGCATAGACATTTCTTTGGTTTAAATTTTGATAAGAATTGAATAACTTTAATAAAGCAAAACTATAATTCCTAATAAAAGTTACATCGTTTTCGAGGAAACCAGTTGTTCTTCATTTGGTATTTGTCTACAAATCATTGGAGGTAAACCTAAGGTGAAGGCCATTCCTCCAGGGAAGCTTCTAGAATGTTTCGAAACACTATGAATTCTTGTTTTGAAATGGATAAATAAAGCTTAATTATAATCCCTTCCGTTCATTCAACTTTGTTTTAGAAAATAACAAAAAAATGATGTTTTTATACACATAAAAAAGATAATTTTATATAATTAAATAATTTCTTGTTAATTGTTGTTCCTATTTTTATTGTATAATTCCTATTTAATCGTTTTAAAGCAATTGAAATATCATTGAAGTCACGTAAAATTACAACTAACGCATCCTTGAATTTAAAAATACCCTATTTATTGAGGAAATCTCCCCAGGATTTCCCCAGTTCTGTTTAGAAATGATTGCGGTTTCTTTTATTTCACCATCGTTAACTTATTTACTAATATAAAGATTTTATTTAAAAAAAACTTGAAAGTTAACCAAAAAATTGTGAATATGCTATAGAACAGAATAACAAATTCTGAATGTGCTATAATGAAGTTTAATTAAGGCATGACATCTCCAGTTTAAATCCTACTTACTCATAATGCGTCTGTTCATGTTTTATTTATGTTGAATAAAAGTCCCTTTAAGACGAATAAAGTATTATTCACGTCACTTGAAATTAAGTAATTGAAGACCCTTTTGAAAAATCAGGAACAGAGTTTCTCAATTTTGCTCAGTAACGATTTGCAATTCCTTTATTTTCCTACCTTTACTTTGTTTACTAATCTAAAAGTCTAGATACATATATTTTATTTTATTTTATAACCGTCGTTGAACAGCAGACCCAATTTTAGGTTTATGACTACCAATGTTCAACTCAGCCTATTACTTTTGAACCCAATCCAGAAGACAAGGGAACACCTGGATCAAGTAGGGGTAATAATTTGGCCTCATTTAGTATTTTTTGATAGAACTAACCCGTATTTGCGTTACGCGGAAAGGAAAACCACCGAAACCTACCACGGTTAGTCTGACTGCAAGGGGACTCAAATCCATGATCCTTCTACCACTGAGGATATTTTACGTCAACAATGGGGTTGGTGCGACCTGGGTGCAAAATCTGAATCGAACAGCCCTCGCTGGGATTCGAATCCTGTTCATCTCATTGGGAGGTGATTCTATCTCCTGAGCCACCGTGACTCCGCTATATACATATAAATCAAATGACCGGTCAATACATTCTTATTGTACAAATATGGTATGACCCAATTTTATCACATAATAGGTTTTTTAAGGCCATTATATATATTTTTTTCGTTATTAACAGAATAAAATTGATAAAAATGATCAAAGTGTTATTTACCTGTAAAATATTTTTATCCATTTTTCATACATATTTATCTCTTTTATTTTTTATCATTTATTTTAACGTTTGTTTTATCATTATTTCGAAATAAAGTCTTTCAACTAACAGCCTAATTTCATTATTATAAAGTAATTCCTTGATAATACCTTATTACATTTTATAATTAAGGTGTTTAAATTGATATTTAAGCTCGTTAATTATTTTAGAATTATTAAGCAGTAAATAAGCTGCATTTTCTAAAATTATAAGTTTTGTTTAAAACTGTATCTTGTAAGCATATGGAACTAATCTAATAAATACGAAATTGTAAAGTATGTTGAGAATTAGCTTATGGCATTATTGCTAAATATTCTCTTGAACAAAAAACATTTAACTAGATTTTAAAGTAACTAAAAAGAAATTTTAAGGAAATTTTTACTTAACGAAATGATTAAGTTTATATTTTATTTCAATAGAATTGATAACAAATGTTTGAAGCAAAATCTGTTTAAATACAATGGAGGAGAGGTTTGATACGCGAACGAGTTGCAGAAGAAGTGCCTTGCTTCAATAAAAACTGCGAAAAAGTTTTGCAAAAAAGCTATACCAGGGAATGATTTAACGGGTATATAACGTCTGTCTATATTAAACTTACTCAAAAGTATCTCGTGAAACACGTTAAAAAATTTCATCTATATAATATTTATTTTTGCTGCAATTTTCACAACATGGACTATTATTTTTTTTTAATTTAATCAAAATATTCTATTGCATTAAGTATATAAATATCTGTTGCATTATATCAAAATATTCTGTTGCATTAAATATAAATAAAGCATCTTGACCTTCCAAAAAAAATATGATGTAGAAAACACACTCAAACAATTCAATTAACTTGATAAACCTGGGAGCTACACGATATAATGTATTGTAATTTCCAGATAATAAGTTAGACTAAATTTATATTTTTCTTAATTTTGAAAAAATTACATATATGAATTAAATATTTCTATTCTTAGAAACTGCGATGATGATTCTGACAGTTTTTACTGAAAGAAATTATAAAACGAACTTCAACTAATGATTTTTAAGTTTTTTTTTCTTCTTCTTAAAAAACACTTTTATCCAATTCTTAAACAAATCCCTTTTTTAAAACCTTAGGATTACAGAAGTAATCGTAAGGTCTTAAAAATTAAATAATTATATAAAGCTTACTAATTCAAATTTGCATGACATTCAAAACTTTGATATTTTAAATTCATAAAGGCAAATACAACAATGGTTTTAACAATTACAAATATACAATTTTGGTTAATTCATGCTAGTATGTGTAAAAGATTTTGTTCAAAATTGTATGCAAATATTTGTATATTGGGAACTTTAACAGTGCTTCAAATTTTAACAAAAAAAAACAATCTTTCTATCACAGTCTTAATGAGTTAGAAAGCTTTTAAATGTTTTTTTAATTGCATACAATTTGTTCGCAATTAGTTTTAATCAAAAACATTCCATCAAAAGTAGTGATTGTGCAGAATGTCATGGTCATTTCAAATGCGACAGCTAATAATTTGTAAAAATTATATAAACCGGCTCTTCGAGGTATAAAGTGAATGCAACAATTTTGATTTGAAGTGTAGCACATTCTAAAGAAACCAACTTAACGAAACACCACAAAAAATATCCCGTAAAAAACTGATAAAAAAAATCGGAATTACTTATGCTAATAGAAGTCATACGTTCATTTAAATGAAGCTGAGTTATAAAATTATGGCTGCGCAACGTCATTTTTTTTTTTGTAATTCTTCCTCATTTCCTTATGGCGAAAGGGGTTGAAAGTCATCTAACTGCAAATTTCTTTTTTTTTTCTTCTTTTCTTTTTTATTCATTTTTTCCTAGGGCGAGGTCATACAATACCTATTTACACGTGTCGAAGGCAGGTAATTGCATCTTCCTCATTACCTGTTACGGCGGATTCTTTGAATAATATAATATCAATCTCTTAATGCCTTCAAATTTAAATTATAATTTGAAAAAATAATCTCACATTAAGTAATGCAATTTTACCCCTCAAAAATCTTTCGAAATGATAAAATGTGCATCCATATTGCAATATATAATTACTTGGTTTTCTTGCAGTAGTGAGTTTTAGGCTAAATATTTTGACTAGATAATGAAAAAGAGGAAATATTAATGTTGGCAATGAGTATAGGAATTTACAATTATAAAACTTCATGGTATATCAATTTAAAAAAATTAATTTTCTTATGTCATCTATCTGCTAAGTAAGGTAAATGTTTTTAGGTAAATTAACCTTAAATCAACTCTGAAAATGGTGCCATTGTTACCGTTTCGATAACTTTCACTGACGAAAAAAGTCCTATTATATTTTCGTTAATAAGTAAACAAAATCGAGATTCATTTGTTTGCAATAAAATGCATGAAATTAAAGCAAAAATACTGTGTTTTTTGTCTGTAAATTATTTATTTATTTCAAATTCTGCCATATTTGACTACAATAATAATTTATCATCTTTTTGTACACTATGAAGTAATAAATTAAATTTTGAATCATTTTTTGAAATAAATAATAATCGTTCACTTCTCATGATTTCACGCTTATTGTTTTACATTTATTAAAAGTTAAATTTATTTAAGTGAATATTTATATATTTATTTAAGAGAATATCTATTTAATATTTATAATTAATAATAATATTTAATATCTAACATCTATATAATAAGCGAATATCTAATAATATCTACTGAAGTGAAACAAGGGAAAAAATTTAGTCTGCAAAAATCAAACTAAGCAACATAAAAAAACGCCACATTAAAAGACATACTATAGTTCCGGTTCTACAATTTTCTTCTGCATCTCAGTATTTCCAACTTATCTTTTATTGAGTTTAAAAATTGATAAAAGTTCTTGATTATAGAATCAAAGCCCAGGTATATCTTTCATGTGATAATATTTGCACTTGTTTATCACGTTGTTTAACTTTATTCAAATAAAATATACTTCAACAATTAATTAATTACATGCAAGACTATGTCCTGTGCCATGGTTTTAATTAAAATATAATGGAATCGGGAATTAAATTTGTGATATCAAATCTGTGATAGATAAACATATAATTTTAAAATTACTTAATGTAAGTAAACAAAAATAATTGCGCAGCAATCTGGGGGTACGTGAACGAAGCGGGTAGGAGTGGAGCTCCCTAGAACTGTCCTAGATATTAAGTTAATCGCTAAATGCGTGTGTTATTGAAAATTCAGAAAAAAATATAACTGCTATGTTACTAACCAGCTATATTACTATTATCATTCAAATTCAGTTAACGAAAAAAAGCTAAAGTATTTTTTAAGTTGAAGTATTTTTAAAGTTAAAGTATTTTTAAAGAATCTGAATTCTTACAATGAAACAAAGGATTTCTATATAAATATTTTCAACAAAGGATATTCTCAACTGAGCATCGTAACTGTAAAAATATATTTTTTTTAATAATTTTAAAATATCACAAAACAATAATTACTAAGAGAAAAAAAAATTCAGGTATAATTATTGTACTGTAAAATAGTAACATTCCTAGTAAAAAAAAGGCAATTCTGGTGATAAAAACTAAAAAACATGGTATTGAAACCCTTTTTTTGGTAAATCTTCTATTCATGTGATAACGGTTTGCTAGAAATTCTGGCTTTCAAAATTATAGTTCGTATTGCCATTCATATAGTAAAAAATACAATCCCGAAAAGGAAATTATTCCGAATAAATTGGTTTTTGTACTATGCTTTAAGGTATCATTATGAAATTACCGTTTTGTACCATATTTACTAAAATTTATCTCATAAAACCATATTTAATAATTGATATGACAAAAAACATCACCAAAGCACTTCGGTAAAAATTACCAAGATTTTTGGTGTTCCCATAGAGCCAGAAATATACTAGTTTTTCAGGGTAGTTTTGAACATTCTTTTATTTCTCGGGGTGTTCAAAGGCTACCATAAAGCATGTTCTACCAAAGTTTTAAATCGTTCTTGTAGATATTGCTATATCTAGCACAATTATCTGTTCTTAAATTGAAAATGCGTCAATATATTTCATTCCTTTGTATAATCATCTCCCGTATTATTCAGAAAACTTTTTAAAATCCATACCTTTCAAGTTGACATTTTAATAATTCAGAATTATTTATTTAAGAAAAAAGTAATTGAATATCTTTATTCCAAAGATTTGATGATTTTCAGGCGCAGGTAAGTTGACTGCTAAAAATAAAACATACGCTTTTTAACTCTTTATTCAATGGTCATTATTTTTAAAACATTTCTATTTCTTAAACCATAAAGATATTTTTCACTAAAAAGTTGTCCTTAAATGTTCTATTTGTACATTTTCAGTGGTGGATGCCACGGGAAAGCCACCTAGTGGAGTTTTCCAGGGTACAACCATGTCTTTAGGAGATTTTGACGAATGTATCAATGTTAGAGTTGGAAAATTAGGTAAAGAGCCACTTCCTGGAGAAAGAGAATATTTTCATGGAAAATATTGCACAGTAGAGTGCAAATTACCAAAAGGAATACTTGACGCAATTGATGAATTTGAAAGTGTCCCACCAGCACAGAGACACAACACGTCTATTGGGACATCGAAAACGGTAATATTATATATTTTAATTGTTATACGGGAGTATACTGATACGCCTTACGTATATATTGATATTTTGTATTAATATATATATCATTATTACAACTCAAAACAAATGTATATAAATGCCTACATAAAACCAAGAAACACCCTAATAAACAATATTTATTAACAAAAATATAAAAAAAAGTCATTTGTTTAAAAAAATGTTTAATTACTAGATTACTTTTTATAGATATGTAGAGCATTTAAGGTAAAAATTTAATGGTACCCCTAAGCTTGCAAACTGTGTGAGTTTGTAACATTTCAAACGAATCACTGTCTGAGCTGTCATTTTGAAGGTCTGTGTGCTAGTTTGTGACATCGACAAAGAGTCCCAATGGAGTAAAAATTCAGAAACTAAGTTGTCGTGTTGAAGGTGCATTCTCAATGGTAGGAGGAAGTGAACCCGCTAACTTGAGGAATACCGGTGAGCAATGTTGAACACATTGTCATCTTTATGCTGTTAGTTTTAAGTTGTGATGACTTAAACACAATGAGCCGCCTGGTGTTTAACAAGAAAAGGTAAGACCGGTTAGTGAAATTAGAATGGGTACCTCAATCGTATCAAAATTAGTTCTGTTTTCTAGAGGATAAACTCTGAATTTCACTTTACTGTTTAAGAAGAATTACCTACCCTATTGGCGTGTTACTGTTGATCACTTTACGGTGTGTCCGTCGATACGTTTGCTTTGCTAAGAAAACACTCTAATGTTCTTAAACTAGCCTTGTTTATTGGTCAATACAGTAATAAATATTCTTTTTTTGTCCTGATTATTATACGTTAAAGCAAGATTCACAACCTAACAAAAAATAAGTATTCAGTCCAAAAGTTGCACTCTTCTCTTATAACCTTATTGTTACAGACCCTTTCCCGCTCGATTTATGTTTATTCTGGGCCCACGAAAGCTGCAACGTAGTGAAAGAAGAAGAGGACTACATCCTAGGTTGAAAAAATCGCTTGACAACCTCTAACTTTTTTAAGGCCTCTACACAAAATTGCAGTTTTGTTTATTTATAAGCTCTTTGCAGTTTTGTTTTAAAAATCTGATTAATAAGTACCATATTTTTATAAGGAAATTTCATCGGACTCTCTGCAGTCCCGACTCGGGATAATTGTCCCTGTCTTCCCCCTCCATGAGTAAGGCCTTGACAACATCACATGTAAATTACATGGGCAATTATCTTAAAATGTTTTCTACTTCTCCATAGAAACTCTAGTATTTCGAAATTTCCCATTGAGTAAACATGTGCACTCGGTTAAACTGGAGGATTTGACTTTATCTAGAAAGAAAATAATTTATAGAAAAAGTAGTAAATCTGTGACTTTTCAAGAATGATATATAGCACACAACTAACCAATGAATTAAATCTGACAATTTTGGGCTCAAACAGTCTAGCCTTCGAATGTTGGTAACCCGGAATTAACCCACTTTCCCCTGTATGTTACGGAAATGCTTTACTTTACATTTTCTAGTTATTTCAACGATTTTTTTTCCCTTCAACATTGTAAAACATTAAAAGATTGTTTCATTTTGTGACATTAAACTTTATTTTACCGCTAAATTTATGAATCAAATTAATTTTAAGAAATTTACAGGAAATATTGTCATTACTCATCATCTTAAGTTGTCTTGATTGTTTTGCAAATTTTCGCGGAACAAACATTAGCGAAAATCTTTAAATTATTATTTTTACAAATTATTACTTTATTTCTTTCATCTTTAATAACACAAAATAGTGCTGTACAGTAACAATTTATCTTTATTAACACAATACGGCTATTATTAATTATCGCTGTTTGCTATTTTTAATAAATGTGTTATTCACTGGAAGTAAGTGCTATTGCAAGTGTTATAACCCGTTATACCCTACACTGATGTTTTTTTTTAAGTTTAAGAGCAACTGCAAAGTACACATTTGCCTAGTACATTACTATATTGATGATATTTTATACATGTTTTTAAAGTTTAAATGCCTTAAATGAAAAGGAAAACTTAAGAAGAATAAATAGTGAAGCAAAACAGTTTAGCACAAAGTATTTGCACAACAGATGAACAACGAACACAAAGAGTGGGTGTCTTCATCCGAAGTAAATAAGCAATTGACATTGTCAAGCTGTTTGGGCTGGAAATTACCATTAATCATGCACATTGGAATTATAACTAAAACGTTGAAAATTTTTGCATTAACCAAACTTTATTAGTAACTATTAATAATAACCGGTAAATGAGACAAATTCTTAGCCACTTTGACCAGAGATTAACCACTTTGATTGACATACTTGGTTATTATTAATAATAATCAACAATTTATCAAATGTGTTTTCAAATACAACAGTGGTTATTAATCAGAAATTAGAGTTTCTAAGCACTCCACTATTGTTTTGATAAATTCGAAATCTGATTTTCTCATATTCTCAAAAACTTTACTTATTAAAAATAACCGATTATTAGTAATTGCCGATAACAAATATACACTAAATATAGCTAGTATTTAAATTTGAAGATATGTAATTATTTTGTAGTATGATATACACGAGATCTTGTAGTGCTTTATATACTATTGAAACACAATAGTTATTAAAAATATAATATAAATTATTATGCCTTTAATAACCTTTCAAATGTCTTTAATAGCCGCAATTGCTACTAAATATTTATTTTCGAACAATAAGTCTGAAAGTAATGCATTTCAAATTATAGAAGATAGCTCAATACCAGCGTTGGTTTGCATGACAAATACTGCTTTAGGTTCTCAGTCACATAATTTAAAATATGCAAACCTTGTTTGTTCTTAATTTGTCTAGACATGAGGATAATATAAGAGTGAAGATTTATTTTTAACTCTCTATTCCTTAAATATTGTTACTTATTTTCACTTAAGGTTAGCGATAATTATATTTACCATGCACATTTTGAGACAAGATATTTCCTTGGCTAACGCAATAAAAGAGCTGAAAACAATAAACTAGGAAGAATATTATACAGAAAGATTATTCTAGTTTCCTGTTTAAAAAATTATTATAATGTCGTATCAAATTAGGTCTTCAGTATGTAAAAAATGAAATTATAAATTTAAAAAAAAAATTATTTCCAGTTTTTATAAAAATGTAGTTTCATTTTTACTTTTCTTATAGCATGCAGTTCCTAGAAATAAATCTGAAATATTTCTTCCTCTTTTAATTTTTTTTTCTTTTATAGTCAATTCTTTTTCAAGCTGCTTATGAAACACTTTAATAAATAATGTTTTGTTTAGTCGTAAAGCTCGAACAAGACCACTTTTTCTATCTCGTCTCTGATAGGTTTAATAAGTAATTTTCAAAAAATACTGTCTTAAATTTTAAGAGCCTGTTAATTAGGAAAAGAATACACTTACGACAGGTTGGTTTTTTTTCTTTTGTTATTCGTTATTTTTTTAATATTTTATTTAATATTAGTTGAAAAACTTTTCAATCGTAACGCATACAGTTACTTACATAGCTTTGAAAAATGCAATTTTAAATAGCAAATTTTTGCAAAATTGATTGAATAGTTTGTAGGATATGGAATTTGAGAAAAATTGTACAGTTAAAATGCAATTTCTTTGGAACTATTTGACCGATTTTGCCAAACTTTTAAAATTTGCCATGCAAAAGTACATCCTTTAAAATAATGTGAAAATTTTTATACTAAAATTAAACCTACTACTTATTACTTGAACTTTACTTAATTAAACTTATTTTACACTCAAAATATTTTCGACTCTTGTAAATAAAAGTAATATTATATTATTTTGTAACCGTCGTTGAACAGCCGACCCAATTTCATGGGTTTACGACTACTAATGTTCAACTCCGTATCCTTGTAATTTTGAACCAATCCAGAAGACATGGAAACTCCAGGATCAGTACCCCCAGAGGTATTGATTTGTTGTGGGAACATGGAGGACTTTGAGACTCGACAGATTTAACGTGCATCAGTCACCATTTACTACACCGGCGGGGATCGAACCCACGACCTCTTGGACATGAGCCCAGCACCCTACCGACCAGGCTATCTCGCATGGAATTATCTTTGGCTAAACAAAATTTATATCCGTTTAATTATTTGCGCACTGTACGTGCTTCGTTTCTTTGATTGTTCTTTTCTATGAGTAGAACAATAGTTTCATAGTAATAAGTATTATAAAAAATATTATATGTATGTATTTATATATTTATTTCACAGTTTCTCAGCATATTGGTAAAATATGGACACTACATGAGAGTTGCAGCTTTTAGATTTGGTGTTTGTATCCCATCAACATGCGATGTTGAAGACTTAACCAGTATTGCATATACTAGTAAGCAATTTCAGCATATAAAATTATAAAGTTGGTGGATTTTTTGAAAAAACAATGTGCTATTTTACGCTTTGAAGACATTTAACTTCAAAAGTTTATGAATATATTTCAGTGAACTGCAATTATAAAACATTCATTTATCCAACTAGTATTTAAATACAACAATGATTGTTAAGCAGAAATTAGAGTTCCTATACACTCTCCTAATGTTTCAATAAATTCTGAATCTGATTTTCTCAAATTTAAAAGAAAAAATACTTCATATAGTGTTTATTGCATTTATTATTAAACAGTTTTTTTTACGACGTTTAATTTTTCTAAACATGCTAAATCTGTTTTTTTTTCTCAAAACATTCGGGCAACATGTTTTTATAAGAAGCTCTTAAGACATTTTAGTATGCATATTGTCTTATGAAACTATGAATAAAAGAACATGAAAAAGAGTAACAAAAGATAAATAACAGTGTGCCACTATCAAAATGGCAAAAGATCTTCAATAATAAAATAATTGCTTTAATCTATAATTCCTTCAAGGACATCAATAAGATCACTTGAGAGAGATGTTTGAAAAATGGAATGGAATTTTTTTTATTGGTTTAGAATTACCATTTGGTAAAAATGAAACTGCAACTAATTGTTTTTCAAACATTTTAAAAATGCATCAGTGATATATACTATTTTAAAGCTCTCATTAAATAAAGAGTTTATAGCACGTCCTTATGTATTTAATGTTTTTTATTCTTACAGTCAGATCAAAGTAGGATCACTAAGGGAATACGTCACTGAATTAAAGTTATCTGAAACCACTTGTTTTTTCTTTTTTTTTTTTTTTTTTTTGCTTTAGAAAGGCGTTTATATAAAAATAAATAATTTAAAATGAAGGATTTTTGAAAACTAAAATTAATTATGTGCTTAACAGCTAAATTTCGAAGGAAATGGTAGTAATTCTTTAGGTGAAACGTAATATAATATATGACCAAGATGTTGGCCAATGATGCTTAATTAAGTTTGGTAATAGGTTGTAATTGAAATAAAATGTATGCTATGCACTCAAAAGTAAAATTTGCAGAAGAAAAGGTACTAATTTATTTAAGGAAACAATAAAAATATCGGCATATTATTGGCGCCAATGTTGCTTAATTCAAAATTCTTTATAACAAGTCATATAAAGACTTAAGTATTTAAGTCAAAATTTTATTACAGTTGTTTTAGAGCATAAAAAACTTTTGCATTATAAACCAGTAAAATGTTTGTATTATAAACATCAAATTAAAGCCTAATCAAATTAATATTTTAAAATGACGATTTAGCTTTGAAAGTTAACAAAGGGACTTAAAAAGTAGTAATATATTTATAATTACTATTTTGCATATTTTTAAATTTTAAATACCATGTATCTTATCAACAACACTGTGAAAATTACCCGATAAAATTACAGTAAAATGTACTGGCACCCTGAGTACAACATCCGCAAAATCCATTTTTGCCATGAAATTTTAGACTAACTTTTACAGTAATATTTATTCAATTACAGTGATTTATTAAACATTTCTGTAAAAATTACAGTTAAAACAAAAAAGCAATCAGCAATCATTACAAAACTAGCAATCAGGGTGCCAGTACTTTTTTTCGTAATTTTTCCCAGAATTTTTACATTGCACATTAAGTTCGCTTGTAAAAATCATAATACAGTCAGGGAACAATTATGAGTCTTAAAATTAGATTTTGACTGCCTTTCTTTACATGCCAACGTAATATATTTTCAAATCTAAGCGCATGATACAACAGTTAAATCGTCCATAAATTTTAATAAAAGCAAATATTATTTTGTCAAAAAAGATAAATAATTTCTTAATATACATTAAAATGAGTTTTCGGGATTTGAACACTGGTGTATTGCTTCATCTACATTGTTGTTGAAATCACTAAAGTTTTATGAATGCAACCAGTTTTTTTAAAATTATAATACATTTAAAAACAAATCAATTTGAGCAACCATAATGTTTGCTTTCTGTGAATGTTAATTAACAGATATTACATGTGAATTGAAATATGCAATTAAAATTACCAAGACACAGTAAGTCTGTGCAATAATTACCTCCCACACATCATGATTTTTTTATATATTTTCTAGATAGCAACAGCATCTTACTATGTGTTAAATATCTAAAAATATTAAAAATAGAACTGACTGAAAGATTTATATGGTATTAGTGTCACAATCACAATAGTAATTATTCAATCAGTCTTCAAATCCACTCAATTTCGAAGACCTATTTTAAAATTTGATATTATTGTAATGAAATAATAAAATTAAAAAAAACTTGTGATAGTTTAACATTTAACTATTATAATTTTAATTAATAATGGGTATTCTTGTAAAGGTTTATTAAAAATGAAATAATGCATCAAAAATAAATAAGTTAAAATTATGACTCTTTCTTTTTTCTATAATTTTGTATATTGCAGAGCAAAAATAATTCCATAATTTCGATTTGCAGTTTCGAGACAAATAGGATTTCCTTTGAGTGTTCTTCATTGTCAAGAAAAAAGGAAATTAGAACTTGAAACGGAACAAAGTATTATAATGTAAGTGCACTTTATTTAAAACCATTTTTTAATTCAATAAATAGTCTGCAATATATTTTAAACTCGAATATTAAAATATATTTTCAAAGATAAAATTATAAATAATGCAAGCAGAATTTTGCATATAAATTTCAATTTGGTAATTAAAATATCAATTTGTTCCATTGGAAATCACAAAAAATTGTGCTATTACAATTTTTACTTATTTCCGAAATTCCAACTTATCTGAATTTACAATTCATAAATGAACGAATTCATGAACTAACCAACAAAAGTTTTAATGTTAAAAATGCATCTCAGTATTAAAATAGTAATTACGATGCAATTTACCTAATAATTCATCAATATAATTTGGTTATTGTTGGAAACAATTTTGTTAAAAAAAATTGCCTTCAACGCTAATTAGCCGATAAATACACGATATTTGAAAATTAATGGATATTTTTTAAATCATTCTCGAAGATGAAGTCTCAAAGGTTTGCAGATTAAGGGTCATAAACTGGTATTTAATTCATTCAAAAATAAAAATCTTATTGGAATCTTTTAAATCACTAGTAAAAAAGGAAGGATTAAAAATAAAAACTGTTTTCTTACATGGTTGAACTTGGTGGTGATTCGATCAATCATCTGGCAGCTACAATCGTATTTGCTGCTCTTTTTATTCTTTTTATTCCCACCCTGCCGTTGTAGTTATTGGTATCAATTCATAATTCTGATAATCACCTATTCCGTTCTTTCTGTTCTTTTCATTCCTGCCCCGCAGTTATTTATTATATTTTAGTATCATTTTCATAATTCTAATAATCACCTATCAACCCCAATCCTTATTTTTCTTTCAGAAATTAAACAGTTTTATTCTTTTTATTTCTGCATGCATAGTAGTTATTCATTAAATTTTGGTATTATTTTCATGACTCAAATAAACACCTAGCAACTCCGGACCTTATTTTTCTTTCTTCACTTCAACAGTTTTATTCATTTCATTTCTGTATGTCATAGTAATTTGTTAGAATTTGCAAGCTATCATTTTCATGATTTCTAATATAAATATCATTTGGTAACCCTAATAAGCATACATTTCTACATTATTGATGAAGAAAAGAAATAAATAAATTAATAAAGAAATTTAAAAGTAATATTAAGTTTGGTCATTCCGGAACAATATGAATAAAAAAGATTTTTTATAATGAAAAAATAGAATTAACTACAATTTAAGTAAAGTGAAATTAGTTTACGTTTATCAATTATTAGATATGGTAGATTTCTTTTTATTTAAGAAAATGAAAATATGAAAGTTAATTACGTTTAAATAAGCCATAGTTTTGATTCAAATAATTAAAAAAATAAATGACATGAAATTGTGATAAGTTTTTACGACAATTTAATAAGCTTTAATAATCATTTTAAATTATTTTTTTCACTGAGATGATTTTATTTTAAGTCTATGTTTGCATTCTTCATCTGGCGTCAATGATTTTATTTTTAATAGGATTTACTGAAAACAAATGACGAAATGAAAATAAATTACTTTTGAATAAAGCCGACTTTCAATTCTTTTGTACACTGTTACAACAAATATAAGTAAGTGGACAGTTTCAAGGATAATTGTCAGCTGAACAAAAAGTAGGAAAATGCATATTTGAGATATTTTGACACCGTTGTGAAACTTGCGATTTATTTTCGACCAATTACTGTAACGAATTTAGTATTCCCCTTTAAATTTATGTTATTTACTTGAGGTCATAAATGCATTAATTTAAAATTGTTTTATTTTTATTCCCTTTATTTATTATTATTTTTTTATTGCTTCATTTATCTAATTATTGGGTCAGAATCAAGCAATTAAATAAACAAAACGGAGTAGCAAAAATTAGGTTTTTTATACCCAAGCATTGACGAAAACTTTTATTCTGATGAGAGAATTTTCTTTTAAAATATTAAGATTCGACAGAAATTGGAATAAATACGAATCTGTCATGAGTACGAAATAATACGAAACTGCTGAATAAAAACGGCATAAAATTATTTAATATTAATGTTGTTTCCATTTAAAAGAGAAAAAAATATTTATTCTCTATTTTATTTAACTTCATATTTTATCAACTTATTTCACATAAAATTGCATTTTTAAGATATAATTTCTTTAAATTTAAAATTATTACAATTGATATATTTTATAGAAATTTTGGTTATAAAGCACAAAAAATCATCAACTAAATTAATTTATAACGTATATGATTCGTAGATTGTATTTTGTTTTCAGGCAGATGATGCATTTCCAAAAATGTCAGATTTTCCGTCATTTCTCATTTTGCCCTATATAACTGGTATCACAGCAAGATAGCTAAAGATATGATCTATTCTAGAATTTTCATTCTAATTTCCTCATAAATTGTTAGTCGTAGCAATCAGTACGTATTATATGTTTACACGATACTTACTTTTGAAAATTACAAAGAAAAATATATCAAAAATGCAACTTATTTTTACTGAAAACTTGTAAAACACTCTTTAAACATATGTTAATTTATAACAAAAATCATGAAAATGTTGCATTATTTTTTAATAAGCACAAATTCTTGAAATTTGCTATTGTTTTCAGATTCATGGGAATATTCCTTTAACAAGCCTTAATATTCTGATCATGAGTTTATTTTTCATGTTATTAAACCGTAATCTGAATAATATTCAAATATTAAATATTTAAATCAGTCGCATGATTATAAAATAATTCATTTTATGTTTACCTTCAGACCTGTTTTAGTATTCATCATTGGCTTGGTACTCCTAAGCACAGCAGGCGAAATTTATTTCATGAAATTTCCATTTGATCCAACATCGAAATTTCAAGGTAAATATTGTTTTTGTAAACATAACAACTATTTTATGAAAGATTTTGATTTATTATCATTGGTTTGGTACTCCTAAATACAGCAGGAGAAATTTGGTTCATGAAATTTCCAGCTTACCCAACATCAAAATTCTAAGGTGAATGTTGGCTTTTTAATCATAACAACTATTCTATGAAATATTTTAATTTATTAGAATTCTAGAATTTATCGTATGAGAACATTATTTATTTATATGTAGTCAAAAAAATTTTATTAATTAAATAGAATTATTTCTTTTTATCAAAAAAGCCGATAACATATTAAATAAAATAGCAATTATAAGTGATCAAAATTTCAATCTCCCACAGAGCACAAAAATATCTTGCTTTAGTTTTGTCTTTTTTGAAGCTTATTACTTTAAAAATGCATGGAAGAAATTAACAACGAAATATCGTACTTTACGGGCAGACATGCATTGTGTGAACAATTGAAAACACGCTAATTTGACAAAAGAAATATCTTATTATGTAATATAATAAGATAATAAATAAATATCTAATACTTGATATAATAATTAAATATAATATAAAAATTTTCTAATATCTAAGCATATAATATTAAAATTAAATAGGAAAGATGTAAAATGTGATTTTGAATTGAGAACGAGTATGTTGTAAAAATATTACAGAAAAAATTACAGTTAAATGTTTTTGGCATCTTCAGAACAGCATCCGTAAACGTAAAATTTTATACCGTAACTTGCAGAATAATATTTGTTTAAATACAGTAACTGAGTAATTTTAAATTAAATATTGCTGCAAATATTATGATATATCAAAATTTTAATACCGTGAAATTGTAAGATAGAAGATAAATTTTACGGCGAAAAAAAACTGGCTAACTGGGTGACGGTACTTTTTACTGTAATTTGATTTTGATATTTTTGCAGCGTACATTTAAGTGTTGTTTTCGCAACAAATTAAAACATCTTAGACATTTTGAGTTTTTGACTCATTTAATACATTAAAATGAATTGAATATTTCTTTAAAATTCCTTTAGTTTTAATTTCATTACAGATCCAGGATCATGTGCATTAGAAAGGATTGACAGTTTAAAGAGCAGATGCGTTCAATTTAAATTTTCCTCAAAAATATAAAACAAAATTTGTGCCATGAAGCAATTTAATTAAGAAAGCGCTTTTTGCATAAAATTTAAGCTCTTAGTTATTACTACCTTTGTTAGAAAAAACTGTATAATGAACGAACTAATTACATAAAATAAAGTCAATTAATCGATGAAACTCAATACATTTTAAGCTTTATTCATATAAATTATTCATAACAATCTGACAATTTGATTTTTAATTAGAACACATGCATTAAATTTTATAATTTCTAATAACAGAAAATGGCTTCATTGTATTTGAATTTCAAGATAAAGAGCAGTTGAAGTAAAATCATAAATAGGAAAAACATTATTGCAAAATCATTATTCAAAACAGTAGAACCATGCTATTACCTATTGATTGTTTTTGTTAAAAAGTAAAACAAATTCCAGCTATATTAGACTCTTTTTGCATTTTATTTTCTGTACAAAAATTGCAAAATTTCTTAATTTCATACATTTCAAATGGAAATGTTTATCATTAATTCGAAAATTAATCTATACAAATTATTTAAAAGCTTTTAAAAACGTATTTAGCGTATTCACTCACAGCTTTTGACACTTTATAAACTGTACTAAAATCATTGTAAAATATAGAAAAATATGTCAAAATTTAAAAAATATGCTATTTTAAGCAATTTTTACGTTTTTTTTTTATCAGGCATACTTTAGTTAAAATTTACTGCCTAGTTAAAAATTCTTATCATTACGGTAATATTTTAATTCTATTACATTTAAACCAAATGCAATTGCACGTTTTCTCTTTTTCAACGTTATTGCTGTATTTCATGTTACATTCATTACAATATCATATCAGTATATTTAAGAAAAATCTCTCCTTCTCAAACTGAGAAAGAAAATATGCTCAAAACTACCAGAAAAGGGTAAAATTTACCAGATTCGGCCTCTATGGGAACACCAGAAAGTTCAGTAATTTTTGCTGAAGCACTTTGGCAATGAAATTAGTAGATTTAAGAATAAAATATGGATTCACATAATTGTGATAAAATTTCGTAAATGTGTTAAAATTCGGTAATTCTATTATGATGCATGGCAGAAAAACCATTCTTTTGAAAACCGGAATTTTTGTTAAACCAGTATCATATTTTTTGGAATAATTACCAAATTATATAATTTGGATATGGTATAAATCCCGTTTAATTTGGTTTTATTAACCAAAATTACGTCTTTTTTTGTTATTTTTTTCTACTAGAAATGTCATTACAGCACAATAAGGTAATTTAAAAAAAAAATTTTTGGAGTATAATAAAAAATGTATTACGATAGTAACACTATCCAGATAACTCAACTCATTAATTTTTTTCACAAAAAAATAACAATAATAGCAATTTTTACTAAAATTCATATTTTAAACTTGGAAACAATTAAAAATATTAAATAGTATTTTCCTATTGAAAATTTCATTCGTTTCAAAAATATACAAATATAGAAAAGCAGTCTGCATGTGGACTGTATTTTTCGTATTTGTACAGTTTTGAAGCAAATGAAGTTCTCAATCAGATAATATCAGATAACGCTTCTGTTAAATTTTCTCACATAGAGAGGAATTTTTAAAGAAAAACAAGTTTGAAAGGGTCAAGATATTTGGAAAAAAAAGAAATATGTCCTTTTAAATGGCCAAAAGAAAATAAAAATGTGCATCATGAAATTTATTCACAACATTTTCATCTATTTGAGAGCTAGTAAATACTAAAATGGGTAAAATACCAATTCTCTTAACGACAATGCTCTAACGATTATTTTAACACACTTAGTTATAAATAATATTTAATTATTGCATTTTAATTTTATTTGACTATTTTATTTTTTACCTTTTACCATTTTAATTTTTAGTCTCCTTGAAAAGACTGTTCTATTCACTGTCAGCAGTTCACAACACTAAGAAGCTGGTAAAAATAGATAATGACAGACATCCGATGCCTATGCTTCGTGGAATATTTCTCCTAACTGTTGTAATGAATATTCTAGCACACACTTATTTAATGTACAATCATTTGTTCTTCTTTAAATATAGTAAGTATGGGTTTCATTATTGATTATTTTATGCTTCACATTATACTTTTATTATTATAAATTTAATCTAAATGTAAGATACGAGTTTTCATGACTTAGTAACGAATTTCAACTATTTTACATCTGATTAAAAATTAAGTATGCTTAACGAGCGTGCGATATAACGTTTTAAAATTTTTAATTTTTTTGTGTGTTTGAATTTTAGTATTTTGTTTCTAATTTTTAATATTTGATTTTAGGATTTTTAATTTTTTGTGGTTTCATAAAAGTGTCTAATATTAATGATTTGCGATTAAGTTTCAATACAGTCAGATTTATTTTAAAATTGCTTCTGCCTAACATTTTATATATAATGTAGGCTTATTGTGGATGCAGTGATATGATTTTGAAGTCCAAACAATTTTATTTATTTCTGATGCAGTCATAAAAACGGTACACTTTACCAAACTTTCAAGAGTAGGCTTGGTAGAAAAATTTAAGATCTTTTTATGGCTGCATCACAATTTATCACGCTTTATGAGTCTTCCTCTTCTGAGTATGAGAACTGTAAGTCACATTAAGCTTTAAAATTCGGCAGCCAAACTACAAAGGATTTCATTCTTTGTCATACAAACATCTGATTTGTTTTAATATAGTAAATGTTACTTTAGAGGAACTTAGATTTCTGTTGTTTGCAAAAAATGTCGAATTGTATCACTCCTCGCAGTCATGTGATGGTAGATGATTTTGAAGGAAAATTCGTGGCTCACCGAATATTGGTCAATAAAACTAGTGTCTGGAATTGACAATCCAACTTCTAGATTGTGACTCATAAGACCTTTATTGATTTTTTTTTAGAATGATCACTAAACAAACCATTTTTCACAATAAAATTGCACCGTATCGCATAGACACCGTATCGCTCCAGAAACACACAGCAAAAAAGTGTGCACGACATGTAAGCGAATCATAAGTTAAGCATCTTCTAGTTTGAAATGTCTGACTATCGAAAGAAAAAAAGAATTTCCTTTTCATCAGTTGCCTTGATCAATTTCTATGACTGTGGTTACAAAGTAAAATTATTTCAAGTAGGAGTGTGAGGTAAAAAAAAACTGATTACAAGCTGTAGGAAATGTATCAAAATTTCCTTTTTCGTAATGAGCTTTCTCGTGTTTCCGAAGCTGCGTACAGGTCTGTACTTAAAGGAAAAGAAATTCAGTCAGTAGATTCTTAAGATGAGAGAGGGGAATGACACGTAACTGTACTATATAGTTCAAATTAAAAAAAAACTCAATATTTTTCAAGTCATCTTTGTTTTGTTAATTACTATATATTATTACTAAAAAATTGATTTAAAAGCAACGAAAAGTAACAGTTGTAAAATATTCATAAATTCTAGGGTTTTGAATGAATAAAAAATATTTTTTCATTGATCAGAACTTAAAATGTTTAGTTACTTAAAGCATAAAATAACTAAAACATTTTTATTTTGAATTTTAGCTGACAGAAAAAAATTACAAATATAAGATGGTTTATTTTTAATTTTTCATTTAATTTTCACAGTATGTTACGTGAACAGAAGGTGTTAACCGATTTGAATTTTTATGCCACTTTTCTTCTTTTTACAATAGGAAAGTTTAACGCACTGAAGCGTTATAAAGTATCGACCCTATCCATTTAAGAATAAGAAAAGCTGAACTTTACTTGATTTTATTTCAAATTTTAGAGAGAAAAAATAGAAATGCCATAGGATTAGACAATTTAAAACGACATATAATTATTTTGCCTTAATATTTTCTTCAATCATTTTAAAATAGATTCATTGTATACATTTGTTGTACAGGTTCCTCCATTATTAATGTCATTGAGATACATTTAAACACTGAAAAAGTAACAGCATTTATGCTTCAAAAAAAGGTGCAACTCTAAAAAAATTTATCTTTTCCTTCCAAATGAAATAAGAGAAACGAATTACAAAATATAACGAAAATTAAGACATTTCATTCAGTTTTAGGCACATGTTTATTACTTCTTTTATTTGAAGAGTGAAGAATATTACATTTTAAAAATAGTGTGCTTAATTTTTGTAGCATAGTAGATAACATTGTTTTGCGACATTTTAGAATAAAGAGATCAACAAAATTTGTGTAACATACACATACTTTTATCTATTTATTGTTTCATTTGTTATTTGTTGTTTTATTTGTTAATTTTAATATTTTCATTCCAGGCAGTATCATAAATTATTTAGAATATATGGAAAATTTCTCCTTTTCTGTTATTGCAAATGGATCGAATGGCATTGAAAATTATTTCTTTATAGCGTAAGTTGTGCATTTTAAAGTTGTTTTATTTATATTTAAAATTTCCAGAAATTTTATGAAACGAATGCAAATTACGACGATTATATGATTAGTTATGGAAAAGAATTCAATGATGTACCAAATTCATTATTGCTAATTAAGTTTTGAAATCCACTTTATATTTTGCGCTTCTCTATAAAAATTTCTTTAGTATTTATTTTTAACTAAATATTTATAATAAAATATAAAATGTTTTATGGTAAAATTATTTAAGTTGTCTTTATTTTCTTGTTTCACAAGACATTTAAATGTATTTTTTTAATATTTTTTAAACCTTTTACCACAAATATATTATCAATTCTAATTATTAATTTTAATTATCTCAGAGATCAAGCAATTTAAAAAAATTAACGGAGGTGTCTAATTTAAATTATCCCTAATTAACGAAATTTCACTGCTTATGCAGTGAAATTTCGTTAGTGTAGTCTCATTGTGATAATTTTTGTAACAGTTGTGGTTTCATTTTCAATATTTACCAACCTTTAAAGGATTGTAAAACAATCTTCAAAACAGTTGTAGAATTTTAGTTTAATTTAAATTTCTCGTATAAATTAATTAAACAAAAGGTTTAAAGAGTGTTATACGTGTCAGTAAACATGTTCACAAGAATGTTTCAATAATTAAATAATTGTCTTTTAATTTTACTAAAATACATTTCAGTGGCTTCCTCATAACATATGTTCGATGGAGAAATTTGTCTACTAAAAATAATCAACCTGCTAAAATGAGTTTATTTAACCTTTTAGTGAAACCTTATGTTAGGTAAGTAAATATATATTTCTCTTTATAATATTTTGAATAATTTTCTACCCATTTTTTTGTATTTAAAATCATTTCACAATTTTTCCAGTTTCTGAAGGCAGTCAGCTTCGCTAAATCGTAACTGAACTGAAAATTACAATATGACTGCAAATGTACACCAGGATATAGATTGTAATTTTGAGAGTCTAGTAACTGACTTCTATGAAGACTTCTATTGCTAATTAATCAATAGAACGTGATAACTTAAAATCATTGTTAGAATTAATTAAAATATTTACATATCTGGATATTGGAATACTAGAGCATAAGTTTTTTTAAAAAAAATTTTATGCATTAAAGTAAGAGACGACTAATGTTTGAATAGATGATTGTAAAACGAATGCAGGCCATTTTTTCCATGTTTTAAAGACAGAAAAATAATGGACAATTGCAGTCAATTTTTTTTATGTTCTTAATGAATTCAGAATGATGGAAAAGTCCTGAAAAACATCTTTTTACCTCCCAAAAAATGCTACTTTTTTAATTAAGAGCAATTAAAAATCGTGTACTTTCGTTTTCAGTTTAAAAAGGAAGTCACGTGACTTTTAAAAGAGTGACGCCATTCGAGCCTGACTCGCGTTTGTTTACACTTTTTCTCCTTGGTGATTTAACGCTTGTTTACGTGCCTAGTTGAACGTCGTTTGTTTTTTTAAAAATATATTTTAAAATCGAAGTGTATTGCTTCTAAAATAGAAGGACACTTTGGGGGAAGATCTTTGATATCTTTTTTACCTAAACTAGAAGCATGAATAAATTTTTGGGATGAACCAACTGATGAAAGTTTAGATTTTTTCCAATAGCATTCTATTTCTGTTGGAGATGGTAGCGAACATTTTCGGTGAACCCAGAAAAGAAATGCTATCATGTGCTTGCATCCTCCTGCGCTGGCCGCACAGTTATCGCACACTAATGAGTTTATGACCCCAGAAGATTCATCACATGTCAAAGTTATTGCATATGCTTTGGTTTTTATTTTATGCTCAGGAGTCATTTTCCCTTTAACAATGCAGATATCACTTTCTCGCTTAACTTGCACATAGCCTATAGCATTATCCCCATATGTTTGTCTTGCTGATCTGAAGTTAATATATATATATATATATATATATATATATATATATATATATATATATATATATATATGTGAAAAAAATGATTTAAAAACTGAAAAACAGAATCTTATTAGACTAAACAACCAATTGAGACTATGAAGCAAAACTTATTTTTAAATTTAATAGAAAAATTCGATAAAAAAAACATTAGCAGGTGTAGTTAAAGTAAAATATACTAAAATTGAAGATGTGTATTTATGTTTGACAGTAGAAAGGGTAAAAATATTCTATAACTAGCTTGCCTCTGACTATTTCTTTAATTTTTTTTATAAATTAGAATCTAATTTTCTTTAATTTTATTTTATTAAATATTAATTTTTGATAAAACAATAATTTTTAATAAAAATAATAGCTTATTTATTTTTATAAAATCGTTTATAAATTATTTTTAATAAAATTGACTTCAATTAATTTTTAACTAAATTAATTTTAATAAAATTGATTGTAATTATTACAAAGTTGTTTATAATTGGTCTTTAATAAAATAATAACTTTAATTCAAATTAATTTTTAATAAAATAATACATTTTATTAAAATTAATTTTTAATAAAATAATTTTAATAAAAGAGTAAGTATAACGTTTATAATAATAATTTTGTGAGTAAGTATAATTATTTGTTTTTGTGAGTAATAATAATTTAGTGTGTAAGAATAGCGTTTAGTTTTATACTTTTATGAAAGTGGAAAGATGTTTTTAGTATACTTAAATCCTTGCTATATTTTAACGTGTACCTATATGTGTTATAACAAATCGCCGTTCCATTTTCACACACAAAATTATTTACAGCCAGGGGCGCCGGTAGAATAAAATATAGGGGGGTGCAACCCTTTAACAAACTACCATCCCCACAAAAAAAAAGATTAAAACTATTCTGTATGATTGCAATTCTTGTTTGATTAATCAATTTTTTACATAAAATTTTATAACTAAATTGCTTTTCTATTTATTTTTAATTGCTTAAAGAAAATCCAGGGTAGTGTAAGTGCACCTCCTTGCCGACGCCCTTATTTACAGCTACAGTTTATAAATAAACAAATTTATACCTTTGAGCCTTTATGCCTTTGATTTCAGGCGAAATGAAATCTTGGTTCGTTCGAAAAAAATCCATAATCATCTCTTCAGTAACTTGCGGCAAATTGTCCGTTTGAGCTTTTTGAAACCCCTCTTCCATTTTGATTCTATATATGCAATAGATTTCAAAATATTTGCTGCTAAATAGGCATTTAAATACACGAGGGAAAATTTGGAAAAAATAAGTTAAAGAAGAGCTAGTTAAAACCGCAAGAAAGAAAATACATAATAACAACGGGAAGGTCGTGAGGAGTAAGGCTCTAATGACGTCACACCAATCAGCGGTCGTTTTCGAGTGAGGGCGTTTTCGCTCAAATTAAAATATTAATAATTAAATAAATATTTATTTGTCAGAGTTAAAAATTATATTTTCGTAATCAGGAAATCAATCTTAAGAAGTAATGACTATAATTTGGAAAATTTAAGAGATGCTGCAATTGTCCATTGGCTACAACAATTCTTAGTTTTCCATTACTTTCTGCATAAAGTATAAACTCCGATTAAAATCATAGTAACATTTCAGGACAGATAGGCTATCGTAAGACACATGTTAAGATTGAGCATTTTAAAAAAAGCCAACATTTTCAGATAGCAGTTTTGCGAGTATTAGAGTGAAAATATGTTTCTCAGAATATAAATAGAACATCCCTATTTTTACATCATAAATTGTGCTTTGTAGCCTAAAACAATTAACACCGGAGACCTAACTAACATTTAAGACATGTAATAATCTTTATTGGCTGGTTCAGAAGGATACAAAAAGTGTTTTAAGAAGTTAAAATGTTAAAGTTTCTGAGTACAATGTATATTGTAGACTATAAATTGTCTTAAAGTAATTTGAACCAATATTTGCGATTTATTTAATTTCGAATATAATTTTGTTTTATGGGAGACAATTTTTTATGTCAAAACAAAATGAATGAAATAAAACTAAATGAGAGAATGTAATTTTTGTACAAAATAATATAAATGATCATATAACAAAATCATATAAATGAATCATATATACAAAATCATATAAATGAAAAATAATCGGGTAAGTTTGGAATTGAAAAATATAATCGTGCTCTATAAACTGGCTGAGTGTGTGTGGCTGAAGTCATTCTTGTCCGTAGATGGCACCACTGACTAAATACAAACTCACCTTTTGTCTTAAATTCGCTTGGTTTAACCAAGCAGGTTTGTTGCTATTGGCAAGTAGCTTTAAAAACAAAAACAACAACAAAATATTAGTATATCTGTTTCGCACTTTTCAAGGGGCTAATGTAAGAGTTAGTTTTTTTAATTAAATAAGACAAAATCAAAACTTTACTCTGATGCAACAGTTTAAAAAAATATTTAGAATTTTGATTTCTGTTTCATATTAGTTATATACAGTAACAAATAATATGTGGTTAATTTAAAATTAATAGCTATACTTATATATTTCTTTTACAGGATGACGTTAATGCAACTTCTTATTATTGCAATCTTCCTACTTCTTCCGTTAATTGGATATGGACCATTTTGGGGTGATTTTGTTGGACCTTACTTGAAAAATTGTAAGGAAAGGTGGTGGATCAATCTGTTTTATATTCAGAATTATTGGGATTCCGAAAATTCAGTGAGTTTTAACATTATTTGCTTAAAATATACAATACAGTTATATCAATCATTGAATTATTTTCATTGTCTTAAAGTTAGGAGCAACAGTAAAAAACGCCTTATTTTTAAAATTCTTAAAATATGAAAAAAATAAAGTTAAATAATCTAGTGCCCACGCCGTAAGTTTTAAAATATCATTTTAATTTCAAGAGGCGAAATTGATAAAATTTTTGAAGTATTTAAGTTTACAAAAATTCTCGTAAAAGATTAGTTAAGTATTTTTGTGAAATTTCTAGCTTGTAATAAAATATAAATAATGTAAAAAAATTAAAAAATAAAACTTTTTTTTAGGAAGAAATTTAAAACCCTGTTCTAGTTCCCTATTAATTATGATCTGTGAACTATGTTCTTGTTCTCTTTATGAATACGCTCAAATCATTTGTTGTTAAAATATTATTCGATACTAATTATTCTCCGCCATCAAAGTTACAAAAGGTAAAAAGGAAGCAAACAATGATAATCAAACTGAAAGAGAAATTTTTACTGCACTTTGTTTTAAATAAGATAACGTCTAGTAATAACAAGTAAAAATTCCACTGGCAGGTCACAAGAAAGCATATTAAATGTCAGCAAAAAATCTCATCGAAAGATCTGAAAAATTAAACAGAAAAATCTGATAATGCAAAATTTTTTAAAGTTTAAGTTATAATAAGAATAAAATATACCAATTTTCAACTAGCTAGAATTTAAACTTTCATAACATACGTCGTTGAATAATTTTTACTTTGTGATAAACCATAATATGTAAATATGTTCATTTAATTTTCCAGAAAACTTTTGTAAGGCAGATAATTATTTTTATTAATCTCATTTCCATCACCACAATTGTATTAAGTATTTATTGAAAAGTATTTATTAAGCACACTAAATAGTTTTTAATTACCTCTACAATATTTTTCAATAAAATAAAAATGATACCAAAATTAAAATTTCGAGTCTCTCCAATAATAAAAGTTTTGTATTGCGGGATTTTGCTCAGAAACTCTTCAAATGAAAGTTTGCTACGAATGTATATTTATTAATGTTTAAGAGAATAAAAAATTCTAACTCTTATTTCACGCGAAGCTTTATATGTTTTTTTTTTACTTAATTACGCGCCTTCATTTTGATCGAGATAGGGGGACCTGTCCCATTTTTTTAAGATACTCAGTAAATATGATGAAAGAGAAATTTTGATTTTTTTTTACATATTAGAGAGATTATAAAAGCATCAGAATGTTTTCTGGTTGCGTTTCAACAGGAATTTTCTATATACTTTATTTACTCACTCCATAATTATACGTATTTATATAAGTCGAACACGGCAGCTTGATATTCCCTGTTACGCAAACTCAATAAATGTGCTAAAAGTTACTCGCTAATATATAGTCTAAAAATTATAAAAACCGTAATGGATATTTCGTATTGTTTTCTTTCCTCGAAAAATTCTCCTTTATTCCATTTTTTCCCGAAATAATGATACACACACTTAGTTATCAAGCCCCATAGTTTGTGAATCACTTATTTCAGAAACTCGAAAAATGAGATAAAAATTTGCTACAAATTTATAATAAAAAGATTGTAGGTGCAGGGGCACGGAATTTTATGTCTATAAAGCTTTCGATACATTTTTATTTTTGCCTGAATATTTATGTGCCATTTCTAGAAAGACAAGCCGAATAAGAATCATTTAGCATACGTTATTCATAGTAGTGTATACAGTTGTAGAACCCTTTCAATGATATCTAAAGGAACTATCATTCTACATAGATGGAATTAAATCTTATAGCACGATATTACGCTGCCGTGTATGTAATACACGACAGCATTATATAATTAAGAAAAGAAAAGTTCCTTGGAGATTATTAAAAATTGTATGGAAAAATTATTTGTTCGCAGGTGATATATATATATATATATATATATAAAGAAAAGAAAGAGAGATAGTAACAAATTAACAATTTTAATGACGTATCAATTATGCCCCAAAATATGTATTGAGAAGGCATAGTCATATTGTCATTATAATGTAAATATGAATATAAGTATATTTACCATAAAATTTTCCCCTTATTTATTTTTGTAGTGTTTATATCATACCTGGCTACTAGCTGCTGTAATGCAGTTGTATGTTATTGCTGTTCTTGTACTATGGTTTCTTATAAAGTAAGATTTTTTCTACATTTAAGTAACATTGCAAATATACTAGTGTATTTTAGTGTATCTAACAAATTAAGCTTTATGGTATATTAAATTTTATAAATTGACACGTTAAGTATTATAAATTGATACAAAGTAAATTTTTTTTGCTCGTTTACTAACTTTATAAGTAGAAAAGAAACAATCTTTTCGTGTGCTTCAAAAAAAATTTTTTTTCGTTGAATATTTACAAAACTTTACTGTAATTTATATTTTTGAATAAAAAATAGCTCATTAAAGAGAATCGAAGGATATATGAATCTGAAAGCAATCTTTAATTTCAGGTTCATCATCAAATTATCACATTTTATGAATTTATTACATAAATAGCTTTGATACTTGACTAAAAATAGGTTTCACGGTTAGAAACATCAAAACTCCTTAAGTAAAAAGAGTAACTATATGAACGGAGATATAACCAAATGAATAATTTAAGTACGGTATATTTCGGTTTTATTATCCATAATTATTATTATTTTTTATATAAGAAATGCCCTTACCGTACCTTACGGTAGTTTTGTAAGAATTTTTTTTCAGCCTTCAATTTTAACTATCGGATGTTATTTTTATTTATGCAAACATGATTCATTTTCTTGCAAATAAAATTGATTTCATATTTAAATGATGTTTATGAGTATACTAAAAAAGCAAAATTAGCTTCAATTTTTTTCAAGATTCAGAACAAATAAGGTTGTTTCATGCGAAAATGTTCGATTTTAAATCCTGTCCAATATATTCCTAACTAAATATTTACAGGAAATACCATACACTGGTCATATATAACCATAATCTCTTTCAAATTTGCTTGAACATAAATATGGTGCTAGGTTGGACTACACTATAGTTTTTCTTAAAATTGATAGCATGTTTCTATAGATCAACTTGAATGAAAAATGATTCATTGTAACACTTTATTAATCCTACAAAAATTGTCACGATATTATGGTTTTAAATTACAGCGCTGAAGTATTTTTCAAAAAAAAAAAAGAGTTCATTGTGCTTTTTGTTTTGATTTATTTTTCCATTGGGTCATTTTCTTATAAAATAAGGGTATTTAAGTGTATATTTAGAATACTTTTTGGCAGATAACTTCTAACTATCAGATAAGAAAATCATTTTATCGCAATTGTAAAATATTGTGGGCAAATAAATATAGTCTGGAAAATAAGTACAATGATAAATAATAAATAAGAAGAAATATTGATCTGTTAAGTTTCCCAACTGATTATGATTCGTAAATATTTGATATTACAGGAGGCCAAATATCGCAATGATTATAATAATAGCACTGATCGTTTGTGGAATGGCTCTCGTTGGATCAATTGTATTTGTACATAAATTCCCTGGTGCTTTAACAATGTATTTACTGGATGGCATGTAAGTAATTACTTATTTTTCAGGCAGTATTGATTTCACGCAACTCACACAGAATAAAGTAGCTTAGAACTACATGCGTAATTCTATCATTAAGCTTCAGTTGCGTATTTATTATTTAAAATGCTTACCAATTCGGAATCGAATTAGTCACGATGTAGAAAAACTCACTTTTAAAATTAATCTGCATGCAATAATTTACCCGTTTAAAAACGACATAAAATGCATACATTTTGCTGATTTAAGAAGGAAATATTTCCTTTCAACCAGAGTTCTACTACGTTGCACTGCTTACGTAGTTTCAATAATTTGTAAGTTGTTTTCTTATCTTTCTTTAGATATCATAACAAGTAAGAGTAGACCATTTTAGATGCAGAGTTGACTCACTCGTAAAAGTATGAGTGAGTTCTCACTCACTCATGACGTGCAGTATAACATAGATATCAATTTAATAAAAATAACACAGAGTCATATTCAGTATCAATTAAATATATTTCTTTTTGTTTTAGAAACAAATACTACTTTCAACTGGTTTTTAAAAGTCAACAAAAAAAATTTAACTAAAAGAAATGGTAACTGAATTTATAACAAGGCATATTACAATGTTAAATTTTCTGTAAATTCTTTACGGTTTTTAATTTAATTTTTTTTTCGTTAATTTTTCTATTTTTTTTTAAATTCTAAATTAGTTTTTAGGAATAAAAATGGCCAGTTGGTTCATAAGTAGTTATTATCTTAGTTAAAATATAAAGCCTTTACATTATTTACTGCGCATAATCAGTCATGGAAATATTTATTTCTAGGTATCACTTCTATTTACATTACACATTGATTAGTTGCTACAGTATAACTTTTGAATGATATAATGAAAATTTTCTTGTTAATATTAATCATAAAATTATGATAATAGACTGGAGAATATAACACTAAAAAAATCAAAATGTAGATTTGATAAAAATAGTGTATAATTTGCAGAGATAAGAAGAAAGCTGATGATTTTTGAAACTAACTTCAAGTTGCTATCCGGTTATTAGTTTTAGAAATAAAAACGTAAATTTTAAGCTATCGAAAAAAGATATTATAATGAATTAAAAACACATCAACTTGGTGCATTATTAATGACTGTTTGTATATTTTAATTTTTGTTCGTAATAATGTTCCAAATCTATAATTGTATTTGACTTAATTATCCTATTTCGCTCCCGATGGCACATAAGGCCCTTATCTTCTTATGCCAGCTCACTCGGTCTTTTTCACAAGATCTCGCCTCAGATCAGCTCGACCCTCTCGCCTGTCTCCTTTCTTCTTCCACCCTTCTTCCTCATGTTAGCATGAGCTAGCCTCTTTTTTGTTTGCCTTCTGATGCTCCCGTTAAGGCTACTAATAGTATTTTTGTAGGAAGCATTCCCAAGCCATTCCCCCCTAGCCATTTCCACCTTTTTTTTCTTAATTCTGATTATAATTGGTTCTTATCTGATTTTACTGTAGAGTTCTGAATTTTAAATGGTCTGAGAACAGAAAATTTTTAGAATATTTCTCAAACATCTGTTTCACTAACTATTTAGTTTTGAACACAGAAGTTTTGTTAGTTTCCATGTTTCTGACCCATGCAAGTGTTACTTAATTCCTTATTATGGAATTAAAAATGTTAAAATTAGTCTATAGCATAAAACTATTTGACCTCCAAATTTTTAAATATTTCTATGCATAAAAATTGTGCTTTTGAAAGTATTGCTCCTATTTCTCCATCTGTTCTTCCCCTCCTATCAGCAGTTGCACCAAGGAAAGTAAATTTTGCAACATCTTCTATTTCGTTCCTTTCAATTTCAACTGCATGGTGTGTCTTGCTATTTATTCTCATAATCTTGGATTTATTTATTTTTAGTCTTGTTTTTGTTGTTGTTGTTCTGGTTATTTGACAATAATTGCAATAATTTTATACTCTGTAACTAATATCACTGCAGAAATTTTAAGTCTGCATTTTTAATATTTTCTGCTCACAGATAAGTAATTGCATTAAGTATAGACCATAATTACTTTCTGCCAAAATCCTGAAATAACAAGCCAAATACAAAGTTACATAAAAAATAAATTAAACTGTGTCATAAGATATCAATGTTTTCGAAAATTTAAAATCAGGATAATTCGGGTATAAGGTAACTTAATTATTGTCAAACCATCATATTTCTAATTTGTGCTACTTTTTTTATTACCAGATCAGGACCTAAAATGTGGAACACACTGTTTATTAAGACCTTTGATCACATTGGACCATTTTCAATTGGGCTTGTAACTGGTTATTTAGTAGCCAAACACAAAAAGAGTCTCAATTTTGGAACAGTAAGTAAAACTCAAACACTAAAAAATGTCGCTGCATTACTAAATGTTTTTTTCTCGGAAATATAACTTAAATATGAAATAAATAGTTAATAAAAGTTTAAACTTCTCTATAGATGTATTTTGATGTATTTTCTCTATATGTTGATTAATGTCTATATGTGGAATTGATAATTTAATTAGTAACACCCTACTGCTATGAACTATTTATTGAGCAATAAACATACGTCATCATGCTTATGTTAAGTTAAACTATCAGTATTTAGTCTGATTAAATCCAGAATATATATATATATATATATATATATATATATATATATATATATATATATATATATATATATATATATATATATATATATATATATATATATATATATATATATATATATATATATATATATATATATATATATATATATATATATATATATATATATATATATATATATATATATATATATATATATATATATATATATATATATATAGATAGATAGATAGATAGATAGATAGATAGATAGATATATGTGTGTGTGTTACGCCCAAAGCCCATCTTCGGCCAAATCGCGAAATGGCTAAGAACGCTGTAAATTGGCTGGCCAATGTCCGATTTTTTCTTGATTTCGGGAATTGACCGGCCAGATCACGAAGTGGCATGGGAGGATCAGCCAAAGTTGGAAGAAAAAATCATTGGCACTTATTATTGGCTCTGTAAAACCATAACTTCATTCTTTAAAAATTACTTGCTGCGGTACCCGCAGCTAACTGCGGTGGGATGTGGCCATTTAAGACAAAGTAAAAGATTAAATTTTTTAAATTTTACTACTTAATTACTTAAATTTTTTACTTAAATTTTACTTACTTAACTTTTTTAATTTTTTTAAAAATAGACAAGTTTTAAAAGCTTGTCTATTTTTTTATGTTTTTAAATTAGAATATTTCCAAATTAAAAAACAAAACAAAAGGGGCAATATTAGCAAATTAACTTTTTAATAAGACAAATATTAAAAAATTGTGTTCCCACCGTACCACCTGGTATGTGAAAAAACATACCACTACAATTTTTTTTTCTGTAAAGTAAAAGCTATTAGAAATACAAAAGATATTAGAAAAGTAGTAAAATGGTCAACATAAAAAAGATGCGCATTCTTGAATGACGCACCGGGCATTCTTGAATGAGCACATCGCGTTTCGGCTGGAACATCGTGGCCACATCGTGAAATGGCCGGACTTCAGGCTTCGGCCGTAACATATATATATATATATATATATATATATATATATATATATATATATATATATATATATATATATATATATATATATATATATATATATATATATATATATGAAAACGGCGAATCCCTTTTAAACTTCATCTCATTTTCCAAGAAATTGCCATATTAAAACGGATGGAGTATTTTTATCACATTAGATGTTTACAAGATTTTTTTAAACAAAATCACAGTATTTTGTACAAAAATAATTCTTAATAAGCTGTAAATTCAATAAACAGAATTCTACTAACAACAAACATAACAGTAACGGCAAATTATCTGTCACTAGTTTAAATAAATTAGATTAAAGTTGAAAAATATTTATCAATTAATATAAAAATGTTGTTTTGTGATAACTCCATTTAATGTTTGAGAATGTTAAATGTTAATTCATCGAAGCACCCGTCAATGCAATATCACTTTTCTTTCGCATTTTTCTAAGCTTATAAATTGTAACTTAAACTTGTAAATTATATTTTCAAGCTTGCACATTGCTAAAAAGGCATAAAAAACTTTTTAAGACAATTTTTTGCTTCAAAACTTCCACTGCAAAGGAATATATTACGAATATTCAAATTGCTGAAAAATTACACTCTTTAAGTAAATATTGCTTGTAATAAGAGAAAAAATCCTAAGTTTCAACGACAAGAAGCAGGAATTTAAATACTTTGTTTGAACAAGTTTTACAATTCATTTGTCTTCGAAAAATGCATTATTTTGTAAACGGAAATCACTCTTTAATTATAAGACCTCCTTCAAAGATTTTAACTATCAATTAGTTTTCGACTTACTATCAACTTATTATTTGGCAATTTTTCGCCATGTTAGATATTTAAAGATTTACGTGTAATTATTTTTATCCCATAATTTAGGTGGCAACAACAGTTTTATGGTGTACAGCAATAGCTTCACTTCTTGCTGTCTTTTTTGGTCTTTATGAATACAGACATGGAGATATGAAAATGGATTCTTCATTATCTATTTTATATGCCATGCTAAACAGAAATGTCTATGGTCTTTTCTTAGCATGGTTTACCATAGCTTGTGTCACTGGTAAAGCTGGTAAGTTTGTTTTAAAGCATCCATGGAAAATCATATAATAAAATTCCAAAATAAATTATACCACGTTTTAATCCAAATACATGGGTTAAAATAGTTCTGAATTAAATTTTTTTAATTAATCACAACAAATATAAAATTTTTATATTTAGCCTATTATTTTTACCCGATATATAGTTTCCAATTTTTCGTTAGTACGCTATTGTGCTCAAAGGTTAATCGTTTGATAAACTAAAAGAACCAGATATTCCAGATTGGTTAAGCTTTGAACAAATTAATATAATTATCTCTCATAGAAATGCACATATATGATATTTTAAATATTTATTATTATACGAAAACAGCGTGATTTTTTTTAAACTTTCGTATTCCAATTTAAACTAATTTTAATTTCATAATTTTTATCTACGCAATAAATAAAAAAGTTGACTAACGGAAAATTAAAAATTTTCAAAACCATAAAAAGCATGAAAAATATCAATGTCTTTAAGCAATAAAATTTAATTGGAATCTAAATTGAAAACTAAAACAAATTCGAGTGAACTGTTATCCTTGAATTATATTTCCTTCTATAGGATTCATAATACAAATTGATTTATAATTATATTTAGCTATTTCAACTTCTTATCAAAAATGACTGAATTGTTAATCAATAAAATGTATATTTCAGCTTATAATCTGAGAAAAATAAAAAAGATACAATATTTAAGTAAACTTTCGTACCGTTAATAGAAACTTCTCATTCTTTGGCAAACGTGTTTATAAAATAACTCATTTATGTACTTAATGTTTATATTTTTAACACTTCCTACTCTGAAAAAGAATGGTCAAAACTACCAGAGTATAGTAAAATTTACCATGTTTCTGGCTTTATGGGAACCACAAAAAGATCGGTAATTTTTACCAATGCACTTTTGTGATGATTTTGGAAAAATTAACAAGAAAATGTGGTTTTATAATATGAGATAGAATTTGAAAAATGTGGTAAAATTCGGTAATTTTATCATGATACCTTCAAACATGGCATAAAACCATTCGTTCAGTTAAATTTACTTTTTGGTTAGTTTTTTTTTACTATAAATGTGGCAATAAGAGCTAAAATTTTGAAATCTAGAATTTCTGGAAAATTTTTATTTTATGAACTGAAAAATGTTTTATATGAATAAAATTTTTAAATGACATGTATTTGGGCCGTATCAACCAGACCTACAGTTTTTTATACCATGAATATCATTACCATACCGGTATGGTTAATTTACCAGAATTTTTTCTCCATGTAAAATAGCAAGAGATTGTTTTTTTTTTTTTTTTTTTTTTTAACAAATTTATTTGGACCACTGTTTGTTGACTATAAGACTTCGTTTCTAGAGTTTGGAAAAACAAAAATAGTGCAAGTAATGCAATCTTAACGTTAGTACATTTTTAACATTTCCAGTGAGAAAACGAAATCTTACAATACAATTTTGCTGCTATTGTAACTGTTTGTTTATTTAATTTTATTTTGATCAGAGTGATGTTGTTTTAGGTTTCATCCCTGATATGCTTTCTTGGAGAGCTTTAATACCTGCATACAGACTGTGCTTCTTAGCATACCTATTGCATCTCGTCATTATATATTATCATATCGGTATACTTCGAGAAAGGGTGTATTTGAGCCACGAAGAAAACGTGAGTAAAATTATTTTTTATTCATTATTTTATTTCATATTTGAGATAGGAATGAATTTCTTTAATATTTGATAATTCTTCTACAACACCTAACTTTTCTTCCTAATGTGTTATGTATTTATAGTTTCCTTTGTAAAATATATATATATTTCTTTTCCTCTTATTATCATCCTTGGTAAACTGCCATTTTCCACTTGTGCCATCTTTCTTCCGGCCGTCATATATTATTTCAAAGATATTATAAAAATAATAATAATAATAATAATATATGCACTGGTGTGCGAAACTTAAGCAACAAGTGCGTTTTTTGTCATAAGTCTACAAGAAATCATCCGATTGACATGAAAGTTGAATATGATGTACATTATTTTGCACTTAAGCGATGGTAAAAGAATAATGGTGCAGAAATGAATATAAAGCTTAAAGTAGGGTATGGAACAAAAAAAGGCTTTATTAGACATATAGTGGCGTTACACATGATTGCCTGAACAAGCGTAAGTACAACTGGCAGATGTTCCCTAGTATGGGACATGCCCTCCCCTTACTGTAATTGTTGCTTGGCATCGTCTCTCCATGCTAAGGACCAGATTATCCAGGAGTTCTTAGGGTAAACGTCTCCATTCCTCTTTTAACGAATCTTTCAGCTGATGGGTGTTACCAGGAGGATACTGTCGTGTCGCAAGACGTCTCCCTAATGTAGCCCACACATGCTCTATGGGATTTAGATCTGGAGAGTAAGCTGGCCAATCCATTCGCGTGATATCTTCATTTTCCAGTAGCTCTTGAACATTAGCGGTACGGTGTGGCCGGGCATTGTCATCCATAAAAATGAAGTCTGGTCCAATGGCCCCTTGGAACAGACGCACATGGGGTAGGATTACCTCATTGCAGTAGCTGTCTCCAGTTACAGATCCTCGGTCGAAGATCTGAAGCTCAGTTCGCCCGTTCAGCATAATGCCACCCCAGACGACAACTCCAGGACCACCGTAACGATCTCTATCCGCGATGTTATTGGGATGAAATCGAGCTCCAACCTCTCTCCAGCTCAACTGACGTTGAGAATCGCTTGTAGCATTAAAACGACTTTTATCTGTGAAGAGGACGCGCCTCCATTGATGAGGTGTCCAGGTTTCGTGTTCTCTGCACCACTCTAAACGGTGCCTCCGATGGCTAACTTTTAAAGGTATGCAGCGTTCAGAACGTCTAGCAAATAAGCCACCTTTGTGGAGGCGTCTGACCACTGTAAATCTTGATATTTGACGTCCCGTGGCTGTGCACAGTTGCTGAGATATGGTGCTCGTTGACTGAAAACGGTTTCTTTTCGCCTAGAGGACAATGTTACGATCATCTCTTGGTGTTGTTTTCCTTAGACGGCCACCACCTACCTTCCGAACAGCTGTACCAGTAGTTTTAAAGGCATTCCAAGCACGAGAAACAACACTTTTGTTGATCCCGAACTCTTCGGCGACATTGGTCACACAACACCCCTCCTCAAGCTTCCCAATCATTCTTCCTCGAGTAAAGTCGTCTAAATGATTTCTTGAAGACATGTTTCACAAAACAAATTACTTGCACTTGCAGCGAATGTCTTTAACTACGGTGCTCTTCATCCTTTTATCACAGCTTTGACCTGAGCGCCGACCCACAAGGTTTACGTACACTTACATCACCTACGACGTTTTATTTCTAAAATTTGCATACAAATAATCTTTCAACTGAATTACGTGCATATTATACTGCAATTTCATGGCTATCTTATACTTTGTTGGGGAGCTGTTGCCGAAAAACCACTTGTTGCTTAAGTTTTGCACACCAGTGTATATATATATTTTGATATTATACCATACTGAAATTTTTGCTCAGGAAGTGCGTGAGATAGTAGTACAGCACGTAACGAAGCATTTTGGATGGGTTTTCTATCTTATTTGACAACAAAGATGGAAATATTTTTAATATTTCTGTTCGAGCTCTTACTTATAATGGTTTGTATGATTTTATAATTGCTAGGCAGAGTTTAACATTTTATTAAAATTTAACACTTAAGGAACTTTGGCAATATTATACATCACTTGAAAATTCTCGTGAATTTTTTTTGTATTATGTTTCTATTCCGTAATTTCCCCATACTGCCTAAATATCTATTATTATAAAGCTTTTTTTATGAAAAAATACATAATTATATTAAATCGTTACTTATAAAATAACTCAATTTAAATTGGTAATTTTAATCAAATAATTTGTTTTCCCCCCCGAGATAGAAACTTAACGTCTTAAATTTATTTGTGTTGCTTTTAGCATAGTTTTTCCATGAAATTGACAGTTATTTTTTAATTAATAACTTCAGTAGTAATTTTTTTTACTTTAATTTTATTAATAATTTTTTATTATTATTTTTTAGCAATAATTTTTAATTTATTAATTTTTGTTCATAACTGCATATTCTTTTACAGATAATCAATTACTTTGGATACCTCGTATCATCCTTCATATTGTCCTACGCTTGTTACATATTCTTCCAAGTGCCTTACATGTGCTTAGAGTCACTCATATTGCAAAGAACTGTCACTGGTGACATTAGTGACAATGAAAATAGTGACTTTGAGAAAGAAGGAAACACGACATTTAGTGACGGAAATAATTGTTCTATTACTGCCAAATCTATTAAGAGACATATGCAGACAATATCGATCAACGGCATAAAAGAAAAACATATTTTATCAAATATACCTTGTCGTCAAGAAAAGTTTTAAGTGATGAATCTGTTTGAATTTATTTTGTTAAGTCATTGAAAAAGTATCTTATAATGGATTAAGGGTTAAAAATGTATGCGAATTGTTAAGGATAAAGGATATTCAGGGCATTTAAGCTGTGTTGGGATGTTATGTTCAGCTTGATTTTTTAATTAAAATCTCATTTGAGTTGTTAATGTGATATATAGATATATTTTAATTAATTTATCATATAATTTTGTACAATTTTCTATAGAAAACTATTATGCATAAAATATTATTCTAAAAAAAGTGATACTATGATAAACTTTTAAGATAAATGATTTGAAGCATTTGGTATGGGTTACATACTTTGGAAATTTATTTAATTTAATTATTCCTTAAATTTAATAAAAATCTGCACGTACATGGTGTTTTATTGAGATAAATTTAAACTAGTACATGAAACTGGAGTTAAGTATTGAAATTTGTGTTGACATTAAAATGTTTGAAACATAATTTTTATAAATATCACTGTTTCCTTTTTTATTTCTAAATGCGATGTGGGTACTCTTTTATATGATTTAACTCTTTTAGGATATAATTATTTTATGATTTTTGAACGGTAAATGAAACCATGCTCAATCGCGATTTTATTTGTAAAAACTTTAAATGCATTATTTTCTCTTTTCTTCTTTGAAACTTTTCTACTTCATCTTATTTCACTGGTTATGTAACTCAGATCTAATTAAATTTATTATTTTCCTGGACTTTTACAATTATGAATAAATAATTTTTAACAGCTTCATTTATGATTATAAATATTCTGTTAAACTAAAGTTTTTATTACATTTAATCATAAGTTTTACATAATTGTTGTCAATGAATATTAATTTAATTCATACAGAGAGAAAATATTGTCTTGTAATAACTAATTATCTCATTACAATTAGGTTGAAACTGTTCCCAAATGGAAATTACCAACTATTAAAATTGCTTTAAACCTCGTATTTTTTAAAGTGTTCAACTCATTAAATAGGCTATATTTAAATATTAAAATTAGATATATCTTCAAATAAATACAATATTTATAGCGCATTGCAATTGTATACTTTTTATAATTGATTTGTTAGTAAATCATTTAATATTTAGACATAATTAATTTTAAAAAAACAAGTGAACTGTATTTTTCAATGTTAAGTTTAAATATATTTACCTTAAGTATATTTTTAATGTTCAGAAAAAAAATTAATTAAACGTATTGCCAAACTATTGTGACAAATTTAATATACTGACCAAATGTTATATTACTTAATATGACATAAGGGATATTTATACGATTTCCATGAAGACATGAGTATGCAAAAAATATTTAAGTTTATTTCAATCAACTGTAAATAATTGTTATATATCTATGTTATTGTTGTATATATATAATTGTTAAAAAAATAAATTTTTTGTTACATATTTGCTATTGTTTTCAATCATAGTATTAGTTATGGTCACAAAATACGCTTTGCTCATTTCTGCACTAAAAAAAGTTATAAATGATGAGTAACAAAAAAATCTTAACTGTTTTTCTTTAAAATTATAATGATAAAGTCGCAAGTTTTTTTTAAAAAAAAAAGCATATTATATTTTCTGTAACTTAATGTTTGTTCATACATTCACTAATACCGTCTGAAACAAATACATAGCACGTATTCTATCTACATTTAATAATTAAGCTTTCTTTTTTATAGACTCAAAAGTGTTACATTTCCAATGGTTTGAAGCTATTACTATACAAAAACTCATTTATTGTAGATGAATGATAGCTTATTATAGCGTGGACTACATTCTTACCCATAATATTTATAAAATATCGAATTTAAAAATTTAACTTTTTTGATAAAATTGCATCATTATCAAATTACGACTTTAATGACCTCAAAGGCCTACCTACCTTAAAGGCCTACCATAAGGCCTCAAGTCTCTCTTTTAGACACCCTTGTCCTGAGCCAGTCCTCTTGCTTCCTCCCATCCATTTAGTTTAGCTTTGCACAAATCTTGGTGCATGTATGTTTGTCAAATAAGTCTCGGTCTTCCGTTTTTACGTTTTCCATGATATGTCTTGTACATTTTCATCTTCTTTTCATGAATGGATTACTTTTTTGCCTTTGTTCGTAGATCTTTATTTGAAATAGTGTTAGGCCAGAAAATGTTTTAAATTATTTTTAAACATTTGTTCTGGAATGTTGCAATTTTTTGATTCCTGTTTTGCGGTGGTTCCAACATTCAGCATCATGCAAAAGTATGGAGAAAACAACAGCTTTAGAAACATTTATTTTTGTTGAAATTTTTATGTTTGAAGCTCGCAATTTTTGAAGGCTTCTGAAGCAACTTTTATGATTCTTTGGTTTATATAATCGTTGCTGCCTAATTGTTTATTTACTATTGTTCCAAGATATATTAAAGAATAAATTTTTTTAACTTCTTTCGAATTTATTTTTATTTCATTAGAAGATTTTGAATTTATTCTCATGGTTTTTGCTTATTCTTATTGCCAAAAGGTATTACCAAATTAGGTGTTATATAATAAAATTACATTAATTTCAATCTTAATGTTTGGTATTTTTTATAGGAAAGAATGTTATTTATCAGATAAAAAAATAGATGAGAATCATAATTTGATTAAAAAGAAATAAATAATCATTGAACAATGTACACGCTTATTTTAAATATTACAAATATTGGTTATTATCATACATTATTAAAAATTGGTGAACGCTATGACCAATAAAACCATTCAAACTTTTAGCATGATATTAACTTTAAAAAAAATTTTTTTGGTTAATGGCGGGCACTTGGATCTATTTCCCATTGACCTCAGAAATGTCTGAATTGTTACTCTCTTATTGTTACCCAGTGAGTACCTATGGCTAAGCCATGGCACTTTATATCCTTATTTAACTTCTTAAACTTGATTACATGTTTCTATGTTGCCACTCAATATAAAGCTATCGTCATCTGTGGAAACACATGGTAACGTATGCCTTTATGGCAAACGTCATAGAACATTATATGGATTTTCATATAGATTTTGAACGGAAATTTCTCCCAATACCTGATGAAAAAATTCCATTGTCTTCTGGATTGAGTTCAAAATTACAAGTCTACGGAGTGGAACAATAGTAGTCGTAAACACAAAAAATTGAATCGGCTGTTCAAAGACGGTTATAAATTATATCCAGAATTGAGCTGTGTTGGCTCAGAAAATAGGGAGTTCTCCTTCCAATGTGGTGAACAGGGTTCGAATCCCAGCGATGGCTGGACGATACGAATTCTGCATTCGGCTTGCCCCGACCATAGTGCTGACGTAAAGCATCTTCAGCGGTAGACGAATCAAGAATTAGATTTACCTTGCCGTCAGGCTAACCGTGGGAGGTTTTCAGGATTTTCCTCTCCAAATGAGGGTTATCTATCTCTAAAAGTCCTCCACGGAGCTAAATTTCTCCCACCACTTGATCCATGAGTTCCTTTGTCTTCTGGATTGGATTCAAAATTAAAAGACTATGGAGTTGGTCCTTAATAGTAATAAACCCAAAGAAATTGGGTCGGCTGTTCAACGACAGTTATAAAATCATACACAGAATTGACTCGGCTATTCGACGACAGTTGAACAGCCGAAAGATCTCGAGAGACAATCTCTAGTTGAAATTTTAGAACAATTTTAAGGATCGGAAATTAAAATTATCCCTCTTCTCTCTGTCCCAATTTCAGGACATTGCCCAAATGATTCTGGAATTTTAAGTAAGAGAGAGAGAGACAGACAGACAAATATTTCTTTTCATTTGTATAGATTATTGTATTTTCTAATACGCATAATTTTTTTTTTAATCTCTCGCCTTCATTTTATCTCGCATTCATTATTTTAAGGATTTTCGGTAAAATTATCCAAAAAATCATTGTAGTTGAATGGTTCTTTTCTATTATTATATATGCATAAATTTGTCTATGTATAGTTGAATGGTAAAATATCATCGAGCTATAGAAAACTCTTGTCATTGCCGTATCGCAAAGGTGTGATATAATCTCGGGCAAAAGTTCACAGTAGCTCAGAAACAAAACTTTTTCATTGGCTTAAAAGAAAAAGTTATGATAAAATTTTAAAATAGGTAAAATTTCATAGGGGATATTTTGTGCGCTCAGGGTATTTTTATGCCAAATTTTTCTTTAAGATGGGACTCGATTCAATTTCGCATCAAAATTAAATTTTAATTCCCTGTGAAATTGAATTTTGCCAATTTGATGTCAAAATAATTTAGCAATTTTGTGCTGTAGTTCAAGCTTTCGATAATATGGTTCAATACTTCGATGAATTTTTAAATATCTGACTATTGGAAAAGCATAATTTGTACAAAATTTTCGAAATTGAGTGTATTACTAATTTAGATTCTCTGTATTATTAGCTTTCTACAAATACTTTTGCTCTTATTTCAATTATTTACAAAATTAAAGCAGTTTCTGTTCAAGGTGATAATGATGACTGATGAGTCTTTAAGAGTCTTAAGAAAATCTAATTGTCTCAAAATTAGACTTTCTCACATTTTACTCCACCTTAAGCATGATATATGAAATTGTTTTTAAAATAATTGTCTGCATTTCTTCATGAGTATTTATGATTATAGCTCACATGTTTTGAGCTACAGACTAAGAGAAAAAAGTCGAGTTTAATTTTTATGCATGTTTTTTTTGCAAAGACAAGTACGGAATTATTTTAAAATTAGCTTTTTTAACTAAATTTATCCGTAACTCAGTAGTTTATGCTCTTGATCTTAAGATAATAGTTCAAAACATAGTTGATAGCTTTCTAAATAAAATCAACAAAGGATACTTTGTTTTAAGCGATGCTAATTGTTTTCCAGTATTTAGCATATATATATATATATATATATATATATATATATATATATATATATATATATATATATATATATATATATATATATATATATATATATATATATATATATATATATATATATATATATATAAATGACTTATTTTTACCTAAAAGTAGCCATTTAAAAATAATAATTTTTTTTGTTGCTATTTTATAAGTGCTTACAGATATTAAAACAAACTAGTTTTTTGTAAATTTTATATTAATATTAAAAAAAAGTTGTGGACGCTAATAAATACCTTAAATCTGGTTACCTTAAAGTAAAATTGAACTGATGACAGGGCTTTAAGAAAATTTTTCGGCTGTTGAATTTCATCGTATGATATAATTGCTTTGCTATTTTTTCACTTAATTTATTTCATTTCAAAGTGCTTCAACTAAATAAACTGGAAAAACATTCTGATGCATAGCTGCACCCACTTCTGGTGTTGAGGTACACTAAATTTTTTGCTGTAAATATAGTCAGATTTTTGGTTTACTTTCTCACTGATGTAAATTTATAAATTTATTATTTATTTATATATTTATTTACAGTTTATTTGTTTACTGATAACTCATATTTTTATGCACATTAGAATCAATTTATTAGCTTTATTTCAAAAGCATTACGTTTAAAAAATCAGTATATATTTAGTAAAATATTTGCAATAATTCTTCCAAACAATTGTTATTTTCTCAGCTTCATAAAATTTCAGCGCAATAGCTTTTATTTTCTACTAAAAAATTTCTTCATTTTACTTCAACACCAAAAATGGGGGCACTTAAACACCAAAATTATTGACAGTGTGTGCTGAAACTGAGCTGAGTACAAGCGGTATAACTGATTAAATACTATAATGATAATCTTTAAACGCAAACCCTTTCTAGCACAAAATAATGATATATTAAAATTTTTTTGTCGATTTTATTGATGTGATATTTTTTATCATTGCACATATTACAAAAAATTTTAGACAAATCAATAAATTTTCACCAATGTGACAATAAATGTTTAAATAGCAATCCTCAGAAAATTAATTGCATTTTCTCTTGAGAAAAACTAAATTTGCTTTAAAAAACTGTAGAAAAAATATAGATAATATTTTGTTAGAAAACCTGATTTTAATAGTAAGCAATTTCGAAAATAAAGTAATTTGCAAAGCCTCTACACTAATCTTCATAATAAATATTGAAAACAAAATCAGTGTAGTTGATACTATACTGATTACTAAGATATCTGCTACTAATATCTCTATTGCACTGTTACGAAGATCACTGTTTCAGATACTACATTTGTATTGCAATACTTCAACAACTTAAAAAATATTCAATTTATACAAAATCTTAGATGTAAATGTATTTAAAACTGCTTCAAAATATTACTATAGTACTAGCACTGGAAGTACTAGTTAGACTAAGCATCGTAAAAAATATTGAGAAAAAAATCCGTTTTATTGACGAGTAACTTCTCAGGTAACTTCTTAATGTGATCTCTGTTTCAGAAAGTCAAATATGTAGCACAATACGTAACAACTTAAAGAAAATAGTAAAATTTTACAAAATCTTACAAATAAATTCAATTAAAACTGCTTCAAAATAGTTTCTACTGATACTAAATTTTAAACCTTTAAGAGAATTTTAATTAAAATCTTACGCATTCTCATAAAATACTGTAAGTTCCATGGCCTATATTTGATCTCAGTTTAGTAACGTAACCTGCTTCTTCACCGACCTTGTACTCTCAGTAGAAAGTGAAAGCTTGACCTGAACCTGCACTTGGACTACCGCATGTATACATTTAATATGAGTGAGTAAAGATAGTAGGTCAATTCTTCTTTTACAGAGAAGTCATTGGTGTCAAAGATGTAACTAAGACTTTTTTTTTTCTTATTTTCTTCATTTCCGATTTAAAGTGTTTTATGCTAATTTATTAGGGTAAAAAGAACAAGCAAGCAATATTCTTAAGATAATTCATATTACTACAAATTTATTTATTACATAATCAATTAGCTTAATAATAGTTAAGTAATTATGGGATAATTACTTAATTACAATTAAGATAGTTATATATTTTCGAGATAAACGTATTAAATTATTTACGTAAACTTTTTGAAATGTATCCAAACTGTCAAATGTCATATTTTAATAAATTAAAAGAAAAGTATAAATGGATTATTTTTCTGAGTCAAACTTTATATCTTATTGTCTGCAGGAAAAAAAATTGATTTTTTAAAGAAAATTTGAATAGTTATAAAACTGAAAAATCTTTAAGAAATGTTTTAACTTTAATAACATGAAAAATTTGGTTCACAATGTTTTAAACAAAAATATTTGTTTTGAAGAAGCAAGCTTAAAAGTCTTTTTATGTAAAAAAATTTTTTTTTGATTTCCCCCAGCAAATGTTCAAACATTCGTAATTAAATGCTTTTTTAAAATAAGACGAAAATTTATTTAAATTTAATGTCTCCTGTGCCATCCATGTTAGCTGAAATTAAATAGGGTGAGAAAAATTTAATTATTTTTTATGAATAATTTCAGTTTGAACAGTGCACATATTGTCCAAACACGAAAAAAATTAATTTATTTAAAAGGGCAAAGTTACCACTCTTAGGTACATTTAATTATTTTGATACAATTCTAAAGTTGAAAAAAACATTTACCAAATGATTGTTTGAACTGTTAAGTGTTACATTTACTCTTGTATTTTCTTTTCAGTTAAAATTTTTTATCAAATGCATAGGATCTGGTACAAATACTTAAAGTAATAAATAGGCCGATCACTTTAAGTAAAAATATCTAATTAAACAACATAAATTAAAAGACACAGTTTCAGTGCTTTGCTTGTTCAGTTATTTCAAGTAATACCATGTGTACACTGAGAAAAAAAGTATGGGTAAAACTACCAGAATATAGTAAAATGTATCGTATTTCTGGCTCAACGTGAACGCCAAAAAGCTAGGTAATTTTTGCCGAAGCGCCTTGGTAATAATTTTGGTGAAACTACAGTAAAATAAGGTTTAATAATAAGTGTTTTTACCAAGTTTACGAAATAAGATTTGGTGAAATTTGATAATTTTATCAAGATATTTTAGAGTATGTCTTAAATTCTATTTATTCGGTTAAATTTTCTCCTTAAACAATTGTAAAAAAAATTATTATACAAACTCTGTTCTTTGCAATTAATAATAGTCTGCGTCTTCTATTTTTAAATTCTATTTTAAATTGAGCTTTAGTAATTTTAACAGCTAATTAAACTTACTTAAAATGTTTGCGAAGTAAAAGAAAAAAACTATGCAAATATTTCATAAAAATTCCAAATATATTTACACAGTTAAAATAAATTGGGATATATATTTATGCGCTTTTTACAGTGTATGAGTATGAATAGGTGTAAAAACCTCCAGTAGTATATCATTAAAAATTATCCAAATACTTGCAAAAAAGGACACTTTTTAATTCTACCACTTCTTATGTACTTTTAAATTGTGCAGTTTAATAAAATTGTTATTTGTTTCATTTGGCTGTTTCTTTTCTCTTAAAACTGAAAATACAGGCACTTCAGGAACATTGTTTTTAAAATTAAAGCTTTCAATTGTCTAATTTGTGTTGCAAATATTTGTTAGATTAATATAATAAATTCTTTCATTTAAAGTTTAGTTAAATCTGTGTTAAAAAATTTTGTATACAATTGTAATGAACCCTTGGTGATTTCTCATAAGTCTTCAAATGATACCAAGTAAATCTTTCCTTGGAAAGTTCTAAGCATCAATCTTGTAATCCTCGCTTTTTGAAATGATACTATCTGCAATTATTGTTAAATTGAAATTTCAATCTCTTGTGTTTTACCAATTTGCTGAAAATATTTCTAAAAAATTCTTTTTGACATTATTGCAACCTGAGGTTATTCTTTTAATTCGAGTTTAGTAAGACTAAATTTTCTAATGTTAATTTATAAATTTTAACGTTGAATTTTGATAATAACATTAATTTTTAAAGAGCATGTAATATTTTATATATTAAAGGTTTTTAATGTTAATTTATTAATGTTACAAATCTTTCATACGATTTTATTAATTTATTATTAAGATTTTTCCGTATTATTGTTTGTACTTAGATTATATATAAATCAAAAATTATAGTTTCCAGACAATAAAGACGATATAGTTCAGAGCTAGAAAGCATTCTCTGAAATATGATATATAGAAATAGACAGTTTCAAAATTAACAAATGTAATTTAAGAATACTTCTATATTGCAAATTATCTTTCATTGATTTATTTAGTTTTTTAATACAAAGCTACGAGCGAAAAAGTATAATAAAGAAATTATAGGAAAAAAAATCTCAAATGTGATGAAACATCAAAACTTGATAACAGGCTAGCTTTGAAGTTCAAGGCAGACGATATTAAACAAGAGTTAATAGAACAAACACGCGACCTAAACATACTCGTCTGCAGAGTGAATACAAAATTCTAAAGAGCGAAAGTAGTTTTCGCTGCAGAGAACGCAATTGTTTCCCCATCACTCAGTTCAGTTAAAAGAGTTACAATCCTGAGTTGTGTTTGGTTTTTATCGTCTGCTTTGGTTTTTAAATCGATTATTATTGTTCTACTTTAATTTTGTAAATCGATTCGTTTCCACATGCGATTAATTTCACTGGCATGCTTTTCTTTATTATGAAAGTTGTTTGATCTGTTAGAAATGTAATTTTGTTACGAACTTTAATTAAGAAAAATATATAATCAGTACCATCGATTTTTCAAAAGTCATTTTTTGATTTAATCATGTTGATTGCGTGTTATGTCGTGCTTTTATTTTCGATTAATTTTTCAAATTTTGTGACTACTGCTGAAACATCCTCTGAAGGAATTGCGTCTACCACTGAGTCACCGAAAATTGTAAAAAAGACGGAAACTGGTCTTCAAGGAAAATTGAAAGAGATGATGGACTCAATATCCAAGCAAATTTTTCCATATGCAGTTAAACTTGGTACTACTTCAAAAGCATCAACTTCTTGTAAACTTGATTTAATGGTTACAGGTATGGCAGCTCAGCGCATGGCCCCATGGTCACTGAAAAGTAAGTGGAGCTTATCAGAACTATTTAAGGATTCGCTTTACATTAAATTGAAAGAGAAAGAAATTCATATTTTATTAAATTAAGTTTAATTATAACTTAAAATTAAAACATTTCATTAATTGACATGAAATTGTACTTTAATTTCATTTTGGAAACTACAAACAAAAAAATACAACTGAGTTAGCCAAATGTAGAGGCGATAAATGTAATCTAAGATATACGAGATAACATGAAATAAAAATCATAAAATTAGAGGCAAGAGAAATTAAGGCATGTAAATTATGTCTAATATTAAAAATTTTATACGTTAGAATAGATTCTATGTTTTAAAAAAAAGTTCCATCTTCTTTCAATAATTATCTTTCTTTTAACTTTTATTGCATATTAATTCTTGTCTAGATCTTCAGATTATTCACAAAATAATAATAAATGTCTACTCGATTGAATGTTTTATTCTATTACATGCAATAAAATTCTGTATGTTGTGCTATGTAACTGCATAATTGGTCTAGGTAGTTAATTAACAATTATGCAAGCTATTTATTTTAAACCATTAGTGCACTGTAAGAAATTCCACACAAAATTACGGTAAAAAACAGTTGCACTCAGGGTGCCGGTACGCTTTGCCATAAAATCCACTTCTACCAGAACATGACAAAACACCAAAATATGATAACAAGACAAAAATATGATGTACCGTAATTTTTACAGTTATAATTACCGTAAAATCACTGAATTACTCTAATTAAATAAATTTTACTGTAAGAATTACTGTATAATATATTGAGGTAAAAATGGATTTTACGGAAGAATAAATTTTCCAGAGCTGGTACTTTATTCCGTAATTTGTTCTAGTTTCTTACGGTGTAGTTTTAATATTGCTTAGTATTAATTATTTTATGCGCATTCTAAACGTGTTTAACGAACATTTACTCGATTTCAGGAGTATTATTAGTAAAATACTGGTTGTGATGTTAAATTTTCCTATCTTTTCTGTGCGGTATTAAACAAATAACGAATTCATACTGATTTTAATAAAAGTGAAAGATGAAACCATATGCGACAAATATCGGCGTCCTTGTTATGTTTATTCTGATCTTAAACAGCGTCCATTATGCTTATTCTGGTCAATGAAAATCTTTAGGTTTGAGAAAATGAAAAGCGTTTGTGATTAAATTTTTTTGTTTTAAAAACCTAATCCAATTCTACATTATCTGGGTCCATAAAAATTTCGAAAAAGTTGAATAAGACATTGATTTTGATAATTTCTTGCTAGGGGACAAAATCTTACTAAAATGGCGATTTTTAAAAATGTTTAATAATTTTTATAATATTTAAACTAATATTAATGTTTATAATTATGCTAATAATTGCGTTTTATTACCCAGCTAATTCTTCATGGCAAGGTGGCATATAGAGTTTAAAATTATTTTTGTATTATTTGTAAGGCACATTAAATGGGACTTTTTTGTGAAAAAACTTAGAAAAACCATTATGAAGAATTGTTTTTATACAAAATTTGGATGATTTAGAGAACTGCGCATTACCTTAAACCATTCAACTCTTTTAGAATAATAACCTTTTAAAGTACGCAAATGATAGTTTTGATGCTCAAAATTTTAGAGGACGCTTCATTTTTAAATTTGCCACTTTGAAAAATTCTATAAGATCTAGCCCAAGGGTATCCATTCTGGCTAGAGTACATCGAAAAAGATCCACTGATTTCAAAATTTAAAAAAAAAATGGAGAAGAGTCGCCTTAGATGGGAAAGGTTGGAAATTTCTTGTGATGGAGGCAGACAAAGTCTGTGAAAGGCTACGGTGCTCATAAAGAAGAATTTCAGATGCAATCATTACTATGTTTTTCATGAATAAATACTAAAGCAAATCACACTAAGTAAGCATTTGAAATCATTAATGTTTTATTGCTAATTTTCTTGTCAAATTATTAAACCTTTTTTTTTTGTTCCAAAAAAGAGAATTTTTGTAAATTGCAACAACTGGTTAAAATTGTTTTAAAAAAGAAATCCTTTTGATTTAATTTTTGTTTAATTTTTCATTTACATTTCAGCAACAATTAGATACTTCAAAACAACAGTTCTGATACTTCAAAACTGATTATAAAGAACTGATAATAACTAGTAAAACATTTAGTAGATGGTTCAACAGACAAAAGGACAAAAAAATAATTAAAAAATAATCCAAATCCTGTCAAGTATGGTAGTTTTCCTATCTTTTGTATGATAAATTAATGAGGACACCATGCCTCCTAAAGTGTAATAAGAACTCAAATGGAATAAAATTTCAGTTAGCCATCCCTAACCGGAAAATTTGGAAATGAAGAGGTGGCGCATGCTATTTCACTGAGCAATGAAATTTCAATATCCTATGTGTATGAAATCACATAGAAATGCTGTCATACAAATATTTGATAATGGAACGAAAGTTAGCAAGAATTATACCACGCTGTATGGAAAAAAAAACTAGTAATATTTCAGTAGAATTTTATGTAAATATTTTATGTATGTTGTCTCCTAAATCCTAATGTAATCCGCGTTTTCTTATTTTCTCCATCGTTATCTGCACTGTAAAATGTCTAGGTCAATTTGGGTGCACTATTCACAAAATCCATTTTACCGAAAAAGACATTTTTACAGTAAAATATTATACCGTAATTTTTACAGTAATATTTATTTATTTAGGGTGATTCAACGATTTTACGGTAATTATTGCTGTAAAAATCATGGTACATTAAATTTTATGTGTTTCGGTAAAAATAGATTTTACCGTAAAAAGTATCTTTTCCTTGAGTGCCAGTACGCTCTATCTTAATTTGATCCAATTTTTTTTACAGTGTAGAAAGACCTAAATTAAAGGCATTAAAGGGTACGAAAGGATTAGAAGCTTAAATGCCTAGAAAATAAGTGAAAAAAATAAAATAATGAATTTGTCTTAAATGTTTTTTCTTTCAATTTAAGAGAGCAAAAACTATAAAATATTTTCAAATCGTTATAATTCCTTACATATTAGAATAGCAATTTCCATTTCTTTAGCACATCAGGAGATATTTAATCCATAAAATTTTCCTATTCTTTCCTCGGGGAGATCAAAAAAGTTCTCGCGAGATAATTGGGAGAATTCATTGTATGAGAGTTTTTTTAATATCTCACCCTCAACTGCTTATAACCAAATATTTATGTTATGAGAAAGTGGAGGGAAGAGGAGATGTAAGCAAGGATAAGAAACAATTAATAAAAGGATTTCGAGAAAAAAACAGAAATACCCTTTGAAATGATTTTCTTTTAAGCTTGCTTCTATTCATATTCTTTTTTGATTCACTAGTTCCTCATAAGAAATTTAATGGTAAAGTTAACCTTTTTCCTTTTTTTAATTCAAATTCATGGACATAAAATTATTGAAAAGGGATAAATATAGGGTGGGAATATTCTCAGAAATATTCCTGTAATGTTTCCAGAAACATCTCCCAGAAGTTGCATGTGTGATCGAAGAAAACGGGAGTATTCGAAGTCAAGAGGTTGTTCTAAATAAGAATCATTAAAAGTGATGCCATCGCTCGAAAAAAATCTCTCTTTCTTTTTCTTTTTTTTCGTAAAGCTAACTAATTTTAAGAATTTAAAATATTTTGCACTGAAGATTTCATTTATTTGATTAAAAATATCAATGTTACTTAAAAGTTAACGAAATAATTTCCCTTTCTTTTGCATTCTTTTATTTTTGGGGTCGTCTTCAAGTGATGTCATATCGGAGAGAGGGGTGGGGTTACGTGATTTATGACATTTGGTGACAAGAAGAAGGGAGGGAGATTACAAGAAGTGGGACATCACACACTTTGGTTCAAATATTATGTGTAGTATTTCTATGTTGTTAATTTTTATGTCTTTTATCATCTTACTATATATTATTTCTCACCATTAAAAAGATTGCTGTTTTCTTTCGATGATTTTCTTTTATTATTTTGTTAACATGTAGCTAGTATGTTAGTTTGATTCTATGATTTGATTATAATTTTTTTTAAATACTTGCTTAAATACTTGTGATGGAGGAAATAAACTAGCAATTGTATTAAGCTATAACCTGATATTGAAGACTTTTTCTAAAATTATGTATTTAAAATTATTTTGTTGATAGAGTAAGATTCAAAAAGCTTCTGCGTTTAGTTGTTCTTAATACATATTGATATTTTATTACAGTTGCACGGTAATTATAGTAAACCTACATCATTTTCATATAATACAATCAATATTATTACTAAGCTTGCAAATACCGTAAAAAATACATGGTTAAATTTAAAATATAAAACTACTTCATTACAAGCATTTATGTAATATAGCGAGACATATGAAAGGAGAAGGGTGTAAGGTAAAATTTAACACTTTCTAACAAAGAAGAAGGAAGGTATGAGAAATATTGAAAAATGTGTAACACGATTTATCGATTTTAATGTTTGTGGTGCACATATTATATATTTTGCTTGTATTTTTATTCCCTCAAAAATTTCAAAATCTGTTAATTCACTTCAAATTTCAGTTTTATTTCTCTCGCTTCAAACTGGCAATTAACTATTATTCCTCAATTCTCTTTTTTTTTTAATTTCAAATGATATAAAGTTTTAAATAAATAATCAGAATTTGCTAGATTATATTAGATTATATTTACTAATAGATTTATTATTAAAATTTTTCAGCATTTTTTCTGAAAATTATAATTTCTAATTTTGTTTAAAAATTTTTAAATTTGTTCCAATTTCATTTAATTGCTTCATTAATTGTTGAAATTTTAAATAAACGTATAAAATACAAAGTTCATAAACAAATGCTGGGCTCAAAAAACAAATATGTAACAAATGGACATTATTTTAATGAAAATCTGCAGTTAGAAATAAGTTTAAAATGTTTGTAACAAGAATTGATTTGCTGCAACGGAAAGTTATTTTTAAGAAGAAAAACAAAATTACCATTATTAATTCTGTTTCCCGCGTCTTTTTATAGCTATTTCCCTTATAATCGTTTAAACCCATTTGCGTAAAAATAATTGCTTTTATTGCAGAGATTTACAGCTATAATTCAAAATTATATCATTGAATGAAAAAATTCTTTTGATATGGTGAGTTATAATTAGAGAAAATTAAAGTTCATAAATTGCTTTCAGAAAGATTATTAAATTAAGCATCATTCAAAGTTGCTACTTTTTTTGGTGCTTCTTTGTCGATCTGTGAAAGTTTATTCAATCCATTATGTGGAGAATGTTGATCTTTTGTCACTTGAAGGTTACATAAATATGAAAGTCCTTCTGTAACTCAAAGGTTTCACAAATTTGCAATTCATAATGGTTTTGTAGACATTGTTTGATTTGGAAAAACACAGAGAGCTAAAAGCTCAAGAAACAATTGCGAAACTAGCTTGAGGTGATGCATGTCAAACCATGCTCACGAATAATAAAATGAGTTAAACAAAAAATGCATTCCTTAAAATATATTGTGAGTGATGTTATCGCTGCTCTTGAAAGAACAGGAGAAAGTTACTCTAATTTTGCTAAAAAAAAAATTTAAAAAGTGTATTTTAATCTACTACGTACTAAATAAAAACATTACTATTAATGTATATCTTTGTGCGTTTTAAACTAATTTTAATTAGTTAATAATTTACAATGTGTGAAGCTAAATGCGTTTGTAAGTTAAGATTTAAGTCTTTGCTTAATATTTATCTCCATGTTGCATTTAATTATTCTTTGATTTTTTGAAAATAAAGTTTGCAAAATTTTACTTCATAAAGGGGAGCTGTTGTCTTTGATTCAGTTCCTTTATTAAGCCATTTCCATTAGCTAATAGTTATTGACAGTAAGCGCAAACTTCTGTTTAGTGTATTATACGAAAGTGAAAAATCGCTTTATTGAATATCATCTACGTTCAAGCAATGTACTCACCTAAGAAAGTATGATTTTTGTAAAATTTGAATGCAAAAGTAAATATAGACAGCAGCGAGATGCTAAAAGTGTTTCATTTGTTAGCGGTAATATCAGCGTCATTTTATCAAGTTGACAATAGCTGCATACTTTGAAAATTGAAGTCTTGAGCCTTTTTCATACAAAAACTGCCCCCAATAAGCCAGTCTGCAATGAACAATCTGTCCCAGAATAAATCATGCAGACCATATCCAAACTTTTTGAAACTTTTTCAAGTTGTATAAAAAAGACCATCGTGTCTGATATATTATAAATATATCGGAAGTTATTAAACCTTTGGTCAGATAAACAATGACCCTATTAAAGATAAGTCATGACGGCCGTATAACATATCTATCAATAGAGGAGATCAAAAGTTAATACTACAAAAACTGCAACTACAACTCAAAATGAATTATTGGCGATGAAAAATATGTGAGATTAATAAAATTTATAATCGGCTTATTATTTATTTTGCTGAACTATAATATTTTAAAGATATGGCTATTGTTGTTTGTATACTAATCTAATTGTAATTTACTATTAAATTCTCATTTTTAACGAATTATCGTTCGTAAACATGTTCAATGTCATTGATACGCAAAGAAAAATTCAGGATCAAATTAAAGAACAAAGTACTGGATCATTGAGTGCATCATCCATAAAATCTATTTTTAAATATCACACCGTATTTTTACAGTAATATTTATTTAATTAGAGTGATTAAACTGTAATTACTTCTGTAAAAATTATAGTCTATCAGATTTCTTGTTTCGTAACATGTTCCGGTAAAAATCGATTTTCCGTTTAAAAAATATACGGACACCCTGAGTGCCGAAATTTTTAACTGTAATTTGATCCAGAATTTTTGAAGTTTAGATTATCACACTGTCTTTGCTTTACACCATTTAAGTACTCTTCATGAATTATGAGAATCTGCACTAAGGAAACATGTAGGTCAAAAATACCAAAACATTGTAAAATTTACCGTGTTTTTGACACTATGAGAACAAGAAAGTTTTTGGTGATTTTTACCGAAGCACTTTAGGATTTCGGTAAAATAACAATAAAATATGACTTTATAATATATGGTAAAATTTGGCTATTTTATCATGATATCTAAGAGCATGGCATGAAAACCATTTATAAGTTTAAATTTACTTTTAAGTTTTGCATTTTTCACTAAATGCGTGGTAATGAGATGCATAATTTGGAAAACCGTTACCATATGAACGGAAAAATTACTGAATGACTAGTCACTGCTAGAAGCCGCAACTAATTACCGAATGTTTGGATTTTTATTACCAGAATTATGGATTTATGAGCGAGAATATCATAATCATGCAATATATATTTACTAAAATTTTATTGATTTTTTTTCTCTGATAAATATGTTTCCACGTAGTCTTTTTAAATCTCTTTTCATCTAATAAAGAAAAACATATTAAATTATTATGATGCATATCTTTACAGCATGCACTCTACTGAAATATTTTATTAGTTTTCATCAATGGTTGTAATTATTTTAAACAATATAGTAAGAATGCTCAACAGCACGCCAGGGATTTATTTAATACAAGTTGGCAAAATATCCAAGATAAGTTATCAGGCAAAAGAAACAAGGCATCATGTTTGGGAAAAAATAAGTTTCTAAAATAAACTCTGACTGCTGATCAACGAAGATATGTTGCTTCTAAAGTTAAGTGCCAAGTGATGGTTGCTTCCAGAATCCATACTGGCCAACTACAAAATTCTTAGGCTATCTGTAAGGCTATCTGTAATTTAGGCTATCTGTAAATAAATATAGTCTTTTTGTAAAATTTGGTTAATCATCTAAAAATTATTTCCTACCTTCAAAATAGATCATGGAGGAAATAAAATTTAAAAATCATTTAATACTTTTGTATAATGTAGCATTTCTAAATAAATATAAATTTTAGTATCAGTTTTAAGTGTTGGTATTTCAATCAACTATTTAAAGGTTAACGTTAAAATCACAATAACCCGCAATTTATTCAATTTTTGTACTTGATTTAATATTTTTGTGTTATTGTCAAAAATGCAATCAGTTTTTCTCCATCAGTTTCGATATTAAATCTTTGCTGTGCCACGAAGTAGGAAAAAATGCAAATTTTAGAACCAACATAAGTACATGTGTAAATTTTAAAGTGATTCAAATGCATTTAGTATACTAACTTCAAATCAGATATAAATTTGTCATCGATATATATAAAATAAATGTTCTTTCATTTTATTTGATAGACTCAATATGCTTTGAATCACCACAATTTAAAAATGTGTTAAATGTACAAAATAATTGTACCGTATACAATTTACGTAAGTTTAAAAATAATGATAAATTTGAGGAAAGAAGAAGATTGATTTGGAGCTTGAATTGATTGAAATTTTAATAAATTTAAAATTACTATAATATGGATGTTAACAATAACGTTAGAATAAATTGTAATTCTATGCACGCTACAGCTGGAAAAAAATAGAACAATATTAGCCTGTTTTTCCTTACAATTTACAATGTACAAGAATACCCCATTTATTGCTAATATTTGAAAATAATAATGTACAATAATATAAATAAAATAATACAAAACAATTGATGCAGCTTCATTTAAATATTTAAGGTATCTGTTAAAAACCATATCGAGGAAAGTGAAGATCGTTATTTGAAAAGCTGTTCATAATTTCCTGATACATTCAAAAAATCCTTCAAGTGTTCATTATTTTTTTTTTTTGATAAAAATTCAATATTGTAAAAATAATTTAGTTCCTGGTTCTCTCTTTTTTTACTTTCAATACACGATATGCGTTTTTTTCTTTCAAAAATTCTGAATACAAATAAAACAATTCTAATCACTAGTATGAATACATGTATTAAATATATGGTATAGAATATGATAACCAAATTTTAAGTAATATTGGGTTCGGCATACGCAACTGCTGAAATAGTTAAGGGCACCAATTGCTTTTTATGTTTTCAAGTAAAAATATTATGTAATAAATTGAATGAAAAAAAAAACTTTTTTATCATGTATAAAACTACTTTGTTTTTAATCTTCTTTAAAGCAAAGTAACCACATTTTAAAGTGATTACTACTGAAAACTTAAGGCATTTTATTAGCTTAGTCTGTCCTAACTTTTGAAACCAATTTTATTCTTACTGCTTTTAATCACTTTCGAAAGAAGATTCGAACTTAGAATAGATAGTTTTATGATGTAATAACCGTCTTTTTTAAGGATCATTTTTCGATACATTAGATACATGCATTAGATATTTATATACGTAAGTTACTTATATATCTATGAGTTATTTATAGTCATATACATATTGTACTTTCATTTTAATGCATTTACAGTAAAACAGCATATTTTTTTTAATCGAAATATTGTTTTTTGTTGAATTCCAATTTTAAACAAAATTCTAATTAAAATCTTTTATATCAAAACAAAATAGTCTTCTTGATGTAGATTTATTAGCTATCAAATTTCATTCTTTATTAAAGTTATTGAATAGTTTAAACAAGTTTCACTAATAATAAATTATTTGTGGGGTAAAAAATATTTTCAATATTACCCTTCAGATATTAAACATTAGAACAAAATTTACATATGAGTGAGATTAAAATCGATTCAAAGCTTAATTGATACACAAGCTTAAACAATAGTTTATTAATTATTAATTTTTCATTTAACTTTCATATGTTCCTAAGGCCATTAAGTTTATTGAAGACTAATAATGAATGTTTAATTTGAAATCATAATATATCATTATGACAAAACTTACTAGTGCTAGATATAATTTTCATATTAATAAAAGCATGTAACATGCTGAGTCAAACATATTTTTAATTTGTTTTAATTATAGGTCAACAAAGTAGAGATACGCCATTTATTAAAATGTGGTTAAAAAATACAATAACAACAAAAATAAATTTTCTTAATAATAAAATATATTGCGACAATATTTTCTTTAGTAGCCCAATGCTGTAAATTTTTTTCAGATCAAATTACGGTAAAAAGTACCAGCACTCAGCGTGTCACTACTTTTTACGTAAAATCCATTTTTACTGGAACATGTTATGGAACAAAAAATCTGAGTAAACTATAATTTTTACAGTAATTGCAGTAAAGTAAATCCAATTAAATAAATACTACCGTAAATATTTCGGTATAATATTTTACGGTAAAATGGATTTTAGGAATGAACTCAAAGTGCTCGTACTTTACACCGTATTTGATAAGGAATTTTTACAGTGTGAAAGAGCATTCCAAACCTTCGAAAATGATTTATTCTTCTAAAATCAAGTAATATTTATATAGTAATTATAATATTGTTAAATGTATAGCTAACACTGAAATGCAATTATACTTAATGTATTGAAGTACTTCGTTATAATTTTATAAATTGCTGAACTCATTCGTTTTTTTTTTAATTTAGTGTAAATTAAATTAAGTATATCATTAGTATTTTATTGAGTGTTAATTCGTATATATTGATCTTCAAATAAAGGAAAGATAATTAAGAGAATACTATATAGTTGAATTAAATACTCCAACACTAAAATCTTCATAAATGCCCTAAAACGTACCTGTCATAGAAAAGAAAAAAAATAGAGGTTCCAGACATATACTGCAATTTTTCCTGTAAAATTATCCAGTAAAATAAAAAATAATTCAGGGTACTCATTGAGGGTACACTGCAAATACTCTGGATCAAATTATGGTAAAAAGGACTTAAGATGCCTGCACATTTCACGGTAAAATCCATTTTTACCATAACATGATTTGAACATAAAAATACGATGTACCGTAATTTTTACATAGTTTTTGTAAAATCATTGAATCCTCTTGCTTAATGTTACTATAAAAATTACAATGTAATATTTTTCGGTAAAAATGGATTTATGGTAAAAATGGATCTTACGGATGATGCTCCCAAAGTTCCTGTACTTTATATTGTAAATTGATCCATAATTTTTTACAATGTAAATCGTTCCTGATATATAAATAATTAGATAATACAGATATATAGACGATAAATTCATTACCAAAAATATTTTCAATTCATATATAACGCTTTTTAAACATAGAAACGATTATTAAAGAAGTGAATTAATTAATAAAAAAATTCTTCGAAATTATAATGTGAAACTCTTATTTTTAGTGATAGATTCGTTTGGCAAATTATCAGGAGGAATGCTAGAGGGAATAACATCTGCACTTGGTGACTACGATGAGTGCCTGGATGTGATAATCGGTGGTAAAAAGAAAAGGAAATTTCGTACTGGAACATACTGTATGTTGGAAATCAAGCCACCTGACTCCATACTTACAGCCATCAAAGAGGTCCAGATCAATAAGAATAACAGTTTAATGTCTACACATCTAAAGGACCCGGTAAGAGTTAATATTTTTTCAACCCATTCTTTCTGTACAGCATAACTTCTATTATTTTAAAATACATTGTACAGTGCACAAATAAACGGACCACTCTGCATAACTTTTGATTTCTAGGACTCAATCTTAAAGGCTCGAGAGTGTGACCTAAAATGTGTTAATTAATAAAAGCAGACGATGCTTTAAAATACGAAACCAGACGCAAAAATGTACTTTCTCTGTATAAACATATATTTTTTTAGGCAGAATCGGATTACTGATCCCCAAAATATAAAAGGTAAAATATAGGAGGCAATCTGGGAAATATGGTCAAAATAGTTTAGTCAGGAGAGTGCTCAAAAAGTTTAGACTACTTAATGTGAATTTTACTTTTTGCTTATTTCGCTATATCTCGAAAACTTTTATAGCGAAATAAAATAAAAATTTCAGCACCCAAATATAAAATGTGTTTATTCAAAGATAATTTGATGCAAAAAAATAACTTTTAGTAAAGATTTATTATTTTTTTATTTTATTTAATGAGGGTCGTAAAATTTTTAATTACAATTTTTTGCGTTATTTTAAAGAATATAATTTTACACGGCAAAATACAAAATTTGTGCAAAATCTGTTAAACAGCTTTTGAGAAATTGAGTTTTCAAAAAGTCAGATCTTTAAAATTCGCTTTCGCATTTGCTATTTTCCCTCAATAGTTTCAAAATAGTCATTTATCTGCAATAGCATTCTAATCAGTTTACCAATGTGTTAGCTTCTTTTCAAGTACTTTGCTTAATGTTCCTAATTGATTTGCGCTTCATGCAACTTTTACCATACTCCGATTTTCAATCCAATTGCTCAATTTATATTCTCCTTAGAATTCCATTTGTCTGTCTGAAGCATCACAAAGCTAGCTTTTTCTTTTATCTAGGTACCATTTTTTTCGACAACGGTTCAACGCACTGCTTCTTAACTGGTACTCTCGCTACAGATTTTGTTTTTTTCAATTTATGTGACTTGTCCTTAACGTTTGTTGCCTTTTTTTTGTAGTAACCCCTATATTTGGTTTTAACTTTTTATTTCTGAGAGACTTGCTGAGAACTTTTGATGATCTTTTGTCTTAGTGCCAGCATGATGTCTCAGATTTGAAATTTTGTTTCCAATATATACTTTATTTTCATCTGTATTACAGTACTATCTCGTACTAAATTCCCTACTTCTTTTTTTCTGTACTGATGATTCCCTACTTCTTCTTTACGATAACGCTGATTTGCCTACACTTTTCTATAGTGCCACATCACTAATCTTTCCATCACCGCTTTCCGCTTTTGTTGTTTTCTACCTATGCATCTTTCAAAAATTTTTCTGTCACCTTTTTCAACCATATAGTCATTTATCGTATTATTATTTCCTGTTGTAAACAACATGTTGTTAGCGGGCGGAGGATCCTAGAACAGCTCACCTTGAAATCTAAGAAAAGATAATTCGGGGAGATTATTTTGAGCATCTGATCACACCACCAAAATTCTTAAACCTTATTGGTTATTTGATGTCTATACCTACGCGAAAGTTGGATTCCGTAAGAAAAATGGTGAAAGGGTTTATTTTTTCGACATTTATGCTTCTGATCTCTTGCGGTTAGAATCATCGTTATTATTTCAGTTTTTAACCTTTACTTCATTTATTACCGTTATTGTTTCATTTTTAATTTTTTTTGTGCTGTACCATTTGAAAATAATTTAAATTGTTTTTAAATAATCAAAAAGCGACGTTGATCCCAGTAATAATCGTCAACTTGGCGAAAACGGCGAAATGTTGGTTGAAAATGGCGTGCGAGTGGACGAGTGGATTTTTAACTTTATTGAATGCAAAAGTAAAGAAAGCAATAATTGAATGGTGTGTGAATCCAAATTTAACTTCGAAAACGTATGAATGTCAAAGATGAGTCATCTGAGTGAAGGTAGGTTATTTTTTATTCCATTAAAAATATTTTGATAAATACGTAATAATTAAAAGTGTTTTTTGTTAATAATTAAAAAGCAACATTGATCCCAGTAACAATCGCCAACTTGGCGAGATTTCAAGAAGTCGCCTAGAGGTGAGCTATTCTAGGATTTTATCGTTGTTAGTCCACAAATATGCGATATCATAGAGTGTTTCTAGATACAAGTCATATTTTTTAATAGCAGCTATTCTGTTTTGTAGTCTCTCTTAGCAGTTCCGTTGTATCCGCCATTGTCTTTATTCTTGAGTCAACCAACGATTTCACTATTTTCTGATTCATTCAAAGTTGTATTTTCTCCTGGTTGCCCAATTCTTTTTTTAATATTTTCAGAAGTTGAGTCCGAAATCTAGTATTTACTTTAAGAACCTCTGGTACTAATGCATCAAATACCTGCTTTATCTCATTTACCACTGAAACTCTAGGCATATTTGTCTTCTTTTTGGTACCTTGATCTCCCTCAGAATTACTTTTTATAACACTATATGTACAAATGTATATCCTTTCCCCAAGCATAACATTTTGGTGATGATTGCAAGTTCTTTTACATTTCGTATGAGCACTTGTATTAACTTCTTCGGTGGTTTTCTTCGAGCTCGTACCTTAGCGACGATTCCATTTGTTCCTAAGAAACTCGCATTTATTTTCGGACTTTAAATTTTCGTGATTTCGGTACATCTCCACTGACTGGTGAATTGAAAATTCATGAATTCTTCTGATCTCTCACCGAATGACTGGCAAGCCACTACACGTCAGTCACTGAATTGTGGCATAATGTTGAAGCTGCATAGAATGCTGACCCATCCATGCTACCCAATGTTGCCAGGGGAGGCTGCTTTGAGTACTGATTCCTCAGGATATATATATGAAAGGGTAGCAGTCATGGTGTTGTTTTCAATATTGTCAGGAATATCTCGGGATAGCATGTCAGCTTCAAAGTTCAAGGTGCCTTTTGTGTATTTTATATCATAATCATACATACTTAATAGTAAAGACCAGCGGAACAATCTGCCTTTCAGATTTTTAACATTTTTTAACCAAACTAAAGCCGCATCATCTGTATGTATGGTAAATTTATTTCCAAATAAATAGTGATAAAATTTGTTTAATGCATCAACAATAGCAAGACATTCCAGTTCTGTGATAGCATAATTTTTCTCATTGAAAGGATAGCAGTCATGGTGAGTGTTTTTAGGCCACGCAGATAGCAGTTGGAAGGAAAAAAATATTTTATTAGCTTCACATAGTATATTTAAGACATTTTCTAGCAAAGGCGGAGCTCAAATTCGCACTCAAAAACTGTGTGCTTAAGTTTTAATCTTAGGGAAAGTAGCAAAGGAATTTCCCTCTATTTTATTATATTTGAGGGGAAAAGGGAAATCCCAAGGATTACTATTGGTTTATGAAAGAGATCGAGCGTTTCCCACACAGAGCAAAGGGAAATATGTCCTGCTCTTAATTAAATGCATAGTTGAGCCAAAAATAGATTTAAGAACAGGATGTGGCTCTTAAAAGTGTGATAAAGAATTTCGAATAGAATAATTAATTAGTAATAAAGTAGGAGTTGTTTTATAGCAAAGAAACTAACATAAAAAGATTAATAGAAGCTTTTTATGTTACACACACACACACACATATATATATATATATATATATATATATATATATATATATATATATTAAATATCATGATTTTAATAAAAAGTTTTTAAAAAAAACGAAAAAAACGACTGTCTGGAAAAATATTGTGGAAAATAAATTTCGAGATTTAAACGATTTCATGTTATAGCGAAAGCCTTATATTTAAAATGATTTTCTTTGATGAGGAAATGCGTTATTCATAAACTTTCCTATACACTTTTAGCATGCACTGTTTATAACTCTTCCGGTGTTTTCTGAATTTCCGCATTAAATATTTATCGAAACACTATTCAATAAAATTCATATGTTAAAATAGGATGTTATATGCTATTTGCATAATATAGGCAAAGATTATAATTGTTGCTTTCGTTAGTTATTAATCAATTTCTTTTATTAAGGATAAACTTATTTGAGCCGCACGAAATGCAATACAAAGAAAATATAGACAGTAATTAAATTTTTTGTACAATAAATGCTGACTAAGTATACATAATAAAATATTTTAATTACCATATTAAATAATTTAAATTTTCCATTAATGTCTTATAAGAATTCTTTGTATTTGTATGATAGCATTACACAAATGCTTTAAACTCTTTGATTCATTGTTGATAATTACAGAAATTATAATAGCATAGCTTTTACTATTTTTTCGCACCTTTATAACATTTCAAGATGTAATAATAACAGACCCTATTACTTAAAAACAAATTTAGGAATGCAAATATTTATTTTTTTTAAATCACTTACAAAACAATTAAGTATATAATCTTAGTATTAAAAAATTGAGTGTTAAAAGTTACATACAATTTTCAGTTTAGTTTTTATAAATTTCTGTTTCGAATCTAAAGCAGTAACTTTAAAAGTCGGTGTTAAAATAAACACGAAAGCGTCAATACGTTTCGAACTGCTCTAACAAACAGTAAAAGACGACCACCAGAGAAATGAATGCGAAATGTGCAAACAATTTGCTTAATTAACGCTCTGATATATTCAAACAAATTGGTGCGAATTATAAAGCATTAAATAATTTGAAACATATCAGTTTATTCTTAATCACTGCAAACATTACGAACTAATATAATATGCTATAGAAAAAATAAGTTATATAAAACAAATAATAGAATTATTTCTTCATTTAAAAAATTTATAAGATTAAGTATTGAGTGTAATTTATTTAAAAACAATTGTGAGATGTATATCATAATAACAGTGAGATCAAGTTGTATAACTAGTATTATGTGTTATACTAATGATAAATTTTGCGTTAAAAATTCATAAATCAATTTATTTACATGCAAACTTCAATATTACATTTGAGATATTACATCCTCAGTGAAAAATACAGAAAACTGGTGATGAAAAACATTACATATGAGCAGTATATTGAAAAATAGTAAATTTTTTACTCCACAAAGTGCTTTTGTAATGTTTTTCATTGTCATATTTCCGTATTTAAAATTATACATTAAAAGGTATTTAAAAGCATACATTTAAAGATATACATTTATATGTATTGAAAGGTATAAAGTTATATTTCTTAAGAGATACTTTAAAGGTGATGTTGCAATGAAGCATTAAAAATACTACACAAATTTAACTGTTGAAAAATATAAGAGTTATAATTTTTAATGTTGAGACATTTCTTTCTATATTACAAAGTTTTTACGCTTCTTTATATTAGTGAAATACTATGTAAGTAAAAAATATTTGTCTACAAAGACAAACCTTTTATTAAAAATATAAACTATCCAATTGAAAAGCAGATACTTCAAAGCAGATATTCTCTGTTGCAGATATTTCAAAGTCTACGAAGGGTTCGAACAAATCCTGATCATATAATGTTCCGATTGGGCATTTGTATGCCATCTTCTTGCAGTGTTAACGATGTTCAAAACCTTATTGACACAGGTAAGTATAAATATTGATTTTCCGCAAAATCAGTTCCGTAAAATCAGATTTCTCATGATCAGCAAGCTTGATTTATAACTCAATATTAAATTTGAAATTTGTATATTTTTAAATTGCCTAGAAGTTTTAAAATGAAGTATGCAACATTTTTAGCAATAGGAATAATTTTTATTAAAAACTAAGCAACAAGGCATAGTATTTTTATAAGTATAACATATGTTATATAATACGTTTTTTTATGTCTAAACAAGATGCATAGCATATTTCAAACTTTCTATGTAATTTCTTTATTTTACTATACATACTAGAGGTATGAGTTTATCAAAGACATTTTATAAATTTAAAATGATCTTATATATTTTAATTCTAATAATTGATTACAATTTTTATTTAAGTTTGATGCTGTGTACAAAAAAACTCCTTAAAAGTTCCTATGGTTACGACCATAATACTATATATACCTACTATTTATACGTTGCAAAAGTACTGCTCGCTTAATGAGTTATTGAGATGATTCATCTCCCCGTTCAAATTGAATCAGAGAAGCATTCAAGGAATTATAAGAAGTGAAATAACATAATTCTACTCAGAATCAATATTGAAGCAAACCTGAATGATATTATGGATTGATGCTTCAAAATTTCTTATTAGTTCAGACGTGCATTTAACTGTTTTATGGGATATTTTAAAGTTTCGTAGAATTTAAGAAAGTCAGTACAAAAACTATGTAAAAAATATGCTCAAAACTACCAGAGTATGGCAAGATTTACCGTGTTTCTGGCTGTATTATAACTACGAAAAGCTCGATAATTTTTACGAAAGCACTTTGGTAATGATTTTGGTAAAATTAAAAATCAAATATGGTTTTATATACAATTATAATGTTTTATAAAATTTGGTAATAATAGAATAAATACTATTTATAAAGTTACATTTACTTCTCAGTTTCGTATTTTTTACTAAATGTGAAGTAATAAGAGCAAAAATTTTGAAAACCAGAATTTTTTGTAAATCACTACCCTATGAACGTTTAAATTACCAAATGATTGATTTAATTACAGTATATTTTGGTTTTATGAACCAAAATTAAGGTTTTTTTACTAGAAATCTCATTACCATACAGTATGGTAACTTGAACCGAATTTGTTCTCCTGGTGGATATAATTCACTTTTGGTTGTGGAGGCAAATTTTACGCTTACTCTATTACTTCAAGTTGTTTTCTTTTCCAATCGCTTTTCAATTTTACGTTCGTTAATTAATTTTTATCTAAGTTAATTATTTCATTACCATGAAGTACGTTAATTTTTCAGATTTTTTTTCTCCTTGTAACATTTTGAGTGAAATTATAAGTATAAATTCTCTTGTATATTATACTGACAACATATATTTCAATTTACAAGATGATTATAATTTTTTCAAGGTATTGACATAGCTGAAATGAAAGGTCGTTTACCAGTGCATGTCAGCCATTGTGATGCAAAAGTGGGATATTATTATCAACCTCATGAGATTTTAATTTTGTAAGTATACTCTATTACATTAATCGTTTATAGTGTGATTCGACAAGTTTTGTAATACTTCCATTGAACTTATGATGGTTTTTCATTAAAAGGATATTTTTTCTATAACATCAAAGCTAAAAGATTTTTAAAAAAATGTTTTTATATGATGATTGTATTAATTAAAATTGTTATGTATTTTTTTTTAACTTTTAAAGAGTTACACGTTAAAGCATCTAATATTAGTACAAAATAGATACTGAATATATAAAAATTTTCTCTAATATCTGACCTATAAATTTTATTAACACTGACATAACAGCAATTTTGCTTTTATAATAATGATATATTTTACTATATAATGATCTAAATGATTGAGTTTCTACAGATTTACACTAAAAGGCTATTGTGCTTGTTCAAGTTTGCCGAATTTAAAAAATAGCTTTATTTAAATGTAGATGCATTGATTTTTACATCAATTAGAATTTAAAGTAATTAAAATAATATATTACTATATTTTATGCCTTATTTTAATTAAGTTAGGTCAAATCAAATTTATCCACCTTTAATTACCTTTAATCTTTTTTCGGGGGGGGGGGGGATTGTAATCTTAAGACAATTTTTTTCTGAGGATTAATCACAGTATATGATATATTTGGATTGAGCCATGATGGCTCAGTAGTAAAGGCACTGAGCTGTAATTATGAAAAAAAAACCCTGCTGCGGCTTAAAGCCACCCAGCTTCAGGTTGAAGGATTCCTGCGTATCTGGGAAGCAAAGAGTGTGCAGTGCTGGCCATATTACCACAATCACTCCATTGAACTGCTGAGCCTTAACCTCCATGGCCCAATAATACCAACGGGCTGTAGTGGAAATTCTTTTTTTAAGCATATTTCGGTTAGGTGCTCTTAATTAAGTGCAAACTTATTGACGAAAATGCAATGAAAATACCACATTGTGTGAGATTTATAATTTTATTTTTAGTTTTAAAATGTGATATTGAACATTAAATAATCGAATATTAAAATCTATACTTCATTTATTAGCCTTTTTCATAGACGAATATTCTATCCTAAGAAATTTACATTAAAAAAATCCCTTCGATAATAATTAATTGTTTATCACAACATTTTTGCTATAATAAAACAAGTTGTTTTACTATTATTGTGTAATTTAATTTATTTTAGAAAACAGCTGTTATAAGAAAAAGTATATTGGTTTTCATCTATGAGAGAAATCTGAAAATTAAATTAAAATTTCCTAAATGTTTTTCATTATTATGGGCTATGTATTAATTTATCTTGTCTTTTGAAACTTTTATTTTTTTCAGTTAAACTACTTCCTAATATTTTCACGAATTTCTTTTCACATATTGTTTGAGATATATAATCTATTCCAAATAGAACCTTGAAATAAAAATATGGAAAGTTTTGCTCAAATTTCATATGTTAGTCTATATTTACTTCATTTTCACCGTTATTTGCACAGTAATATTTATTTAATTAGATCCATTCAGTGATTTTACACACCCTGAGTACTGGTAATTTTTACCGGAATTTTTTACACGGTTGTCTATGATGGGTATCTCGATAGTTTTTACACCGATTATTCCAATTCAAGTTAACTCAACTTTTAATAAACAACAACAACTTTGAGTTCAAGCTATTCTTTAAACTTGCCTGTCGATCTATCTTTAGTCGTTATATTTCTTATGCAGGTCATCGATTCATTTGAATTCTATAACATCCTCCAGGGTAATTTAAGCCACCGGGATGGCTTTGATTGCTTATGCTGAATATATTTTGAATGCTGGTTTTAGCAACACTGTAAGCTATAAAAATCAATAACGGACACTATTCCTTTAAATTTGAATTTGCTTGCTAAATTTAATCATGAAATTTAGCATCTTGAACTTTGTAATATAAATAGGATAACTAAAAACTAAAACTGTAAAAAAACTACTTACAGTTGTATTTGTGTTAATAAACGTTTTGAGTAGTATATGCCCCCATATTTCAAACTTTTGAAAGTCAATCAACAACATACATAAACCAATTACTGATTTTTTACTGGTGGTTTAAGTTACCCCATACTGCGATATAACTTAGACTAACATTTATTTTTTTTAGCATGTATATTTCAGAAAACTTTTAGATAGGTAAAAATTGAGCTTAACTGTAAATCCAAACTTTCGGATTTACAGTAGTCTCTAAAGTAAATGTTCTTTAATTAGCAAATATTTTAGAATGAAAAGAGGAACAAGTAATCTCAAATGAGTGTAGGCAATTTTTGTTCTTTTATCTTAATGGAAGTTTTATAAATAATAAACGTAAAAACTTTTAATAAAAAATGGATATTATAAAATTTACAAATGAAAATTAAAGAATTTATAGCAGAAAAAATGAAGTCTGTTCTACAGCAAAAAATAGTTATCAAAAAGGATTATAATAATGAATGATTAATAATAATGAAAGTAATGATCGTTTGGCTATTTGTGTTTGTGACGTTTTACTCTATGAATGCATTGCTATATCGATCAGTCGACATAACAGAACTGAAAATATAGTTTTCTATCATAAATGGTAATTTATTGACTCACAACTAGAATCAATCTTTTAATATGCTCTTTCTTGAAAATAGGTCCCGCAATGGACTGATCGATAAGACACGGTTCCCAGCAGATCACCGAAGTCAAGCATCACTGGCTACGGTCAGTATGCGGGTGGGTGACCACTTGAATCAGTCTGCGTAGGGACTGAGGGTGTGCGGAATTGGTCCTCGTTAAACTGTGCTACCGTAAAGTGCTCGACTTCGCGCGCAGGTCGTCGGGCTACCGAAGCGGGGGTGCCATCCCCTCCGCAGAGGATCAAAATTGTGATGGCATGTCTTCGGATCATCCTCCGGGATGTTTCCCAGACCGTCGCCAATAGCCCATTGTGCAGCTCTAGTGCGACGTAAATTAACAACAACAACAAAATCTTGAAAATAGGAAATATTTTCATAACCTCATGAACTAATAATCAAATGTCTTTAACACTGAAAATGAGAAAAAATAGAAAACTTGAACATCCTTAGTAACATTTGATATTTTATCAGATTTTCCTGTACCACCACACGTTGTTCTAAAGATTAAAAGAGTTGACCGAAAATAGGATAATTAATTAATAAAAAAATATTTAAGTTTGATTATTCAAAGAAAGTACATTTTTGTAATTGATATACATATTTTTTTTCTTAATTTAAAATCCCTTTTGTACTAATTAAATCCCATATTTCTGATTTTCCCACTGTGCTTTAAATATTGAGCATTAGTACGTGAAAGTCTGATTATTATAATAAAAATTCTGTTAGGGTGTTTTGCGAACTTTTCCTCATCTAACAATCTAATCTTTGCATTGACTCTTCAGTTCTTTCTTATAAGACTTTCTCATTCTTTAATAATTTTAATAATGCAATTTCCAATTGTTTGTCATATTTTTCATACTAGTGAATTGAAAAGTTCCATTAAGTTTCTTATTTTCAAGCAACACTATTTCATTAATAAAATTGTGGACCAAATTTTTAGATGCATTTATAGAAATACTTGATTTTGTCTAATTTCAATACTGAAAATAGTTTAGCTCCTAAAGCTTTTTTAAATGACATTTAAGTTTATTTTTTGTCGAAATGCCCAAGTTTAAAAGCTTAACAGCACCCCTGGCAGTGTGAGTTAACATTTCCGAGCATAGGTTCCATTGCAATTTTTGCTCCTGAGGATTTGCCCTAACTTTCTTAGATATTTATCGCAACATTTACGTTGTTACCTGTTAAATATAAAGTTTCTAAACTTATGCATTTCGACAAAAAAATAGACTAAAAAGGACATTTATAAAAATATGTTAACTGGGAGTGAGAAACCGATTGAAGATTTGAAATCAATGATACGAAATTATATTAAATATCTCAAAATCTGATGCAATAGAAAAAAAAGGCTGTTCACAGTTAAATCAAACATTCAATAACTCTATACCTCATTAAAATAGAGTTTAATAACAAGTTCGATAGTGTAATTTTTTATGAATACCTTTTCCTTAAATTGATATATTTTTCAATGCAATCAAATAGTTTTTTAGAAGGCAAAGTTAAACAATCCTTATATCATAACCTATAATATTAAATTAGAATCAATAAGTTTTTCTTCACACACCCACATTTTTTAACTTCAACAGTATGGAATTGCTTAGGCTTAGGGGAAACAATGGCATCCATATAATTTTAAATGACAAGTGTCAATTAATTTCGCTCCTAGATAGTGGACTAATATTTGGAACTCTTTTAATTCCAGTTGTCTAATAGGTGTGTTCCTCATCATAGCAGTGATTGGAACTATTGTTGCATTCTTAAAAAATATCTGGTACTCAGACAAGGACTCAAATTCAAACGTCGAAACGAAAGGTAATGATTTCCATCTTACCAAAACCATAGATAAGATACAAGGGTCAGAACATTTAAGGTAGTAAGATTTCCTTTCGAAACTTACAATTCATTATATTATAAAGCGGGATAATATTCAAGGATAATTTCCAATATTTTCATACTTAAATCAATTAAATAACATTATTATTCTTTGAGAGAGTTAAAGATTGATATTAATTAAAGTTCCAAAAAGTTTGATTTTAGCTTTTGAAAAGTTAGAATTTCAGAAAAACACTAGAAATATTGGGATAACTTTAATTAAAATTGTTATTTTATTCCGTCATTTTTAATAACAGCAATTATATTATCAATAAAAATAATATTATAATTATTATTAATAATTGAAGTTGTCAACGGAATAGAGAAATTTTAAAACATTGTAAGTAATAAAAAATCATCATCTTTAAAGGTTAAAACTTTTAATGTCGATCAGCTAACTGTAAATTAGGAAAATATAACCTAATTTTTATCATTTTCTTATGAAAATAACTTCTTAGCAAAGTTTTATCGGAAATAATTTTTTCACATAATAACATAAATAACTTGACAAAAATGCTAAGTTAGCTATCATATTATTTCACAATACATATGGTTTTTTAATGATAATTTTTGCAAACATTGAATATTTAAAAATAATAATTATTAGATTTATTATTTTAAGCAGTTAAAATAACTTTAAAAGTATGAAAAAAAGAATATATTAAGTAATTTATGAATTTAACGCAGTGCTACTAAATTCAATTGCTTATAAGCAAGTTAAAAATAAAGAATTCTTTTTTTCCCGCCCATTTACTATTCTGTCTCAAACCTGCGCTTATCTCCTTCTTAACTTATCTTTCAAGGTATTTTAATTTTATAGTTTATATACGTACCACCCCTGCTCACAGAGTTCGCTAAACTTGATAACAGCTTTTGCAGTCTCTTTTATACTGCTTCGCAATTTGAGCTCGTTTTGATCACTCATTGAATACTTTTTTATTATTTTAGTTTAGCTTTGTATCTCTACTGGTCTTCTTTTTTAAATGAAGTCCTGAACATACACAACTTATACAATCTATGAAAATTTTGAGTTATGTACATTTCATTGAAGTTCAACTGCTTTATTGATTTAATGTATTTTACTGCTACATAAAAATTACTTAATTACTAAACCAAATAATTCCTCCAACTTGCTTATATGGGAAACTATAAATTTTAAGTATTTCAAATTACAACCGTTTCAAATATGTTATTCCAGCATTAACTCTTAAAATGTATGAGAAACAAAGAAAAGGAAGAAGAAAAAACGTAGCTGGTACATCTTTGCTAATAAAATTCATATCTCTTCTTTGTTAATAATGAAACATCATTAAAATTAAAGCTCAATTCTAAATTAATATTTTATCTTTGTAAATTAATAGCTCAATTAAAACAAAAATAGAATTATTTGTTTTCATGAAATTCTTTCCCTTTAACAATTTATTTCTACTAAACTTATAGCTTTCTGTTGTCCAAGCAAGAAAAGAATTTTCATTCAGAAATTTATAATCATGCACGTTTAAGTTCTCATACTTAGGATAGCTTTCACGATTGATATATCAGTTCTCTGTTGACGATACAAAAATGAAATTTCGTTATTTTTTTAGCATTACACGCATTATTGTTTTTGGTAATGTAGATAGGTGGAATTGTTTAGTGACTGAAATTTTAGAAATTGTGACAAAAAAACCTTTTAACCATCTTTATTGATTTTATTGGAACAAAAAGGCATAATTTAGTTACGAGAATTGTTTACCTTACGTGTTTTGTACCCATTTATCTCATCTCTTTTTAAAAGGTATTAAATATTTATGTTGACATTTTTAAACCATTAAAATTATATTTTATCGAACAAATAAGACAGACAGTAAATATTAGCTTATTATGTGCTCTAAATATGAAAATAAAACAAGTTATATTAGTATAAATAAATCACAAGGATTGTTTACCTTGTAAGTTTTGTACTACCTGCTCACTGTTTGAATAACTTTAATTAAACATTGCAAATTATAACCTTAAATAAAAAGAAAATAAAAACATACAGTAAATATTTAAATTCTTTTCTTAATCATGCAAAGTTTGTATTAAATTATTCGCTGAACGATAGAAATGATTAAAATTATAATTTCTGATATTTTTCGGCATTTAAATTATCATAATTAAGCTCATTTAATCAAAATATCGACTACTCTCTCAAATTGTCAACAAATAAATCGAATTGTCTTTTGTGTGTTGTATCAGCTGGATTAAGTTTTACCTACTGTTAATCAAAATATTTAAATGAGTAGAAGATTAACTATCTCTTTTTCATAAAGAAAAACAATTTTTTGCTATGAATTCACACAAATGAACTTTTACAAAACAAACACACAAACACAAAAACAAACGGAGTAAGGTACTTTTTGCAGCAATGATAGCTGATTAAAATAAAACCGAGTTGGTGAAGTTAGTTTCTAGTGTCTTTAAGCGTTTCTAATTTTTATTTATTTATTTATTCATTTATTTTTGTCTGAACACTTTCTCAAATTTGTATTTTTAAAGATAATACGTTTGAGACTAATATTTCCAGATTAAATTTTAAATAATTTTGGCCCCAGTTTTTTTTCTGAAAATTACAATAAACTATAAAATAGTCATCTTGCATTTATCCATATTTCTTATATTGCTCATAATATCTTCTCATAATATATTTTATGACACTGGGGAACACTTTTGTTTTTGTTTTCTATTGTATGAGATTTTTTTAACAGATCTTAGATATTTTCTTATCACAGATTTCAATTCTGCAATCGGTTTCTCCCAGTAATGCACACGTTTATAAACATTACATGCAACAGAGGATCACATAAATGTTGTGATGAACGTCTAGGAAAGTTAGGACACATAATATCAGGATTGAAATTGCATCGGGACACATGTCCTGAAATGCCGTCATATACTGTTAAAATTTTCATTCTGAAATTATAGTAAAATAACTGGCAGCTATCCGTCTATCCAATTAACTGTAAAGTTTACGGTAAAGAACATTTTTTTTCTTCATGGTTTTGAAACCATTTACGAAAAGTATGGCTATAAAACCATGAATACAAAACTATACGTTTTTTTTAACCATTTACAGATAGCACTTTTCAAAAACGTTAAAAAAAAGTAGTTATTTAACTAAACATAGAAGCTCGTCGTTTCGTAAGGTGATGGACATAGGAGAGTGTAGAACTAAGTAGCTTCATTAGGTCATTCTAGTTGGAGCGATAAAATTCTGGTTGTTTAACCGTATTAGGTGAGAGCAGTTAATAAAAAGCTTTTCTCAATAGCAACAGTTAAAAAACAGTTTTTTTTTCAGTACATTTTGGTAGTTGAACCGTGTTAAGCCGCCGATGAAAACAATCAATAAACTGTTTTTCTCACATTTAACAGTTGGATTACCATTTTATTTATAGTTATTTGACTGTTTTGATTAAATATGGTAAAATAACCATTCAATAAATTGTTATTTAACCATTTTTCCGAGAAATTTCTAACAGTGTATGCTCAGAAATTCCATCATGCACCACTTCCTATAAACTGTTTCTTAAACAGTTCATAGTAGGGAAGCGAACTTATGGAAACGCCGCGTATGTCGATATTTCCAGGCATGGGTCCCTATGAAACTTTAATCCCAGATGTTTTTCCCGAAGTCGTCTGGAAGTTTGTTGCACCATTTAAGAGACTTCCTGCATATAACGTTGTTAAACTTGTACATTTCGACCAAAAGTAAACTGAAAATATCATTTAAAAGAAAATCTGTAACATTGGGAAGAAAACTAATTTCAAATATGAAATCGAATTAGGCAAGATCAAGTTTTTCTATAAATGCAATGAAAAATTGTTCCATAGTGTAATCCATCTTTTATTTATGTCTGAATTTTATTTCTATTTCATAGGGAAATTTTATGGAAAAGAAAACCTATCTATTAAGGAAAGAGCTGTGAATTTATGTTCAAAATTTTCAGTGGGCCACAGTATATCAAAACTATTATGCTGCGACAATAATAATGACGCCTCTGATGTTTGCAAGGGAATGACGTTTTTCAATATTTTATTTTCAATATTTTTGCATACATATGCTTTACCACACCCATTACATTTGTACAGATTTCGTAAGTATAGAAATTTTTCTTTAATTATTAATATGTATTTCTCATAATTTTTCAACTGCATCGAAATTGTATTGTTAGTTCCGTATTATGTTCTAAGCTGAAAACATCGATCTCGCTTTCACTTTCGATTATGTCAAATTTGTTTAGGTCGAAATATTTTTAACAATGTAACTACTTTATAGGTTGAAAAAATATTTCTGTAAAAAAAATATTTTTTTAATATTTCATAATTTTATTTTATTTTTTAAACTCTTTGAAGAATTTCACAATTGTTTTGCCATAATAACCTTAGAAACATTATTTTGTTTCATGCATTTGAAACCTAACAGTTGTTTCGCAAAATTATTTTATTGCATGTATTTAAAGTATATCTTGTTTCAAACTTCATCAAACATGTTTAATATTAAGTCATATTAATTGTCAAACACCTAGTTTTATAATATTGTTTTGTTTATATTATACTGCTTCAAGAAACTAAAAGAAGTTCGCGTAAGAAACTGATAAGTTTTACAATTATTTATTTATATCAAATTTTAAAACAATAACTTTTGTAAAACAGAACAATAAATTTCTAGAAAGATTAGATTATATTAAATTAAAAGAATTATTCTCACAAAAGAGAACGAGAACATTATTGAATTTATTGAAGTTAAAAAATATATAATTTTTTTCAAAAGATATTACAAAAGAATATATTAAGGAATATATTAAAAAAAGAAAGTTTAAAATAGGGCATATTTGATTTAAATTGTAATGAACTAATTTTCCCGATGGAAAAATATTAAAAATTATAAATCTTTAAGCAAATTTACGATTAGTGTCTTAAAATTCTTCTAATTTCTTAGTTTTAATGTACTCCTAAATACTTTACAATATACAATTTTAAAAAATTGCATTAGTTCAGCTTCATGCAGCATTTTCTCAATGCTCTTTTTTTCTTTACTTTTACTGATCCCTTATTATTTCTTTAATCGCATGCATTTCTCATATTTATTCTATTTCTATTAACTGGTTAGAAGAAAATTGCTAAGTTAAAAATAAGACAAATTTCATTTGCATTGCAAGAAACTATTTTTTCCCGATAGAAAAATATTAAAAATTATAAATATTTAAACAAATTTACGATTAGTGTTTTTAAATTCTAATTTTTAACCATAATTCCTAATGTATTTCTAAATACTTTAGAATATACAATTTAAAAAACATTAAAATAGTTCAATTTCATGCATTCATTATTTTCTCAGTATTCTTTTTCACTAATTCCTTATTATTTATTGAATCGCATGCATTTCTCATCTTTATTCCATTTACATTACCTGTTTAAAAGATATCGACTGACCTGTATAATTGCTAAATTTTCAATATTAAATGAATTTTGCAGACACTAATGAGGCTAAGTATCTATTGACCTAATCTAAATTGCTTCAAAGCAGCATTTAAAAAAAACAGAATCTCGTGCATAATTTTTTTCGAAGCAAAAAGTGAAAATAAATCGATTTAATCGTATTGGTTTCTGAGCTGTTCAAATGATTTTCAATAAAAACGTTTAATTATTATCTATATTTACGTTCAGTAGAACAGAATGAATCGTTTTAATTATCTGAGTATACAGAAATGAGCACGCTAAAATGAATGATTTGCAGAGTTAAACATGTTATTAGTGTTATTTTCCCTTCTAAATACTGATTGCGCAAACCAGCGATCATTCTTTATATTGGAATCAAAAGAAAATTAACACACTACCGTATTGCATATTCTTATTTCAGGAGATACATTAAATTTTACTAAGTTTATCGATGAGATTTTATTTGGGGCTGTTGCCAACTCTTCCGTTGGCATCGACACTTTCTTCTTTTTGGGGTAAGCTAATGAAAATTTATTTCCTGTTTATCTCTCTTTAAAAAATAAAATGGTTCTTTGTTTAAAATGCACTGTAGTTTTGAATAACTAAACTAATAAATTGTTTTATTATTCTAGAGGATTTTATTTTGTGAATTCGAGATGGAAAAATATAAAGAGGCCAAACATATTGCCTTATATTTTGAAGTTTATATTCATGGTCGTTATAAGGTATTGCATAAAGCGCTTTCAATACATTAAATAAATAACTCAAATTTAATTAATTAATTTTTTTTGCTACTTGATATTTTCTAATAATTATTCTCGATGCAAAAAAAGATAAAATTACAAGTTAATTAGACAAAAACTGTATGGGGATTTTATCAATTTAATTGCAGATCATTATTTTAATACAAAATTCATAATCTTCTGGACTACTAGTTTGTGCAATATAAATTTTATGTTATCAAAATAATTTGATTCCTTTTTGTTCAAATTAATATTTTAGCAATAAATGATGAAATTTTTCTATACGTTAAACACTCACCGTCAATAAACTTTCCAAAGATCCACAGTACCTTTTTTTTTAAATTTGTTTTTGTATTTACTCAGCTTATGTTTCTATTAATTGTTGTGATTATGCTTACATTAGCAGCTTCAATTTTTTTTCTTTTTATGAAAGATAAACTAGTCATTTATATGAATTGAAATTTATGCACAGTTCTCCAAAAAAAAACAGTCAACCCTGAATAACTTTTGATTTAATGATCGGATCTTCACGTTCTAGGACTCATGCTGAATGCTTCGAGGGGGTGACTTCAAATATGATAATTTTTTTCTCAAGTTGAAAATACCCAATTATACTGTTTATTTTTTTCAGTAGAGCCAAAAGTGCCTTTCGATGCTTCTTAAAACTAACTAAACTATGGAGACTAAATTGCACATCATAAATAAGAACAAATTTTACTTTATTTTCACCTTCAACTAATTAATTAAAATGAATTAAAACTTAAAAAATAATTAAATTATTTAAATTTGATTAAAACTTTTCTATTAGTTAAAATTTTAGAAATTAATTAAACTTTTATTGAAATTTTCCAAATTAATAAAAATTTTTTAAAATTTTACTAATGAATTAAGATTTAAAAAACTTAAATTTTTCAATTAATTGAAACTGAAATTTTTAAGAAAACAATTAAACTAGAAAAGTGTTCAAATTTATTTTATTTTTAAAAAAATATTAAATAATTAATGAATACATTACTTAAGGATTACTTCCAATAAATACACTTATTTAATGATGATGCAATTTTGTAATATTTTTGTGTTGTGGATCCTTTCCCAATTATATATGCTTGTGGTTATTAAAATGAAAACAAATATATTATTTCGAAAGTGAAACATCTTTCTCACATTATAAGATATGAATATTAATTTTAATACAACTTAATTTACGCTTCATGTAATTTACGTAAGTAATGCAATTACGGTGCAAACTTGCGCACCTTGTTAAACATTTCTAGAAGAAATATTTTAATGTAATACACTGGTTTCTACATGATTATATAATATACTTACATAAATATTTAGTTGTGAAGTTTAAAAAAGCTCATTTAATAAAAATACAAATACAACCTTTATTTATTTTGTTAAAAAGAAATTTTTTTTTTTTTTGTAGAATGATATTTGCGCAAGTTCTAGTTGGATGTTTGTTATTTTTACTCCCTTCTCTTGGATCTGGACCGCTTTGGAAAGACTTTGTAGAATCGCCTGTAAACAATTGCAAAAAAAGTTGGTGGATGAATTTGCTCTTTATTCAAAACTTCTTGGGACCCTATGATATAGTAAGAACAACTTATTTCCCTTCAAAAGTGACATTTATAAGTGTTAAAATTTTGTTAATATAACAAGTAAATTTATAGAAATTTGTCTTATCTTCTATTCTCTTATATACCTTTAAATTGGTCTGATCTGTTGTCAATATCATCTAGTTAAATAAGGATAAAATAAGATCGCAAAAAGTCTCGAATTATTGAAAGTTCGACTTAGCAAAATAGGTCAATGTTGTAAATATAAGAAAGAGGACAAATAAGATAGCAACAAATCTCACCAAAATAGTTACTGAGCTTTTGTCCACTTAGCTTTTCCTTTATTTGTATGTAGGGCCAATAACATTTATTAAAACAACGGAGTTAAGTTCAGTTTCATGTTTTTACAATTCAATCATGTTTTTTTTTTCGACTTACTCTCCAGCTTATTTCTACTTATATACAGAGGAGACTACATATCAGGCAAGATAGGAAAAACAATGTATTCACTCTAAATGATTATGAATCAAATTATGGTATACAGTACCGTCTCTTAGGGTCCATCATCAGTTAAAACAGTATTTACCGTTAAAAATTATACCGTAATTTTTACAGTAATATTCATTTAATTAGTGATTTTGCAATAATTATTCAACAATTTTACAATAAGTGATTTTATAATAAGTGATTCAGTGATTATTTTTGTGATTTTACTATAATTATTTCTGTAAAAATTAAGGCGTATCAGATTTCTCATTCCATAACAATGTCCGAAAAAAAAGGAATTTCATGGTAAAAGGAGATGCTATAGTAAAAAAAAGAGAGAGATTGATATTTTTTACTGTAATTTTCACAGTGTTCTTTAAGGTTCAGTATTTTGAAATTAACTAATATCAAAGATACCCAATATGTCACTCGCCAATAGGATAAATTGTTTTTATAGATAGTTTCTTAGATAGTTAGGAGATACTATATGAAACTAATTTTGTCAATTTCGAAACAATTATTAAGTTATAAATTATCTAAAAACTTAAATCTTTACCGCAAATTTTTACTCATCCTGCTGATAAAGAACAGTGCCATGGCTTACTTTAATTTAAAATTATTTTCTCTGCAATCGGAAATTTTAATATTTGAGTTTTAAAAAGTTAATCCCGAAAATTTAAATTTAAAAATTTGAATCAAAACTTTACCTCTTAAGTAAAACACAATTTTTTACGGTAACAGTTTTAATTTTTTTAAGGTAAGCAATTTCATATCTGAATTAGAACTCTATCCAGAAACTGTTTGAAATTTATAGTATTACTAGGAGGCTCCGCCCCCTGCTCGCTAACGCTCGCCAACCCCCGAGAATTGCTACGCAATCCTATGTGGTTCACGCCGTGAACCATGGCTTGCTGCCCTCGCTCGCCAATGAACACAATGTTCTAGCACAAAGACATAATATATTATCATCAAAGACATAGTATTTTATCATCAAAGACATAGTATTGTACTTATGTAGAAGAATTCTACCAATGTTCTTATTGGCTTTTAAAAAAGTATATTAGCTATTTAGATTGTACATGGTGAAAAAATCACAACATTAGCTAAATAAGAAACATATTAGCAAAATAAATTATCAAATATTGCTTCACTAATATTCTGCATTTTAAAGCGTGAAAATTCAATGCATAAATAAACGCGAAATATAAAAAAAATTCAATGCATTCAATACAAACACTTAAATGTTTTTCAGACGTTTAGGTAGCTCCCAGTAGAAAAATATCAATTCAACAGCGGCCTTTTAAAGCATTCTCACTTCAATTAATTAATTAATTCCTAATTGAGTTTAAACTAAATATTGTCATGTTTTTAGTGCATGAATCTGAATTGAACAACCTGATAATACTCACTCTGGTTATTGTTATCTGGTTGCTCACTACGTGCTCTTGCGCGCCGAATCCAATCAATTAAAAATGAAAACTGTTGCCAGCGCGAGAAGAGAAATATCATCGGTTTTATTGATACGTACGTATTAGCGTTTTATATAATAGAGATTGTTATAATATAAACGCTATTCGTACAACCGTATTCTCTAATTGTAGAATACTTCATTCAAAACAAAACAAAAAAAATCATTCGCACCAAGATTAAATTGTTTTTTTTTATCGTTTTCTTCCTTGTTAAAAAAAGTGAGTTAAAAAATTTGTGTAATGTTGTAAATTAATATCAAATGTTTTGTTGATTTGTCCTTTCTCAAAAAAAATATATTTATTTGTAAAGCAATAGGAAAAGGTTATGATATAAAAATCTACATACGACTACTATTTATATTATGCTTATTAGTAGAGCCCGGATTTTGATGACCTAAAAAATCTCAACTAATGCCCTTAAAAAGTGCAAAAAATGCCCTTAAAAAGGGCCAAAAATGCTCTTAAAAATGCAAAAATTGCGCAAAAAATGCCTTAAATAAAGTAAAAATATTGAATTTAAAAAATATTTCGGTCTTTAAAATTATTATGAGTCATTTAAAAAATATAAAGCAATGCAATACTTGTTCTACGTTTATTAAAGTTTAAAAAATATGTTTTTTATCCTAAAATAACAAAAAAAGGAAAATATATTGACACCAAAATATTTTTATTTTGCAAAGAAACTTTAATGGACATAGCAACTTCCATCTCATAATATTACTAAATATCAGAATTACATTGGATTATTAAATGTTTCTTGATAATTTGAAATGTAAGCGAGCGTCTCTTGTCTGAAAGTAAATTTTCATTCCTGCAGAAGCTTTTCTTTCAACGTCTACTGATGTTATAGGTGCGTACTCGAAAAAGACGGTCTCACTTACTGACAATTCTTCTTCAATTTGAAAAGATTTTGCTTCACCTGTTAATATTCTATAGATTTTCTTCATTGTTTGGAAGCCAGTGTAATAATGAAAATTGATAAAAAATAGTAAAAATTGGAAAAAATTAACAAAAAACTTTAAAAAATGCATTAAAATGCAAAATACGCCCCAAATTTTAAAGAAAAATGCCCTATAAATCTAAAAAAATGCTCTAAAAGACAAAAAATGTCCAAAAATGCAAAAAATGCATAAAAATGCAAATGTCATCAAAATCCGGGCCTTACTTATTAGTTTTACTTTTAATGGTTTTATTTTTAATTTCGTGGTACTAAAACATTCACATTAAGTTGTTAATGCTATTTTAAATAGAATAACTCTTTTCTTTTAGTGCCTTTATCAAAGCTGGTTTTTTCCAACTATGGTTCATGTTTTCATTATAACTGCGGTACTAGTATATGCACTTCACAGGTAAATATATCACATCTATCGTTTTTTTTAAATATTTTTTGGTTGTTATTGCAAATTCTTACTGTTTTTAAATTATATCTACAAAAACTTTAAAAAATTAGTTTCTTGAAAAGTATTGATCCTTTAACTTTCCGTGTTTGATTTTTCGTGTTATATTTGAGAAGAAGGACAAAACACTGTCTAGTTTTTAACATAATTAAGAATATAAATGTCTTATTAAAGTAATCGCTTTACAAGTTATTATTTTCAATAAAAATTAAAAGCATAAAAATACATTAATTCTTTAATATGAAACATTGAAGAATCAGTTCGATATTTTCTGTAATACAAAAAGTTTCTTTTGTAAAACTAAAAATACCTATCTAATGGTACTAAAAAAATTTCGAATTTGTTAATTAGCTGGATATTTTATTACAAACCATTTTTTTTCCAAATTTAATAAATGATTCATTTTTTATCCTTTTACGTAAACTAGTTGCGTAATAAACAAGTACATTAAATGCTTTTCGTTTCGAAGATTATTTCAGGAAAATTAAATTTTTTTCTTCTTTAGTATATTTTATTCCAAAAAAGACAAATATTGACAGTTAAGCATTTATGTAAACAAACATTTTCTAAAAAAAAATGTATTTCCTAAAGTACCTAATTTTTCCGTAAAATCCATTTTACCGTAAATGTTACCTGCAAAATATTATTCCGTACATTTTACTGTTATATTTCTGTAATTAAATCATTCAGTGGTTTTACGGTAACTATTCGGTAGAAATTAAGGTACATCAGATTTTTCATTCTGTAACATGCTTCGGTAAATATGGATTTTACGGTGGTTTTTACCCCAATTTGATTCGGGATTTCTTTCACAGTGCAATATGATCATTTCAAAGATTTTAAGACTAGTTGATATTATTTGATGGTCTTTAATTTCCTAAACTGAGAAATATGAAAAACAAAGTCGTAAATTTTTTTTTATCTATGGCACTTTTTATCAATGAAACAATTCATCATTTGTAATAACAAAATATTTTTGTATGCATTAATGGTTATAAATTCTTTCATTGCGAAAAATGAACACATATTTACTGTATTACTGTAATAGTTAATTTCATCTTTAATAAATAATGTTATGATATTACTCTTAAGGTTAAATGGTGAAATTATCATACCAACAATACAGTCATTTTAATAATAGTTTATTAAATTAGGTGGCCTTTTGGAGGAGTTGTAAGCACAGTAACTGTTATCGTGATAAGTGTTTTGGTTATGGCACTGGTAACAGCAATAACAGGATATCCAGCTACCTTAGCTGTTTATTTCTATGATTACAGGTATTTTGTTCCTTATAATATTTTCAAGCTCTTGATTCAATTTTTGTTTAATTTTTTAATGTTTTACATTTTTTTAATATTTAATTATTTTTATAATTTTTTAACAATATTTTAGTATAAAGCAAACCAATCAAAGTCATATTATTTTTGATAAGACAGAAATTCTATTTAAAACAAGACGGATTGATTAGGGAATAAAATAAAAGAATTATTACAGTTTGTTTTAAGAAATTACCTTTCCTTGCACAAAACGTTCTTTTTTTTCACAAATTTCTTTATAAATTTTAATTAAGCAATTCAGGTAACCAACTATTATATTATAAATTTAGTTTAAACATCTAAAACACATAATAAATGTTGAGTAGTGAAACGAAAAAAAAATTAAAATGTAAGAAATGCTTTATTTATTTTAATTATTTTGTTATAGAGTTTTATTTTTTTATTGAATTTATTTGTTATTCAAATATCACTAACAATATTTCATATAGCATCAAGGTATACATGTAATATGATGGTGATTTGTATGGTGATAACATTTCTAGTAAAAGTATATTTAAAGTATTTATTTAGCAATTTTGTAAATCGGAAATTATGATTTTTAAAATTATGTTTCTTATTACCGGAAGTATAGTAAAAATACTAAACTGAAAAGTAAATTTAACCAAATAACTGGTTCGTATACCATGCTGTGAAGTATTTTGATAAACTTACCAAATTTTAAAACTTTTATTAACAAGGAACACATTTTATAGTTAATTTTATCAAAAGTCACTGGGAAAGCACTTCGGTAAAAATCACTGAGCTTTTTTGCAGCAAGAAACGCGGCACATTTTATCATATTCTGATAGTTTTAACCAAAAGGAACAATCATCATAGTTCTTTATAGCTATGGTCGACTAATTAATTAAAAGCTCTGAATTAATAATTGTTGAAACAACTTGGGTTAAAAAAATTTGCTAATTACATCTTAATATTTAACATACTAATCATGCATTATATCGTAAAGGCTTTTTTCGTGAGACGATGATAATCAAGAAAAAGAAGAAAAAAGAATACTTGCAAATATTTATTTAAGTTTAGTAAATAGATTTTCCTTTTGTTTATTACTTCAATTTCAAAACATTCGAGAGAAGTGTATATCATGCTTCGATGACTAATTTCATTTTATTATTATAAATATTCTTTACTTTCTCAAAAGCTACGAAAAAATACGAACTTATTTACCATATTTCTAGAAAAACAAATAAAACAAAAATGCGGCTCTAAAATGTTAATGAATGATAAAAGTACAGCAAGAAATTCCCCTCTGGGAATTTACAAAGCACCACTGAGTTAAATTTATAAGAAAAAATTCCTCAAGTTGTTTTCGAATCTGCGCATTTACCAATTGCCTTATATTGCCGCAGCAAGATTTTCCCAGTCTCTTACAGGCAAAACGTTAGTCATTCGAAACGTTTTTCATTCGTTTAAAATTCTTTTTATTCTGTTGTCGTACATAGCACATTACCATTACATTAGTTAACCAGTTTTATGTAAAGAATAAAATTTAGGTACATTTTTGTAAAAGACCTCCTAGTGGCTAATACTCGGAAATGCGTAATATAATGCATTTTTGTGCCGGCTTTGAGTTAAATGCGCCAAAATAAATAGCATATTAATTCATAATGAAACGTTCAATGTCTGCAGCAATATTATAACTTTGATTTAAGTGCTAAAACACGCTGAGTTCGAAGAAACCAAAGAATATTCCATTCTCATAAATAAAACTTCTTTCACGTCATGTTTGATAGATTTATTGTCATGTTTTCAAAAAACATTTACACAAATAGATAAAGTTATAAAAAAAATTTGAGACTAATATTTTAAGAAAACATATTTCCTATTACGCTTGAAGTGACAGAAATGGCGTTTATAAAACATTGCGTAAGGTGTATGGAAATGAATGAATTTAATTAAATAAATTTAAAATAACCGAGGTCATAAGCAAATTAGATAATCTTTAGGATTGTATACTTACATAAATATTGATAGTTCGTTTATTTTTAATACCTTTATTTTGAATTTGGTTAAAAATAATAATATACTGAATGAGCCGCAAAAATGTAATTTGTAATAATATATTAAGAGAAGCTTTTATTAATAAAACTTAACAAGCTTTCAGAAGTATTATTTCAATGATAGTTTTAAAAGATAATTACTTCAAGTGGCAATCGCTAATTATTCTAAATTTTTATATTTTAGGATTAGAAAAATTAAAAAATTAAAATTAAGAATTAAAAACATTTTTTTATTCATATAATATAAAAAAACTATGTTTGCATATTTAAGTCTTTTTTAAAAAAATATTTTTCTTAGACAGTCGTAAACTCATTAGGTAAAATAATTTTAAAAACCACTTAAAAATGCATAAAAATGATCTACTTTAAGGGAACAACAAGCATTTTTAAATTACTTTCAATTCAAATGGATACTTGTATGCATCTATTTTAACTGAACACTTTAATTGCGCATGAATTATACATTCTACGTAGTAATAGAAACACAAACTTTTTTAATAGCATATAAATTTTGTTTGTAAAATATGAACTCAAAAAATGATTCCAAAAATGAGTCTTAAATTGATCGTAAATTATCGTCCTTTCATTTTAAAACTCAGTTTCCTTTAAGTAAAATAATGATAAAAATATAAAGTTAAATGCGTTTTCAAAGCAATTTATTTCTTTATATTAGTTTATTTTATTTATTTTTTAGGGGGGAGGGGTTATTAGAGTAGATAGTGAGTTGCAAAACTTTGTAAAAATGAACACTATAAAAAAATTCCGAATCAACTTTCGGTAATAAACAACTTACCGGCACTCAGGTTGCCAGCACCGAATCACTATAAATAAATATTACTGTAAAAATTACGGTATAATATTTAACGGTGAAACTGGATTTTAAGGATGATGCACCCAAAGTACCGGTATACTTTATACCGTAATTTGATCCGGAATTCTTTACAGTGAATGTAATTTAGCAAATTTCTTGAATCTCTTGAGTAAATAATTAAATTACAACACCTTTTTACAGTTAATATTGGTCTTTGATTTGTAATTTTTTTTAAAATATAATAATAATAATTTTATTCATCATGTTTGAGTTTTTAGTTCATTAAATAAAAGTTCAACTTCATTAGCTACTGATTTTACACATGCTTTTTTTATTAGTGGAAGTATTTAAAAAATACGCTACCATACTATCCAGTGGTATATATTCCTTACTATCAAGTTGTACATTACTATCCAGCATAGAAAAAAAATCATCAAAATTAGCTTATGTACCATTCAAACTGAATGCTAGATAAATAGTTTGAATAAGCTAGATCTATTTATTTATCGATAGAAAAATAAATGCTAGATAAGTTCAAAAGAATGATTAGCAAACTTTACAGCAAATTTGTGAAAACTGTCCACATTATCTGCCCCCTGTTATCTGCACAATGCAAAGATATAATTACAATGAAAATTACCTGAGGTTGAACAATTTATATGAGGACAACTAATGTTCCGAAAAAGTATTGTATTTATTGAAATTATTTTTAATTTAATTTTTAAATGAACCAATCATGGTTACATGCATTATGGTGGTTCCTCTGTACTTTAAAGACATTAACATTAAAAGAAAATGCTTTAACAAACCAATTAGAAATCTTTTTTTTTTTTTCCCATATGCATTATCTTTTCATTTCACAATTTATTTTATTATCCATCTTTTTTATTGTTTCATTTTGTTGCTACATATTAAAAGCTTGCTTTTAATTATAAACAAAAGAGCATATTAAAAGATTTTCTGCAGTTGAATCAAATAAAAAAATCGATTGCCTATTACTTGAGTTGTTTATATTTGAAATTCATATATTATTTTCTGTGTGGACAGCACTTTCATCTACAAAACTTGGAATTTGCTGCTGATTATGGTGCTGCCATCTATCTTACACTAATGGAAAATTAAATATACCTTACAAATATAAAGCAAAGGAAACAATCCATCACCTTTAACTAGCAGACAATTTTCAAATTTTCCAAAGAATTTTTTAAAAAAATACAAGCCCAAAAGTTTTTTTCAATCAACATTTTTTTTTGCAGACAAGCTGTTTTTTTATTTTTTTTTTATTTTTTTATTTTTTTTTATTATGTTTATAGTTTTACACCACAATGAGTATAAGCTTGTTTTTTTTTTTTTTTTTTTTTTTTTTCAAATTACAGAAATTGTTCTAATTTTTTTTAAGAAATATTGAATGGAAGGTATTGTATTTGTAACTAACCGAAAATTTATATGAATAAAAATATCCCTTTACCTTATTTCTGCTTACGGCTTAGTTGTAAAATTACTTACAACATGCGAAAGTAGAGATTTAAATTTCATAACATCGCTTAGATCCCCTTTTTGCGAAAAATAATAACAATACATCTTTTTATTGTTAAAAAATTACATGCATCCCGATTTTTAAGCAGCAAAATAATACTAAAATAATGCAGAAATGATAACTTTTATGTCGTATTTTCAGATGTGAATGCTTATTGAGTTATGTTTAAATTGTTTTTTCTTCACAATGTATGTTAAGAAATTATTTTTTAAACTATATTAAATTGATTAAATTTTCAATTAATTTAAATTTAATTAATTATTAATTTTTGATTGATATTCTTGAATGTCACGGAAATGTGACGAAAGAGGAAATGATGGACGAAATTAAAAGAAAAATCTCATTTCTTGATAAGCGCAATATTTTGTAATTTTAAACAAAGACATCGTTTTTGTTTTTGTTTTTTAAAAAAACTCAACTTTCAATATTTCTATCATTTTACAATTAAAACTAAATTTGTACTCCCTAAATAAACCCTAACTAAATCTGGACGAAATATTGATGTATCATAAAATTAATAGTAAAAATATAGATTGTAAGACAATTATCAACTACAATATTACATCTAATAAGACAATTTTGAAAGTGTTATCAATAATGAAAAGAACAAATACAACATTATCGTAAGTGTTGATAAATTCTTTTTCGATTTCAAAAATATTGACAAAGGTAAAAAAAAAAAAAGATTAAATTAATTAATTTGAAAAATCTGATTATATATCGATATTTACTGATGATGTATCGCGAACACTGATGCCGTTCCAAATAAGAATATGTTTTTGGTGCAAATGATACCAATTTCATTTAATGTTATTTAAAGCATGTTTTTTCCCAACTAACTAAAAATACAAATTTTTACGAGAGCAAAGCACCTGAAACGGGATGACTGATCGCTACATTGAAATCGTTATACAGGGTGTTTATAGAGTCCCGGACCCATTTTATAGTTCAATAACTCATTAAATAATAAAGATAGATTAAAATTAATAACATAAATGGTTAGATGGACTCAAAAAGTTTCATGATCCTTGTCAATGAACTTCCACGTGTGCCCCCTTCGTCGCACGGAGAATATCAAGTCGATAGTCAATTTCCCGCCAGGTAGCTGCATAGGCTATTGCGGTTGTAATTCTGGCTTTTAGGTCATCAATGTTCAACACGATCCTCCTGTAAGCATTGTCCTTTATTTCCCCAAAGAAAAAAGTCCAGCGGTGTTATATCAGGTGATCTGGGTGGCCAAGGAATTGAACCTCCTCGCCCAATCCATCTTCCTGGAAAATGGCCATTCAAGAAATGGTCATTCAAAGAACTACGAACGATAATACCACAATAAGGTGGTGCACCATCTTGTTGCAAAAAGACGTGTGGCTGAAGCTCTTCTAGTTGTGGAAATACGAAGTTTTCCAATACGTCTAAGTATACGACTGATGAGACCGTTTTTTCTGGAAAAAAGAAAGGCCCAATGACTCGGTCGTGCATCAGTCCACACCACACATTAACCTTTGGGGAATCCCTTTGTGTCTCAGGGTATTCATGGGGATTTTCAGATCCCCATATGCTCACATTATGGCGATTAACAATGCCAGAAACATGAAAGGATGCTTCGTCGGAGAACATTATGCACTTCAGAAAATCAGCAGCATCTTCTATCCTTCCTACCATATCTGTTGTAAACCTCTAAAAAAGAAGGGGTCACACGTGGAGGTTCATTGACAAGGGTCATGAAACTTTTTGAGTCTATCTAACCATTTATGTTATTAATTTTAATCTATCTTTATTATTTTATGAGTTATTAAACATCAAAATGGGTCCGGGACTTTATAAACACCCTGTATAATATTATTTACAATACTTTTTTTATTATTTTTAAATTTAAATAAAAAGTGAAATCAATAATAAAAACAATTTATAAATCATAGCTTTGTTTTATGTATTTGATAGTCAATATATTGTTTTTCGCGTAGGACATCTATCTATTTCTGGAAATATGTGTACACGCAGTTTTATACACATATTGGATCCCAATGTATCGGAATGTTGACGGCATATTTCATAGCTGAGTACCCAATAAAAAAGCTGGATAAAGTAAGTTTTGTGCTTTGATTTTTAATGAACGAATTTTAAGTTTGCTATTCATTACAGAAAAATCAACAATTCAATTCTAATTTATTGTTTTATGAGGTTATTTCTTTTTTTTTTTTTTGGTACTTGAGAATAAGGCTGAATCTATACATAATAATAAACGCGGCTGTGTGTGTGTGTGTGTGTCTGTAATCACAATATATCGCCCCAGAAGCCTCGCCCAGGCACGAAACTCGGCCCATAATTGTGTTTTGACATAATGAAGAAGTATTTTTTTTTTTTTCAAAAACTTTGATTAGTTATTTAGTTATCAGTCATTTTGTAAGTCTATGCTTTTCGTCTGCTTTTTCGTCTTCAAAGAGCCATATTCAAAAAACTTTTAAAAAATGCATATACTTTTCCCCACTCTTATAAATGTATGCTAATGCGAACCTCACAATTGAAATATTAATTTTCGATAACTTAAACCAATAATATACGAAGGAATTAATAATTTAATTGTAAAATTCGCATTAGTTTACATTTATTAAAGTGGAGAAAAGTTTAACTTTTGTATTAAAAATGTGGCAACATATTCGATACGTAAATAAAACGCTTCGCTTTGATATATTTGTCGCTGTTCATTTCCACGCTCTATTTTTTTTTCTTAAGCGAAGACGATAATTTTTATAGCGATATTGTAGTACTTTGTACAACTAAAAATTCTTTTCACAACACTTTAAAAATATTTACTTTATTTTCTTTATATATGCAGAGAACAGTCGGCAAAGAATTCGATTAGGTTGAAAAACATTTCGCTAAAAAGGAACGAATTCCAAAAGAAAAAATAAACAACTTAAAGAATAAAAATGCTGATGCCAGCCAATTTTTTGAAAGTTAACTTAGAAATAACAAACCAAACGATGTTAAATAACAAACCAAACGATGTTAACAAAATGACGTAGAAAGCGCAACTAGATCAAAATTATACAAGCACAACTAGATCAAATTATAATACCTGAGTGCTTGACGTAACAGATATAGAAATAGAATTTGATACCATAAAAAATTATATAGAAATAGAAATTGATACCATAAAAAATTTATTCGTTTTCGTGTTCTTTTCATGTATTTAGCATTTTAGTTTTTTTTTTCTTAAGCGTTGTAGCTATATAATTTCAAACATCCTCAAGAGCTATAACACATCTGCAGCAGAACTGGATATGAAAACAAAATTGCTGGACAGGAACACTTTAATTGGGTATAATATAGCCTACGTCACAGGTTGTGTTGTTCCTACCAAATTTAACTCATGAACGGCATTTTCTGCGAGCCTAACTTCAAGCCGCAAATAAACAAACGAAGTGTTCGATCGTTTAAATAGCTGCTCGCCAGATTTTATTGCATTATAAAGAAAAGTTATTGAAACTAAATACAACTAAATAAACAACAACAACTAAAACAAATAACAACAACTACTAATAACAATAACTAAATAAACAACAACTAAATTCCATTCGTTTAGCATTGCGTCATATGTTGTTCCTACTAAATCGAAGTAGTTGTGTTTTTTTCATATTATACCCAATTGTCCACTAATCTTCAGATTTCCTGCTATGTTTTAAAAAACTTTATTTGTGAAAAACTTCAGCGTGGCGGACGGCTGGCCGCCTTAGGCGGCTAGTAGTAAATAAAGATGCGTCACAACTATCAGTTTAACACATATCAAGGAAACTAGCAATCTGGAATTCGTGGAAGAATTATGCTTGTATGCATGTTTTAACGCGATTCAAAATTTTTCACTTTGAAATCTTACTTTTAATTCAATGTAATTCCTTCTAAAAAATAACAATATACTTATTTTTTTTAGAAAAGGGGGCATAATTTAGTTATTTAGTTCAGTTTACTATAAAAATTAACAATTTACTGCACTTTACTTGAGAAATGGGTATCTTTACTCACCAAGTTTTACAATAAACATTAGTTTTACAATAACCAAACAATAGTTTTACAATAAGTTTAAGTTAAATAAGTACAACGCAGCAAACCACTAATTTTCAACTAGTTGTTCTTTTGGTTGAATTTTTAAATCTTTGAACTATCGCGTGACTACCGGTTGTTGGTTATTATTATATGAGATTCTTTGACCTTTGAACAAAATAGATTGAGTGTAAATAAACCATGACACAATATTTATAATCTTCTAAAATCATATCATAGGCTTCGTGTTCGATATACTATATGTTTTATTTAATTTTGCACATCTAGAGGCTCGTACTATTGGCTTGGTTGGCTTCATTGTTGACAATGAGTTCCATAGTCTTAGGCTTGTATGATTATCGTGATGGGGCAGAAATGTCAAGAAGTCTAGCTGTTTTCTATGCGGCTTTTCATAGACCTGCATGGGCTCTTGTAATTGGCTGGATAATTTACGCTTGCGCAACCGGTTACGGGGGTAAGTTCTGACTTTTTCCTAATCCTTTAATAAAATTTTAAAAAAAGAAGAAAAGTAGCGATTAAAATGAAAAATTTTTAACTGCTACAAAAAAAGTTGTTCAAATAATTTCGATATCAGTACGCCAAAAAAACGGACCACCCTGAATAACTTTTGATCTAATAATCGGATCTACGCGTTCTAGGAATCAAATCGTAATGGTTCGAGGAGGGACCTCAAATATACTAATTAATAGTTCCTGAGAAATAGATTTCGTTCAAATTCGGAATTTCACCATGAAAAATTACGTTGTTTAAAATGGTGCAAAAAAGTGCATACCTTACAATTGATCAAATTTTTTTTTACCATTCTTAATTAAAATAATAAAAACTATAAATATTTACTAAAAGTTATTTTTTCCACGGAACGGAAAAATGAATTTTTATAATTGATAGTAAAAATTCTTTAATTCGCATACAAAATTCTCGAGATACAGCGAAATACGCAAAAAGTAATATTAGCATTAAGGGGTTCAAACTTTATAGCCCTCTCCTGACTGAACTATGGAGACCATATTCCCAGATTTGAGGCCACCCCCTCTACCCCTTTGGAGATCAGAAATCTTAATCTGTCGAAATAAAGGCATGTTTATTCACTGAAAGTACGTTTTTGTGTCTGATTTCGTAAATTGAAACACTTATTCATTGACATATTTTAGAAGGCCACCTCGAGCCATTAAGAATGAGTCGTAAGTTCCAATCATTAGATCAAAAGTTATTAAAAAAAAAATCGTTTTTTTTTTTTTTTTTTTTTTTTTTTTTTTTTTTTTTTTTTGTACAAAGAAGGTATTACTGATAATGTTTACTCACAGTGCTTAAGACGCCATATTGCTTGAATAAAAGTTGAAATTTAAATTAGCATTTCAAATCTTCTTCAAACAATATACGTTACATGCTTGCTTCTGAAAATGTGAAGATATACCGACAACTTTTGTAGTTTAACTTCATCAAAGGTTCTCAGAAAATACAATTACACTAGGAGATGTAAATTTTATTCAACAGTCTTCGTAAACCAAATGGTCCTAAGAAGAAATTTTTCATCGCAAAATTTGCTTCCTCTCCATAATTAATTTAAAGTAGAAAAAAAAAATTGAGTTCTATCAAACCTAAATTTAACATTAAGTTTTATTTGCTGAAAAACAAAATTCTGAAGCATCAAAATGATACCAAATTATTAGAAGAGAACTTCTCCGTTGTTCAATTATCTTCTCATAATTTGGTATCATTTAGATATTTTAAAAATTTATTTTCGGAACTTGAAGCTTCATGGCTTACTCACTTTTTCAATACTTTAAAAAATTTTAAAGTAATTATAGAGGTGAAAGAAAATTTGCGATCAAAAGTTTCGCCTGTGGTATAGTGTCCTCTTTAATAGATTCATTGATAATACTGTAGAAAAGTTTAGATTGTAATTTATGCCTTATTATGATTATTTTAAAATGATTTAAAATCTTAAGTTTAGATGCATCAGATAAACTGACTTTTTTGGACCAGGTAGTAAAATTAAATTCCTAAAGAAATATTTTAAGAATTTGATTTTATTTAACGTTGATTATCACTTAAAGTTCCCATCGGCTAGTCAGATGATAATCATAATATTCACACCCTTTATTCATAAAAAAAAATTGTGAAGGATCTTCAGATCAGACTTTAGATCTCATCATACAATTTTTGTTTAAGATCTGGTTATGCAGAATTTAGAAATGATTTGGACATAAATATGACTATTTTTAAAAATGATGACGTTATACAGTCACAAATATCATTTTTAAAATCAAAAAGTGAAAAATATGCTTACTTATTTCTTCGCTTAAGATTCACATGGAAGTGTCTCAAATCTCTTCACTTTTCCTCCAAACAGTTCATGATTTCTTCAGTCTATTTTTAAAATATTCTTTTTTAATGAGGGGCGAAGAAGGAAAATATATTTTCAAAATACATCGATAATCTAAAATTGCTGATTTTGCGTATTATAATCACGAATGGATCATAAGACATTTCATGAATATCAAAATATTCTCCGGGAAAGTTGTAAAATTTTTAGTATTTTTGCACGAATAATTCGTCTTCACATTAGTTTTATTTCCTCATAAATGTCACCCGTTAAAAGGTAAAAGTCATAATTTTAGTTTCACTACGGATAAATGTTTTCACTTCACTTTACATTCATATGTAAAAGTTATTGGATTCTTGTTTTATTGTCAATTAACGTGCAGCTGGTGGTATTTAAATCATTAATTATTCAAATGATTTTTGAGGAAAAGTTGTCACGAGTCAGCATATATTATAATTTGTTTCATATAGTTCATTTAAAAATAATCATTGCGAAATATTTCTTCACAAGCATGTTTTTTTCGCGATTCCTTTCTTTTTCAGCGACCTAGGAATTTATCTTATCCTTTAATTTACGTTTCAGTAAATTCTCTAATACGTTATTAACTTAGTTAAAAATTTATTAACAAAAGTAAAATTGAAAAACAATTATAAAAGAAAACAATTTGAAGTAATAGGAGTAAGCGCAAAATTTTTCTCATCAACCAAGAGCGAATTATATCTAAAAGGAGAAAAAATTCGAGTAAAATTACTGTAAGGTATGGTAATGACATTTCTGGTGAAGAAAACTTAATTGTGGTTAAAAAAAATAAAACTATACAGTATTTAAAACATTCATATGTTAATTTTTCCGTTCATATGGCAATGGTCAAGCAGAAATTCTAGCTTTCACAATTATAGTTCTTACTAGCATACATTTAGTAAAAAAATACAAAACGTAGAAGTGAATTTTACCAAATAAATGGTTTTTATAAATGGCATTTACACAAATTTTTTTACGATGTAAGGGATTGTGTTACACTTCCTTTATTCGAAAGAGATTTAAGATTTTTTACATTAAATATGCGGTAACATCAAATAAAAATAATAGCTTAAATGTTTGCAATATATTCTAAATAAATTATGATCAAATATCAGTCGCTATATTGGAAGGTTCTTAGTCACTATATTGAAAAGCTCAGGGCTTAAATTCTAACGTGTGTTAAAAGAATACTTAATCTATGGGCTTTAAGTATCCATTGTTATAATAAAATGCTCGTTGTTAGAGAGTTCGTATTACAGAAAGTAGACTGATAATATGGGATGTCGAGCATGTAAATATACATGGTTTATAAAAATGTTTAGCACGTCGACATAACAATTTATTTCTAATATCCTTTATTTCACTTTCCAGGCGTCGTGAACTCATTTCTAACATGGAAAGCTTTCATGCCGTTGGAAAGACTGAGTTACTTGGCATACCTTTTGCATATTCCCATAATGTATTACCATGGTGGAGTTCAAAGAGAAAGGATGTACATGGGACATTACAATCAGGTAAGATATTCAATAAATACCCTATGAACTTTTTTCTAATGTCTTTGTCGAAGTCAATTCTAGATTAGTGAAGTATTTATTGCAACTTGCGTGACTCGCTGTCTATTAAAGTTGAATGAGCGGAGGATTCAGTGTGGCCTTGTGTAACAAGGCCACATTATGACGCAAATTGGTAGATAATGTCCAGTCATATTTTGCTATCATCTTCGCTTTTGTTAGTGTCTTCAGGCAAGGAATCCGAGATTTATCTATTATTAGGCTTTTTTGCACGCCTTGTTTTCATCTGGATAAGTATATTAACACATATTTTTAAAAAATGTTGGGATAGTTAATAATAGGAATGTTCTAGAAGGAGAAGATTACATTGATATTACGTCACTAGTTTTTTTTTTTTTTTTTTTTTTATCCCTTTCATTATTCAATTCGAAAAGCAACTTATGATTCCCCTAGTTTCGAGATTGTATCTGAGTACTTTTAAGTTACAAATGTAAAGCTTTTTTTTATTTTTACGTTGATGATAAATATTTAGCAACTATACCATATGTTTTTGAATTTTTGTACGTGTTATTTTTGAAAAACATAACATGATTAATTACTGTTTTGAAACTGAGAAGACGCATTTAACTGGTAAATAATCATTGTATAATTAATCTTAATCATATATTTTTTAAAAATTCTAAAAAAGAAATGAAAAAAATAAAAATAAAATAATCAAATAATAATAAATTTAATACATTCATTGAATTTATAAAATGGATGCTTTTGATGTTTTGTACCTAAACTTTAATGAGCATACTTACTCAAAAAGGTAGAACTTTTAATTTTAAAATATATAAAATATCTGAATATAACTCTTAAAACTGGCAATGACTCAATGGTTTAATAACCTATACAACTGAAGGTAGTTTTCATAAATCCATGTAATTTCTGATATATCATCATCATTTGTCATATTTTTAAAGCATTGATGCTCAGCCATAAAAAGTAGTCAATATATGAAAAACATCCGTATAAAAAGGGACAGTACATTTTTGTCTGCACCAAGTGCGTAACACCGTTTCATTAATTTCAGATCAAATTATAAATATTTATATTGTTGATATATTTCATTAGACAGGACTATCTTATATATTTACAAAACAAGTCCTAACAGCCAAACACTTTTATAACCACTTTCTTTCTTTTTGAAAAAAAAACCCAGCTAAAAATACGTTTGAAAACAGAGTTCCAGTTTTTTATGAATTTGTTTTACGCATAATTCATCGAAAACTGACTATAGTTAAATTATTACAAATAAAAGGGCTATTTAAAAAATAAGTGAGTTATAGTAGAATCATCATATAATTCAGTATTAGATAAAATCCTGTGTGAACACAAAACCCACGTTTATAGTCTTACTTACAGTAGAATGCATATAATGTAGAATGTACTATATAGTGCATGAAATTGGGGGGGAAAAGGACGCTAATACCTTTGATCATATGATCAGATTTACACGTTGTAAGACTAAATTTTAATGATTCATTTGCCTGTTCGTTCGTTGTTCCTTAACAAATTTTCACTCTGTGTGAAGCAGGAAATTTGTTTTAAATTTTTACTCAGGAAAAGCCAAAAAGAATTTTGGTCATTGCATGAATATCCACAATGAACTGTAATCCTTACATTTTTCGAACTAAAAATTGATTGATTAAAATCGCGTTGATTGAAAGACAAAATCTATTACAATTTTAGTTAGAAACTGTTCGCCTGATTTAATACAAATTTTGTATTTTGTTATTTAAAATTACATAATTTATGATGTTATAAAAATGTGTATAACTTATCATTCAAAAAGCTTTCGACTATTAAAATTAAATAATAAAATTAAAAAAGTCCATTCAATTCCCATATTATTTAGTCGTTGAATTCATTTGAATGATTTAGACTCAAACTGTTCAAGTGGAAATATAAATAGGATTTAATAGTACACGATTCTCCGATATAAAATTGATAGAGATAAAATTGATTAAAAATGAATAGAGAGAAGGATTAAGAGGTATTTTTCAGTTAGCAAAATTATTTATTCGGTTGCATATTTTTTGTTTATCTATTTAAATTAACATAATTTACTTTACCTCTATTTCCAGCTTATGTGCTTTCTAGCCTATGCTGTATTGAGTTATGCTTTAGCATTTGTTTGTTACATTATTTTTCAAGCACCATATGAAATTATAGAAGGATGCATTTTTAACAAATCTGCCGAAGAAAATATGGGGGAAAGAAATTCTACAAGCGTTTCAGAAATAAAATTACAGAAAACAAGCAGTGAAGTTACAGTAGACGAAGAAGAAAATAAGTTAAAAGTTTTCAATAGCAGGTATTAAGTAAAACTAAGCACTTAATTAACTAATCTGCTTTCTAGAAATATATATTTCGATTGTAATTAAACTTTGCGAATTGTAATCCTTACATTTCTTATGTATTTGTAACAATTGTTATTCTTCATGATGGACTAGTCTGATACTCATTGACCATTGTTAATCATATTCCACACTTTTACTGTTGTAATATGTACTGTTGTTTATTATGTAAATATAAAATTTTATGTACAAATCGAAACAATTTAAAATGTATGTATAGATGAATAAAATATTGTATTATGCAATTAAAAGTGAAATATTTACAATACGAAATTTAGTTACTTTTCGAACGAGCTTAGTCCCGCAGTGGAATGATTAGATTTGATTTTTATTCGTCTTTGAACTGCCGACCAAATATTTTGGGTTTGAAACTACTAATGTTCAATTCCGTAGCCTTGTAATTTTGAACCCAATCCAGAACACAAGGGAACTCTTGGATCAAGTATTGGGAGAAATTTGGCTTCCGTGGAGGAATTTTCCATGGAACTAACCCGCACTTGAGTTACAATGAGAGGAAAACCACAAAACCTCCCACGATCAGTCTAACGGCAAGGGGACCCTAAATCATGATCCGTCTATCACTGAGGATATTTTACGTCAGCACTGCGTTCGGTGCAAGACGGATGCGGTAATCGTATCGACCAGCCATCGCTGAGATTCGAACTCGGTTCACTTGATTGGAAGGCGAACGCTCTATCCCCAGAGCCATCACAGCACGCAGTGTACTGATTATAAAGACAACCGTGTCCCAGTAGAACACCGAAGTCAAACATTACTGGCTGATGTCAGTAAGTGATGTGACCACTCTGATTAGCCTGAGTAGGGTGAGCGGACCGAGGGGAAGCGGTATCGGTCCTTGCTAAACTGCTCTACCGTAAGGTGCTTGAATTAGCTCACTGGTCGTCATGCTACCAGAGTGGGGAGCCATCCCTTCTGCAGAAGATGCAGTGTCTGCTGATTTATTTCAGGTATGTTTCCCAGACTTTCAGCCAACTGTGCAACTTCAGTGAGACGTAAATAAAGTACCTACCTACTTCAACGAGCTAAACAAATAAAAAGTCATTGTCCACAAAACATTTAGATTTAAAGCATTTTGCACTTCTACGATAGCCCTTTTTGGGCAAGGGAATCTTGGAGGTAAAGGTTCAAAACTTTTGAAGCAAACGTCGTCATTGGGGAAAAGTGGTCAGTCTTGGGACGACGTTAGTTCCTAGGCACGTTGGTGCACAGTGATCTGAGGCTAGGGAAGCTTGAATCCGCCACTGAGGATCAAACTCCAGTACTTCCCTAGAATAGTGAAGGACTGAGTGTGAAGTGGATAACTGACACTCAGTGTCGGTTATCCACTGAGCAATTGCAATTCTGCATTGATAAAAAACATGGTCAAATCTACCAGAATATGTTCAATTTTACCGAGTTCCTGGTTCTATGGGTGCATTAAAAGTGCTTTGTTAATGATTATAATGAAATTAAGAATAATACAAGGCTTAGTAATAAGTGATTAAGTGTATAATAAGCATGGTATAAACACCATTTATTAAGATTTTTATTATGTATAATAATTATAATTTTTTTTCAGTTCAGTATTTTTTATTAAATGTTGGCTCTTTAATTTTTAAAACCAGAGTTTCTAGTAAGCCGTAACTATATGAAGGGAAAAATTACCAAACAAATGGTTTAAATACCATATATTTTGATTTATTAACCAGATTTTTCTTTCTTTTCTTACCGGTTATGATAATTTTTACCAGGATTTTTGTCACCGTGTGAAATTTTGAGTAAAATTGTGAGTCGAAATGTTCTTACATATTATACTAGCAATATATATTTATCATGTAACTTTTTTAGACTGTAATTTTAAAAACTGGAATTTCCATCACCATGTAAACGGATAAATTACCAAATTAATTGGTTTAAATTCCTTACATTTTGGATTTATTAACCAGATTATGATTCTCTTTACCAGAAATATTACCACACAGTGCGGTAATTTTACCAGAATTATTTTCTCCGTGTGGTGCATGCACATAAGAGTTGTTCAACGAATAAAATTATTCTAGTTTACTTTTGTTTTATTTGATTTTATAAGAGATATTCTATACTCATTTAAGTTTGTTAAAAAGCAGCATTAAATAGAACATGGGTTAGGGTTTATTAAAGTTGACAAAAGGCATCATTAGGTTGTCAAAAACATAATTTAAACACTTAAATAAATTAAGAAAAACTTCAAAATTTTGTAATATTTTTTTAAAGATGTAAATATGATATGTTATTGAATTCTGCTCCATGTTTTTAAAAAAAGTTATAAGATCATATGAGATTCCATCGCTCGTTGAATAAAACTTAATACACTTCTATCATAAACTAAATACTTGCCCTGAAAGAATTTTAATGAAGGCCATAACTTTCTTTAAACGTATGCATAATTTAATTTAAATTAACTTATTTTGTTTCAAAAATTAAATAACAATACGATGAATAATTTTGAAATATAGCCTTGAGAAAAACTCCGTCTAGAGAAGAATAAAAAATAAATAAAATGTAAACGGATAAATACGAAACGGAATATTAAGCATACAAATTTCTCTTAATCTACCCCAAAAAATTTTATATTTAAAAACCCGTTCAAACGTGTTTAGTAAGCACGATATAATATTAGAGCACTATAAATTCAAGACAGTATATCCATGTGATTTTAAACATTAAATATATTCAAATTCAATAAATCTTATTACATCAACTGAATACAACGAAAGGATAAAAACTCATTTGATTATTTTTTATAAGCATGGTCAAATAATAGCTCTAAAAATGCTAAAGGGATAAGAAGTAATTACTAAGTTATTTCATATTCAAATAAATAAGAAAATAATTTCTAGGAAGTATTTATTTTTTTTAAAAAATATATCTGGATCTAAATTCCTTCTCGTCCCTACAATTCCAAGTAGTATATGATTTTCACGTTCTAGGACTAAATCTGTATGGTTCAAGGGGGTGACCTTAAATATGCTAATTTATAAGTGCAGACGATATTTCAAGTTACAAAAAATACACAAAAGCGTACTTTCTCTGAATAAAATATACCTTTCTTTTAAATGGATTCGACTTTCTGATCACCCTAAAATTGGGGGTAGCCACAATCTGAAAAATATGGTCTTCATAGTTTGGTCAGGAAAGCGATCCAAAGTTTGAACCCCTGAATGTTAATTTTACTTTTGCATATTTTTCCATATCTTGAGAACTTTTTAAGTGAATCGAAAATTAATGCATACAATTATAAAATTCGTTTGTTTATCCAAAGATAATTCCTTGTAAGAAATAAATTTAATTAAATAGTTATTATTTTTTGTTATTTTTATTATTTTATTTAATAATAATCGAAAACATTTTAAATTGTATGATATGCCATTTTTTACATCATTTTATAGATATTAATTTACATGGCTAAATGCAAAATTTGATTGAAATCGGTGGCATGGAATCAGAGAAATCGAATTTTTAAAAAGTCGGATATTTAAAATTCGATTCTTATAATCTTACGTATTTTTACCGAAATATTTTACAAAATTCTTTTCGCTTCCAGTTTTTAACATTTATTTTTAACTTATTTCACTATACGCTATGAACATTGAGAGTAATCTAAAATTATTTGTAAATATTATTGAGTTTTAAAATTTTTTTGTAAAATATATTTTAATGCAGGTTCAATAAATTTGCTATCAAGAATAAGCCTTTATAATTTTTAAAAAAAAGTCATAATTTATCCCTATCATTTAAAAACCACAAAGTTCAGATTCTAAAATTACCGGCAGCAGCCTGTCCATCCAATTAACCATTAAGTTTATGGTTTGGAACATTCCTTTAACTTTACAGTTCTGAAACCGCTTACAATGGGTATGGTTGAAAAACCTTGAATGCAAATCTATACAGTTTTATAACCATTTACAGCAAACATAGTTTTTGAATCCTAAAACTAAAATTTAAACAGACAATGGAGCTTTATGGGCACTGCGCCATATACACGTGTCTGATAGTTTTGTATTCTAATAGTCTAGAGGTTACCGATTGAAGAGTGCAGGACATTCTGCATTTTCTGGAAATGGAAGAAATATCGCGGTAATAGTGCTAGGATTCGAACTCATGTTCAGGCAGCCATGAGATTGTCCGCTTAGCTCTCTTAACTACAGTACGTACCCAGCTGCATGGAACAAAATGGTTTCATAAGGTGGGCTTAATTTGCGCGGTTAAAATTTTGGTTATTAAACCGTATTAGGAAAAAAAAATCAATAAACTGTTTTTCACACACTTAATATTAACTTTTGAATATTAAATTTTTTATGGTCATTTGCCTGTTTTTGTTGAATATGGCAAGGTAACAATTAAATAAATTGCGGTTTAATCATTTTTATTGAGACATTTCTAATCGTACATCAAATTGCACTTGCAATTATTTTCAATGAGCAGCACATTCGGTCTTGCCGATGAGCAAACCTACTGCGTTCTCCAGAAGTGGTATCCACTCTTTCAGGACCACCGCAGTGGGTGACATACCGTTAATCATGTTAATTTGGACGTCTAGTTTCTGCCACATTAGATGGCAGCACCGAGACTCTACGAGGGCTGCTATTTATATTTCTGGTCTTGGCAACAGTAATTGTTGCTAGGCGACCGCAGATGATTTTAATCGAAAGTTTGATATTTTTAAACATAAATTCAGCAGACGATTTACCATTATAGCTTCATTTGTGTTGTTGACAGTAAATTGAAAAGTTCTTCTCTTTCAAAAAATAGAATTGAATCGTGAACATTTTCGTGCCATTTTTTTTCATAACTTTCGACGTGAATTTTCAAGACAAGAGTGCTTCGATGAACTTAATTCTTTATTCAGCGATAAAGCGCCATCCTACAGCACTGTAAAAAATTGGTATAACGAATTTAATCGTGGTCGATGTTCGATCCAGGACGAATCCCGTGCAGGTCGTCCAAAATCCGTTGTTGTGACAGAAAAGATCGATGCTGTGCGTGAACTGATAAAGTAAGATCGTCATGTGACATACCGTGAGATAGAGGCGTCTTTGGATATTAGTATGACTAGCATCAATAAAATATTGCATGAACATTTGAGCGTAAAAAAAATTTGTTTGCGTTGGATCCCGCATAATCTGACAAACGCTCAAAAAAAAGGCTCGTGTCGATTGGTGCAAGGAAATGTTGGAAAAATACGTTTAAGGTACATCAAAGGCTGTGTAAAGCATCTACACAGGTGACGAATAATGGATCTATGCATATGAGCCGGAAACAAAACAGCAATCAACTGTATGGGTCTTCCAAGACGAGGCAAAACCAACAAAAGTTGTTCGAGGAAGAAGCACATCGAAACAAATGATTGCCCGTTTCTTCGGCATTAACGGTCATGTGGAAACAGTGGCGTTAGAGCAACGCAGGACGGTCAATTCTGAATGGTACACGACCATTTGTTTGCCAGAAGTCATCGGAGAAATTCGAAAAAAGCAGAAGAGCAGGCGAATCATTCTTCATCATGACAATACGAGCTCTCACGCATCGACTCAAACAAAGGCATTTCTGACGGAGCGAAAGATCGAACTGATGAGTCATCCGCCGTACAGCCCTGATTTGGCACCCAATGACTTCTTCTTATTCTCACACATCAAAAATAAATTACGTGGACAACGATTTTCGACCCCCGAAGAAGCGGTTGATGCATTCAAAACGCATGTTTTGGAGTTACCTCAATCGGACTGGAAAAAGTGCTTTGAATATTGGTTCAAACGCATGCAAAAGTGTATTGATCATCATGGAGAATATTTTGAAAAACAATAAACAAGTTTTGATCCTATATATTTGTTTTTTCATCATTAGGCCAGAAATATAAATAGCAACCCTCGTATTTGGATGCTAAAGTGCACTAGGAATTTAATTTTCCGGAAATGCCAAGAGCCAATAAGGCACTCCAGAGCTCTTTTGCATGCCGCATAATCATACGACATGGCCGCTGAGGATTTTCTGCATCCCGCAATCCGGTGTCTGGCCCGGGGATCGTACCCGCGACTTGGGCTCAGAAGGCCGACAACAAACTAACTGCGCCACCCAGCCACGCATTCGCAATTAACATATAATCATTAGCACCTATTATTAAAATTAATTAAGAAGCATTGGTGCCAACAATAGAATGATTTTTTTATCGTTTTCCTAGATGAAAAAGTACTTTTTCTCTACTAATTTCGTTTTTTAGTGGAAAACTTATTTTTTCATTTCAATTTGCATCTATTACCAAAATTAATCAAATATCATTGGCGTTAATTCCGGCTTATATATATTTATATGTTACTGTTTATATAATTTTACTTTTTATATATATGAATAAGTATCTCTTCTCCAATAATTCATCATTTTAATACAAAACGTTTATTTCATTTTAATTTGTACCTATTAGCAAAATTAATCAATTGTAACTCTGGAAAATAGTTAGGGCACTATATCTTGTAATGATTTTTGGCGAGTAAACTAATATCGGTACTTATTTCAAAGCATCGAAAGAATCAATTATTATTCATAACTGTTATGCTTAGTTAAATATATATTAATTCTTCTGATAGAACCGCGATGATTCAGGGAATAGAGCTTTCGCCTTCCAATAAGGTGGACCTAGTTCTAATCCCAGCGATGGCTGGTCAATACGAAATCCGCATCCGGCTTGCACCGGCCACATTTCTGATGTAAAATATCCTCAGTGGTAGACGGATCATGGGTTAGAGTCCCTTGCCGTCGAGATAACCGTGGGGGGGGGGGTTCTCGTGGTCTGCATCTCCATGAAACGCAAGTGCTGGTTAGTTCCATAAAAAAGTTCTCCACGAAGGCAAATTTTTTCCAATACTCGATCTAGGAGTTCACATGTATTCTGAATTGGGTACGAAATTACAAGGCTATGGAGTTGAGCATTGGTAGCTGTAAACCCGAAAATTGGGTCGGCTGTTCAAGAACGGTTATAAAATAAAACAAAAAATACTTCTAATAATGTACTAAACAATTCTGGTAATGTCGCTGTAACTGTGATAATGAAAAACTATTATGCAAAGGAATACCTCCTTTACATAATAGTTTTTCATTATCACATTGTGGTTATGGAGTTTTCACCGTCCTCCAAAACAGATAAGTACCCTAATATCCACATCCTGCACAATCATGGCACCTAATATACAACCTTTATTTTTTATTATTTGTAGCTTCATACTATTAGATGTACAGTGCGCCAAAAAAACAGACCACTCTGAATAACTTTTAGTCTATTGGTCGGATTTTCACGTTCTATGACTTAATGGCTTGAGGGGGAGACCTCAAATATGCAAACTAATGAGTGCAGACGATATTTTAAGTTGCGAAATCAGACACAGAAACGCACATTCTTTGAATAAACATTCGAAGTATTTATATTAGACGGATTCAGATTTCTGACCCCAAAATTGTAGGGGTTAGCCGCTATTTGAGAAATATGGTCCCAATTGTTTGGTCGAAAGAGGGCTCTAAAGTTTGGACCCTTTAATGTTATTTTTACTTATTGCGTATTTCGCTGTATCTCGACAACTTTTTAAGTGAGTTGAAACATTTTTACTCAAAATTGTAAAATTTGTTTATCTAAAGATAATTCCTCGCACGAAGTAACTTTAATTAAATATTTATTATTTTTTAATATTTAATTTAGGAATGGTGAAAAAAATTTGAATTGCAAGGTACGCAATATTTTGCATCATTATAAAAAATACAGTTTTATGAGGCAAATTATATGATTTGAGCCAAATCAGTTCTTGAGGAATTGAATTCCAAAACAGTCAGACTCTCAAAATTCAATTTCTCTGGAACTATTACATAACAGTAATTTTACTTTATTTTATAACAGTTTTTGAGCAGCTCCAATTAATAATCACGAACTAACCCATGCGAAGGACTTTTTGACGGAACTAACCAACATTTTACACGGAGAGGAAAATCCCAAAACCCTCTCATGGTTAGCCCGATAGCAAGGCAATTCTAACCTATAATCCACTTACCATTGAGAATATTTTACATTGAGACTCTGATTGGTGCAAGCCGGTACAAATATTCGTATCAACAAACCATTGCTGGGATTAGAGCCTGATTCAACTCATGGGGAAGCGAACGCTCTATTCCCTGAGCTGAGGTCCCGTAGTGACCTGATCGTTAAGACATAGTTTCCAATAGATCACCGAAATCAAGCATTACTAGCTAGCGTGTGTGGGTAGGTGCCTAATTTGATTGGCCTCGGAAGGTATCGAGGGTGTGCAATATCGGTCTTCGATAAACTGTTCCATTGTAAAGTGCTTGACTTAGCGTGCAGGTTGTTGGGTTAACAAAGTGGGGGAGCAAAGGATCAAAACTCTAACAGCATGTCTTCGGATCAAGCTCAGAGATGTTTCCCAGACAGTTGCCATTAACCCATTGTGCAGCTCTAGTGCGACATAAATAAGCTACTAGTGCGTCTACTATGGCCTGAGCCACCGCAGCTCATGTAAAAATGATTGAAAAAATGTCCCGAGAAGAATGTCTTTTAAGATTTTTTTACAAATGTAAAATTCATTGACTTTCCTGCAGTAATAAAATTGTGACGATTCCCTACTCTACTTTCAGTGACATTGTTTTCTTTTTTGCATGAAATATAAATCTTGGCCATTTATTTAATAATTAAAGAAAAAATTATGAGAAGAATGTTTTTAATGTGATTCTTTTTCTAAAAAGTGCAAATCTGACATCCCAAATCCTTTCCCTTCCGATGTCCTTACTTCCTTAACACTCACTCCTATATGGCGTTACAAACTAAGGCTGCTTCAAAAAAGGGGGGAAACTAGTGTTTACCCTATCAAGAGGATAGAGTTTTTTGCTTTCCGGGGTGAATCCAGCGGGGGGTGGTCGATACGAATTCCGCATCTGGCTTGTACCAGCCACAGGGCTGATGTTAAATATCCTCAATGGTAGACGGATTCTGGGGTAGAATCGTCAGGCTAACCGTTGGAGGTTTTCATCCATGTAGCGCAAATACGGCGTAGTTCCACCAAAAGTCCTAAATGATGGCAAATTTTGCCCAATACTTGATCCCAAAGTTCTCTCGTCTTCTGGATTGGGTTTTAAATTACAAAGCTACGGAGTTGAAAATTAATAGTCGTAAACCCGAAATTCGGTCGGCTGTTCAACGACGATTATAAAAGAGTGCGAACGTAATATTTTTGTTGATTGCAACTGAAAATTGTATTACGTCAAGATCTTTTGCCACAATCACCCTAAGAGGACAAGGAATCGCTTTTGATAAAATTCGTTAAACAAACAACAACAACATTTTTTTAGAATTTCCTCGAATCGTGGCAGCGAGATAAATTACGCAGTTGGTTACATAGTTTACGTCACCCCTCTCAACTTTTCATTTAGAAAAAAGTGGTTAATTTATAAACAAAAAAATCAAATGAAAAAAAAGAGTTTATGTATTTCGAATATCAAATTCATACGTTTATTTTTCACTTTAACCGATCCAAATCTCAATCGTTGATCCGATGATTAATCATATTTTCAATTATTGTTACATAAAAAACAACCTCACTACAAGATAGATCATCTTTTCAAATCATTCATTTTGTTTCACAACAGATTTTTAAATAGATACATTACAATTCTCACATAGAAACCTTTCCGAGACTAGAATTTTTAATTAAAGTAAGTAAATGAATCTTTTTTTTATTGAAAAATTGAACATGAATCAGTTGTTTATTTAATCTTAGTTGTTTTGTTCACAGTAGTTGATGAAAATGTAGACAAGCAGGATGTTGTTTTGATTATTTTAATCGTCATCTGATTTTTAAGTAATACTTAAACATCGTTATTTGCTAATTGATTCAAATGTTCAGATAAAGAACTTAAAATAAATGAAATTTCGACATTACTGTCATGATAATTTGAGTTTACTAAGTCTTATTAGGGTTGTTGTTAAATGGAAAAAAATATGAACTTAAATAAATGTTTAATATTTTGAATAAATATTTATTTAATATATAAATGGAAATTATAAATATGTCAGTAAAAAACAATAATCATGATTTGCGTAACCAATTCAATACTGCAAAATAATTGGAGTAATTTTTTTTTCAATAAAATATCAAAATATTAGCCACCTTTAGCAACTCGCCTAATCACCTTTCAAAATTCACCAACAAATATACAAAGCCGAATGTACAGCACAACTGTAGTTAAATATTTTAATTCCTAAATCAGTTTTAAGTTATATATTAACCGAAATTTTTCTCCGTCTAACTGTTGCCCGTGAGGAAGTACTTTGATCTTAATTTTAACTATTTTCAGGAGATATCCTCGTTATAGTCTTAATATATTGAATTTTAGTAATAATTTAAAATCTGTCAGGAAGCCATTAAATCACACAAACGATTTTAGCACAGTAGGAAGCCAGAAGTTTTAAAATTATTCTACTCTCTGTTGTGAGATAAAATAGAAAACTCATCTCTGTATTCCATTACAGGATTTCACTACTTGCTCGGAAAAAGCAAGCTCCGTCACGAATAATTGAAGCGGTCAATGTTAAAAGGTTGTATGTTATAAATCTGCCCTTTCGTGAAATACCAAAAAACTGTGTCAAGTGTGGAAAGGTTGTTTTAACTACTTCTAAATTATTGGATTCTCTTCGCTAGGAATTCTAGAAAAATACTCGATATTTGATTATCGGTGAATGATATTCCATAACCAACAAAAAGTTTATTTTGTATGTTACGTACCCTTTTTTAACATTGAGCGCTTCAATTGGTATGACAGTACGCGGCAACACAACATTGTTTATGTTTAAAATTTCTGCAGCCATTTTAGAAAAAATTATATATATATATATATATATATATATACAGTGGAGCATCGTTTATACGACGCCGAAGGGACCACCGAAAAACGTCGTATAAACGATAACGTCGTATAATCGATTTTTACTTCTGAAACTGAAACTAACTCTGTTTTCAGTTAATTTTAATGTTTAACTCGTTGATTTACATAAATTTCTAAATTAGACAAAGCAAAACAAACAAATAACCAAAAGAGAAAAATTGCAGTGAGCCATTTGAATGTATGTTACCTTTAATTATATTTTCTTGCTATTATTCTCTACAATGCTTTGAATAGCGAGTTGAAGTTACTGCTTTCTATGATGCAATTTTAAATTCTAATCACGGCCAAATCTAATGGCTGAAGCGCACTTGTGCAATTTGCAGGAAAAAAGAGAGCTTTTAAATTTTCCAAAATAATTAGTATCGATGGGTGCGCTGGACATTGGTCGATGAATAGCAAAATTTTTCGTTTTTTCCTCTTCATAACATTGTCTAGTTTTTTCAGTCATCTAGTAAAAATTACGGTCGTCATCCAAGCATTCTTGTTGACACCCTTTTCTGTATCATTTATGTTGGCAAATTCCGCCCTTTTTTAAAATACACAAGAAAAAATAAAAAAATTAAATAAAGAACAAAATCTAAAAATCGACGTATAACCGATTCTGTGCGTCGTATAAACGATACATTTTTACATTAAAATGAATAGGAATGATTTGGGACCACACTAAAACGTCGTATAAATGTAAACGTCGTATAAGTGATCGTCGTATAAACGATGCTCCACTGTATATATATATATATATATATATATATATATATATATATATATATATATATATATATATATATATATATATATATATATATATATATATATATATATATATATATATATATATATATATTATATATATATATATATATATATATATATATATATATATATATATATATATATATATATATATATATATATATATAAATATATATATATATATATATATATATATATATATATATAATATATATATATATATATATATATATATATATATATATATATATATATATATATATATATATATACATATATATATATATATATATATATATATATATATATATATATATATATATATATATATATATATATATATATATATATATATATATATATGAGACGGTAGTAAAATATTTTTTTATTTCGTGTAAAAAATAATTTAAATTGATATTTTTTTACATCTAAATTAAATGTTAAAGAATAAATTAAATTTAAGCGTAACATGCAGTTTTATAGCTACTTTCTGAAAGTATATATCTTTGACTGTACACGAATTAGATAGCATGAAAATAAAATAAAAAATCAAATAATATCTTATTCTAAATGTGAATACACAGGTGGTTTGTAATTATCGTTCTTAATATATATTTCATCTTTTTGTTAGAAATATTATACAAGGGCCCTGGCTTAATATTTAAGCAAGAGAAGAACGAAAACATTATCGAAATTTGACGAATCGCATTTGCGAGAGACGGGTTAAAAAATAAAATTGATCAGAGGAGAAAACTAATAGTAGTTGAAAGTTATTAAAACAGATATATCTTTGTAATCTTTTTCTCTAACTTGTGCTTTCTGTAGAGAAAGACTGTGCAACGATATTGAACCCGCAACCTCGACGTGTCAGAAAGTTTAGTGGAAAATATCCTACAGTATCAGAGACTTCAGTTGTTCACTATCTAGCCAAAAGTAACCGGACATCCAGTGGTATGGACTTAGTGCATCCCGTGGCACATATTAATATGATGTTGGTCCCCCTTTTGTATCTCGATGACAGTCTGCACACTTCTTGAATCACTTTCGACCAGGTTTTGATAAATGGGCATAGGAATTGACTTCCAGGCTTCCATAACAGCTGAAATGAGTGAAGACGGTCGATTTGGCTGGCTCTAATTCATTCCAAAAGTGTTCTATGGGATTTAAATCGGGGCTCTCAGAAGGCCAGTACAGTTTTTGAACACCCATTTTGTTAAATCCACCACGTCTGTGCAAGCCTGGATGTGTGAACAGAGCATGCTGGATGAGGAATGGGCCTTTCCCGAAATATTGCCTTAGAGTGCAGCATTGTCCACATACATCTCAGATTTCATGTTTCTAACCACAGGAACTAATGGACGCAGAACAAACCTCGAGAAACATCCCAGCTATTATGCTTCCCCCACCATTACAACCGGGTTATCTAGATATTTTTGCCAAGTAATGTATATGGTTGTTTACTTGCAATAAATGCTTGAGACTTTTATGTATTGCGAACCGCTCTGAAACGTGGCTGTAATGGTATCAAATCCCCCTTGGACATTGGATGTGTATTCTTGCTTGCCTTTCTCAAACTTGTGCTATCTGTTTTTAAAATAGAAAAGAATTGTTAAGCTATTATTAGTATTTAAAGAGAAACCCACATCTAAAAATTAAAGGAAAATCACACTACCTTCGTAAAAGATGCATACAACAAATACCACAACTTGATCTATATGAGTAGATAATTTTTTTTCTGTTTTGTAAATATATTAAGTGGGTCGATATTTTATTTATGTCATCACTAGAGCTGACTAATGGGCATTTTCCAACCGTCTGGATGATCCGAAGACTTGCCATCACAATTTTCCTAATATGCAGAGAGGATGGGTTCCTCTATGTGGTAGCTCAGCAGCCTGCACACGAAGTCCAGCACTTCACAATAGAAAAGTTTCGCTAAGAACAGTGATAGCCTGGTTGGTAAGGCATTGGGCCCATTTCCAAGTGATCGTGATTTCGACCCCTAACAGCCGAAGACACTCCATGCATCAAATGGTAACTGGTGCATGGTAAATCAGTTGGGTTACAAAGTCCTCTATGTTCCTATAGTAAATCATACGACTGCGGGTACTGAATTGAAGATTGATCGTTCTCTGGTTCAGGTCAAAATTACGATCTGTTGATGAATGAATGGAGATGTGAGAATGGATCCACTAATTTATTTTTAACCAGTAACGTCATAATCATTCAAGTACGGTAATTTTAACAGAATATTTTTTTCTGTGTGAAAATATATATTCAGAGTAGTGATTACAGAAAATCTTTTGCATACCTTGTCTATTAAAAAGTATGCATGTTTTATCTAAAAGTATATCTCGTTACGCATAAACTTTCTAAAACTGGTTTGTTTCTTTTATATAGAAAAGTTTGATTATTTACTAGAATGAATGATGTTGACCGGCCGACCCTTTTGCAAGGATATGTAAGTGAGGTTCATTATGTTTTAATATTTTATATAAAATAACAGAAACTCTTTAATGCTTTTAGCTGAAATTATTTTTATGTATCACACATTTTTTTTTGTTGTTGTTATACGTTGAATGATGTGTATTACCATTTGCATTGTTGTTGTCATTAAATGTTGTGCTTTCTCTTTTCCTACATTAAGTTTCGTCTAAGTAAATGTTCAAATAACACTATTCTGTCCAAATTTGAATTGTGCTTGTTATCAAAATATTTCGCATGAATTATTTTTTTGCATTAAATTATGTTCGATGAGCAAAGAAATTTGCGTACTCCACAAAATAAATATATTTTGCTCATCTTTTTATTCTACCTTGAGTTTTCAATGACCTACATATTTTTTGTTGATCATATTGTGGATTATTGTTTCACACATTACGTTTTATCGAAATTAAATATTCTTTGTACACTATTTTGATCAAATTTGAATTGTGTGTAAAACAGAAATATTTTTTGCATTAAGTTTTGTTTGATGAGAGAAGAAATTTGTGTACCACAGAAATTAAATATATTTCGTGTATCATTTTATTTAATACTGAAATTTCAATAATCTACATAGCTTTTGTTGCCCATGTTATGCATTATTTTTTTCTACATTACATTTTATGTAAAAAATCAAATATTCCTCGTAGACTATTTTGTCTAAATTTGAACTGTGTATATTATAAAAATATTTTTGATAACTTATTTTCCTTGCATTAAATTCTGTTTGATAATCAAATCAATTTGTTAACCCACAAAATAAAAACATTTTGTGCATCATTTTAAACTACATTGAATTTTTAATGACCTTTTGCAGCCCACTTTTTTATGTTTAGTTTTATCCCATATTAAGGTTTTTTTCTTTTTATATCTGTAAATTGTGCGTAGATTACAACCATTAACAATTTAAACGCTAATTTAAAAATATATACAAATATTATGATTGCAAAGCAATTTTTTCATAAGTCGAAGCTCTGTAAACGTTATTTAGTTTTTTTTTTATTTTCTCAGAGGATTTAAAGTAACCTTCTTATTTACCTGCTACTTAGTGCAAAAAATTCTTGGTTATTTTTAGGAAGATTTTTATTTACTTCTAAAAACCTTAGATCAGCACATGTTCAAAATAAAGTTTCAGATTGATATTTCAAATTTTTTTCTGAAAATTAGTTACCTAAATTTGTGCAAATATCTTGGTACTAAATCTTTACATTGCACTACTTAAACACTTGTATAAAATATGTTTGAATGAAAAATTCAAGACCAGAGGTTTCACAAGGAAGAAGTTTCGGAAAATGTCATTCAAAAGTGTCATATAAATTTTCACCCAGAACGACGCTATAAAGTAAATGAAACTGCATAATTATGAAAGAAATAACTGACCTTAAGTATTATAAACGTGTAAGATTTTAATTCAATTTCTTATGTAGATGAGCATGTTGGTCATTATTTTCCTCCATGAAAGTAAGTAAGAAATCGAAGCAATGTTCAAGGTGTACAGGTTAACATGAGACATTGAGAAGGCTTATCCAAAACGGAGTCCTTAGTCCTGACGCAAGCAAAACTAGAGTCCAGTTTTCAAGGTCCCTACCATAACAGCGATTGCTCTTCTTTTAGTTCTCCAGATTAAATTGTTAAGTTTATTGACCAACTCACTTTCGGAGGATGAAGATGAAAAAGATCTTCACGATATCGCTGGCTTTTTTGTGTTTCTCTGTATGGGGATTTGGATTCTCGTATGGAGCTGGAGTTGAAAACAGAAAGAATGATTGGGTTAAGGAAAATTCTGTAGAAACTTTTGCTCAAACAGAAAAGAGGTTTAAGAAACTTGTAAATACAGGTGTTAAAATGGCGTTACCTTATTTGATTGATACAGCAACTGAAATAAGAATAAACAGTAAATGCATGCAAGGACTGTTGATGCTGATGAAAGGTGTGATGGACATTAAAGATTGGGCAGTTAAAAGTAAGAAACATTTACTTACATGCTCTTATATGGAAATTATTGAAATTTTTACCCAAAATATCTAACCCTGAAGTACATTTTTTCAGTCAAATAAGACTTTTAGATATAATGTTACATACATGATACATTTTTACAAATATGTTCCCTAAAATACAAATAAATTTGAATTAGATGACTGAATACTGTTTTTAAATTTAAATTTTAAATTAGATAACTGAATACTGCTTTTAAATCACTGTTTTTAAAATTAAAATTAAATATTTTAGCATTTAATGATATGTTATGCGTGTGTGGTTATGATTACATGCCAAAGTGCCATGCTTTTAATTAAAAAATTTGTATGAGACATGAAATTTTTTAACGCCCAGAAATAGTTACAGCTCTAATTTCCATAAATGTAGTATTACAAAAGGAAATTTTTGTGCATCATTTTGTTATTTATTTAACATGAAAAAATACTCATCTCTGATCACGCCAAGTTTCATGATTTGTAGTGTTTGCAATTAAACGTTTCCTTTGTAGATTTTAAAACATAAGACAATATTTTATTATAAAATACGCGAAAACATTCAAGCTAGAAATTAAAATAAAAATAAAAAATACAAAAATTATCATTTCTCATAAAATAATTAAAGAAATTATCAGGAGATTAAAATTCTTCATTCTTTTTTCTTCAAAATTGTTTTTGTTTAATTTTTTTTCTTAATCTTATGTTTTTAATCTTAGATGCGTAATTTAAAACTTAGCGTGATTGATGTAAATTTGAGGATTTATAATTCAGAAAATATTTAATATATTTTTGTTCAAAAAATAATTTTAAAATATTAATTATCAAAACCTATTATAATACTATAACCATTTAATATCGAGAGTGTATTTATTCAAGATTTAATATGTAACTGCTTTTTCTTACTAACATATTTGTTCAAGATTTAATGTTCAATTATTTTTCATTAGGAAAATACTAATTCAGGAATTCTTTTTATTCTATTTATTATCAATATATTTATAAAAATTAATTTTTAATTATAATCTATATCAAGACTAATCTTTACCAAATACAATGTACTATAAACTACTATAACCAAAATAGAATACAATGGGCTACTCATAGTATTAAAATAATATTGTATTAAAATTACAGACCCACATAGATGTATTTTATGTTTACTTACCTTCAGAGTTTTTGATATATAGAATCCTATGAATAAACTTAAGGAATTAAATTCAGTTTTTCAAGGTCTGATTTATAGCAATCAAGTCAAAGGTATGTGTCATCGCTTTTTCAGCAGCTTTCGAGGTGAACAAGCAAAACAAAGAAGATAAAAGAAAAATACCAATTTTGAAAACCAACAAAGGGCAACATGTATACATTAACCTTTTTTCATTTGTTTGGAACGTTTGACGTATTTTTAAAGCTTCATTGGTTACAGAAATCAGTTTTTCATCAAACCCGTAAATAATAAAAACCCGTAAAACATCTTTTCAACAACTTGCAAGAAATAAAATCAAACACTTTCACAAATTTATGGTCACAAATTATTTTTTTAATGAGAAAAATTTACACTTAAAGAATAATTACAAATGTCAAAGAGTCTGAGAAAGTAAAAATCTTTAAAAATAAGTTTACTTGTAGGATGAACAGAAAAATATTTCTAAAATTAGGAAGTATAAAAAAGTAGTATACTTAGTAAATTGTAAACTAGAACAAAAACGATAAAAGAAAAGGACGAAAAAAAACAACGTAAAGCACAAATTAAAGTACAGGATTGGATATACTATAGTTTAATGGCAATAAATTTACAACACATATTCGGCATTAAACAAATTTCCAGATCTAAGTTATGAATACAGTGCAATAAAAATTATTTTAAACTTTTATGCGGAAGAAATCGCAGCTAATTTTTCAAAATAATATAGCTTTTGAAATTAAAATTTCTGAAACAAAATATTTTATAAAATCGGAAGAAAAGTGCGCATTTTAAAGTAATAATTTTCGTATTAAATTTTAAAGTGTAATTATAGCATTGAGATAAGGAAAAAATATTAAATTGTAAGAATTGAATTATATTTTGTCTATCAAATTTTTTTTATTAGTGCTTTATTCGCTAGTTTTTGATATTCTAACAAAATATGTTCAAGATATGAAATGTGTAATACATATTAATAATATATTTGAAATATGAGCAATTTTTAATATGTTACTGGTTTATTGGAATCACATGAGGAAAAAACTATGCTTTTTTATTAATTCTAAAATATTTCGCATAAATTATTAACATTTTATGCTTGTAAATATTGTAAAATCATATTAAACCTATAAAGTCCTTAAAAATGAGTGAAACACTATTTGCGAAGTTATTTTTAAACTGTCACTACATAGTTTCGGTTAAAATAATTAAAATTATTATTGAAATTTACACAGTTTTGTAGATATTTGGCAAAAGGGGCAATTCAGCTGGAAATCCAAAACAATGCTTTACATAAAATATTTACTCATAACATAAAATAATTTCAGTGACAAATGATCTGAATGAAATATATAAAATATGAGATTAATGAAATGAATATAATGTTAATAATGGATAGCAGCTGCTTGAAATTTATGTTTTTCTAATCAAAGAAAATAAATTACTGCTTGCTACATTAAATTACCACTTGTATTACATACTACTTGTATTACTTCTGAAATCTTTTTTCAACATGTATTACCAATCAATTTTAAAAATAGTAAGTAATGCTTATACATTGTATATGATGATAGATTTCCTACTTTACCGTTATCTTGTACACATTTTTACTATATATGAGCTTATTCTAAACATATCGTAAAAAAATTGGACAGATCTGTAGATATAATTAAGAAAATATGCACTGAGCAAAAATGTTTGGACAAAACTACTAGAATATGGCAAAATTCATTATGTTCCGACTCTATGAGAGCACCACAAATCGTAGGAATTTTTATCGAAGCGATTTGGTAATGATTTCAGGAAAATTAATAATAAAATATAATTTTATAATGCGAGATAAATTTCGTAAACTTTGAAAACCAGAGTTATCTTAAAACCGTTACCATACGAATGGAAAAATTACCGAATTAATCATTCAAATATTGCATATTTTGATTTATTAATCAGAATCGAGGTATTTTTATTAGAAATGTCCTTATCATACAATTTGGCAGTGTTACCAAAATTGTTTTCCTCGTGTTGCTTATATTGAAAATGAGGTATAATCCACAGTATAAATTAGATGAATTATATGCTGAGAAAAAATATATATGATTTCAGGACATTTAAATTTATTAAACTCTTGTACTAAAACTTTTTGTTACCAAATGTTAATTATAGTAAAAAAAAAATTGAAAACTAATTTTTAAAACTTAAATTTATGTTACTATCCCGTAAATGAAAATAGTATAAACTAGATATACTAACGTAATTAAATCGTATGTTTAGAGTACTCACATTTAATAATTAGCTCAGTTAAGTTTCAATTCTCATGTCTCAAGCAAAGACTAATTCCTCTAGGCTAATAATAAAGTTAAATAAAACTGATTAACAAAACTAGAGGTATTATTCAAATGGAATGATAAAAAGAAAAAGAATTAATTACCAAAAACAACCTGTTTAAAATTTAACAGAGAAAACTTTCATTCTTAGAGCAAAGAAAAATATATCATGCTACGTTTTCATTTTCAATAAATTAAAAGAATTTGTAAATTTCTTAATCATTAATAATTCTATATCTTGCAATGCCAATTATGGAGTGATATTTATAAATGTACACATTATTCATTTTGAACTTGTCTTTGAAATCGAATAGAATCAACATTTTTAATTTACTTTTTCTAAAAAAAACGGTCAAGGTTCTAAAATATTTATTTTTATATTTTAACGAACATGAAGAAATTGAATCTTTCATTTTGTGCAAGGTAAGAGAATCACCATTATTGTCGGTGTCGGTTAATAACGTAAAAAAAATCGAAAAGGTTGAAAAGGAAACTTACAACAGAACGTCTATAACCTTCTTCATACGTGATCTGCACTTAGATACAGCATTATTTTGACAATCAATTAAATATAGTTTTCCCAACGACAAGTTAGCACAACTGCTGTTCCAGAAGTTCCTTCTAAGTAGTAAATACAAAAAAAAAAAAAAAAGCAATTTCAAGAATGAAATAAGAAAAAAGAAAGAATAAGAGAAAACGAAACACAAAACCTGAATTGTTCCGCAAAATCGGGAGCATAATGACAGTATCAACAAACCGCAGATCATTATCATCGTTTCCCTCAATTTTACTATGTTTTATTCTTTATATGTGATATTATATATTATATTATGCCTTTCCGCTTGCCTTTTCGGACAAACATATAAACATAGCATGTTTATTCTTTGAAACTTTTTTATAGCATTAAAACACAGAGAGTGATCTAAAAAACAATTAGTACCCGGAAGATAAGAATCAGTATAAATACGTATATATATACACAGAGAAAGAAAGAGAGAGATACATAAATAAATGTAGTTAGAGAAAAGTTTTTCTTTTTTTTTTTTTTTTTTTTTTTGATCGTGCGTCAAAACAAAAGCGAGAAATTTTGCACTCTCAAAATCTTTACTGACATAATTTTAAAATATGGCAACTTTTCAGTACGTAAAACATATTTTATTTATAGATTTAGTTCAGTATACTCGTATAGTAAGCAAAAAATAGATATAATTCAAAATAACTTTTGCTCTTACTATCAAATTATCACGCATTGAAAACCAAATCTGAATGCCTCACAGGGTTGGCTTAAAATATGCTAAATAATTAACATTTACCATAAATTAACGTATGAAATCAGACGCAAAAACACAAATTTCCTTAATTTATTAAACATACTTTTTTCACGAGGGACATTGATTTTTTGCCTGTCAAAATATGGAGGCTATGCCAGAATCACGTGATCGAATTGTTGCTAACCTTCATTTTACGAAGTAAATACTTTTAAAAACAATTATAAAATTCGCTTATCCAAAAATAATTCAATGTAAAGAACAGAAAAAGAAGAATAAAACGAAGAAAAATTATAGACATATGAAGAAGAAAAAGGGGGGGGGAATAATAAGTAAAAAAATAAACAACAGTTAAAAAAAAAAAAGGGAGGAAATTTTATTTAAAAAACTGGAAGGAAAAAAACCGGAAAAAAAGGATATAATCTTTTTATCCGGTTTTTTTTCCAGTTTTTTAAATAAAATTTCATCCTTTTTTTTTAAACTGTTGTTTGTTATTTTTTTACTTATTATTTGCCCCCCCCCCCCTTTTTCTTATATGTCTATAATTTTTCTCTGTATTATTCTTCATTTTGAACTTATCTAATGAGTTCTGTTTACTTGCTGCTTAAGCGCAATAAATGAAACTTATTGTTTTCTTAACTTTCTTCGTGTTTTCTTGTATTTATTTATTATTATATATATATGCATGTATTTGATTTGATTAAAAGTAAAATTCTTTGAATCATTGAATATGGAACTATTACAAACAAAAGTTATAGTGCTTTTTTTATTTCCTTTTTAGTGGTGGATGCCATTGGAAAACCTTCTGCTGGGATTCTAGAAGGAACAGCCACTGCGTTGGGAGATTATGATGAATGCCTTAGTATAACAGTACCGAGAAGGATGCGTCCAATTCCAGTTCCTCCATACAAACCGCATCAAATCGCTTTTCATGGAAAATACTGCGTCGTTCAAATCCATTTGCCAGATGCAATACGAAAAGCAGCCATGGCTTACCAAGCAGGAAACAGATCACATTCTGAATTGGCAAATTCAAAGACGGTAATTACATTTTCTTCATTACATAAAAAAGGATATAACATAAAATGATAGTGAAACAAAAACTTCAGCCATAGGTCAATGCTTGATAACTAAATCTCAACTGAAATTATTTAAAGACTCCATAACTTACTTTATATCTCAAAATCAAAAATAAATCCTACCGTTTGCGCCTCCGTTTTAGAAAATATTCACCTCACGTGTTTCCCAACCTCCTAATAAAAAATGTATAAAACTTGCACATTTTAAAGAAATGTTTAAAAAACTTTCTGATACGAAAATGTTACTAATACGAGTATTTGTTTTTTTAATTTTTTTATAGTGTTGAATTATTTTTGTGCGTTGCGTTTTTTAATTTAGCAAAAATTATTATTAGGAAAATTTTTATGCTTTATCAACCACTTACTGTAATGTCTGAAGAGGAGGAACACGTCTCACTTTGCTTAAATTTCAAATTTGTTTAGGAATATTTAAATAACAATTCAAGGGTTTCGATTTGAAGGAAATTTAAATGCAGTAAAATACTATGCTTATAATTTTTTTGCATCGATATTTTTTAGGCCTGAAGATAGAAAAGTCATAAACATTTTTTAATTTCAAATTAATTTTAAAATTATTAAAATTCAAAGTTTGTCCTTAGTATAAAGTTATTTTAATTCATTTCAAAAGTTAAAACCATCTCCTATTTTGCTGATTTACTTTGAAGATAAAGGAAACCAAACCATAAATTAGTTGAAAAAAATATATATTTTCTTTTTAATAATGGGCTCGATGTTAAAATTTAGGGAAAAAATAAAAATAAATTTTTATAATTCCCATATTCTTTTTTTCCCCGTAGATTAGGCAATAATATTCTTCGTTAGCTAAAATGCAAATTTCTTCCTTTGATTAGAAGATGCAGTTCAACTGTTTAAAATATAAAGTTTAAACCATAATAATGAGTAATAGAGGGTAAATTTTTATGACCTTCTGTAAGGAACTGCATAAGCTCTTCCTGGGGTATTTAAGAGAAATTAAACATGACAGAGACATGACATTAAGAGACATTAAACAACCCCTTCGTAATACATAAAAACAATATTACTTTGAAATCATATTTTCTTTTATGACCGGCGTTGAATAGAAGACCCACTTTTGGATTTTCGACTACCACTGTTCAAATCCATAGCCTTGTAATTCTGAACCCAATCCAGAAGACAAAAGAACTCCTGGATCAAGTATTGGGAAAAATTGGCCTTCGCGGAAGATTTTTTGATGAAACTAACCAGCATTTGCTTTACAAGTAGTGGAAAGCCACGAAAACCTACTGTTATCCTGACAGCAAGAGGATTCTAACCCATGATCCGTCTACCCCTGAAGATATTTTACGTCAGCACTGAGGTTGGTGTGATTCGTATATGGAATTCAAATCGACCAGCTATAGCTGGGATTCAAACCCGATTCACCTCATTGGAAGGCGAGCACTCTTTCCCCAGAGTCGCCATGACTCCTTGAAATTATATTCAAATTCAATTTCCTAAATTAATGAATTAATAAATTTTCTTCAAAATTTTTAAGTGAACCATAGTGGTTCAGGGGATAGAGCGCTCACCTCCCAATAAGGTAACTCCGGTTCGAATCCTAGCGATGGCTGGTCGATGCGAATTCCACACCTAGCTCACGCTGACCACAATGCTAACGTAAAATATCCTCAGTAGAAAACGGATCCATGTGTTAGAAAACTTTTGTCGTCAGACTAACCATAGGAGGTTTGCATGGTTCTCCTCTGCATGCAACGTAAAAGCGTGTAGCTCCATCAAAAAGTCCTCCATGAAGGCAAATTTCACCTTCTTCTTTGTGCTGGAGTTCCCTTGTCTCCTGGATTAGGCTCAAAATCACAGAGCTACAGAGTTGAACATTGATAGTCTTTAAGAGATAGAATTGGGTCAGCTTTTCGACACCGGTTACAGAAAAAAAGAAGATAATATTTTAGCACATTAGTGAAGTACGCGAAATAACTATTTCTTCATTTATTTAGTTTAAATTTTATACGTATCAAGTTAAAAATATAATTTAATTGCAATTTTATTTTCGAAAATTAAATTAATTTTCTCAACTTATCTCCTAAAACTGGTATTGAAACTAAATTAAATACATTTTTTTAACGATTGAAATACGTATTAAATAATTTTAGCCAAACGTAGTTGGTTTTTTTTGTTTAAAGTTGAGCGAAGTTTTAAAAAATTCTGCATTTGAACTAATGTCCCTTAGGAAAATTTGCCATAGGTTTGCCATAAAAAATGCCATAGGATATTCCTATGGGGTTTTGCCTATGGCAAAATTTTGCCATACACTTTTGCCATACATGTATGGCAAAATTTTGCCATACGTATATGGCAAAAGTGTATGGCAAAATTTTACCATAGGCAAAACCCCATAGAAATATCCTATGGCAAATTTTGCCATAGGCAAAACCCCATAGGAATATCCTATGGCATTTTTTTATATGGCAAAATTTTGCCATACGTATATGGCAAAAGTGTATGGCAAAATTTTACCATAGGCAAAACCCCATAGGAATATCCTATGGCATTTTTTATATGGTAAATTTTTGCCATTAAACTAAGATGTGCTACAGCTTATGAAGAAATATTTTTCCATAGGCTATGGTACACTTTTGCTATACAGCTATAGCAACATTTCTCGTTGATATTTTATCATACATCAAAAAATAGTTACTTACAAGAATCTTTCGCAATGGATATTAAAAATGCAAAACTTAATAATTGTAGAATAAATATATATCCAGAAAGCTTTTTTTTAAAAAAAATTCTTTGATAAACTTCTCCTGTTTCACTTGCAGAATCCTTTCTGAATGCTGTTCTCATTCAAATAAATTTTATATGGTTAGTACTAACCATTAGAAAATGGGTCCGGCCGCCGGAGCGAGTGGGGAAAGTATTGGTTTTGTTGATTAGGAACAAAATATATTGAGTACAGGCAGCCAATATTTGTTAAAACTGTAAAAAACAAGAAAATAGAAAGTGAGTCTGGAGGTCGGAGCGAGTATAAAAAACGTTAATTTGATTGATTGGTATCATAATTAGTTAGATGAGCGTCAGATATTAGAGGAACCTAAAAGAAAGCAAATTTAAATAATGGTCCGATGGTCGGAGCGAGTATGAAATTTTTTTTAAATTTTGATATGTGATACTAAGCTAAAAATTAAGCAGACTACTAAAACAATAAAATACTATGAAAACTCAAAAGATAAAGAGTGGGGCCGGTGGTCGAAGCGAAATTAGTTTAAAATAGACCAAACTGGACAAAAGCCGAATATGTAACGGTGCTGCCACTGGTGGCATGTGAACAAAATTTTATCGATAAAAAAGATGGTATTGGACTATGAAAAGCTAAGAATATAAAACAGGCTAAATTAGTTGATCCCCTACTAGTGAGGGATATAAAACTCAGAAAATTTATGTTGAGTTGTGTTAAGCACAGTTAGAAAAGAGAACGCAATATCGAAACATTGGTAAGTACAAAACATGTTTAAGACATGATTAAAATTGGTAAAATAAATAATTGCTATTTACACTTGGTCAGGGATAGTAAATAAAAATTAATTGGGTATAGGGCATCGCTATGACGAAAAAGTTGTAAACTTAAGAAGAGATTAAATTGTTAAAAGCATTTTTGGTAAAAGCAGCAGATGATTTGGCCAGGGACTGTTCCGTTGATAATATTGAAGCAAAATAATTGTCAACCAGTATCCAGCAAATCTAGTTAAGTGATGACCCTAAGCTTTGTATAAATATGAAACAGAACATTGTACAACTATTATGTGGATAGTTAAGAAATATTAGTTGTAAGATAGTAAAACACAGAGACATGATAAAAAAAATTTAATGGCAAGCAAAAATTAAACACAAAATAAAAATAGAAAGCCCTAACGTATGTAAGATAATGTAAAAAAGCATTGCAAGAACCTGAGTGGAATTAAAATCAAAAACTAATGAGAATGTAAACACTGACTTTGATATTGATATATGACAGCAATAAAATTTAATTATCACCGAACAAGTTAAAAGAATTAAAAAAATTTAATTATTAAAGAAATGATGATCTGGCTTGATCATAAGCACTTAACTGCGTTTTTCATCATGAAGATTGTTTACAAATTGCTATGGGGAATAGAACACCATTAATAATGGAAAAGTGTTGTGACTTTAAAAATTTATATAAAATCAGAGGAAGGGGATAAAATAAAAAGGAAGATGTCGTTTACTCAGAAACAGTTGGGAGAAAGAAATATAAAAATTTTAGATAAAAATATAAACAGCAAGATATTAATTAAAGTGTACTATGTCAGCATTAACAAATAGCAAAATTTAACACAGTGAAAACCTATACCCAATCGCGACACATTTTAAAAAGATACAGATAGTAAAAGTACCAGACAGCCGGAAATTAAAAACTTAATAAATTCAGATAGATAATCGCATAGGCGTTTGCAATAAAGTGTTTTTGACCAAGAATGAGATCGAAAAAATATTAAAATAAGTCGCCAAAGTTAGCGAAAGATTCCACTTGTAGTGGATGACACGTTAATATGGCGGACTGATACGCTAAGCCTAAAAGAATAGAACATCGGATTTCAAACACTCAAAAATTGGAAAATTGGCCACCCAGTGGCCGGAAAAGACTCACCAGGAATCCTTTGTGGGACTACATGTTGAATTTAATTAACTTCGGGGTGAAATAATGGATATTTATTTCTTTTAGAACATGTTTTTGAGGACTCCATAGAAGTTGTTGTTTCGTTGGTGGAGATCTAAATCAGCTTTTCTCTATGGTATACTGCCATACAAATCTTTAAGGTTACCATTGGCCTATGGTATACTGCCATACGAATTTCTATGGTTGCCATAGGCCAATGGTGACGTGCCATACAACTCCTTATGGCTACCATTGGTCTATGGTATACTGCCATACAAATCTTTATGGTAGCCATAGGCTTATGGGGTTGTGCCATACAAATCTCTATGGTAACCATAGGCGTATGGCATCTTGCCATACAAATTTCTATGGTAGCCATAGGTTGCCATAGATTACCATAGGCTTCTCTATGGCAAATTTTCCTAAGGGGTCGTCAGCAAACTAATATTTTCCTTCAGTTTTGTTTCAAATTGTGCATTGTTTCAATTTGTCTTATTTTATACCAACTAAACTCATAACTACTTGCGTCATACTTTATATAAAATATGTTTCGACATAATAAAATTTTCAGTTTTTGTGCATGTTCATTTTTTCGATTCTCTAAGAGTCGTCTTAGTGGTGCAATTAAATCATTTCACAGATTTTTTCAAATCGAATCATTTTTATACAGAATATTTGACAGTACTAATATATTAAAACTAAATAATAAAGTAAATCATAATAATTTTTTTTAGCATCTGTAAATTTTTTTTCTTTATTTATTTGCATATTTTCTTTTATTTTTAGAAAGCTTATTCAGTTTGTTACTTATAGTTAAAGAAATTTTAGTGACAAAGGTTATGTCTATCATAAGGAAGTTTTTAATCATAGATTATCTTCCGTTTCCCAACTCATCATTGTTAGTCATAAACTTCACTTTCTTTTTTGAAGCGAGTAATTGCCCTTGACCCATCTACTTCTCTTTGATACATACCTGAGGCTAATCGAGTTGAATGTGATATATTTCAAGGTTTGATTACATTAAAATCAAATGGAAAGAATTGATATTGAATTAAATAAGTATTTTTCTCTTAGGCTTTTACGCATTTTACTACTGGTCTTGAATCTGGCAAATTTCAAAAGTAAAACGGTGAGGAGATAAACTATTATCAAAGTCACTATAGCTTTTCGGAAAAAGGAGTATATAGCTAAAAACTATATTCCTTCAATTTTATTTCCTTAGTAATACTATTTTGTTTTTTTTAAACATGGTAACGAATTTTCTAAGAAATAAGCTTTCATATCTTCTTCTTTTACCATCTGTATGACAGCCAATTATAGGCCAGGGAAGTCTCAACAAGTACTTTCCATCAGACACTAGGTTTCACCTTCAACTGAGTCCCATGGCTTAAAGATCTTTATCCCCCTAATAAATCCATCCGGAAACTATTATTTAGTCTTAATAAACTTGTATTTACACCAAATATTTAATTGTATATTTTAAAAAAGTATTTAGTTTGTTACTTATAATTTCTAAATACTACTTATTTCTTACTAAATTAAACACTTATTTTTAACTTGTTTAAGTGCCACTTATTGCTTCCTAACAGACGTCATTGTGATGGAACTGGACGTTTGCCTATCACATTCGATACATAGTGTAATCACATATTTGCATGAAGCTAAATTAAAAAGTTATAATAATATTAAAAACTTGGAGGATTCGCCCCCTGCTCGCTGGCATTCGCCAACCCCCGGAACTGCTTTCGCAGTTCATTTCGGATTGCTTCGCAATCCAATGCTCGCTTTGCTCGCCCATTTGATATGTTCTTAACGTCTAGCTTTTGTATATTTTTTTGAATACTGAAGTTCCGAAAACTTTTCACTGTAGAAATTTCTAAACCTGTACATTTCAATATTAATTTGAAATTTCAAACAGTTCGCATATTTTGTTTAATCACACTATTCTAAATTTCAGTTGTTGAGAAAAGTAACTGTTGTAAGATTTGTTTTAAAGTCTTTCCCACCAGAGGGCTAAAGCCATGCGTTGTAAAACAATATGAAATAGTAGTCTGCCACTGAACACCGGATGTAAATCATCGGCTTCGATGAAGATAATTTTGTATTTTTAATTCTCTGAAGGGCGCCACCCTAATAATATGGAATTTGTAAAATAAATGTACATGTTTTTGATTGTTGATGAAGCCCATCATTTTGTGTTTTCATCAGTGTTCAGAAGCAGAACAATTATAGGTTTTTTATTTTATCATAGAAATATAAAATGTATAAAAAACAAAGAAAAGAGTAAGAAAATGAGTATAGTCATAGAAAAAGTTAAAATTATAATATAGTATTTGTCAGTTAAAATAAAACTTTTTGTTTAAGTCATTGTTAATAATTCAAATTTCTCAGAGGCAATTCTATACCTTAATTTTGTTCAAAATGTCAGTAAAATTAAGGTAGTATTGTTAAGTTGAAACACAATATTTTTAGTTTTGATGTCAGCAATACAATTCAATTTTTCACAAAAACGATTGTTTCCATTATTAAATTCAGTGTCAGCAATTCAAATTTTTCTGAGGCAACTCTTAACCTCTAAATATTATTTTTTTTATGAACACATTTCTAAATGTCAGTATTCAGCCACAAAACTACTTGTAGTCCTCAAATTTAGCATGAAGTTGTAAAATGTAATGAAATAGGGTCATAGCAATAATGTTAGTGGAAGTAAAGTTAGTACTGTAAAATTAAAACAATATTTTTAATCAATGAGCCAAGTTCTTCAAGAAGCAGTTGTAGAAGTAGCTGGATAGAAGTTTTTTTATTTAAAACTTTTTATAGAATTTCTTTAAAAACACAATTGTTAATCTGGGCATTTGGCGATAGAACACTTATAGAATTGAAGGATTTGTTACGTCAAGCGCTCAGGTATCATAATTTTGATCTAGTTGCACTTCTATGTCATTTTGATTTATGTTGCTAAGTTAACTTTCAAAAAATTCTATGATTGGCAACAGCATTCATATTTTTTAAGATGTTTATTTTTATTTATTTTAGAATTCGTTCTTTTTTTAGCGAAATGTTTTTTAACCTAACAGAATTCTTTGCCGACTGTTCTCTGTATATATGAAGGAAATAAAGTAAATATTTAAGTGCTGTGAAAAGAATATTATTTAGTTGTACAAAGTACTTCTTTAAAAATGAAAACTGTTGCCACCAGCGGAAAAGAAATACAGCCAAAATTTGGGAGCCACGTAAGAGAATTATATATATTAGATTATATTAATAAAAATTTGAATCATACTATTCTATTCTTCAGCATACTATAACGTGTGTTTTAATTAGATAACGTATGTTTTAATTAGATAACGTATGTTTTAATTAGAAAATGAATGAACGAAATTAAATTTGAGGGATGTCTTTAGTGTATTATTGACTGGAATGAAATAAAGATGACAGTATGAAATAAAGATGGCAGCTTGCTCACCGAAGAGGTGACCTATGTTCAAATTCTGACGGTAACTGATTAATTTGTATAATTTTTAATTCTCCCCTAGCACAGTGCTGAAAAAAAATAATATCCCCAGGGGTTAATAGGTCATGGGTTAAAATCCCTTTTTCTATAGGCTAAGCATCGGAAGTTTTCGTAGTTTACCTTTTATTGTAAAGAAAGTTAATAGTTAGAATCATTCAAAATGTCCTTCACAAAAAAGGAAAGTTTGTCTTAAATTTTGATTAATTAGTTAGTTCCCTTGGCTTCTGGAATGATTCAAAAATAAAATTGTGCGTAGTTGACATACCGCAAATACAGTCAACGATACAGTATACGATAATGTAGCCTAAATATAGTCACGAAGGCAATATACGAATTCATTATTAATCTTTCCCGCAGTTTTCAACGTGCTAAATTTTAGGTTTTGCACTAAGCACTAATTATTGCATACCATTTAGGGATTTCAAAAATTTTTTCACTGTTTTTTATCACTAACAAAATTTTAGTTTTTTTTTTCATATACGATATGATCATACCTCTTTACTTTTTTACGTTAGTTATTTTTTATCAATTTCTATCCACTAGTTTTCTGACATTAGCGAATCCCCTTCCATATTTAATCCAGTTAAAAATGAAACTACACTATAAAAATCTGTTAAATTTATAGAAAATTACTGTCAGTATAAAACCGCTTATTTCTCAGAAAAACACTGTTATTTAAAAAAAGGCGTCTCTTTTTTATACAGATAAGTACCATTATTTTAAAAAAAGGAGCTCTGTTTTCTTACATAAAACCTCGATTAAATAACTATGTCAGCACTGCTGTGGGTACGAGCCAATAGCAGAATTTGCATGGCAATTCAATGCCAGGATTCAAACCCAGATCCCATCCATCGGTAGGTGAGCGATCCGCTTCTGTATCACGGCAATTCTAGGGCTAAGCATTATTAAACTTTATTTAGCTACCTTTCTCTTAAAAGCCTTACTTATTGAATTCTTATTTAAGTGTAAAAACTGGAAAAACTATATTGACCCTTCCTTATAAAAATATCAAATCCATAAAATAATTTCTGAAAAGTGAGAGCAAGTACAAAAAATAATCGCAATATGATTCGTAAAAATATAAAATTATCTTACGGTAAACAAAACTGCACCAAAAAGAAAAAGAATTTTAATCGACATTTTTAATTCATTTGGGATTAGGGTTAAAAACAGAGAAAAACTGTTTTGTGAAAAATAGCTTTATAACGTCTTTAAGAAACACGAATTTTTGCATCATACGAGTATCGATTTAAAACAGAAAAAATCTGTATCTTTAAAAAGTAATTTTCTGTTAAAATAAAATATGTTTTTTTTGTTCTAAATTTACAGATATTTTTTACAGTGTATCTATATTTATTAATATACTTTTGGTACACTCGACAGTAAAAATGTTTCAATCCAAAAGAGGGACAAGTTATCCCCCCTAGAAACCAGTATCAAAGTCTCGATTATCGCGATAGAAGCTGGCATTTAATGCAAAACTACCGACTGTAAATGACCTGAGTCAATATTAAATAATGCACGAAACATTGATTCATTGAAAAGATTTTTATTAAATAACAGCAACATTTGTAAAAACGTATAGTAATTTCATGATAATCCTTAAAAATTTGTAAAAAAAATCGCAGTTCAAACTTTTGTATCTTTTTTCATATAACTTCCGAAAATAAATGGCTTGAATAAATCTATTATCTTTCATAAAATATTTCGTGAATTAAAACAGCATGAAATGTTAAATGTGATGGAATTTATGATATGATAATGTGTAAAACATTACGTCATTTGATAATATGATAATGTGTAGAAGATTATGTAGTTTGATAATATGATAATGTTTAAAAAATTACGTGATTTAACTGTGCGTATTCTGGTTACCTCCGTAAGCCTAAAGGAATTATTACATAAATCTTATTTTTTCTTAATAACATTTATTTGTACAAATTACAGTATAGTAGGAATTATCGTATCATTAAACTATTTATCTTATTCCGATATTTAACCTTGAAATGTTTCCGAAATGAAATCAAAAACACAGTTGGCAATTTATGGAAATGATGAAGAGCATAAGTTATTCTCATTATTAGTTGAATCTACCTCCCAGCAATTCTGCTCCTTCTTCAGATTATGAAAGATAATATGAAGTGACAATTGCGCATTATTTTTTAAAAACCTGAATTAAGACAAAACAGCTTATTAATTTATTTTTTTTTTTGAATTAGCACTCTGAAAATAGCTTTATATTTACGATGACAGAAGAATATTAAAACTAAATAAAGAATGTGTTTTTTCTTGTCCCTGGAATTTTAATTAATCATATCATAACATATTAATTTCCGATTACAATGGTACAAAGGGTTGCAATTTTGAAAATATGTTCTCTACAAATAAGTCAGGAGATCAGCAATTTTAAGTTCCTTTTTTACTTATTATTTCATATCCTAAATCCAACCCAATCCTAACTAATTTCAATTTTGAAAAGGGCTAGAATTTGAAAAACATAAACCAAATAGCTTGGTCATTAAATCGGTAATTTCAGTTTCTCTTTTTACGCATTTTGCTATTTCTTAAAAACTTTTAAGCGTATGGAAGGCATGTCACGATGTGTAATTGCAGCCGCCACTATATAAAACACCTAACTCTCCCCGAATTGTGGTGTAAAGTATGCCAAAGAAAAAAAAGGAACCACCCTAAATAACTTTTGATCCAATGATAGGATCATCACTTTTTGGGACTCAATTTTTATGGTTTGAAGGGTTAACCTCAAATATCCGAATTAGTTAATGCAGACGATATTTTAAGTTGCAAAATCAAACACAGAAACGTATTTTTTCTGAATAAACATGCTTTTTTCCGGATTGATTCGAAATTTTTGACCCCGAAAATATTGGGGGTAGCCAAAATTCAGGAAAATATAGACCCCATAGTTTGGTCATGAGAGCGATCTAAAGTTTGATCCTCTTAATGCTCATTTTACTTTTTGCGTATTTCGCCATATCTCGAGAACTTTTGAAGCAAATTGAAAAAATTTTGAAAACAACTGAAAAAGTCGTTAGTCTAAAAATAATTCCATTCAAAAAATAAATTTTAGTATTTATTTATCATTTTTTATTATTTCATTTAATAATTGTCGAAAAAGCATAAATCGTAAGGTACTAAATTTTTTCCCCACTTTTAAATATCCAATTTTACTTGACAAAATACGAAATTTTAGCGAAATCGGTAGAATAGATCCTGAGAAATCAAATTTTTAAGACATTGCATATTTAAATTTATTTATATGTAATAAATTTATATATACGACTAAAAATAACAATAAATAAGTATTTATTTTTGCTTCAAAGGTGCTCGAGATATGGTAAAATACGCAAAAAGTAAAATTAACATAAAGGGGCCTAAACTTTTGATCACTCTCCTGACAAAACTATGAGGACCACATTTCCCAGATTGCTGCTACCCCTACATCTTAGGGGTCGTAAGTCCGAATGCGTTAAAAAAAAAAGGGTATGTTTATTCAGAGAAAGTACGCTTTCGTGTATTTTTTTTCGTAACTTAAAATATCATCTGCACTTGCTAATTTGAGGTCACCCCCTTGAACCATTAAGATTGTGTCCAAGAACGTGAAGATCTATTCATTAGATCAAAAATTACTCAAAATGGTTCGTTCTGTTCTTTTTGGAGCACTGGATGGCTATGGTGATAAGAGCACTCAACTACGAACCTCTGTAGGTCTTTGCTTAGAATCCTGCCGGCAGCCAACGAAGATTTCTCTCCTGCATGTATTTTGCTCAAAAATGAGTATATGCTATTTCAATTTTGAATTCATAGAATTTTCAAATTCGACTATAATTTGTTTCAGAACTTTATTGAAACATTTTCAGATCTAGAGCCTTCTTTACAGTGTGATCGTAAACATGAAAAAAATGAATTATTTACTGAAGTTGCCAACAGGACAATTTGTTTGGTACATAAAACAAATTTATGTATTCTACACTTTCAACACCTAATCCGAGACTAATATCAAATCTTGCTGTGACCCGCCTAAACTGTTCTCCAATTTCTGTCGCATCCTATACACATAATTTCAGGTATGGAATTTCACTTACTCATCGGATAAGGCTTAAAGGACAACTGTTCGGGGCGCAAAATAAATTGATACAATTTAAACTTTCGATGCCTTATCCTTGACTAGAGTTTCAAAACTTTGATGCCCCCTTTCTCTTTAGCTGTAAAAATTAAATAATTAAATGATTTGACATACGAAGCTTAAATGATAACTTGCTCAGAACACAGAACAAATTGAAATATTTAACAGTCAATTGCCCATTTCAAGTACCTGGTGCACACGCTGAAAATCACTACCTAAGATATTTAAAATAATAAATAATAAGCAAAAATTGTGACATAGTTTGAGTTTAATAACAGGACTGTTTTGAAATGTGCTAAGTCGTAATATCATTCAGTTTCACTGCAGCCTTATCATAGTGCTAAATTAATTCATATTATCGTAAATTCTATGCTGCATTATGCAATATTAGGGTTCAATTTGAACGGAAATATGATTTAAGTTAAAAACCTTACTAAGGTTGGAAAAAATTTATCCTTTAATATGGTTAAAGCTTCAAAGAAACCCTTTAAGTTCAAAGTTGAGTCGATTATTCTGAGACAAGAAAAGCTTGCTCCACCCTGAAGACAAGAAAATTTTAATAAATTTGAAAGTAAAAAAAAGTTTAGTTAGTTAGAAGAGGGTATGGGAAACCTGGGGTCTTTCACCCGTCCTTGAAAGTCTAGTATTCTATTTTATTCTTAGCGGCATAACATAACTCAATCAGTCGTCATGGAATAATTTCACTTAAGGCCTGGTTTCTTAGCCTGTCGTCCTAAACGTCGGCGTCAGCTGGAAATCAGCGCTAACCTCTGATTGGTTTATTTGTGAGTTTGATAGTATACGTCATCGAACGCTTATCTTGAACTTCAATTGCCGTCCAACTCAACTGCAGTTGGATTACAGCGTGACGTTAACCACAGAAGCAATGGCGGACAACATCCAACAGCACATTGAAATCAGCCAAGATTTTGATTTTGACATTAAACATAGCTTCTTCATTAAACATAGCACTCTTCATTTAGCTCAGCTATAATGTGTTTTTTCTTGGACAAAGTCATTATTTACTCTCTAAAACACTGGTCGACAATAACAAAATCAATACAAATTCAAAATAAATATTTGTTTACGTTATTAACGCATGCGCAATGAGAGATAATGTCTGCGTTGGACCGACTGCTCACGCTGAGCTAACAAAAAAGTATTTTTTTGGCGTCAGATCTACGTCAACTTTCCGCTGACGCCCAGATAAGGCGTTAGTTCTAAGAAACCAGGCCTTGAGCTAACAAACCAGTATTTTGTTGGCGTCAGCGTGACGTTGACGTCCCGCTGACGCCCAGATAAGGCGCTTGTCCTAAGAAACCAGACCTTTACACGTGTGGAAGAAAAATATTTGCGATTAAAATTGCTCATGCGCACCGAGATACAAAGTTTAGAAGTAGCAAAATAAATCATGTCTGGTTCTGGTTAAAAAAAAAAGTCATTATCTGATTACACACACAGGATAACTTTAAGATTTATCAAATGGTAATTCCTTGTGACATTTATAAATATTCCTCCATTAATTATTACGTGGACCTGTAACAACGAGCAATTTATCTTTGAGTAAATTAAATTTGGAGACTACTTTAATCTCTACTTTGTATTTTTAGTTGTAAACTTTGTGCCAAAATTGAGAAAGCAGGCATTAATGGACTTGGCCCTATATTGCGATGACAATCAGCTTTTTCGAAATAAAGATCAAAAATTGAGTTACAAATAATTAAATGAATAATTTTGAGTAGTCCGAAAAACAGCGATTATTTCATGATAGAAAAGTATTTTACAATCAACCGTGTTTGAGCTGCGATGGCTCAGGGGATAGAGCGTTCGCTCTCCAATGCGATGAACCAGGTTCGAATCCCAGCGATGTCTGGTCGTTACGAATTCCGCATTCGGCTTGCATCGACCACAAATATCCTTAGTGGTAGATGGATCAAGGGTTAGAGTCCCTTCCCGTCCGGATAACCGTTGGTTTTCGTGGTTTTCCACTACGTGTAACGCAAATGCTGGTGAGTTTTATCAATAAGTATTCCACGAAGTGAAATTTCTTCCAATACTTGATCCAGGAGTTCCATGTCTTCTGGATTTTGTTCAGAATTGCAAGGTTACGGAGTTGAACATTAATAGTCGTAAGCCCAAATATTGGGTCGGCAGTTAACGACTGTTATGAAATAAAATGTTATACGATTTGGGAGTATTTATACGATTTGAGAGTAATTTTGTTTCATTCTTATCAGTATTTATACGATTTGAAAGTAATTTTATGCATCATTCCTACAATGTTAAGATAGCAGCGATTTAGCAAGTTTTGACCTGCATACCTAAATTTCTGATTTCTTTAAAACATAAATGTGACTGAAAGAACTTTCATAAACTATGAACTTTTGTCAATTTAAATAAATCAAGGGTTCTTTTATTTAATTTGCAATTATTTCAAATCGTAAGCGTAGTGTTCCACAGTGGGCTGATCGTAAACAAACGGTTTTCAGTTGAACACTAAAGTCATGCATCACTGGCTGCGATCATTCAGGGGATGGGTGACCATTTAAAACAACCTGTGTATGGTCCTAGGGTACTGTCCACGTTAAACTGTTCTACCGTAAAGTGCTTGACATAGTAATTTGTCGGGTTTAATCTGCGTAATTTGTCGGGTTACCAAAGTGAAGGAGCCATCCCATCAACAAAGGATTTCAAAATTGTGATGGCATGTCTTCGGACCATCCTCAGGGATGTTTCCCAGACAGTTGCTGCTAGTCCATTATACAGCTCTAGTGCAACGCAATTAAAGTACCTACCTACCTAACCATCGTAATAAAGGTTATTACTATAATTAATTCTAAAAACTTATTTTTATAAATACTATCCGATATTGACTTTTTATGTATTTTAACAAATAATCAAAAAACTTTTGAAGTTGATACCGAATTTGAAACAGAATTCATTTTAGTTCACAATCGGTATTAAGAATGGAACCAAAAGTTATCGTTAACTTCTACACCTTGGAACTTTCTTTCCCTTTCGAAAAATTCAAAAATGACCAGATAATGCCATTATCAACTGAGATCTCCCAAATTTAATGACATGGCTAATAAAATAAATGTTGTATTCATAAATAAACTTATAAAAAGATCTTTCCCCGGGAAATCTCACCAGTTTCAAAAATGCCATTTAAATCTTCTTCCACTAATTTCTTCACTGTAAAATTAAAAATAAAAAAACAAAAACTCCATATCTAACTCTAACATCTAAAATCTATATCTTTTTTGAAAATTATAAATAGTTTTTTTTATGTTAAAAATAAACGTATCATTAAGGATAAGATATTCTAATCAACCATATGTAACTAGCCTATTTCTCTTAGTAACAAAATAAATCAGAGCTACCTGCTGCTTAGTACGTGCTCATAAAATAACGAATTTAGAATTAAAATATCCCACTTCATTCTTTAATGATTATACACTTAAAATTTAATTAGATAAAATGAGTAACGCACATTTACCGCAAAAATTTCAAGTCTCTAGCCAACCGCATGCACTGATACGAAACTCATAGATGCTCTTATTGAAAAAATTACCGCAAATCAGTGTGAGACTTTAAATGTCCATTCCCTTCTTAATGAAATCAGAACTGGGATACGAACCTCACCCACGATCTCTATTTCTGTGATAATTTCTTGCCAACGTGTTCCACACGTCATTGGCGGTTTCGTGGCAAAAGGTTTTGTTGTTTCTTTCAGATAGCAGGCAAACTTAAGACAAATGTTGCATTTTTATTTCAATTTGGTTGGCACAGAAATATGTACTAATAATTTTAAAAATTAATAATCACTTTTTAAATTTTATGGATTATAACGAGTTTGTCTCTTTAAAAAACTAAATAAAGGTATGCAAAACACTTCTCAAAAAAGTCTCATTTTTAAGCTTTTACTGTAAACCTTTTTCTCATTCTACCTTCGTCCAAGCTCTAAAGTGCAACATTTTGTTGGAGTTTGAATCATAATGATCAGGCCAACCTTTACTTTTGAAGTGCTAACAATCTATATATAAAAGCCAGCACATATAAACCTTTTTGCGGTGACGGTCATAAAATATAAACTGAACCCTGAGAAGGTGAAGTTATCCTCGGATTAAGAACGTTTTCTGCTCTTGCTTTGCAAACGAGGATTCATTCTCTATTTCAGAAAATTTTTCTAATCTTGTTTTGTAAAGGCAGATTCAATCTGATATAAAAAAGTTGTTTATACAAATTTAATGATTACCTCATAGCACTTAAACTAGCATAGTTAAATGTAACATAATTTCAAGCTCGAAGGATTTATTTACCAATCATTTATAAACTTTGTTAGTCTTTGAGATAAAGGTTGTTTCTGAAATAAAATCAAACTTACACAGCTATCTGGGATGTCATGCATGGTACGTCTTTCCTGCTCAAATGGTCAAAATAAACTTTAATTACAAAAGTTCAGTTAATATCAAAGACGCATAAAAGGTTATGAAAGTTCCGATTTTTCGTACAAAATAAATTTAAGTATGACAAATCTAATTTATCAAATGTAATGAATCAAAAAATTACACTAGTTCAGATTATAGAATTACATTAACGAACGAATAATTCAAAATAGTTCAAACTATAGAAATGTATTAAATACACATGATATTGACATTAAAACAGAGTGAAATGTGAAAAAGTGGTAATATTTGAGTCCATTAAATAACGGTGATATTTCAGACCTTAATTCCGAATAATAAACTGCTTACGAAAGAAAATCCTATTTTGTCAAAATCTTAAATGGAATATTTTTGATGAAGTATTTCTGATCAATTGCAAAAACAAGTGCCATTGATGCACATTGAAAACCTGAAATTCAATGAAAACATAAGTTTATTATTTTATTTTATTATTCCCTATTTATTCACTTACATTTGTTAGATGAATTAATCATTCATGCCCATAACATGATTCGAAAATATGAGTAACCAAACTCTTTTAATTAAGATTCGTTCGCTAATAATCCTAATTGTTCCCTAACATAAAAAACTTTTCATCGATAATATAAATTAATAATATCTGCTCGGTCAAAGTCATATGTCGGTAAACGCCCATTTCTATCAAAAAGACGAAGGCACCTTGAAAAATTCCTTGACTCTCCGAGATCAGTTTTCAAAGATTCGTGTGAATTCATAAAGAAAGGGTAACAGCCGAGTCCTTCATCTACAACACACCTGAGGAAATCTAGTCAATTAGTATGAGCTGACGTGTTTTCAAATGGCGAATCCTTCTCAAGGATTGACTTGAATCCATCGACTTTCACTGCTCAAAACGAGTTTTCCGGAAGTTGATTTATTCTTATTTTTTGTCATGTATTTTCGGTGAAGACCGCACAAAATTACCTTCATGAATTCTAACACTTTCTTCTCCTTCGATCGAATTTCTTAACATTTTTATTTTTGTTACCATATGCATTTTGCTCCAATATATGCATAGCGCTGCCTTCAATTTATATATTATTCTAAAAATTTGACTGATCATTTCACTACCATTTCATTTTGCCTGATTTTAGATCAGCTCCAATTTCTGCAAAACATTCCATACGGAAAAATAAAATTTGGAAAAATTCTGGAAAAAAATATATATAATTCTAGTAATAAAAAACAAAACATACTTCATTTAAATCTTAAACCATTCATTTGGTAATTTTCCGTTCATATGGCAACTGTTTACCGGAAATTCTGGTATTTGAAATTATAGTTCTTTCTACCACTCACTTTGTAAAAAATTCAAAACTCAAAGATAAATTTAGCCGAACTAATGGTTTTTATACCATAGTCTAAGTTATCATGATGAAATTACCAAGTCTTATCACAGATTATAAAATCATATTTCATTGATAATTTTACTAAAATATTTACCGAATTGCTTGGGTAAGAACTACCGAGCTTTGTGATCCATGTTTTTTTTTTTCAGTGAGTGAAAGTGACATAAAAACTAAAACTTGTAGAATTATGGTTAATTTTTCTATCACTTTAGAGACATACCATGGGATAAGTACCCAATTAACATGAAATTTTGGATAATTTATATGTGGTCAGAGGTTAGATGGCATTGAATGAAATTTATTATATGAAGAATCATATATTAATTTATGTATTTTGCTGCAACTAGAAAGAATACACCGATAAAATGGAATAAATTTGTATTTCTGTTTTCCTGCACAGGAAACTTCGGTTGAAAATTTTTGTCAGTCAGCACTTATCAGTCAGCAATCATAGGTAATTCAACTAAATAGAAAGGTATGATATACAATGCACAGGGAAAAATGAATCGCCATGAATAACTTTTAATCTAATAATACGTACTAGTACTAAAAATCGTGAAAAGCTCATAAAAATTGAAAACTCTTACGTACAATGATCCAAAGCGAAGCTGACAAAGAAAGAATAACTTTTGATTTAATGATCAGATTGTCACATTCTAAGACTCAATCTTAATGGCTCTAGGGTGTGACCTCAAATAAGCTAATAAAATTTGTGCACACTTTATTTTAAGTTTTGAAATCAGACACAAAAACTTACTTTCTCTGAATATCCATACTTTTTTCCCGGTGGATTTGAATTTCTTACCCTCTAAATGTAAAGAGGTAACCACAATTTTGGAAAATATGATCCTGATAGTTTGATCAAGAGAGCAGTACACAGTTTAGATATCTTAACATTTTTACTTTTTGTTTATTTCGCTATATCTCGAGAACCTTTTGAGCGCACAATTATAAAATTCGTTTATCCAAAGATAATTCCATGCAAAAAAAATTTATAAATAATCCTCATTTATTATTTTTTATAAATTTATTTAATATTAGCAGAAATAATTTTCGATTGTAAGGTACACAAATTTTTGCTTCATTTCAAAAAAAGATAATTTTGTATGATAAATATTTTTTCTTTTTTGCGGGGATGACGCAGGATTTTTGAATAACCGATTTTTTTTTTTTTTTTTGTGAGAAATTCTTAGGATAGGCGAATTTTATGATCGAGGGCAAAACGTTTAGCTTGAAAAATTCTCTGGTTACGGTGAAATGCGCGAAAAGGTCTGCGTGAACTAATTAGCCTTTTTAAGTTCTCCTCTTCAAATCATTAAGATTGAGTCCTAGCGTATGAAAATCCATTCATTCGATCAGAAGTACAAAGTTAAAAATATTGATTATACATATGATAGTTAACATACTGTTGACTAGAAACTTTTTTTGATAAGAAACTTTTTTTGATAATATATAATTTTTCATATTACTGTTTTTATTGTTTTAGTTTTTACGAAATCTGGTGAAAATAGCTCCAAGAGCAGATGTAGCTGAGCTTCGACTTGGTGTCTGCATTCCATCTGTCTGTGATACGAAAGATCTGCAAACCATTGTAAATGAAAGTAAGACTTCATAGATTTGATCCATAATTAAAAGTAAAAGAAGTAACTAAAATATTCATACTATACAATTTGTTTCACATTCACCACTTTTAATATATATTTTACATTAGTCAAAAATAAAGTAAACAAATACATACATTAGGGGCATACAAAATAATGTATCAGTGGAGAAATTCAAACCGTTATTAAAATATTACGAATATTTTTTGAAGAAGGCGAAAGTAAAAATAACAAATAGTAATTGCTGTCGGTTGAATTTTGAAAATCCTCCTTAATACCATCTTTCAAATTTTTTTAGGACAATCAAATAGAGTCTGATGTTATTAATTTCGCATTCCTAGTTTAAAATTCTTCAAGTACTGGTAATATTTTTTCTGCATTGCTAAGTTATTAATTTATGCCCCTCAGCATGTACATATTTCGTACATATTTTATACATGTATATATTTTATACAATACTTCGATATTTTTTATATTTTATTTTAAAAATAAATACCAAGGGGGGAATAATAAGATACCCTTAATATTCAGACTTATTCGATGAAAGAAATTAGTGGGAACAATATTCTGTATAAGTTATTCAATACTAATCAGAAATTTTGCATTTAGATATTAAGAAATATGTATGAATACATTTTTGGTTAAAAGTGCCCGATGCAAAATACTCGAGCATTTATATTCAAACATTTCTGAAAAGAAGAGTTTCTTAGTTTTTTTTTTCCTTGAAACTTCTTCTCATATGAAAAGTTTGAACGTGACCTTTGTATTTAGATCACTTTTTTATATAAATTATATGTGACCTTTGTATGTAAGTTATAATTACAGCTCTATTAATCGTAAGAAAATAATTATGGTTTTATTCATTCTCAAATGACGGAAAAATCAAATGATATTATCATTAATAAACGAAAAAAGACTTTGGGTGACATCAGCATAAAATTAAAAGAATCTGTAGCAAGCATTTACCTATAAAATATTTATTCATCATTCGTTTAGCAGTATTTACCAGTAATATTTATTTACTAGGAGGCTTCGCCCCCTGCTCGCTGGCGCTCACCAACCCCCGGAACTGCTTTCGCAGTTCATTTCGGATTGCTTCGCAATCCAATGCTCGCTTTGCTCGCTCATTGGATACGTTCTTAACGTCTAGTTTTTGTATGCTTTTTTGAATACTGAAGTTCCGAAAACTTTTCACTGTAGAAAATTCTAAACCTGTACATTTCAATATTAATTTGAAATTGCAAACAGTTCACATATATTTCTTAATCACACTATTCTAAATTTCAGTTGTTGAGAAAAGTAACAGTTGTAAGTTTTGTTTTAAAGTCTTTCCCACCAGAGTGTTAAAGCCATGTGTTGTAAAACAATATGAAATAGTAGTCTGCCGCCGGATGTAAAGCATCGGCTTTGATGATGATAATTTTGTATTTTTAATTCTCTGAAGGGCGCCACCTTAATAATATGGAATTTGTAAAATAAATGGATATATTTTTGATGGTTGATGAAGCCCATCATTTTGTGTTTTCATCAGTGTTCAGAAGCAGAACAACTATATGTTTTTTATTTTATCACAAAAATATAAAATGTATAAAAAACAAAGAAAAGAGTAAGAAAATGAGTATAGTCATAGAAAAAGTTAAAATTATAATATAGTATTTGTCAGTTAAAATAAAAAATTTTGTTTAAGTCATTGCTAACAATTCAAATTTTTCTGAGGCAACTCTCAACCTCTAAATATTATTTTTTTTATGTACACATTTCTAAATGTCAGTATTCAACCACAAAACAACTTAAAGTCCTCAAATTTAGCATGAAGTTGTAAAATGTAATGAAAGAGGGTCATAGCAATAATGTAAGTAGAAGTAAAGTTAGTACTGTAAAATTAAAACAATATTTTTAATCAATGAGCCAAGTTCTTCAAGAAGCAGTTGTAGAAGTAGTTGTAGAAGTAGGTTGTTTATTTAAAACTTTTTATAGAATTTCTTTAAGAACACAATTGTTAATTTGGGCATTTGGCGATACAACACTTTTAGAATTGAAGGATTTGTTACGTCAAGCGCTCAGGTATCATAATTTTGATCTAGTTGCGCTTCTTTGTCATTTTGATTTATGTTGCTAAGTTAACTTTCAAAAAATTCTATGGCTGGCAACAGCATTTTTATTTTTTAAGTTGTTTATTTTTATTTCTTTTAGAATTCGTTATTTTTTTAGCGAAATGTTTTTTAACCTAACAGAATTCTTTGCCGACTGTTTTCTCTATGAATGAAGAAAATAAAGTAAATATTTAACTGTTGTGAGAAGAATCTTATTTAGTTGTACAAAGTACTTCAGCCAAAATTTGGGAGCCACGTAAGAGAATTATATATATTGGATCAGAAACACATCATTAAAAGGCAGAATGCTTTGGTGTTTTCAAACAAAGCAAACGTTGCCACCGGCGGAAAAGAAATACAGCCAAAATTTGGGAGCCACGTAAGAGAATTATATATAATAGATTCACCCTTCTCAATGCTATTCTCTCTTATTATTTTTATTTTTAGTATGTTTCAAAACTACAGGTTTTTAACTAAAAGTAGTAATCTTCTAGTTTGTTATAAAGTCATCTTACTGTATTGCTGTATGACACTTTAGGATAAGCACATATAGTTACCGTTACACAGTTTTCAAACACTAAATAAGTTATATTTACCTTGTTAATAAGTTACATTTTATATGATAAAGTTTATATGAAACAGCATTCGGTCAAGGTTTGCAATAAAAATAATGAATACAAAATAATATTTATTTATTCACCCTTCTCAATGCTATTCTCTCTTATTATTTTTATTTTTAGTATGTTTCAAAACTACAGGTTTTTAACTAAAAGTAGTAATCTTCTAGTTTGTTATAAAGTCATCTTACTGTATTGCTGTATGACACTTTAGGATAAGCACATATAGTTACCGTTACACAGTTTTCAAACACTAAATAAGTTATATTTACCTTGTTAATAAGTTACATTTTATATGATAAAGTTTATATGAAACAGCATTCGGTCAAGGTTTGCAATAAAAATAATGAATACAAAATAACTATTTAAAATTATAAAGCAATATTTAGAAATAACATTCTGCACAACTGCTAAATAATCTCTTTTGCAAAAAACGCTTAATTTTGATAGTAGTAAACTAAAAATGAATTTGGAATTTAAGATACATGTACGGGGATGAATTTACAAGGGAAACCAAGCGAAATCTCTATGTTTAAATTTTTTCCCAATATTATCAAAAAATAAAAGTTTGGAAACAAATTTATGTTAATACAATAAAAAATTTTGGAATCTTTCAAACAAATTTTATCTCAAGCAAATAAACTTGAGATAAAATTTTGCTTAAACATCGGTAATGCATTAAATAAATTCAAGAAATCATGACGATTGAAAAGCAAAACAAGCAAGGATTGGATCCCGTAGTTGGGTTATAAATATATATAAAGATAAAGTATTATGTATTGAGATTATATGCTTGTGAAAACGCTTATGAATTTTTATTTCTCATTAGTTTTCATACAAAAAATTTCCGTACTTAAATTTGCTTTACAAAGCATATTAAAGAAATTAAATTTCTTAAGGATTTCTGTATAGGAACTGATCAGGTCTGTTACCAGAAATAGGATTAGATAAAGAGATATGCTGGAGGCCTTATGTGTCCGAAAGCACGATAAGGACAAGTAAAGGACTCCTCATATTTTAAACTAAGGGTTGTGAGGCACACGAAAAAAGTTTAGAAGCCCTAGAGAGAGACAGAGAGAGAGAGAGAGAGAGAGAGAGCTTCTCAATCGCCATGATTTCTTCCCTACTGCGCATTTTTTGTTTCTTACGTTGGACTACTAAAGTGGTCTGTGTGAAGGCCTTCTCTATTCTCGGAGGTATTGAGTCAAACTCCTTACCAGCCTTTTTTTTTTCTTTGATCATTTCTTCACACTTTCTAACTCTGATGACTGTTCTACTCCATTATGCGGGTGCAAAACAATTGTTATAAAATTATTTATTTTTATTATATGAACTTAAGTCAAACTAAATTTTATGATAAACCGGGGATAATTGACTAAGCCAAAAAATTATTTTAATTTTGAATACCAAAGCTTATTGATTTATTTCGCTCTAAACAATATAAAAAATTTTATGCCGTCATGCTTTTAATTTATATTCATAGCACTCAAACCTTTTAAGGAAGTAATAGATTTAGGAATATCAAAAAATCTTACCCTTTTTACCAATGATCACGTGTTTATTCACATGGTGAAGATTACGTAACAATACTAAGGCATAGTTATAATTCAAGGCATGATTCTCTGCTTACAATTGACGCAAATTCTTAGGTACGATGGGGAAAAAAATACATGTTATACGGAATATAAAGTAACTGGCGAATTCTTTCCGAATGTAAAATTCATATAGTAACAATAAAATTTCTCTGCATCGGTGCTCAGTTTCGATTGTATACAGCGTCAGTGAAAAAGCATGAAGCTTTGAATAATGTATACTAAACTGAAAAAGTTTAAATCGACTTTTCGGCGTTAGGCTTTTTCCAAGCATTTTCAATCAACAAACATCTTCTGCAGTGAAAGTTGGAAACACTATTAAATCGCCCACAGACATAATGTAAATTAGTGATAAATTTCCATCCAGTTACCTAACCTCCGTCAGTTGCAATGCGTGAATTAATTATTTACATTAGTAAGTCATATTTCTAATCGAAATTAACTTCTCTGATTTAAAATCAGCTTTTTTTCAGTAAATAAATAAGAATTCGTGTGTTGTTTTCTATCGATGAAATTTTCCAATTTTTAGTAAATCTCGTTTGTTTTTTCTTTAGTACCTATTTTTGAATGAGTTTACGTTATTTCCATAGTTCTTAAAATTTGATGAATAAAATTTTTTTAGATTATATAAAAGTCTAAGAAAAATAACTATGTTTGCTTAATGTTGTCGTAATTTTTAAAAGAAATCCTGAAGGCACAGATGTACTTTTCACTTATTTTTATCAGTATAGATAACGAGGGTCATTTTTTTCATTAGCGTATAATTTACACAAAATATATTATGAATATCCGTAATGCAATAATATCACAAACGTATAAGTTCCTTTAAATTGCGAAATAGCCACCATTGAAGATGAGGTTCCGCTTTGCAAAATACTTCTAGTGTTGCCAACGGACCCTACAAAATACTGCTCAATTTAAAGAACCACATAAGAGAAATATATTTACATACCATGTATTTAGAATTACGTATTTTATAAATTGGGTTTTATTAATATTAATTAGTATTAGGAATTTGACAAAGAGGAAAAGCAAAAATGGCAAAGAATTTGAGATTATGCCTTCATGTTTAAGATGGCATTATGCATAGGTTTATTTAAAAGTTTCCTGGAAAGCATGAATGCATATTTTAGCTTTAGAGATAGTTTTCTTAATGCTGGTTCAAACTACAATTGCATAGTTTGCAAAGTATTCCGTATTCATTTGGTTTAAAAATTATTACATCCTCATAAGACGTTAATTTCGATAACTGAATATTTTATCAGGTAGTTTGACATTCACTACAGTGCTTATCAAATGGAGCGAAATGAAAATATAATTTTTTTCATAACAACTGTGCTTTCATTCGTTCTAGGCCTAAATATACAATCATAAATGCAGTATATCTTCATCTCATAGAAATGAACTCTTCAATACGCTTTGGCATAGACTCTGTAGATATTAGAGTGCGTATTCTTGACTTTAATCATCATGATCAAAGCTTTTTTTAAATTTATAACATTATTATAATATGTTATAATAATAATATAATTACAATGTATAATTATAATATATAATAATAACACTGTATATAATTATACTATATAGCATTGTTTACAGTGCTACTATCATACAATTCATGCTACCTGTCTGACTCCACAAAATAGTTCAGAAGTTCTCATTTATAAATTTTGACTAGAGGCCAAGACGCATAGAAAATTCTTCGTTTTTTTTTTCATTTTTATACCGTCGTTGAGCAGTCGACACATTTTTTGAGTTTATGACTACTAATGTTCAACTCCGTACATTTGTAATTTCGGGCCCTATTCAGAAGACAAGGGAACTCCTGGATCAGGTATTGGGAAATATTTGTCCTCTCGAAAAAATTCTTTATAGAACTAACCAGTATTTGCGTTACATGGAGATGGAAAACACAAAAAGCACCTACGGTTAGCCTGATGGCAGTCTACCACTGAGGCTATTTTAAGTCGTAATCGATGCGAGCCGGGTGCGGAATTTAAAACGATCAATCATCGTTGGGATTCTAAAGCGGTGCACCTTATTGGGAGTCGAATGCTCTATCCCCTGAGCCAGCAAGACTCTAAAATAGTGCTTGTTAGAAGGGAGTTTCGAACCCACACCCACATTCGTGGACCAAAATTCGGAGTTGTAATATTTCTCTATTGTTATATATTTACTCTGTTGTTAAGCATTATATATCATGCTTCACAGGAGACGTTAATATTACAGAGCCGTTTGCTAAGAAATTAGTACGAGCCAGTTTATTCTAAAGAGTTTTTTAAGGCATTCATTCTACACAGAATAATTTTTATTTAATTTCGTTGCATAATTTATTTTTTTATTTATATTAATTATTAATTTCATTTATTTATTCATTTCATTTATTTATTCGTTTCATTTATTTATTCATTTCATTTATTTATTCATTTCATTTATTGTTTGTTTGCTTATTATTGTTTAAGAAATTTTATAAGATTTTTAAAATATAAAAGGTAGTTTGAAAAGAGAGCTAATTTAAAATAATGCTAACTAAGAAACTAGTTCTACAAGGTCAGTGACTTAGCAAAGTAGTTACTGATTATTCCTTTTGAATTTTTCGCATAAATTTATCATTTTGTTCAAATTTAGGATTCAAAATGAACGAGGATAATATGCAAGTCATAAAATACTTTAAGTACAGCTAAAACTATGCATATAAAGTATGAAATTGTTTTAAGAGAAAATCAGCTAGAGCATATCTTTGAAACAATCTAGAATTAGCAATTCCATCGTATAAGAGTGTTTTGGCTTCTTCATCATTTAAAATTTTAATTCCGCTTTAACTTTTGGTTCGTGTTTTCTTTCACAAAATTGAATAAATTTTCAACTGAATCATAAGTTTCTGTTTTTTATCTCTCTCATTATTAATCTCGAGAAATAGCTACTCTATTTGAAAAACATCACGTGATCAAATTTTTAAACTTGATTCATCATGTCATACACATTTTTTATTTGCATTATATAACTTCAAGTTATCCCCTTAGAAACGTGTAATGAAGAACCATATATCAAATTTGTTTTTCAAATATTTATAATATAATAGAACATTTTATTTATAATATACTAGAGAATATAGGCATATCTGCTTTAATTTTTAAAAAAAAGTAATAATAAGTGTTTAAGAATATTTTTTTAACTTCTTGACAGAGAGCGTTTTTTTTTTCTCTGCCAAGGCATGATGCAGTCTAGTTATACACATTTGATTACTATTATTGATTACCATTATATATTACTGTTTCGATCAATATTTGAACACTTTTTTTTACCTAAAAAGCTAGAGTATCTAAAAAGATGGAAAATGGAAGGCAGCATACTATCCCTTCTTTTAGCTTTCTGGTTATTGCACTTGTATAAAGCCGCACTTCAGGTTGCCTTCTTCATTTCAAAGTTAGCATATTTCCATGCGTTATGTGTTTTTTAAGAAAAGTGTAAAGAACGACATTCTACCGAATATGATCATTAGCAAAATAAAAATACATTATGCGTGTCTTTGATAGAACTTAAATTCCGTGATTTTGCTGACTATTAACATCTACAAACGCAGTTCTGTGTGGTCGAGCGTCATCATGCATTAAGGCGAATCGGGTCACTATCGATCATCAGAGTTGTCCCAAATAGTTATGATTACATGTAATCTTGATTATAGTCAGAGTAATTTACTACTAAATTCAATCGCATTTTGCCTTACTCAGCCCTACTTTGCTTTTAGTATGTCGGCTGAAAAACAATGAATTGTTCAGCGCTTGTCTAACATGACACCTTCCTCTGGTCGGTAGGGCGCTGGGCCCATATCCAAGAGATCGTGGGTTCGATCCTCGCCGGCCGAAGACACCCCGCGTAGTAAATGGTGACTGATGCACGTTAAATCTGTCGAGTCTCAAAGTCCTCCATGTTCCCACAACAAATCAATACCTCTGGGGGTACTGATCCAGGAGTTTCCTTGTCTTCTGGATTGGTTCAAAATTACAAGGCTACGGAGTTGAACGTAAGTAGTCGTAAACCCATGAAATTGGGTCGGCTGTTCAACGACGGTTATAAAATAAAATAACTGTCATTGAACAGCCGACCCAGTTTTGAGTTTACGACTGCCAATGTTCCGTCAATGTAAGACAACTCCGTAGCTTTGAATCCAATCCAGAAGATAAGAGAAATTCTGGATCAAGTATTGGTATAAGTTTTACCATCGTGGAGGACTTTTTTGATAAAACTAACCCGCATTCGAGTTACATTGAGAGGAAAACCGTGAAAACCTCCCACAGGGGGCTCTAACTCATGATCTTACTACTACTGAGAATATTTTACGTCAGCACTGAGGTCTGTGAGAGATGGGTGTGGAATTTATATCGACCACCCATCTCTGGGGTTGAACTTGGGTCACCTCATTGGGAGGCGAGTGCTCTATCGCCCTAGCCACCCTGACTTTGCTCGGGTTGGGTACTTGCAGTTACTGGCGATCGCAAAAACTCTTCGAGAATGGCTTCATTGTAGCGGGGAATAGGGTACCATGCAAGAAATAAACAATTGAATGTTTTCACATAACTCCTGAACGTTTTACTAAATCATCGCATGATAATTTTACCAGCTAAAGGTTTATTAAATAAGATTAAACACAACACTTATATGATTCTGTTTCTTGTGACAGCAACCAATAATAGAATATTTGATTCATTAAACACTTATTTGAACGTCCGATATTCCCCTGATTTTCGAGATGATTCAAAGATGAATCCTGAAGTTCTACTGTAGAATAATTGAACTTGTAAGCCATATGAATGTTTTTCATGACACTTTAACAATTCAAGTTCGCCAGCTATCGACCTTTGCGTATTAAGTCAGGAAAGTGCAACTTTCATTTGACAAGAGAGAACCCCAAGGATGAAAGAACGTTTTAGCTCAAAACCTCACGGATAGATGGCAGCACCACTTATTCGTGAGACCACTTTCACAATTTTTACATAGATCTGAGGAGGAAGGAGATTTTCTTTAAATCCCTTAATTCATGGTACAGCAGTGACCGGCCACTGGACTTCCGATTCTACAGATTTTACAAACACGTATATCGCATGTACTCGGTGATCTTAGCAAAGTCGATGATCGAACCCTGACTGCTGCTAACCTCTGGGCTACCACGAACCCAGAAAACCATATTTTTACAGAACTCGATGTAAAAAATACTAATTAATTCGTTACGACTCTTTTTTCTACAATAATTCCTTTTATTAAAAATAAAGATTTATTTTTTTTAATTAACAAAACGGTAATTATTGTGAAAAATTTCGGAATAGATTCAAAAGGATAAAAATTAACTCGTTACCCAATAAATCACGCTATTTCCTTTATGAAATCAAGTTTAGTTAAACTTATTGTTTTCTCAAATGCGATAGCAAGTAGTAGATCAAGGACATCACAGTCAACTATTTTTTACAGATTTAAGGTCAGTCCACTTCGTATTTTTAAAACTCCCTTTACTGCACAGTCAACTGACCTTTCTTTTATACACTACTTGAAAGTGACCTTTAACAATTAAACTTTTTTATTTCACATTGCATTTTTTGACCATAGTTAGTTACATGAGATTTTAAATTGTAACATTAAAAAATAAAAGCGAGGAATTGTTTAAAAATAATTAAAATTCGTTTAAAAAAATTTCAATTAGTTCATTTAGGGGGAACTTTGAATAATGATTTTTTTCTCTCATAAGTGGAACATTAGGCATTGTTTTAAATTTAACATTACATGAATCTGTTTTTTTTTTCAAATGTTTATGATATATAATAGTTATCTCAAAATCACTGAATCACTCTTTTAAAATAAAAATTACTTAAAAAATTGCAGGATAATATATTTTAAAAAATTGCAGGATAATATATTTTAGTTATTTGGATTTTACGGTAAAATGGATTTTACGGTAAAATGGATTTTTCGGAAGATGAACCCAAAGTGTTGGTACTTAATTGCAAAATTTGATCTGGAATATTTTACAGTATGGTTGAATTCAGACTGTTTCGATCTACATTAAGCCTCTACTTTAAGCAGTAATTTGATTTGAAAATTTTTACATTTTATGTTTGCGTGAGAAAGGGAGAAGAGAATTTTCAATTTAAATTTTTTAATATATTCTTAGTTTGCATTTATTTCTCCCCAAGAGTTTAAGGCGAAACTTTAACCCTTATACCAGATGAGGTAGAGTACACTTTAGGAAGAGTATTTTCAACATTGAACCATAAATCAGCAAGATTACTGTAAACTCAATAGTGTGCTAAATTGAACCATGTTTAAATAGAAGTTGAACCATATGTGCAGTCAAGTTTAACATGGTTTCATATCCACGATAATACGATTCTTTCGGAGTAATTCTGTTACTCCGAAAGAAGATTGCAGTCAATTTGCTCTATATTATTGTTTAAAAGTTTTTAAATTTCTGAGAGTTTATTGAAGCACTCATTCCATAAAAAAATTATTTAAAAATCTCTTTTCCTCATATTTGCCATCTTTTTTTGGCAAATCTCATAATATCGCGTTCGAATCGGAATTGAAATATTAAAAAAAAAAACATCTCATGAAAATTTTATGCAGTATCAAACTGTTTTATGTCCAAAATAGCATCTTTGAAAGCATTTTCTAAAACATATGAAAAATATAATACTTATAGAGGAAATTAAAATCATTTGTGAAATATAAAAGGAATATTTAATTTTATGTGAAATGCATTGCTATTCATCGCAACAAATTTTTCCGACAACGTTTCTTTTATAACCTTCTATTCAATGTTCTACGACAGCAGCACATACATATTAACTTAAATTTTCCCTGAGGCAGTTGGTTAGTTGCACCTGAGAGATGGTGAAAAGTTCTTTTTTAAACGGCTAGTTTCAGAAGTACATTTCATGTTTACATAATTTTTTCCTCCACGTATTCCAAGGTTTAGGACTAGTAGAAACTCTTAGCTCCTGGCATATATTTTTGAAAAATTAGCTGCCTTTTTCTTATTGCAAGATATATATCTATCGTCTTTAAACAGTAAACATTAGTAGGGTAGGCTCTGTTCTCTTTGTCTTTCTTTGATGTCCATTTTTCCAGTTTTTCTATCTTTTTAGATGTCGATTTGGTTGTGTGGTTTTTAAACTATGATTGACTCACTAATAAGAGATTCCACTAACTCATTACCTTGCAATATGATTAACAGGAGGGGAAGAATATGCCCCTTTGCAATTCTCACTTCGATTTAGTTGGCTGTTTATTTTCGACAAGGGTGAAGCTGACCCCAATTCATCTACTTTTTAGCAAGTAAAACTATAAAAACCTTTGCGAGATCTAAAAAAAAAAAAAGAAGAATGAAGTGATGAACCTTAGACCGCATGTACCTTGGACCAGTGTTGCTATTTGCTGCAGATAGTGGAGAAATTTAGCATTGAGTAGTTAGTACCTGTCACAACTAGTACTATAAGCTGTATTGGTGTATAAGGAGTTCCAAGAATGTGCTTCGGAGCTTTTTATTTTTATTTTTCAGTTGATTAGTAATTCTTTAATTAATTTTTTTTTTGAAAATTAAGCCCTAAAATTTTTAGATTTTAAAATAGAACTGAAGTAGATCTGCATCAAAAAAATAAAATACTATTATCATTACTCTTTAAGCTAAATACCAATTATTTTCTGTTACTTTTATTGGAAATCTATACATCTATACATAATAATAAACGCGGCTGTGTGTGTGTGTGTGTCTGTAATCACAATATATCGCCCCAGAAGCCTCGCCCGGGCACGAAACTCGGCCCATAATTGTGTTTTCACATAATGAAGAAGTATTTTTTTTCTTTTTCAAAAATTTTGATTAGTTATTTAGTTATCAGTCATTTTGTAAGTCTATGCTTTTCGTCTGCTGTTTCGTCTTCAAAGAGCCATATTCAATAAATTATTAAAAAATGCATATACTTTTCCCCACTCTTATAAATGTATGCTAATGCGAACCTCACAATTGAAATATTAATTTTCGACAACTTAAACCAATAATATACGAAGGAATTAATAATTTAATTGTAAAGTTCGCATTAGTTTACATTTATTAAAGTGGAGAAAAGTTTAACTTTCGTATTAAAAATGTGGCAACATATTCGATACGTAAATAGAACGCTTCGCTTTGATATATTTGTCGCTGTTCATAATTGTTATAATAAGTTTTTCTTCTTCTTTCCACGCTCTATTTTTTTTCTGAAGCGAAGACGATAATTTTTATAGCGATATTGTAGTACTTTGTACAACTAAAAATTCTTTTCACAACACTTTAAAAATATTTACTTTATTTTCTTTATATATACAGAGAACAGTCGGCAAAGAATTCGATTAGGTTGAAAAACATTTCGCTAAAAAGGAACGAATTCCAAAAGAAAAAATAAACAACTTAAAGAATAAAAATGCTGATGCCAGCCAATTTTTTGAAAGTTAACTTAGAAATAACAAACCAAACGATGTTAAATAACAAACCAAACTATGTTAACAAAATGACGTAGAAAGCGCAACTAGATCAAAATTATACAAGCACAACTAGATCAAATTATAATACCTGAGTGCTTGACGTAACAGATATAGAAATAGAATTTGATACCATAAAAAATTATATAGAAATAGAAATTGATACCATAAAAAATTTATTCGTTTTCGTGTTCTTTTCATGTATTTAGCATTTTAGTTTTTTTTTCTTAAGCGTTGTAGCTATATAATTTCAAACATCCTCAAGAGCTATAATACATTTGCAGCAGAACTGGATATGAAGACAAAATTGCTGGACAGGAACACTTTAATTGTCCACTAATCTTCAGATTTCCTGCTATGTTTTAAAAAACTTTATTTGTGAAAACCTTCAGCGTGACGGACAGCTGGCCGCCTTAGGCGGCTAGTAATAAAATAAATGAAGGTGTATTTTTATTTTACCTTAAACCAAGTATGTGCAACAGGTCCAATAAGCATAAATATATTTCGCTATGAGTCATAGCACTCATAATGGTACATATAAAAAAATTTATAATGTTAATAAAACTTTAAATTATTGAAATACCTTTCTGATATATAGTAATAAGCATGTAATCCAAAGAATAATATTCAAGGAACCAAGGTGCAACATCATGTTGTATCTTGATCTGATTTTCTTCGCTTAAAAAAAATCGGAAACAAAATTCTGAATTGTGCACTGTAAAAAATTCCAGATTACGATAAAGTGTCTAAAGTTCTTTAAGTGAATCATCCATTTTTACCGTAAATTCATTTCTGCCGTAAAATACTCTACCGTATTTTTTTCAGAAATAATTATTTAATAAGAGTAATTCAGTGATTTTACGGTAATTATTGTAAAAATTACGGTATATCAGATTTTTCATTCCGTAGCATATTCAGATAAAAACAAATTTTACGGTAAAATGTACCGGCACTCTGAATCCCAGTATTTTTTTACTGTAAAATCTGTAGTTTTTTACAGTGTAGGACAAAATTTGTTCATGAAAAAAATATATTAATAGACACCAGTAAAATGTCTTTCCCGCAATTGAGTTATTACTTTGATTTATTACTTATACATTAAAAAAAATATAGAAAAATAATTAGAATTATCCCAAGGTCTAATACTCTCCCCTGCAAATGATGAAAAATATATACTACAATAATGCCTCCAAAATACTACATACTATCAATAATATATACTGCAACATATGCTATAATATAGCAATATATACTATCAGTTACTGCGCATACAATATTTTAGCTTTTTCTTTTGTTAGTATAATGCTTAAAAGTCTGTACCTCATATGACCCCAACACGAAAAAAGAGCGTACTATGTGTCTATATATGATATTTTTTTTAAAAAACACATTATGACCTAACAAGTTGTTAAGTTTTTAAGAGATTTGAAACCCTTCACAGACTTTAATTGCTTGAAACGGTATTTATATATTATTTCATGACTATAAAATTTTAAGTACCTTCAATAAAATAATTTAAAGAACAAGATGCTATAGTTTGGATCTTAAAATTCCGCACGATAAAAAAAATAATAACTGTCTACAAAAAATATTAACAACTTTCTCTTTGAATGCGTCAGGCCTTGATATTGCTAAGTGACAATATCATTTTATACTTTTCAAATAAGTACGTGACGTTTCAATAGCAAAGTATTCTACAACTTGCGTTTTATTGACCATTTGCAACAGTAAGAAAAACGTGAGTATTTTAATAACTTGATGCTTATAAAGCCTAACCTTGAACCCCTTTGTCAACTATTAAATTTCAACAAGCATATCTCTAAAACGATCCGTTAAAACCCGTACCCCTATTGCCTGGTATGATATAACCAACTACGATATCAAAAACGATGAGCATGCGAATTTGGCGGCAACTGTACAGAAGAAATGTCAGAAGGTTACATTTTTGACAAAGCTTTCATTCATTCGAAAGTGATCCATGGGTTAACATGGAAATTAATCAAAATTGCTTTTAAATTGATGAATTCTATTTAAAGTTGCTGAAATTCATTTTCCGGATGTTAAAACCTTGTCTGACACAAATAAATGATTTGTATTACCATATCACGAATTTAGCATTCCGAAGTATTAGAAAATGTCCCCAACGATGACGTGTCAATCTTACGGGTCACGAGCCACCTTATAATTAAAAACTTATAAAATTATCATTATTAGCCACGTGAATATAAAAAAACGCTTATTTTCAAGACTTTGTAGAAAATGGGCGCCTATTTTTACACAATTGAAACATATCGACTGTTATTGCCTATTTGCATAGTATTAAAGCTAGAAAAGTTTTTTAATCAAATAAGTAAATATAATGTTTATTGAAGTTATACTTCTTATGCGACTTCCAACAAGGTTGCGTTAAACGTTTAACGCTACATTTTTATTGGCCGGGAAATCACGTGGTAGGATCCAGTTTTCCCTCATTCATTTCCATATTGTTTTGGTTCTCACTAGCATAAAAATAATAAAAGTCATAAAAGTATTGTTTTTCTATAAATATTTTTTTAGTTTGATTTGATACACATATAATTTAATAGGGTAGTATTTTTTTATTTTCAAATTTAGTGGATAACAATTGGGTATAATATGAAAAAAACACAACTACTTCGATTTAGTAGGAACAACATATGACGCAATGCTAAACGAATGGAATTTAGTTGTTGTTTATTTAGTTATTGTTATTAGTAGTTGTTGTTATTTGTTTTAGTTGTTGTTGTTTATTTAGTTGTATTTAGTTTCAATAACTTTTCTTTATAATGCAATAAAATCTGGCGAGCAGCTGTTTAAACGATCGAACACTTCGTTTGTTTATTTGTGGCTTGAAGTTAGGCTCGCAGAAAATGCCGTTCATGGGTTAAATTTAGTAGGAACAACACAACCGGTGACGCAGGCTATATTATACCCAATTGTAAAAAATGAGTGAAAACAATCCCACGGACAATGCGACGGATTTAAGGTTACGTCAAGGTACGTCTCTTGTGAATATCAATTGATTGTTAGGTTTTCTCTTTTGAAATTACATTATGACGCATTCGCATACATTATTAATACAAATACATTTTCCATGGCGAAACGATGAGGCAACAACAAGCACTTCCACTGGTTCAAGAGGTCCACGAGGGAAAAATGCACAATATTACCGTTATTACAGAGCACGGAAGAGAGCGAAGCAGGAAAAAGAGTCGTTGAATAGAACTAGTGATCCTTCTACGACTGCTGATTCTTCTACAATTAACGTCGCAGGTTACGAAGTTTAACTTCTTCCGTGCGGAGGGACTGCACGCACTGTTTTTTTTTTATTTATATAACTTTTAATTGATCCTAATTGCAGTTTAAAATTTTATTGCTCATTTTTTACACATTATATAAATTCTACACTTGCTACATCTTTTTACAACAAAAAAAAGAAATCGACGAAAGTATGTTTAGTAGATATATGATATAATATTGTTTAAGGAAAACAATTACAAGACGTTTACAAAAATAAAATAATTTTTTTCTGAAATTAAAAGGTATGAAGGAAGATTTTGAAAACTTTAATATTATTTTTTTTATCCTATACAACTTTTTCACGTTACAGAGTTTGTGACAAACAATCTCATAACAGAGATTGTGACAAACAATCTCATTTCAGAGATTGTGACAAACAATCTCCTAACAGAGATTGTGACAAACAATCTCATAACAGAGATTGTGACAAACAATCTCATAACAGAGATTGTGACCAACAATCTCAATACAGAGTTTGTGACAAACAATCTCATTACAGAGATAGTGACAAACAGTCTCATTAAAAAGATTATGACAAACGATCTCATTACTGACAATGGAACATACAATCTCATTGCAGAGATTGTGACATTTTCGGCTCACTCCAAAGATGATATTACTATCTGCGACAAAAAAAATTTAAAAAAACACTAATAATGAAGTTTTTAAACTTCTTCCAAAAATTTTAATTTTTTCAAGTTTATGCTTGTTTACATTTACTGTTTTTTTAATAAAAACTTACCTCAACTATTAAAAACTCACATAATTCCTAAAATATAAAAGACGGCCAAAATCAAAAAATAAAACCAAAGTTCTCTTTTATGAGGAAATGAAGAAGATCATTTATTACCATGCAATGTCAAATTAAACATTTACTTGCTTTGTATTCATTTGCAACCATCTCATATCTAAATGGAAACGGAATAACAACAAAAACGTATTTAAAAGCAGCAAATAAATACATTATCCTTGAAATTTTAGAAGACTTAGCGTTTTGACCTTTCAATTAGAAATCAAGATAAAAACTCTGTAGTAAACATATTATATCAGCGATGCATTCTAATGTAGAAAAAGGGTACGCTTAAGCATTTAAATTTTAAAAAAATACCATCCATTCATCTTTTCCTTCGCATGCGTAAGAAATATTAAGATGTTATCTGTAAGACAGATGAGTCCTGCAAATTGAAATTCGTATCTTAAAATATTAAAATTAATCATGAAGTATATTGAAAATGGAATTTATTGAAAATTTATTGTAAATAGAAACAGAAAGATTTTCTTTTAATTAAAAAAAAATACATGTTATGACTTCTATTTGAATCGTTCTGATACCAGATATGAGACAATACTCAAAACACTTTTAAATTTACTGCAAAATTATTGAATCCCCCTAAAAAAATTTCACCTTCATTGTTGTAGACAACAATTGTCTGCAGACTCAAGTATTTAGTTTAAAGTTCAAGATTTAATCCAGTTTTTCTCTATTCATATTCTTTTCCCTTGTCTTGGAAGATTACTCGACTTCTAATAAATCTATTAAAATGAAAATTGGTAACTATTTTGAGTCTAATATGTCGCTTAAATTTGTTCTACCACGGAAATATTACTAAATATTAAATATTTTATATAATTTTTGGTGTAAGAAATTCTAAATATCGAATGAATTAAGTTTTGTTTTGAACTGAAAAAGTACTTTTTGTATTTCATTTCATTTGAGCTAGCATGGTTTTCAAAGACACATATTTGGCTGTCCATTGAAACTTGTTACAAATCCTTAAAATGATTTTCATGACTATTTTCGAGCGAATCAGACGACATAGTAGTTTGTAGCGTTATATATATGTATATATATATATATATATATATAAATAAATAAATTTTTAAAAAAATACAGTAAAATTTAAGATTTGGAGTCATTTTAAGGTCTCTGGGACATGTGGGAAAATTTTTGAAATTATAAATGCTGTATAATATTATTGCTGTTTAAGTGATAAACCATTATACTTTTAATGATTGTGTGTTTGTCCAAAATAAGAGATGCTTCGTAAGAGTGTAGTAGTAAAGAGATATTCAGGAAAAAAGGAAAGGGCATTTTTTTTAGTTTATTAAGTCCCCATGAGATGAATTTTGAATCTTTTGAATAACTTTTGCAATTTATTATAAACATAAAAACGTAAAAAAATGCATTTTCAATCTCCAATACACATATTATGATTGAATATTTAGAGAGTCGAAGTCTCTTAATCGTTAAATAAAAAATATCTAGATAACGAGCGACAAAATAAGCAAGCAAATTATAAAATGGAGAATCCTTGAGACTTGGGTGTCAGTATCTTCAGTTTTTATTCAGACATAAATTGTCTAATTAATATCGTCCTGAAGTGTTCTATTATATTTTATAATGCTAGAATGAAATGTACTCTTTTTTATATTATTAATTAAATGTTATTGTTTGCAATTTTAGTAATTACTTTAAAATGTTTTCTATGTCACATAACAAAGGGCTTTTTGCAATACAACACTCGGAAATAATAATACACATCTATATATATATATATGCATTTCTCTTACACGGCAACAAAAAAAAGCCTCATTACAACTCCCCGAATGGCACAGCTAGAAAATCGACTAATGATTGCAGCTAAAAATGTCACATGCCAAATCTAGCTGAGATGGCTATAATAGCGATATATAGCGCTTTTAAAAACGGAAACTGAAATAACCAGAGAGAGCATAAGCTAGGCAGAAGTGAGTAGTCTTTGTCGATAGATCTCTATTTTAGTATTTTGTCGAAAGCGCTTTTTTTCACGAATTTATTTGACGATTTTTGATTTATATCACGAATTTATTTGTTTTACTAGAATTTATTTGTTTATGCAGGTTTTTCCATTGCAATTCACTTATTTCAATTTTAATAGACTTAATTATAGCCAAAATTTTAACCTTTTTAAAGAGATATCAGTTTTAGAAATTTTATCTTAAGATTTTATGCTATAGCACATTTCTAATAGGTTTAACGAATTACATGTCATTTATTTGAATTCAAATTTATTTTAAAGACTTAGTATTTACTAAAAAGATGTAATTTTTTTTTTAAAAAAAAGTTGTTATATGGATTTGAATGATTGTTTTGAATTCTTAGAATTTTGTGCATTTGCAATGTACCTAAGTTAGTAGCGAGCGAAGCGAACTTGGTTTGCGAAGCAAACCATATAAAATTACGTAGCAATTTTGGGGGGTTGGCGAGCGTTAGCGATCAGAGGGCGCAGCCCACTAGTTTAATTTATTAAAGAAACCTACCATTCATGCACATTTTCTCTGTTAATTATTAGATTAATAACAATATTTTCCTTATCTGTTCTATTAATATCACTACTGAGCAATAATAATAATAATAATAAATTTTCAGTTTCAGCTATGGTTCGATTTTCAGCTACTGCATTGCGATGTGAAACAGACGAGCCAAGACCAATAAAACTGGAACAAGTTGCAGTTCTGTAAGTATATATGTGGATTAAGCCAATTTTATTTTATTTTTTATATGCTCCCGGAGTAAAAATAAGTCCTACCGAGAAAAATTATAAATGACATAATTTAATACCATTTGACTCCACTTCTAGACTCAATAAACGACTGGATTTGGTATAAAAGTGAATCCACCAGCTTTTGCAAATACGTCTCATCCAGTTGCTCTTTGAAGATTTGCGAATCTAGCAAATTGCGGGTGTGCTGGATTCAAAGTTTCACCCAATGCTGCAGTCATTTTCAAGGTTATCAGTATACAAAGCTTAAGAATCAGTATATTTAAGGTTAGGCCATCGAACCAATGAGATTTTATCTTACTACATGAAAATCTGATCATTGAATTGAAAGTTATTATGGTGTTCAGTTATTTTCTTACTTTGGGAACTGAGCAATAAGAATTTTAATGAAATTTTTTGTTTCTTAATTCTTTATTTCATCTCTTTTTTTTTCTAAAGTATATTTTGAAATCAGATATATATTCAATGATGCTTTTGTGCCACCTTAATATTCAATTTTTTTTTATAGTTGTGCGATTGGTTTCCTAGTGCTTCTTGTTATGGCTGGAACTTCGTTAGAAATTCTCCACCGCTTTCGAACAGGGGAAACAATGAACGATGCAATGTTACAAAATGAAAGTATGTATCTTGCGACATTTTTTTTATTTATTTAAGACAAATGAAATTTTATTATAAGTAAAAAGTAGTTTTTTTTATTTTTGTATATATATATATTTTTTTTTTTGGTTCAGTTGCTATTGGTTAATAAAATAATGCTATGGAAGTGAATTGAACTAGTCGTCTTTCTCAAGTAGCTTGGTCATCCTCACGAACTAGTCTCTTTGTGGCTCCTTACTGCTTGCATGATATAATATTTTAGTTATATAACATTTTAATGATTTATATGAAACAAAACCTTCATGTGCAACTGTATTCGATTTTAAACTAACTTACATAATATTCAGCGAGTAACCCATAATTCTGAAAAGTTTAAGGGAATTGGTCAGAGAATTCTCTGTTTAACGGCGCTCAAATTAATACTACTTGAGAAACGATATGTTGTATGATTTCGGCTGATCCTTTATTTTAGAAAATCTCAGAAGACGACAGTTCTTTGTTTAAAGAAAGAAGTTTTTAGCGTATAAAAAATTTTTATCTGATTGAAGCGTTTTTCTGTAAGGAAATTTTTTGAAGAGAATGTTTGTAATTGGGTTGAGAAAGACGGAGAAGATGACCAGGAATGAAATTTTTACATTTGTGGTGATAATATTTTAACAGCCGAATTAAATTTGCGTGGACAATATAAATTAAAATGACGACGAAGAAGGTGACGTTGAAAATTACGTAATAAATTAGTCATCGTGGCTTTCTTATAATGATGCAACAACTGCTATTGACGTTGCAAGAAAATATATTATCTCACACAATCGAAATGAGATAAGTGCCCGTCAATAATAAAGGTGGCTCATTATTGTTGGGCAGTTCATCAAACAACTAATATTGATATTAATTTGTATCATTTTACTTATTGAACTCTCTTAGCTTTACCTTATGTATGATATTATTAATTTATTTCTGATCATATTAATCATTGAAATATTGCTCAAGTAAATTTTGCTTTTTAGGTTTTTTCGCAAAATTTTTCCTAGCATTTTCTGTTGGAAAAAATACTCGAAAATTATTCTCTTTAGAACCGAGTGACACGCCTATGATAAGCAGCATAAGAGGAATAAAAGTTGTGTCTGCCTGCCTCTACATTGTCGTGTGGACATATGCCACTCCAAATGATTTCCATTTTTTCAAATACCGTAAGCAACAATTTTGGCATTTCAAATTTATTTTATATGCATTCTAAAATTAAACTATATTACCAACTCATTTTATCCGTAAATTTTCATCTTATATTTTTCGTTTGCATTACAACAAAATTCTTATCAATTCTCCAAAAATAACTCCGCGCGATAACATTTGCTCTCTAAACTTATTTTTTTCCAGGAATTTTTAAATTGTATTTGTTATTTTCATTACAGAAAAATTCTCCTTATTCAACAAAAAATAGCTCCAAGCGTAAAATCGGTTCTCTAAAATTAGCCAATGCGTTAAACTTATTTTTAAAGGCATTTGTTGTTTTCATTGCACCAAAATTCTCCTCCATTAACCAAATAACTCCACAAGTAAAATCAGCCCATTTGTAAAACTTATTTTTTCCTGCAATTTTTATCGTGCATTTGTTATATTGCATCTAAATTCTCCTCAATTTAACAAAGATAACATCACGCGTAAAATCAGTCCGTCAAAATTAGCCTATGTGTTAAACTTTTATTTATCGTGAATTTTTATCAAGCAGTTGGTTAAAATTCAATGGATACTTTTACATTACATCAAAATACTCTTCGATTCACTAAAAATAATTAAATAGACGAATTTATTAAAAAGACTAATTGACAATGGAGCCAAAAGTCTCTACTGCAACCAATTCTGCAAATAATTGGTGATTGAATAACGATTAAATAAATAAAAAAATGGAAGAGAATGAGAAACCAGCGAGTGACGTAGTGTGGGTATATCGATCCTAATTGTTTGTTGAAACGTGGCATTTGTTTAAGTTAACAACGTTCTTTCCATTCTATTTCGAGTAAGACAAGCGCGTCAAGTATCAATTTTCTTAAGTGACTCATTCTAAATTCTTTCACAAAGATTCTTTTTCAAAGATTTCAATTCTTTCACTAGATACTAGGAGGCTCCGCCCCCTGCTCGCTAACGCTCGCCAAACCCCGAGAATTGCTACGCAATCCTATGTGGTTCACGCCGTGAACCATGGCTCGCTGCGCTCGCTCGCCAATGAACACAATGTTCTAGCACAAAGACATAATATATTATCATCAAAGACATAGTATTTTATCATCAAAGACATAGTATTCTACTTATGTAGATGAATTCTACCAATGTTCTTATTGGCTTTTAAAAAAGTATATTAGCTATTTAGATTGTACATGGTGAAAAAATCAAAACATTAGCTAAATAAGAAACATATTAGCAAAATAAATTATCAAATATTGCTTCACTAATATTCTGCATTTTAAAGCGTGAAAATTCAATGCATAAATAAACGCGAAATATAAAAAAATTCAATGCATTCAATACAAACACTTAAACGTTTTTTAGACGTTTAGGTAGCTCCCAGTAGAAAAATATCAATTCAACAGCGGCCTTTTAAAGCATTCTCACTTCAATTAATTAATTAATTCCTAATTGAGTTTAAATTAAATATTGTCATGTTTTTAGTGCATGAATCTGAATTGAACAACCTGATAATGCTCACTCTGGTTATTGTTATCTGGTTGCTCACTACGTGCTCTTGCGCGCCGAATCCAATCAATTAAAAATGAAAACTGTTGCCAGCGCGAGAAAAGAAATATCATCGGTTTTATTGATACATACATACATACGTACGCATTAGCGTTTTATATAATAAGATTTACACAGAGACTTAGCACAAAGACAGGTACGAAGCTATGTTGAACATAAACAAACTAATTATGTGTTGAAGTTGCCAGTTCCGCAAAACAAAAATATATCATGTTTACAATAAAATCTAAATCAAATAATAAATCTAAGTTAAGTAAAGGAAGTATACGAGAAATAATTGTACTTCAACTCATTCGATGTGCGATACGGCTCTGTATTTAATTAACTTATCGTTAATTAACATTCTAACTTATGTAAAGAAACTTAGCTCAACTTTAATACGTCATTTTGCTGATGAAGATTAGCTGGCGCGCTGACGTCATAGGTCAGAAGCGTGGGTATAGGAGGTCTTTTTCTTCTTCTTGAAGTGCAAGCACCCAATTGAATCAGCAAATCGACATATTAATAAAAGAGTGAATTACTTTTTAGTTAAATAAAAAAGTATATTAATCTACGATTTGAGATGCAGTAATTGATGAGCGCTAAGTTTTTATCCTGTTGTTTACATGCCCCATCTGTTGTTTACTTACACAATCCCTAAATTCTGACAAATTTATAACGTATTTTCCTTGCTTTAATAAAATTGTTTCCGAACATCAATAAATCTGATATTTTGAACTTAAAGTACCCAGTATTTTGAATAATAAAATGAACGATTGCATTTAAAATCAATTAAAATTTCTAAATATTAAGTTTAAACTTGCAAAAACTAATGAACTATTTCTTTAAAATTTCCAACTATGGCAGTACCAAAAACATTTGTATTAATTATTAGCTACGAAATAAATCCCCCAATAATTCAACTCAAATAAATCATAAGTATTAAGTTTTGAGTAGTACAGTCACTTTGAGAGATCAGTTTAAAATAACGAATACTTAGTTCAGAGTAACCAGATTCAAATGATTCATGATGCACTCATTATTTTTCAAACTCATTTATTTCGAACTTTTTCAAGGGTCTGATATATTTCAAGGGTTGACAAATGATGTTGATATCTATAATTTAATCTAATATCTCCTTACATAAATTTCATATACTTTATATTAAAATTTCAGCATTTATTAAATTAGTTCCATCATATTTCAAATTCTTTTAAACTTGCAAAATTATAAAATAATTAATGGAAATACTTATTGAAAACGAATTAATTTTCTTTTATGATTTGCATCCAATACAGTTTTTTTGAGGAAATTTTTTCTGAATAATTTGACAAAAGTTATAAATCATTTTGTCTGTTTCATATGAGAAATTAAAAATCAAAAATAGAAAGAAATTTATATTAAAATCGTTTAGATGATGTTTTAAAGCAATTTAGTAAAACAGTAAATTCAATTTCACTTCTAAAATATTTCACAGTTAGCAAAAATTTGCTTTCTTAAAAAATTGATAACATACCAGAAATAAAAATACCGAAATGTTTTGTTTAAAGTTAACTATAGTTTATTATTCATTTGTTCGATTTAGTTTAATATTAATTGGTATGATATTTCTCTGAATTTTGATGTACTTCATTAAACAACAGTTAGTAAAAAAAAAAAATTTAACGAATTACACTTAATAGCTTTTGATATAAATATTAATTAATAAGTGCAGACAATATTTAAGCTACGAAATCAGACACAAAAAACGTATTTTCTCTGAATAAACATACCTTTTTTTCAACGGATTCAGATTTTCGACCCACAAAATAATGGGGGTAGCTGCAATCTGGGAACCGAAATTTGGTCCCCATAACTTGGTCAGGAGGACGATCCAAAGTTTGGTCCCCCCTAATGTTAATTTTATTTTTTGCGTATTTCGCCATATCTCTAGAACTTTTAAAGCAAATTGAAAAATCTTTGCACAAATTATCAAAATAAGTGTGTGATAGTAAAATTTTTTCTGAAAACACGTGAAATCATGAATATGTAAACCAAAAAGCTTTAAATGTAAAAGATTCACATTTCATTGTTAGTAATATAAAAATATTTCATATTAGGTAAAATCCAAATAACATTTTTGTAAAAAATATGTTTAAAAAATATCTCCCTTTATATCCTTTAAGGCTATTTAGATTAGAGTTTGTTTTAATGCTAAAGTATATTGTAAAAAATGATTGGAGCAGTCATGATTGATGTAAATTATACTACAAATCAAACATTATTTTCATATTCCAGGAAGTGCTTTTCAATTTTTCAAGTTCTTTGAAGAATGGTGGTTTACAATCTTTGCAAACGCCTCAGCTGGAGTAGATTCCCTATTTTTTATTGCGTAAGTATTATAAAAAGATATGATAAAAATACTTAAAATGCTATAAGCATTACAACATTTAAAGCGTGTTATTTTTTTTTATTATTATTTTTCGTCAGTTTAATTGAAAAGTTTTTTCAGTAAGAGAAAATTTTGATAAAAATCAACATTCTACTCAAATTTTTCAAATATACGTGTGGGAAAAGATATATAAATAACAAATTAACTTGTTCAATATAATAAAAGTCTTCTTTTAGCGTTACGAAATGTATGATACAATCATTAACAATGCACACTAAGTAAATTTTGACTATATGATCTATATACTGACATGCAATCTCCATGTTAGACCGTGCCTTGTTAATTAATTAACTGTGAATTGTAAATAATGAACTATATTTTAATTTACGAAATAAAAACATATAAACATATAATACTTGAACAAACATAACTTTTTTTCTGTTTTTGTCCATGAAATATATTTTTCACCTAATTTATAGTCAGGGAAGTAAATAAAAGCGTTCCTTAATGCTAATTTTTCTATAAGTTTATATTTGCCACCTGGAGCAAATTAAAAACTTCAGCGAATAATTATTAAATTTAATTACCCAAACAGATTGACGTGCTAAACTATCAAATATCCATATATTAACTACAGTCTTTCTCTAAACTGATACTGGAGTGAAACAACGTCGTCTCACTTTCAATATTTTTAAAATTTTGGAGAATAAAAAAAAGTGGTGGAAAAAAAAATTCCCGTTTTTAATCAATTTTCAAATAAAAAACATAATTAATATATTCATTTAATATTAATTAATTTAGTTTTCTAGCCATAATTATTTAAAAGTAAAGTACTTAACTTTGAAACATTTTGGATCAAATTACAGGGAAAAGTACCGGGAACGGGTACTTTTATCTGGTACTTTTTATCGTAAAATCCATTTTTACAGAAATATGTTACGGAACAATAAAAAATCTAATAAGCCGTCATTTTTACAGAAATAATTATCTTAAAACCTCTAAATCACTCTAAATAATTCTAATTAAATAAATATTACTGCAAAAATGACGATATAATATTTACGGTCTCAATGGATTTTACGGATGATGCACAAAAAACGCCGGTACGTACTTTATACTGTCATTTTTATTAAAAATTTTAAACAGTGTATTACATTATCGTACATTTCTAGCCGTTTTTCCCCCTTTAAATGTTTTGCTTATGTGACTTGTCATCGTTTATTTAACAAACCAATTAATTAAAATAATCTTCTAAATCAATCTAATTTATATTTACAGAGGATTGCAAGTTACCTATAGATTATGGTGGAAAAGCCAGAACCGTAATATCAACATAAATATTCCGAAATTCATTTTGAAATGGTATATCAGGTAAAACGTGTATCTTTCACTCAAAGGTATATATCTTACATAAAATTAATAATATCAGCTGGAATATACGTCGTTATGCAGACATTTGTATACTTTTCAAAAACAGTTTGTAATTTTAGTTTCAAAACTTAATTCCTCATTAAATTCCTAATTTTTTTCACTGGGGAAAAAAATTTGTTACAATTATACAATTACTTGATGTTGCCTGATGGGCGTGCGATACAAATACTTTATCTTGACAAATCTAAAGTAAGGTTTGCTTTTAAAACTACACATTTTTTAAATGACATATTTAGTCTATTTTTTTATTGAAATGTATAAGTTTAGAAATTTTATATGTAACACGAGGTCGCATAAATGTTGCGACAAACTTTTAGGGGAGTTAAGGCCATAATCAGGATTAAAACTGTATAGGAAACCATGCCGGAAATGTCGTCATATGCCGCTAGGGGTGCTTCCTTATTATAAACTCTTTCTTCTTTTGCTTCTGAACATAACAAAATTAGGAAGCTCTCCTAGCCATAGACGATGGTTTTTCCAGGCATGGCTTCCGATGCAATTTTAATCCTAATGAGATATAATAATTCGTTTATGTGACCCACTGTTATATACGACGTTATTAAACTTGAACATTTCAGCCAAAAAAATACTATAAAAATGTCATTTAAAAAAATAATAAATAAAGACTGTAACTCAGAGTGAAATATGGAAACCGCATTTCCTGTTCCAATTCAGTTAAAATGAATTGAAGGTTAGAAATACAATAAATAAACAACAAAATATTGAAGGACATGAAATTCCCAGAAATAATAAGGATATATAAATACGATAACAAAAATCATAATAGCTGATTTTTTTAAAATATACATATATATTAACGAACAATAAAAAACAAAGCGTAAACAATAATAAATAGACAATAGTTTGTTTATTTACGTGTAAAAGAAAGTTTTGCTTGATTAACAATGCTTTCATGCTTAAAGCGAAACTCATAGCTTTCTCCACAAAAAAAAGTGCAACAGCATGTACCTTATTAATGTCTCAGTCATTCTTGTCTGTATACTAAGATAAGCACACAAAGAAAAAAAATTCTGGTAAAATACCGTACTGCATAGTAATGACATTTCTGGTGAAAAACACCATTATTCCGGTTAATAAAACCAAAATATGCGGTATTTAAACCATTCATTCAATAATTTTTCCATTGATATGATAATTGTTCATTGATTGAAATTCTGGTTTTCAAAATTATAGTTTCTTTTAAAATTATAGTTCCTTCCGAAATTTAAATCACACATTTAGTAAAAAATGAAAAACTGAAAAGTAAACTTGACCGAATAAATGGCTTTTATGCCACGCATTAAGGTATCATGATAAAATAACCAAATTTTATCACATTTAATAAAACCAGATTTTATAATTAATTTTACCATTACTGAAGTGCTTCAGCAAAAATTAAAAAGCTTTTAGAGTTCCCATGCAATCAGAAACACTGTAAATTTAATCATATGCCTGAATTTTTTAACAAACTTTTTTTCCCTTTTTCACGTTTAACCAAAGTATCGCACGTTATGCTGTTGCCTTAATACCGTGCCAACAGTTTTATCGTGGACCACAGTTAGACTGTGTTGTAAAATCTTTAGTCCGTAATCGTAAATTAAACCTTTTTTAACTTAATCACATAATACTGCAATTCAATATGAACCGAAACATGGCTTAATTTAACATCTTATTAAAGACAGCAAATTAGCCAGTGACGACTGATTTTTATGAGAATGCATAATTCTAAGCCAACGAATCAAAGAAGAATGTTTTGAAACTAAACTTACATCATCAACTATTCAATAGAAAACAATAAATGCAATAAAAGCTACCAACATGTGCTGAAAATTACATTTTTATTTCATACAAATAAAATTCATAATGTATAAGTTATCAGTAAAAGTGTTTAATGCAAGTTTTATGCAACTGTAATGCAATGTTTATGGAAAACGAAATAGTAAAATTTTTGGTGACTTATTCTGAAATAAAATGTAGATCAGTTTAAACAGATAAGTCGATAGATTAAATATGTCATAATAGATCTTTCTCTTTTAGTGCAATTATTCTTAGGAAGAAGCAATAAATCAAAATCCATGTTGTTGTAATATATGTAAGCATACATTTTTCAAAACACATGTTTTTCAAAATGGAACCGAATTTAAAAATGTTTCCACGTCCAACAGAATATAAGATCGCAAATAAAAAAATTTCCGAAACTTTTTATCTTGGCCTTTCAAAATATTTGAACAAATTTTTATGATGAAAGTCAGTATATCAGTCAATAAGTCGAAGGTATATTAGTCTTCAAGATAAAAAGAAAAATAATAATAACTGTACAATGTCAGTAAAACTAGTCCGAGAAAATATTAAAATACTATAAATTAAAACTAATTAATATTAATCAGATAAAATTTTAATGAAAACACATTAAATTAGTTATAAAAAAATTATGTTGATGGAAATTTTTTTCTCCTGTAGATTTACATTGTCACAGGTGATAGTGATCGGATTACTTATGTGTTTACCTTTGTTGGGATATGGACCCATATGGGGAGATGTTGTGGCTCCCGTAATAGAAAACTGCAAGCAAAGATGGTGGATGAATATTCTAGCAATCAACAACTTCTTTTCATCAGATATAACAGTACGCATGTTTACTTATTCACTGTAAATTGGAATAACAATAATTACGAATTTTTAATTTTCATGAAGAAAAAAAATTAAACCCTATTTGTCTTTAAGCAACAGTTAAATTTACCTCCAAACTTAAAAAAGAATAATAAATAAGTAAAAAGACGTGGATATTAAGCCCGGACTATATGGAAGAATTTACCCCGACCCGCCCTTAATTAGGGCATACGGGTAAATGTTTATTAAAATAAAAAAAAATCCAGAAAACAGTTCAAACATAAAATACACATCAGACATGGCAACAGCCCATGAACATGACGGGCGTAGAGCAGCTAAAATCATGTAAGGTGATAAACATTTAAAACAGCAAAATATTAAAAGTGTCAATTAAAAGAATAATTTAAAAGAACAATTTAAAAGATAAACGTGCAAAATTTACAAAAGAACAATATTGTAAAACATTTAAAAACAGTACTTTAAAACCAATTAAATAGTACAAAAGTAAATATCAATAAAATTGGAGCAAGTAAAAGAAGAAGAGTTTATAAAAGACGTAGTAAAAAAAAAATGAGACACCCAAGCTGGAAGGAACAAGTTCCGAAACATTGAAGACCGTCCCCCAATACATCCTCTAAAGTTTGTTTAATAATCTTTTTTATGATATTTCTACAAGTCAGGTTAGCATAGCATTGATGTTGGCCAATATTATTAAAGTTATTGCCCCGGATTGTCTGGAATTGAGAACAGTTCATTAACAAGTGATCAATAGATTGAGAAGCCCGGACTATAGATGGGAATTTGTCCATGTCTCAACGTTTTCCCATTGTACAATAGAGGAAAAACTGTTCCATTTTTACAAGTAGATTAACGAGCATTCAAATGAGTTTTAGCTTACTTACTCAACTTTGGAAAAGTAATGAAGCTTACTTCACCATATATTATTTAAGATTATTAACACGTCTTAATCTGAATTTTTTATATATATCTAATGTTTAATCCGATATCTAATATCGAGTATCTAAACGTAATACTTTCTTTCTTAGTGTATAATTATGAGGTTTTTTTTTCAACCATTAAATTGTAATTCATGAAAATTTTCATGAATAAGACAGTGCGAAATACCGAGACAGAGAAAAAGACTTAATTGGATGAATTTTAGAGGGTCAATATCTTGTAATTTATCTATGTTTTTCAACATATAAGCTTGCTCTTGTGGAAATATCACGAGCAAAACTCGCGTATTCTAAGCTTTTTTTATTATATTTGATAAGAAACCAAGCTATTGATTTATTACTTCTCAATTTTTTTTTAAGAAAAACCATTTTAATTTATTTCTAAATGGATTTTCATTGATCCCTCAATTCTGAAGGAATCAATTTTTAATTTGATTTTGATAAACACTTTCCTTTTTGAAAGAAAAGAATCCTTGTTTTTAGTAATTTATATATTGTTTTTTATTGATTCTACAATTCTCAAATTTAAGAATCAATGAATTAGATTCATTTTTAAATTGATCTTTCTGTGTTTGCAATTAAAAAACTAATACAGAATGATGATCCATTTCTAAATTAATCTTTTAATGAAAATAATTTATAATTAAAATATTACCTCGATTCATATCTCATAAAGTTTTTAATTCTCAAGAATGAAACCCAATCACCAGATCAATTTTTAGATTGTGTGTCAAGCACATTTTAAAGAGAATATGAAATGAAATTTTTAAGAAAAATTGACATAAAGAAAATTTAAGCGCTGAAACATGCAGCGAAAGGTAAATGTTAAACATATCTAAATAATTTTACATACTCATTTTGTAACACGCGTGTATTTAATTAAAGCAAATATGTGTTTTGAATTATTAATTTATTGTCTTGAAAAAATGCTTCTGCCAGATAATTATTACTGATAAGGCTGATTTTGAATGTGTTAAGAAGTTTCTTTTAATTTTAGTGTCTACCGCACACCTGGTTAATATGTTGCATGATGCACTTATTCATTGTAGCTCCTGTAATATTTTTAATTCTTAACAAGTAAGTATTACTTTCAAAAAATAAATTTGCTGTAATTTATGTTAAAAAATAATGCGAAATGCAGAAAGAAGCTTAAAATATTATGCCTATCATAAATAATTTTTAAATTGAAATTACAAAGCAATATAGGAAAAGAAATGTTTGTAGTAAATATCTCTGATTTTAGTAAACACATGATATGATTAAAATGAGATTAGATTGAGATGAGATTAAAATCACAAAAAATCAATTTCTCTTGGATAAAACTCAAAGACGTTACCTTTCATCAATCGGGCAAAATAGAGGGGGGGAACTAGGCTCTGATTATTTTAATACCATTTCTGTTCTGATTAACATCGTAAATGATTTGTCAGGTTTTTATAACATTTTTGTTTATCACTTAAATTTTTAGGTAAATCACTATAGTTATGACCTTTATGGGAAATAAAAAAATTATAATGTCTGTTAATAAGATCAAAATATATGATATTTAAACCATTCATATGGTAATTATTCTGTTCATACGGTAATGATTTACCGGAAATTCTTGTCTTGAAAATTACGGTTTTTATTACCACACATTTAGTAAAAAATATAAACTTAAAAGTAAATTTAGCCAAATAAATTTGAATGCTAAACTCTAATATGCCTCTGCCATACTCTAATTCTTCAAGATAAAATTACTAAATTTAACCATATTTAATACATTTTATCACTTATTATAAAACCATATTTAAGTGTTAATTTTACAAAAATTGCTTCGATGAAAAATAAAGAGCAAAAATAAGAACTTTTATTTAATTTATTGCACCTATTAGAGCCATAAAATAGTTTTTGATATAGCTACCTTTGTTTAGAAGGTTAATTCTTTCTAATTTTTAATGATTAAAGTTTGATATAGAATTTAAAATATTGTGACTCAAGTTCCGCAACTTTTAATATTTATATTGATTTTACCATAAGATGTACAAAAAACAAAACATATAATTTTTAAGTTATTAAAATTTCTGTAAGTTTTTAAAAGTTCCTTTCTATAAGCGGAAATAAAATCTTTTATCTTTTATTCAATTTACTGCACCCATTTGTGCCATAAATTCATGTCGTAAAATGTGACTAGCTTTGTTTAGAATGTTCTTAATATTTTTTAATGATTAAAGTTTGATGCATAATTTAAAATATTGTGACTTAAGTCACACAACTTTTAATATTTATATTGATTTTATCATAAAATGAACTAAAAAGAATGCGAATAATATTATTTCATTGATAGTATCTGATGATATGTTAACGAAATATTTATCATATGATACGTGAATTAACCATATAAAAACAATATTTATGAACTATAAATTATTATCAGACTATATTTTAAAATGAAAGTAGTTGTACATTATGATCATTTCAATTTTTATGTCGTTATATTCTTCTTCTGTTTAGACTAATTTTATAACAACAGGAAATCTTCGTTCTTTGCCTTTATCATAAGTCGCCTTTCTAAAGTTTTTTCCTGAAAGACTAAAAATTAAAACAATTAAAATTTTGTTTCTAAAATTTGACGTTTATATTTGTTTATAAATTTAAACAATTACTACATTTTAATTTATTTTTAATTAGATCGACTCCTATTGGAATCTTCGTAAATGTGATGCTAATTTTGGGAAGCGGTGCTGCCATTGCCATAGTCACACTCATGAATGAATTTCCTCCAGCACCAGCCTTCTACTTCCTGAGTTTCATGTAAAATTTCATTTTTAATAACATACTATTAGTATAAGATGCTCTACACCGTAAAAAAGTCCGGTTCAAATTACGGTAAAATCTTACGGAACAAAATATCTGATATAGCGTAATTTTTACAGAAATATTTACTGTAATACTGAGTAGCAGTAATATTTACTGTAAAATCACTGAATTACTGTAATTAATTAAATATTATTGTAAAAATTACGGTGTAATATTTTACGGTAGTCCTTTCAACCGTAATTTGATGCGGAACTTTTTACAGTGTATTCAAAATGTGTTGTCATCTTATAAGTCAGCTACCTTTTAGTGAAATAAAATTCCGTTATTGAAGTGATATGAGTTTTTCAACTCTAGAGAAGGGATGCTGGTTGTATACGTGGTCAATAATGAAGAAGATTGTATTGTTGTGGCAACGTAAGTCAGAACTTCCGAGCTGCAAAGGAATGTATGTAAGTCATTTTCTCGGCGAAAGGTAATTCGTAGCTTTGAAAGACTAGATTGTCTTATAAAGTGTCTCTATAAATGTTTCTTACTTACAGCGCTAAAAACAAATTCTAAAGCCGGAATGAATCTATAAAACTTTCGAGGCGTCCTAATTGAATCTGCGATTTTAGGAACAAATACAATTCTGCTTCAAACACAATTTTTGAATATTCACAAGAAGACTATAAAAAATTCCGGATCAAATTACGGTAAAAAAGTACTGGCACCTTGAATGCAGCATTCATAAAATCCCTTTTACCATAAAATCCATATTTACTGTAAAATTTTACACCTTAATTTTTACAATTATCTCTATTATATAAAACGCTAATACGTACGTATGTATGTATCAATAAAACCGATGATATTTCTTTTCTCGCGCTGGCAACAGTTTTCAATTTTAATTGATTGGATTCGGCGCGCAAGAGCACGTAGTGAGCAACCAGATAACAATAACCAGAGTGAGCATTATCACGTTGTTCAATTCAGATTCATGCACTAAAAACATGACAATATTTAATTTAAACTCAATTAGGAATTAATTAATTAATTGAAGTGAGAATGCTTTAACAGGCCGCTGTTGAATTGATATTTTTCTACTGGGAGCTACCTAAACGTCTAAAAAACGTTTAAGTGTTTGTATTGGATGCATTGAATTTTTTTTATATTTCGCGTTTATTTACGCATTGAATTTTCACGCTTTAAAATGCAGAATATTAGTGAAGCAATATTTGATAATTTATTTTGCTAATATGTTTCTTATTTAGCTAATGTTTTGATTTTTTCACCATGTACAATCTAAATAGCTAATATACTTTTTTTAAAAGCCAATAAGAACATTGATAGAATTCTTATACATAAGTACAATACTATGTCTTTGATGATAAAATACTATGTCTTTGATGATAAAATACTATGTCTTTGATGATAAAATACTATGTCTTTGATGATAATATATTATGTCTTTGTGCTAGAACATTGTGTTCATTGGCGAGCGAGCGCAGCAAGCCATGGTTCACGGCGTGAACTACATAGGATTGCGTAGCAATTCTCGGGGGTTGGCGAGCGTTAGCGAGCAGGGGGCGGAGCCTCCTAGTATTTATTTAATTTCAGTAATTTTATTGTAAATACTACTGTAAAAAGTACAGGCACCTTGAGTACCGGTACTTTTAATCGTAATTTGATTCAGAAATTTTTACGCTGTGAAACTTACTTCAAAGAGATCGATGATTTTAAAATTCAATAATAAATAGCCTGTATCTTCTAATCATCTTAAATACACTTATTTTCAATTTATTTTTTGTACCTTTTTTATATATGTTCAAGCTCACCCTTTAAAGTTTAATGTTTCCCTTCTTCGTAAGGAGACGTTGTTAAGCTTATTTTTTTTTTAGCAGAAATGAGTCAGACTTGCTCCCACCATATGTAACAGATACGTGTCCGTCCAACTACTACGGTGTTTATTATGTTTTTCGTTATAAATTATTTGTTTTATACAAGCTGCTACCTCATATTTTGGTCCTTCTTGCGAAACATATCGAACGTAATTTGTGGATAACGCAACTTACAATCAGCAAATAAAAAATTCCCGCGATCGAAACAATCACATAACAACGCTCTCTTGCGGAGGAGGGGAACATTAAACTTTTAAGGGTGAGCTTGAACAATACAATTCATACAAAAATTTTCCAGCAATTTCTTTTTCTTAATAAAAATAAAACATGTGTATTTAATATAAATATTTTTACAGTAACATCAAAACAGTGTGGGAAAAATTATTCATCCAAGCATATGACCATGTAGGTTCCTTTTGCATAGGAATTCTTTTAGGATTTTTCTTCAACAAATATGAAAAGGTTCAGCTTAAAAAGGTAAATGCTTCATTTCATTTTAAATGCAATGTTATGTAAATAAATTATTAAAATAATATAACACATTATAATTTCTAAAAATATAATAGTTTATTTCACATATAGCATATTTAATAGCAAAAATTTCTCATTTAACCAATTCTTCATAAAGAAGTTCTTGCAGTTTCAGAAAAAAGTAAAACTGAATTCGAAAATAAAATAAAATCCAAGATAATAAATTACAAGATGAATAATAAATAAAATACGACATGAATGCAGAAAAAAAGTGGAGAATTGAAATGAAAAATGTCTAGTTATTTCCAAAAAAAACATGAATTATGCATAGAATTTGCTCTTTAATGCCGAATACCGTCTAAAAGTGAAGAAAAAAATGCGTTGCAATTAATAAAACATTTTCCATATGGCTTAGGGATTCTACACTTTTTTACATTCTGTAGAAAACCGGTAACAAATAGGTCTCCTTATGATAGTTTTTTGAATAAAAGCATTTGTATGTTTCTGGAATGAACTTCCTTTAAATAACAGCCTTATCATGATATTTTTTCATACTTTGACTAAAAAACATTAATCATTATATAAAATACTTACGTACTACATATAATGCTAAAGTATATAATAATTCTTATACATTTCATTCTAAAAACGTTTGGCAAGTACAGAAGTATTTATACAATGCAATGTATTTTGTAGAAAGCCGAATTTTCATACGTTACAATTAAAAAGATATTACGCTTTTTCTTTCTTTTTTTTAAAATAAAATTATACAATTTCAGTGTTTGCGCTTATTTATGAAGAAAAAATAATTACTGAAAAGTTAAAATAACAACTGAGTGACAATCTAAAAACAATTTAATCAATTTTCTTCTTTTTTTCCGTGGTGTTATGGTGCACAATTTTTCTCGCGGGTTTTCTGAAATTTCTAATCAATGAGTTTCTTATGTATGTTTAAAGTCAAAATTGCACTAAAAGTCAATTTAAAAAAAAAATAATACATAATTTTAAATCTTACAAGTCAAATTTTTAAAATTCGCGAAAAAAATTTTTTTATTAAGTATGCTAGAAAAATAAAGGATTAAATTAAAAATCAGTTCACTAGTTTCACAGAAAAACAAGAAAGTTGAAATTCTACAAAACACATGAACTTTGTGACTATGTCCAATTTCATGCCATCAAAATGTGCTAGAGGCGTGTCCTATTGGTTTGATTTAGATAGTCAAATAAAAATTTTATTTAGAAATACAAACGCGAAAATTTTCATAGTTGCACCCAATTCAAAATAAATAAATATTCTAATAGTATATTAAACGTATTGATTATTAAAAATACTTTATATAATTAGCATGTATTAAAAATTAAATTATAAAAGCACTTGTTTGAAGATATAATTATTTTTTTATATGAAGTTTAAAACACCGGAACACAGTCTTGAGTCGGCCTAATATTTTTTTCTCCGCTACATTACAGAAACTAGTTGTTTTCGGCTGGTGCAGTGCCATCATTTGCAATTTGGCTGTCATGTGCGGTCTCTATGGATACAGACATGGAGAACCTATGGAAATCACTCTATCAGCCATCTATGCAGCTGTACATAGAGTTGTATGGTCTGTTGGAATTGCTTGGATCGTTTTTGCTTGCGCTTATGGTTATGGAGGTAAAGTTATTAATATTTTCACTTGCATACATGTTTAAAAAAATATCGAATACGAAAGTCGTTTACAATCTACGAGAACAGCCGTTTTAAACGATTCGAGGAGGTTATAACCTCAAATATGCTAGCAGACGATATTTTAAGTTACGAAATCAGACACAAAAGCGTACTTTCGCTGAATAAACATACTTTTTTTATGCATTCAAATTTCTAACCCCTAAATAAGGGGCAATGCCGCAATCAGGGGAATATGGTCCCAATAGTTTGGTCAAGAGAAAGATTCAAAGTTTGGTTCTCTTAATATTATTTTACTTTTTGCTTCTTTCGCAATATCTTGAGAATTAAGTGAATCGGAAACTTTTGGCACACATTATAAAATTCGTTTATCTAAAGATAGAAAATAATTTTCAATAATTATTTAGTAATTTTGTCATTTTATTTAATATCAGTCGAAAGTATTTTGAATCATAAGGTATACAAGTTTCCACATTATTTAAAAGGGTACAATTTTATAAATCAGAATACAAAATTTAAACATTGCCGATTGAATAATTCGTAATAATTTTAAAGAAGTCGTATAGTTAAAATTTGATTTCTAAAGAATTATTCCACCGACTTCGTAGAAAATTTGTAAAGTTACATCTTTTAAAATAATCCTTAACATCCCTTAAATAATCCATAAAACTGCATCCTTTAAAATGATGTAAAAATTTGTATATCTTACAGTTCAATATTTTATGACTATTAATAAATAAAATGATACAAAATACGAAAATAAAAATAGTTACTAAGAATTATTTTTTGCATGGAATTACTATTGGATAAACAAATTTTATAATTGTGTGCAAACATTTTTTAAATCTCTGAAAAATTTCTCAAATTATGGCGAAATACGCATAATGTAAAAGTAACATAAAAAGGTCCAAACTAAACTATTGGGACCATATTTCTCACATTGGGACCATATTTCTCACATGCACGTACACAATATTTGTTATTCTTGGTTAATCGTCAATTTTACGTAAGTTATCTCAATAAAAACAAATTGAAATGGTATGTTGGTGATTTTCTTCTAAAAACTGATGTAAAAAGTTTGAACACAAGGAACTTATTATTTTTTTCTTGACCAGAAGTGACTTCTGCTGTCTATTAACAGTATTTTTCATTCATTTTAACCTATAAAAAATCAGTTGATAGCTCAAAAATCAATTTTCTTTCACAAGATTAAATTTTACATTGATCAAAATGAATGAAGAGAACAGTTACCGGATAGTACATGCAAAATTATTTGAGAGAATTCCTTTCCAAATAGGATTTTAGTAAAAACATTAATATCGATTTTATAAAAAATCCTGATGTGATTGGGGAAAATGAAGGTCATTTTCAAAATCAGCACATCAAATAACATATAAATCAACAATAACTTCTCTTGTATTTTTCAAAAAGGCTTGTGTAATTAGATCAAAAGTTATTCAAGGTGGTCCGTTTTTTTTTTTTTTTCTTTCTTCTATACTGTGCATGTTTTTTGTATAATTATGCTTTACATAAAATTGATATTGTTTACAGGTTTTGTAAACAGTATTTTATCATGGAAATTGTTCATTCCCTTTGAAAGATTAGCTAATCTGATATACCTCCTGCACCCTCTGATCTTATTTCTGCATGAAGGACAACTCAGAGAAAGAATGTACATGGCTCATTTAGATCAGGCAAGTAGTACATTTTCATAAAAACAAACATATATTTAAGTTTAAAGTTTTATTGAAAAATAATGTCCTCAAAACTAAAAGTAGAATTTCACCTGGCAATAAAATCATGAGAGTGGCAACAGAACTTAAAGTTCAATTGTGTTAATTGTTTCCAAGACGCATTAGAGCACCCAATAGCAGAACAACTGCCGCCTCTTTAAAACAAATTTCTCGAAATCAAAAACAAGTAATTACGTTAAAAAATAAGTCAAAAGATGATGTAAACTAAAAAATCAATACAAGCAAATTTTCCACAGGAACTTCAATAGTGGGGATAAGCCGGAATCTAAGTATTCAATTATAAGAATTTGAAAAATTTTCAATTATAAGAACAATACATTGATCGTATTCAGTGGGATAATTCGGCAACGATTACTAAATGCTTTTATAAATAAGTACGTAAGTAATAAATGCAAAAATAAAATAGCTAAATTTAATATTATACTATTATGTTGTTATAAGGAAAATGTATAATTTTCTCGATTCTAATTAATGTCATTACCCACATCAGGATTCAATTATATGTTAAAACTTTAAAATTATTTATATTGCATTGCTAAATTATTGGTTTTAAGAGTTAGTTAAAAAATAAAATGGAAATTTAGAAGAACTGTGCACAAAAGTTTTAATTGAATGCGACACAGAGATTCGCATGCATTCAAATAGAAACATGATTTACAACAAAATACACACGCACACTTGACACGAAAGCTCTTTTTCAGAGAAAATGGCACATCACTATTTCATTAGAAAAATGTCGAAGAAACATTACAAAAATTGGAATATATCAAGATATAGGGGGTATCGACTTTTCATGCTGCCAATGATGTTGTCACACACTGAAATGGGAAGCAAAGACTAGACATTAAATTGCCCTTTTTCTAGCTTATCACATATAACAAGCGGAGAGGAAAACTCAAAGCAGCTAATTATTTGCAAAAGTAATACGAATTATTTTAATACCGGATTTAAGTCTAGAGATATGGCTGGCTAAGTCGTTCAAGAAATCAAAGCAACTGAATCCTTTAAAAAGGGAAGACATGGTTCCAAAAGCACATGTTAAAAAACTCATGGTAGCAACAGAGCGTCTGCTAAAGACATCCACTTTATTCACACTTTTTTTTTTTCAAATTGGAAAAATTTAACACTAAAAAGTAGGCTAAAATAGAGTAAGGAACTTATGGCTTCTTCAAAATTCTATGATTAGAATAAAAATAATCAACACAATATGGTATAACATATTTTTGGTATTGTAAATCCAAAACATTTTATAAAAATGTTCTGGCTCAAACATTAATTTGAAACCAAATAGATTGGAATAAATAAACAGAGCTAATTAAATACCACATTCTTGGGTATAATTCTGATTGCAGAGCTCTTTTCCTTTATTACTCCTACCTAAATAAAAATTAGGATAGCATTGAGATATAAAGATAGCAATGCAATTAACCACGGAAGTATATTCTTTTCAGAAATCCTCACATTCCAATCCACCTTATTGAAAAGCAACATATTTCAACAATAATTATTAAAGACTGTTATAATTCATCTTGTTTTTCACAAATATAATGTAAGAAACTTGATATTGCTTTCCCCATTCTCTTTCAGGCGATGTATGCTACAGCTTGTATCGTCTTCACAGTAGCCATAGCATGTATTTGCTATGTTACATGCGTTGCTCCATTTCTTTACTTTGAAAAATACATGTGGTACTACACTTCGAAACCAAAATGCAGCATTGAATCTAATGGAAAGCCTATCACAAAAATCAAAGAAGGTTTGCCATCCAATAATATTGATATCTGTCAAGAAAAATTTGAATATTTTAGGAACTCCATCAGAGTTCATGGAAGACAAGAAAAAATATTTAAGACTTAAAAGTAAATTGAAACAAACAATTTCTTTGTATATAGTGTACATATTCATGTATCATCCTTCGATTAAAAACAATTTACATCATTAACTGATTTGTTACATATTTCAATGCATGTTCATAAATTTCCTAACTTGTGTACTTAATATATGATGTTTGGTTTCAAAAGCAATTCAGTTTAATTTCAGAAGATGAAAAAAAATTTCTCTTTAGGACATCTTAACTAAAAGAAACAATGAAAAAATAGATTTTTAAAAATTAACGTCAAAGTTTCATACAGTAACTTCCCATTAAGGTGTGTCTTGGATTTTTTTTTAAACGAATCTCCATTAAACAAGAGCATGTTTTGGATATCTGCCATTACAAAATCGTAATTAATGTTAAGAGCAACGCCTAATACTCATCCTCTAATAAGTATGAATGATATCCATGATACGTTTATTAAAATCTAAGAGAGGAGGGAAGCTTTTTCTTTCATCCTAAGCAATTTTTGAGCTATTGCAGTTATATTTCCTCCAACAATCCCAATAAGAAACTTTATGAAAATGTTCATTGTATTATAAATGGCGCTTTCAAACTTATATATATATTAAAAAAAAAAGATTTTAAGAAAGAAGAAAAAAACAATTCCTACAACCTTAAGAAAATTTTGAACCATATCAGTTAGATTTTCACCTACAGTTGCAATAAGACATCTTATTAAAATGTTCGTTGCATTATGAATAGCATTGTGAATAACTTTTTTTAAAAAATAAAAAAATAGAAGCAAAAAAAAGCTTTAGAGGATTAAAAAAAAGCACATTTAATCTTTAAACATCATAAAATAGTACTCCTATTGTTATTGAAGCCCTTCTTAGTCAGAGAGTGTTAAATCCTCTTGCAGGAGATTATTGAGGAACATAACAACCACCCTTTTTGATAATATAATCATCAAATGCAATTTTTTTTTAAATGATTGCTTCTCTTCAGGTCTGAGTGCTTTTTGAAAATATTTAATTAATCGATAGCTCGACAAATGGCTTCTCACTCAAACCCTCTTATCTAATTTTACGTTCAAATAAGCCAACTTTATGCAAGGCCACTATTTTTTTTCCTTTTACAACTTTAAGTGATCGTTTTTTTACCAAATATGATAACTAAGCAACATTGCGTAGGGCTAAATCCGTTAAACAACTAATAATAAACAAGACAACGATATGTGTTTTTAACAATCGAATATATCAAATTGAACCGACAAACTAGATGATGAAACAGCCTGTACTAATAAAGGAATGTGATAAAATACGAAGCAAAAATATTTAAAATAAAAATTATAATTATCTTATCCTGAGAACAAATTAAATTTCTGTTCGTACTGATTGAAACCTTCGAAATAAATTTCCCCGCAAACAAGAATAGAATATTGAATATATAAAACAAGTGGAGATGTTAGTATGAGGTATGTAAATGAGGTCTGAAATTGAATGTATCAAAAGCAATTTAAAAATGAGATGATGAAACAGCCTGAGCTAATAACGAAATGTGTAAAATTACTGAAACAAAAAATATGCTTAAAATAAAAAACATAATTATCTTATTTAGACACCAAGCTAAATTTCTGTTAGAGAATTAATTGAAACATTCAAAATAAATTTTCCCACAAACGAGTTTCCAACAAACATTGAATATATAAAACAAGTGGAGATGTTAGTGTGAGGTGTGTAATAATAAGAGGAAATTTGAAACATTTGATACTTTAATAGCATATGACTTGCTACTGGCACTAATGCATAGTGTTCTCAAAGACAAAGTTAATGTAAGTAAGGCACAGATGCAAAAACTGATCAGCAAAGAAAAGAAAAATTTGTAAAATTAATCATTTTTTTATGTTTCTACTCAACTTCAATATGTACGTATGATTTTTCAATTTTTGAGTTTTTCGTGATTTGCAGTTCTGATTGTTACAGAGTTTTCTAACTTGCACCCTTAGTTAACAGGCTTTGCATTTGCATCTGTGCTATTCAAACAATATATTTACAGATTAAATAACGAAGACAATAACACTTAGCATTCATAACTAAAAAATTGATTTATAGTTATGAAAAATTAAAGAAAAATAAATATATTATATACATATACTATATATATATTTAAATAATAAAAATCAATATATTTTATGAACAATTCACCTCTAGGATATTTCCCGTTTGCACCAAGAGAGTAAGTACCAAAATAAGATTATTTTACTTTTGTAAAATTAAAAAAAATTATCTCTGCTACCTAGAGATTCCCTATGGAACAACATAGCAGGACTAATTTATTTCGAAGGAAAACAACCAGGTACTCTGAATTCAGTTTAAGATAGAACTTGGTAACCCTGCATGTTATACAAATAATATAAAATTTGCTGATAAAAAAAACTCTTCTGTTAAATGAAAAATTTATTAACAATTCCATCAATGGAAAGAAATGTGAAATATAAAAGCATTACTTCAATTCAATGTGAAAAGTCTCTTACCCAAATTAAAATAAAATTTCGAAAATGAATCATGGTCATAATTCAAAAATTTAAAACTGGTATGGGAATAAAAATAATCCAAGACTATATAAAAAGATAATTTCTTCACCAGAAATTTCTGCAATAAAAATTTCTTAGCCCTGATTTCGCCCCATCATTAGTCAGAAATCAAAGTCAACATTCAAATCAAAGTCAAGAATCACAGTATCATTTCTAAAGCAATGATAGCTGTCAGAAACTTACAAATCAGAAAGCACTTATTTTTACCATGATGATAACAAACATCGCTAAGATAGCACAAATATTTCACTTCAGTAATGAGACAAATAAGTTTTTTTTATGGAAAACCAAGACATAAAAGAATGAATACATCACATGGGACGTAAAAGATTAGATCACTCCTCTTACAACTCCAATTTGCCACATCATCAAACTTCCATCTTTTTCCTGAACTTAAGTCAACACCATGAAGGTGATACTTCCAAAACAATGAAGGATTGAAACAGGCTGGGAAGATAGTACATAAACTACCGAGCACCGGTTCTTACTAGAAAGATAAAAGTACCATTTTTACCAAGATCAGAAAAATCGGTATAAAAAATGTGTCAACGTTATTTTAAGCTTTGTGGAAAAATAGAAATATGTTATACCATCGCATAATCTAGTTTGCAGTTAACCTTTTTGAAAAAAACCATATTGAATCTCATTTTCAGAATGTCTCTTACAAGAAAATAGTCTACTATGAATCAATGAGTTATTTTAACTTGACAGCTATAAGAGTAAAAAAATTTGAGACAGTCTCTAAACATAAATCCTGGTGACTTAGGACATAATGTCCTAGAGGTAAATTGCTGAATGTGATTTACCTAGATTTCTTAGATATCTACTGCCTAAGAAAAATGCCATATAGTCAATGAAACACAAGATTTAAAAAATGATATTTTCAAATTATTTTTGATACCATAAAATTATAACAACTCTCATTTAAAACTAAGAAACCTGTATAAATAAAATAAACACAAAAATTAAGGTAAAATAGTGCAGTATTTAGTAAAATTATGTCAACTGAACTATAATGCAATTAAAATGCACAAATTGTTTTGTAATATAAATTTTATATGCACAATCTTATATACAATATTAGTCAAAAAATTAAGTGAATGCTAAAATAAAAATTTACAAACAAAATTACTTTAAAAAATCAACTATGAGATGTAACAAAAACATAGGCTTTTTTAATTCCCAGTAGCATTAAAAACTTACAGAGCTTACTGAATATAAATGAAAACAAAATGTGTGAAAGAACAGATGAAAACAAGGACAGCAACATAGTTTGACTTAGTTAGAGCCATAACTTTTAACATTATAATACAAATATTTAAGTACAGACAAAAATTACTTTAAATACATATCAAGATATAAAACGGATATATACAGATATTACTTAAAAACAAATTTTGTAACTTATCTGCTTTTAGTGAAAACAAACATATATTAAAATAGGCTAGAAGGGTTTCACATAACTCTTAAAATAAATAGTATTAACAAAGTTTTAAATAAAATATATTTATGATAATATATCTTCTATATGTACACATCTAATCATTTTCAAACATCGAAGAATAGACAAAGAAATTTATTTTACAGAGAGGGAATACCATACTTTTATATTAAGTTATTTTTTTATGTTTGAACAATTAAAACATTACAAAAAAAAAAGCATAGCATTTATTTCTAGGTATAGGTAACTTTCAAAATTTTCTTCTTAATTAAAACACTGAAATAATTTCAAGTATAATTTAAGATTTATAAAAACTTAAAAAAACTGTATCCCTTTAATTTTTTTTCCCTCTAGCTGTTGCCATACAGAAATACCTTGATTTCAATTTTAACTATTTTCAAGAGATGCATAGTATCGTCAAAGTGATGAATTTTAACAACATTTTAAAATCTGTCTGGCAATTACAAAATCATACTAACCATTATAAGTAGGAGCTCATGACATTTCAGCATAATATACAGCATAAATGTTACAAATATTTCCATTTTTGTTGTCAGATAAGATAAACTCATCCCAATGCTCCGTTTAGTGCTGTACTACTATGTCACGTACCTCTCCAGCATTAATTTGAGTATATAATATATAAATATAATATTGTGCAAAAAGTAAGCTCCATCACCAATAATTTATATGATAGTTTGTAGTACCATTGCACAATTTATGTTTAAAATTTCTACAGCCATTTTAGAAAGGATAAACAAAAATATCTCAATAAATACTTCGCTTTTATATCCATAAAAATACAAAAAAAAAATTTTTTAAATACTTAGCCATTCTGTAACTACTTAAATTTTTACTGAAGATAATTTAACAAAATGAATAATAACTATAGTGCTGCAAAAAAATAGAGAAATACTAGAGTTGATGGTGCAACATAAGAGAAATGTATATATAGATAAATAAATAAATAAACAAATATAAAATGACAGCAAACCTTTTAAAATATATATATATGAATCTCATTCCACGATAAATACAGGAGAATAAAAATATTGCTTATTTACTGACAAAATTATTTCATTAAATTTAGCAAAAAAATGGAAACTAACTGAAAACAAATATGTAGTACTAAAACTTAAATCAATCCAAATTTAAAAATAATACACGAGTAATTCTAGTCATTATTTGGTAAATATCATAGAGCTGAAAAATAGTAACATGTAACCAAACGCAAATCATACAAGACATATTGTAAGCAACATTTTATAGGATAGAATCATGCAGAACAGACAAGTTATTTAGTACAGTGTAACCTGGGTTAAACGGACACTTTTGGGACCGAAGAGATGGTCTTCTTCCGAGAGTTGTCCATTCACGGGAAGAGTACACTAATGAAGTTTAAAACCATAAAATGTTTTTGAAATGATTGCAATGATGAAGAAATAATTAAATAATCTACAATGATATTTATTTAAATTTTAAAAAATACTTTTATCAATACAACAAGAACATATGAAAAATTTTGATATTTACATAATTTTAGATGTAGCTACAGAGAAATAAGTATGTTTCTCCTATTTGCACAGGCATTCAAGTTAGTCATATGATAGCAAATAAGCGCTTTCAGCTCTACATCACTTCCACAGATAGTTTAAATATTAGATTTACATTTTCTCTAACACCTCCCTATTACTTGATAAGAAATGTGGTAACACCTCCTTGAAAGTAACTATCCCAGGATTCACAGAAAATAAGAAAGGAGCAATGCATACCTGTAGGCAGGAGGTCTTATGGATCTGTTATATTCACAATTGTAAAATGTAAAATGTCTGAATAAATGTTTCATTTAAATGAGCACCTGAATGACTAGATTTCTGTTCTTCTCTTTTACCCAGCTGAGTTAAATAGTCTCCAAATTGATTAGAAGCAGAAAGGGGAATTGGGGGGGAAGGAATTGAGAGCATTTAGGGCATATCAGCTTGTGGGGTCTCATAACCAGTATCCTCCAGATGAAAAGATGCCACTGTCCGAAATTTTTTACATGAGCAGTATCATTTTCCCTCCTTTCTTTTTTTCCCTTGCAATGATAAAGGAAGGTGATAGGAGAATGATTGATTCTTTAGTAGTGAAATAGCTTAACAATACTTCAAGTTGTGGATTAGGCATAAAAATTTATATGCTTTAAAAATCATGGAAAGTAGCATTTTTTTTTTCTTTGAATTTTAAGCAGAAATAGTTTTTTTTTTTTTTTCAAATTTAGAAAAATTTATGTTCAGTTTGAAGATAGAAAATAATGCTCCATGGTAGAAATGTCTGCCCACCACAATGACTGACAGTGTCCACTTTGCGGGGGAAAGTACATACGGGTTTATTCACAGAAGACTCACAAAGAATTAAAAATATGTCCGTAATGAGAGGCGACTGTTTCGTAGAAGTGTCCATAACCTGAGGTTTTGTTGTATACAGATATTCTGATACTCTTTTGCTGATATAATTACAATCTGTAACTTATCAGCTTACAAATAAACAAAGAAATTCCCAGTGTCCGGAATTATTATCTACCTAATAAATACTTAGTACACCCCAATTATAGAGAACAACTTACAGAAAATTATACAACATAATTTTCGCACCAATCTAAACCAATATATAACAATTTGTATACAAAAGTATTTAACATTATAATTTTAATCAAATTAAAATACAAATTGCAAAACAAAAAAATAATGTACTTGAATTACTAATTAAAGTACAATTCAGCTAGCTAGTTCATAAAACAAAAATATTATATTCATAATTAACTCATTAATATGTATAATTAATAATCACGAAACTGTACTTAACAGGCTTGAGAGAGGGAAAAGAACAAAAAGGCTGAAAATAAATATCAACTCCAATCATGAAAAGCTAAAAAAAACGTGTGAAACTATTTGGTACAAAAAAATAATAAAAACATTTAAATTATTTACATACTTATTTACTATCTCATGCTTAACTTAATACCCTAGTCCTCATTTACATGAGGTCTGTCATCAGGTGTAAAACGACACAACAGGATTGAAAACCTGACTTTTCACCTCCAATTCTCCTAACCTACATTCAGGCAAAAACAACTTCCAGTCAGGCCGGAATTCAGGCGTATGATGATTTTCTCGGTTCATCAAAGGTAATTTTTCACAGGCATTTTTAACATCAAGAATGGTGTAAGTTTGAGAAGCCTTCTTTCAGGCTTGTGTTGTCCATTACAAGACCTTTTTCAGCCATCGAGTAAATATGGTGTTAGCCTTAAATCTGCAAACTGATGAGAAACACACCTATATAATAGTAAATACTTTTTAATGATACAGCAATTTTGTTAAGTTACAGTACTGAACTTATTTAATAGAATTTATCTTACTGTACTCGGCAAGGAGCTAATATACACAGACAACACAAAAAATATATAATTTTACATAATAAAAACACTTTACAATAAAAAACTAAAATAGGTATTTTGTGTAAAAAATTATTTTAATTTAATTTCTTAGCATTAAATACAGTTTTACAGTATATTAATTCAAAAAAATGATAAAATTCAAATATCTGTAAATAAAGAGAAAAATAATTAATTTAAGCATCCAAAATCAATATAAACGTGAGCTCTATGATGATTTTTACAAAAATGGATAAAAGTACAAGGCTTTATGACACATCAACAAAGAAAAAAAAGTTTTAAATGATTGTGATACAAAATAAACATTTAGAGTTAATGAAAACTTTTTAACACTCATCAAATGAATAACAAAATCAGAAAACTATTTTCACATGAAAATTCCTTTCTAATAAAATCTATTCATATATAGTGTGAAAGAAAAGAATTCCAGTACTTCAGGAAAACATTTAGAAAACATCAAACTTATTATAAATTAAAGGCTACATTTATACAAGCAAATTCAAAAAATATAAATTGAAAATTACTTTATTCACAGTTTACAGGAGCACCTGCATCATCATTAGTGTTCCATCAAAGTGAATTATAATCTTTAAAATGCCAGTCAACTTTCATACAATACTTGAAATGTCAGAAGCCGGATTTGCTACTTAACCAATACTAAGTAATCATACAGAAAGAACAGAATTATAACTTCTCTAATCTGAATTTTAGAAAAGTCCAAATAAAAATGTTTTCAAAATCAAAAGAATTTTAAATATTCCTCATGTAATTACTTGGTTTAAATATATATATAGTTTTAAGTAAGTGAGGATCAAGCAAAATTCAATAAAAAGTAGAATTTCGCACAATTTCCTTCAGAACTGTTGTCCAAATAAATAATTCGAAAATCATACATATCTAATCAGCAGGGGAAAAAACATGGAATTCTGCCACTATCTAATTCTGAAAATATTATCATTAAAATAAGTCATTTACAATTCACGCAAATATGAATTATGATAAAACTATCATGAAAGGTGCTAATCTATTAATTATGTATTTTAATTTGTCTGTAACGTGAATAAGTCTTACAATATGATAGAATGAGATCATTTCTATTCGTATATCAAATATAACATTGGAATAACATGCAAATGTATGACATATAACATTGGAAAAACATGCAAATGCATTTTTATTCTTGTCACATCAGAAAAATTTAAAAAAAGAAATAAATTTTTGAAATTCTGATTTAATACAAGATGATTCGAAGGCACAGCTTTGAGGCAGATGAAAAATCGAACATACATCTATAACAACAAAGATCTCAGATAATTCGAACTGGCGAATATCCTTACTAGTTAATTTGGATTAATAAGTATATACTTGAATTTCAATTGTTCTTTAAATGAAAGTAATAAGACATTAAAAATATATACACTTAGTCTTCATAATAAAAAAAAATACTCTTATACAAAATTGTTCCTTGTCTCGAATGTTCATAATATAAAGACAATAAATACTTAGATTTACATGAAATACTTAAGGAAGGAATATTAACATTATACAATTGATCCTATAAAAAAATGAATAATAAATTTCAGCAAATGTTATTTAAGTATTTAAAAAAATTCTAAAAGCAAACCTAGAATGGGCTGACAAATACGGATATGTTTAGAACAGCAAGTTAAAAAAAAAAAATTTCCACCTTACAGGTGGTAAACAGGTTTGCATCATGCATATATACTTAAGAATGAAATTGTTACACAAAAATATAAAACAGTCTGTTTGAAACTGCATCTTAAAGAACTGAACAATAAAAGCACCTCAATTGAATTTATATTTGCAACACAACTATTTACGCATCAGTTTGTCAAAAAAATTTAGTCTAATAATCAGCTTGAAGAGAAATTTAACACGCTGATTATAATAATTAACAAAGATAATTTAAACTTTTGTCAATTAAAAGTTGTTTACAACATTAATTTGCTAAATAAACTATCCATTAGTAAAATATTTATATTAATTTAGCACAAAATAAATTAACTAATAAGTTATTAGCTTAATTTTGACAATAATCACTATATATTTATAGATATAATTCTGCCCCTTGGCCACGGAGAATACTTAAAAGCCGGTGAAATTTGATCTTAACAAAATATGTTGCTGTTCTGTTAATAATTAATTATTGGAATAAGAAGGAAAATTGAAATATAGTATATACACGAATAAGTAATAAAGTATTAAAGATCAGCACAAAAACACTTCCACATATCAATATAAAAAGCTATAATAAATGACTTTTTTTTTAGTCATCGTCATCATCGTCAAGATCAATAATTTCTGGTTCATCGTTATCAGTTATATCACTATAATGATTATCAAGTGAATCATCTGGATTCCTTATAAGGGAATAAAAGTCAAAATCTAATTGTCCAGAAGTAGAAACACCATCTCCTGTTATGGATTTCACAGCATTTTTCGTCTCTTGGAATGCAGAACTCGTAGTCGACACAGATGGCAGTGGAACAGTGTCCACAGCCGTTGATGGACCAGAATAGGTAATAGGAGGAAGGTTACTTATACAATCAATATCAACATCTATATCTAAAGTAACAGGTTCACGCTTTTCAACTGGAACGAATGACGGTAGTTCCGTTTTGGATGTAGAAGGTTTGAAAGGATCACATTCTTTTGCTCCAGTTCCTGTTGATGCAAATGGTCCATTATTGGAAGAAGATTCTATGATGATTGGCGAATCAGGATCAGACTGAATTCTGGGAGTTTTTGACTGAGGGGTTATTAAAGGCCATGAATCTTCAGTGTCACTATCAGAATCCAAATCAATAACTTCAATGGGTCGTTTTGGTTTAGGAGCACTAGAACTACTTGCCTTAGGAGTTGCATCAATAGTTTCACTGATTGGGGGAGTTTTCTTTACTATTGGCATAACAGGAGTCCAAGAACCATTTTCATGAAACTGTACTTCATTGCATTCTTCAGGGGCTCTGGATATAATATCCAGAAAAAGCCCATCTATGGCTAAATCTTTAAAATTTGCCGGTTTATCACAAACTGGACAAATCCACTTTGGCTTTTTCTCATTCATTTGCAAATAGAGAGTTGCGTCAAAACATTGCAAATGGGCACAAGTAAGGGCCCGGCATGGAAGCCGCATCTTAATTTTGCCCAGAGGGCACATCAAAGAGCCCCTCAAACTCATTGTAGCAATTTCGGAGTCTCGATCCTGGCACAACTTCTCTTTTATCAAAGCAGTTGTGTGATCTGGATTACGCACTCCATTATCTTTTAAACGTTTGATTAGAGTTGTTGAAGATAATCTTTGAACTAAATTAATTGCAAACACATTGGGTTTGCCATTGCTTGCTGCCCAAGAAATGTTAATTATGTTATTTTCAGTATCAGATCTCTTAATTAACGTAGTAATATCAATTGGCCTCTTTGGTCGTTTTGGTTCAACTCCGGGTCTATTAGTTGGAATAGGAGTAGGCAATGTAACTAATCTATTATTAACTCGGACACATATACTTGGCGGAATTTCATCATCCTGTTCAGAGGTTACATCTAAAGCACACATGCGCATTTGAACTTGAACATCAGGATTTCGATCTAGCTGGCTGAGCTGTATAGGAGTAAAACAGAACGAATATTCTCTTTCTCGATATTTTTCATGGTGTAAAACAATCAAACTAGTTGGTCTGATGAGATTAGCTAATATATCATAAAATGGTAATTCTTTGAATTTCAAGTCTGGACTTAGAGGATACTGATTGTACATATCCATGGCTCCACTAAGATTTGGAGGTAAGATTTTTGAAGGAGGCATCATGTCGGCCATGGGTGTAAGCATAGGTCCACGGCCTGACATAGGATTACGGTTTGAAATCATACCACTGCGACTAGACATAGACCGATTGTTCATAGGATAAGTAGATTGATGTCGAGAAACATAACTTGGAGCAGAAGACTCATTTACAGTGCCTAATGGGTGTATATCTAAGTCCGTATGTCCTCGAGGAGTGGAAAATTTATAAGCATGAATTTCTCTAATTTTAGCTAAAATTGATTCAGAACGCAGTTTAAGCAATTCAAGAGCTCGCTGTTGCAATTCATTCTTCTTTCCCATTTTATTTCGTCCAGCAAAATGTAAGAGAGTTTGTAGGTCTGAAACTCTTAGTGAACGGATCATTTTATCGTAATCCGCAAGAGTAAGCGAAGCCATAGCCATTTTAATTGCTAATCAAAATTCAACGAAATATTTACAAAAACTTACAATACTACCCTCATTTTAAAGATAGTAGATAATATGCGTTTAAAACACATAACTTATTGTTTTCCAAAAATCCAAAGCAAACAAACACACTAGACAACAGACAGTAGTGACGTAGATATTCGCCTAAGATTAGAAGGAAGTGAAGGTCCTATCTTCCCGGTGGCAACAAAATTCAAAGAACTTACCCTCTTTCAGGTTTACCTTAGTCGAGTAGTTTATCTCACTATTGGCGCATCTCTAAAGAGCGCAAAAATTTGAAATTTCTTGTCCTGTCTATGATTGGACAGATTTATTACTGTCTGTAAGGCTTTAGAACGCCTTACGTCAAAGTATCTTGCATACGTGACAGTCATTAACAATGTATTTCTTAACTTGGAAATAGATTCGTAGTTGCATAAAGATATTATTTAGTCTTACTCAAGTCATTTTATTATGATATTGAACACAAAAAGATTATATTACTTCACCATTTATGTCTTTAGTAATCACATTAAAAGGTGAATTTTATTAAACATGATTTTAACATAACATTCATATCGCTTGATTGATTGTTATCGTTAAAAAAATTTGAAAATAATCTTAAAATAAATTTAGACTATCATTTAACAAACATTAAAGATGTTCGCTAATTAAGCTCTTAGAAAAACAGTTGTTTATTTAAAAAAAAGGGGGATAATATTTATTTCCAGGAAATATTTGCTAGACAATAGCATTAATGTTTCATTATACTATAAAATTTAACGTCAAGAGTAAAAATCTGAAACACATTATAAATTAATGAAAATTTTTAAAAATAAAAAGTGAAGGGAATAAAAACAAAACATAATTTTTAAGAGATTTAACTCTGTAAAATGCTGTAGGCAAGAAACTTGATTGCCAATATATTTCCAAAGATTTAAAATCCTAATTCATTTAATTAATCCGCTAACCGGGGAAGAATTTCGTGGTTTTCCTCTCCATGTGAGGCAAATGGGGGGATAGTAGGCTGCTCAACAATGGTAATAAAATAAAATAGAACCTATGTTTAAATTATATAATTATTTGTATTTAAAATATATTAATTTAATTTCAATTTTGTCTATTTGATTATATAAAAAACTGCAGAGCATAAAAAGCTATAATTAATTCATAGTCCATTTTTTTAAAGAGGCCTTTTGTTTCTATTATTTATATATCAAATGTTTATTTTTATAAGCATTATTTATTTTGTAAACAAGAGAATTTTTTTTTAATTTTGTAGTAAATTTTGCATTTATTCTTTTGACAGCAAAAATTTTATTAATTCGTAGTTTAATTACATTTATGCAATTCCCTTTTATTTGCGCAGATAGGAAATGTGCAACTTTCTTGAGAACTTAATTTTTTTTCATTATGTTTGATTAAGACAATAAAGTTTAACTTGTTTTTTTATTAAGGTTGGTTGGGATAAACTCCCAAAAACTCCATGTCTTTAAAAGGCTTAAAAAGGTTTTATATATCTTCAGATTTTTTAGCATTTTCTTTAGTGTTGTGATAAACAGTGAAACCGAAGGAGGTAATTTCAAATCCGTGAAAAATTACTTTACTTGAAAAAAAATGAAAAGTTTAGGAACTTATTAATATTAATTTAAAAATTCAAAACTTACATTCCCTTTTTTTTTCCTTCGTAATTGCACACACAAACAATAAAATCCTAAATCAATGAATTTAACTACAATATAAGACTTATAAATTTATGGAACTGCTAGTAGGAACCTACCAGCTCCATTAATCATGCTTACGTAAGATTTTTTTTACATTTATCAAAAAAAACGAATATTTTTTATGCTTAAACAATTAAAGAGGAACAAGATTTGAGCGTTATTTAATATTTTAAAATATGAAAGAAATCAAAACTTGCTTCTGCTTTCGAAACGCAAAAGCGAAATTTATATATTTACATGAAAAAATTATATCTTTAGTAACAAAAAAAATTAACAATTTTAACTATTAATTATCTAATAATTAAAATTTCAAAGTATAACTTCATAAGTACGCGTGTCGTGTGCAAATTAAATGAATAACTGCTTTAATTTCTTGTTTTATGTGTTTTAATTTACATTTTTTTTCTTGCTTAAACAATAAGTGCTGCACTACTATTTTACTCAGATTTTCTTATACGTATTTTTGTTGGAGTAGAAAGTTTAAAATTGAAGGACTTGTTTTTTAGGACAACATTAACGTAAATAACGGCCACATCAGGGCGACTAAGCATAAGTAGTGATTTAAAAATAGTCTGGCAGTTAAAAAATTGAACTTTATGCATAAGAAATGCAATTGTAAATTCGATAGTAACTTTTCCTTCGAAAATGTATCCCATTTTATTATTTTTATTTAAAAAAAAGTTGAAATTGTTAAGAATATTTTATAATATTGCGAAATTTGGTTTATTTCAAATTTAACATTTTTCTTTTTTCGAAATCATCCTTGTAAATTTTACCATACTTTACTTTAAGAAATACTTGAAAAGAAATGCCTTACATTACCAATATGAAGTTTTTTTTAATCATTTAAAACTTTCAAATTCTGAAAAAATGGCCTTTGTTAAAAATGTTACAATCAGTCACTGGAGTGAAATTTCCGAAATTCGCCATATATCCTAGCAGAGCAATATCCTAGAGGGATGAATACAGCATTTTCCAAAAGTAATATTTTAACTTTAAACTGCTCTTTAGTATGATTTTCAAAGACCTACCTAACAAATTACCAAAAATTTCACTAGATATCATTAAAAAATGTAGACATTTTTTATTTCTCACTTAGAGACTGTATTTTGTTTTTAAAAAAATCAAAAAGGTTTTCTCTAGCAATTTGGAACCATACTTAACAGTTATTTTGACGAAGAAATAAACTAATCTTGTATTTCTTTACGAAATATTAAAAAGTAGTCTTACCTTGAAAATTTGTTGTAAGTCACTACAACTTAATTCAGGGTTCCCACTTTTTTAACAAAGCAAAATTCAAGAACTCTTAAGAACTTTTTTCTGAAAAAAATTAAGTATTTGTTTTGAAAACTAAGGGCATTAAATATAGTATAATAATTGTTCATCCTAAAATTTACATATGCCCCCAGTGACAGTGCCAATTTATGCATTTTTTTTAAAAAATAAATAAATAATAAGAGAGCAATTTCATTATAATTTAAGTGCTGATACAATTGTATTCATTACCAGGAAAATTTCGCGAACCCGAGCTTGGTTTGTTTGAGTGGGCCCACTTAAAGAAACTCACTTCTTACCAAGGTGGTGTTTTTTCATAATTTATTGAACGAGATCATTAGGTTTTGCTTGAAAAGCATAATAATTGTCCTTAGAACAGTACTTTTTTAATAATTAAAGAAAAATTAACTTGATGCATAAATTGGTATTTATTCAACTCATTTTAAGAACATACTAATGTGCCGTTAATTATAATGGGAAAATAAAGTGACTGTCCTTAATAAAACAACGAGGATTCTTAAACCTGGCGAATATTTTTTTATTTATATAAAATAATAATTGTAATTGTTAATAAAATTTCCATTACAAGTGAACTTTTAATATAATTAATATTGCATTTGTTTAAATATATTTAGACTTATTACAGTGATTTAAATTAAAATAAACTACTTCATTTATAAAAAAATATCTATTTTTATGAAGTGAAATTATTATGTAAATTAGGGGTGTGGAACAAGCGGCTCGACAAACTTTAATGTGCGACTTGCTCTAGCAACTTGAACAAAATAAAAAGATTAATGCAATTTTTTTCTTTTTCTTTGAAAAAAAAAAATCGAAAATTTATAATTGCGCATTTAGGTTTTTGACGCACCCAATCTCTCTCAATGTAGTTTTTCGATTGCTTTTTTCCGTTGGTTAATGCTACGAATTTGCGCATAGTTTTCAAAATATCAATATTTTTAATACGACTATATATCATTTTGAATTTTGTTTATCACTTTTGACCCTCTTCGTGTATGCCGATTTTATGATAAATCCAATAACTTTTCGCTAGGTACTACGCTTTTCCCCGTGATTTAAAAAATCCTGACATGTATAGTTTCACGGAACACGAGTTATGAATCACGATTTAAAATAATAATTTTTCATGTGTTCTAATTGCGCCGATTTTGACATAAATATAAGAGGTTAAATGTTCTTTTCTTCTTCCTTTTTCGGCAGCTATTGATGAATTGTGATTTTGAATATCCCGATATTTTAACACATATTAGAACTCATGAAATTCGATTCTATTATTTTTTTTGGTAATTTAAAAAGTATTTACGTATTTTAGCAAAATCGACACCTTCCCAAAGAGAATAATAATAATAAATAAAAACGAGTTGTATAAATTTATATTGAACGCGAATCCCTTTTGCAGGAGAACATTTCAATACACGTGCACAATTCTATAGTATCACGAACTTGTGCATGTTCAATAACACATATCCAACCTATTCTTTTTCATGATCGCATGATTTAAAAATCACATGTTGTGATTCGTGTGTTTTTAAAATCATAAGTTTTGATTCTTCTCGTAAATAAGTCACACATCGTGATTCGTATTCTGGAGTTTAAAAAATTATACGCTGTGAATCTTCTTCTCGCAATTTAAAAATCACACATCTCGATTTGTATTCACGCTATTTAAATATCACACATAACAATTCGTGAAGTGTTTTAAAAATCACACATCGCTCTTCGTATTCTCGCGATTTAAAAATTAGGAAAGGAAGATCACCATGTGAGACAAATTCCCAACACTGAATAAGTTATTTGCCCTAAGTTTAAAACTGATCACAAGATTAGTTTCTGCAGAAAGACTTGTTTTCCAGAATGAATTGGGCATGTTCTAGAGATTGTGGAACAATTTTCAAACAAAATTATTAAATTTTCATTTAACAGCCCGAAAAAGCTATCAGATGATCAAGTAGATAAAATTATCACAATATTTGCAAATTGCAGGTTAACCCGTAAGAAATTTTTTAAGCCATGTGCTACTTAGATGGACCATCTTGTATCATTTATGATCATATGCTGGGAAATTTGTATATCCTTAAATTTTAACAGTAAAAAAGTGTAATCAAGATGAGTAGAGTAATGTAAATTTTAATTAGTTGTTAATATATATGTGTATTAATTGTAAGTAGTGTCATGTTAAAAAGTATTGGTCATAAAGAGTTGTAAACAAGTATCTTAATAGTTTTTTATTATTAAGGTAAATAATTCCTTCAAAATTAATGGTTTATTTTCTTTTCTCTTATAATTTATTTAAAATGTTTTAAAGTTGGAGTATATTGTCTACTAAATGTTGAATCTTATTTCGCCCTGCAAAGGTTTTGCTTTAATTAAACTTACATTTAATTTATCAACTAGAATATTTAATTTTTTTAAAATTTAATTGTATGAATTTTTAATGTTAAATTTATCGTTAAATGAACTTCAGTATTTTGTAATGTGACAAAAAAAAACATGAATTTCCTCATTATTTTGCAATTTATCTAAATTTTTTCCCTAAGTAATCAGTTTTTAATTTTAAACACTTAAAGATATTTAATTTCATGCAAACATATTACATGGTTAACATGTCGTTCTAAATGCTTGTCATGCGGCCTTTCAATGGTCAATCTGCTGTGAATGTGGCCCTTCACTCAAAAAGGCTGTGCATCCCTATGCAAATTATTATGCAATTTTTTTCACATCTTCAAAAAAAGAATTTTTCCCCCGTCGTCTATTTATAAAATGAATTATAGAAACATTTTATAGGATTAAAATACAATTAAGCTTGAGAGGATTTATAATTTTCGAACAAAGATATTTCATATATTAGTTCTCAATGTTACATATAAATAAAATGGTCTAAAACAATTTTTCATGGTCAGAAAATTGTTAAGGTTCCTTAATTAAAATATAAATTTAATTTTTCATAATTCTCTACTATTGTTATGATTCAGTTCATTAAAAGTAGTAAGCGATTTAAATATTTTGAAATTATTACTAAATGGCAAATATGTTACATTAATTTTTATAATTAGCTATATATAAAATTATTTCCAGCCAAAACTGTAATTAGGAATTAATTTCACATATTACTAAATAATTTGGCAAAAAACATTTATCTTTTGCTTAGGTACAATGGTGCACCCTAAGCAAAGGGTTAACTAATTTTAAAGCAGCCATTTTCCATAAGGGGTTCCATTTTAAGCAAAAGAAAGAATTTATAAAAAAAAAACAACAATACATTCATGAAAGGACATCTCTTCTTGTCTCTCTAAAATGTTCTTCTCTTGATGCATGGTCTCATTCCAGGAGGCAAAAAAAAAAAAAAACGAATCATTGTTTCTAATATTTTTGTAAGACTAAAAATTTTTTTTAGCTTCAATAATTAAAATGAGATTATTGCATAAAATTGTTTTTCATTTTTATTAGTGCTTATTTAATTTTGATTTATTATATTTGAACAGTTTCGTATACTGGAGATTCGATGGCCATTTGAATAAAAAAAATGGAATAAATTTGAATATGAGCTTCTAACAACTCATTTATGCCAAGAAAACATATTACAGGGGAAAACCTATAGAATTAATTTCCCAACTGTGCGTAGTGTTTAAAATATTATTTTCAGCAATGGACATATGTTTCAATAACTATTTGCAAAAAAAAAAAAAATAGAACCCTAAAACAAGATTTTACAGGCCTGCACATTAGTTTAATAACAACCCTTTAATTACTAAGGCAACATAATCTTCAGAGTGCTATTTCTAGAAATATTTAAGACAAAAATGTTTGGTAATTTTGTTTAAATTTAATTAGTTTAATACTTTTGTATAAATGCAACAACATTGAGCAAGTCAGCGTCATTACAATTAAAGTTTTGTTGCACACAGTGATTAGTAAAGCGTTAGTTAGGTAATGAAAACGTGGCATCTTTTTTTAAACATTACTTAAAACTGTCTATTAAGTTAAGAATCAATTTGATATTTGAAATTTTAAATACATAATTTATGAACATAAATAGTTTTTATACTTAGAATTCTGTAAAATGATGCGTAAAGTTTCAATGAGATAGAATCTTAACTAAACATTCTTTCTTTGAAAAAATAAAAATAAAATTGTAAAAACTATACAACTTGCAAAAAATAGTAGGTGCTGCTTACGGGATATATTATTAAAAGGTACATTAACTCTGTAGTGTGAGAATTGGAAATTTATTAAAAAACATGCATATAAACACAGTAATTGTTGAACAAAAACCAAACACAATAGTTTTATTATATACATGACATACAAATACATTCTAAAAACACTGTTGCCCTTCAAAAGGTAACACTGAAGTTTTAAACATGCTCCTCTTTCAGAAATTAACCGCATTTGAATATACAGCTGATTGAACAAACTTTCATCACCTAGGACAGACAAGATGCTTAATAATGACAGGCTGCTCCAACTTTTCATCACTAGGCTAAGTAAATACTCGTAAATTTGGCTTCTGAGGCTCTCCTCAGAATAATGAAAAGAACAAACCTGAAATTCAACTTTTAAAACATGCATGATTACAACCACTTTCCACATCACCTAAGAGCAGGGCTGTGCACTCTTTATGCTTTTTTGAAGTGAAACTTTCAAAATATTTATCTTCATTTCACTTTTGAAATTTTCTAAAATGAAAAACTTTTAGCACTGTATATATAAGCGAAGACAGCCCTGTTCAAGAGGTACGGTTGCACAGATGCGTTGACCCCTTTTATTAGGTTGTTCCAAAAACATATTTAAAAACTGATTATTATACTTAAAATACTAAACACTCTATAATTATGCAAATTTCTTTTTTACTTGAAATGATTTAATATCTAAAAAAAAAAAAAAAAACCAACCTTTAAAACAACATTGCATAGGGTTTAAAATTCTTATAATCCATTATTATAAATAGAAAACCAGGAACAAGTAATAAGTACACTATAATCATTATGGAACAACCTAACAGCATATAGCAAGGCGGGTTCCCCAAGAGGCATATATTCCTTTTGTGTCATGACCATTTAATACTTATTCTCACTTAAATCTTTGAATTCCTTTACCCTTAACTTGAAGAGAAGAAACGTTTAAATTTTATAGATATTTTAGGCCTTACATTACTTTGTGTTATAAAATTCTTAAACAAGAATGGCACAGTCGCTCAAATTTATCAAAAAAGGTAAAGAATGTTATGGATTTTTATAAAATCTTTAGGCACTCATTGTTGGTAAAAATGGTCATGACACTATACAATAGAACACCATTTATAAATCTCCAAAAAATAAAAATTAAAAGGCAAAAACATGAATGAACATTTTTTATACTATACCCTTCTAGGATTGCTCAACAAAATTTCCTAATCTATCATACTGTTATATTGGCTCTACCATTCACAAGCAATCGATAGAAACTGAAATTAAAGTTATCAAGATTATTTATTTATAAAATACTTAAAATGATTATGAAAAACAGCTTCTACTACAGTGGTTTTAAATCTTTATCAAAATAGTGGGAAAAACAAATAACAATATATTTATTTTGAAATCAATGTAACAAATAAAAGTATATTTTATTTTGAAATCATAAAATTAGAGGAATGAAATTTTGATTCATTAACAATCACAAATCAGAAATTTGTGTTTGGCAGTTTAATGCACATTCCTGGAGTTTTGGGATAAATATAAAAGCTGAAAATTAAATAAATAGAGAGAAATATGCTTTTCATTGAAACGGAAGCTAGAAAAAGCATAAACATTGAAAAGATTGATGAATCACATTCTTTCTTAACAAATTCAGCTATTCTATTTTTTTATTTTGAAAAGCGTAACAGAAAATGTATATATTTCAGGAACCTTCTCATAATTTATTCAAGATATAACAACTAAAAAATATAAAAAAATTTTATTCATAGAAAACCCTTTTCTTTTTAAACATAACCACCGAGTTCTATTAAAAGGTAAAGGCACAGTTTCAGTCTATCAATAAATAGATGTGAATTAGACGGGGTACTTACCAATACGCAGAACAACCACATCAAATCCACTAAACTCCTTTAAACATTTAATTTTAAATCCTGGAAAGTTTGCGACCTAGAATTACATCAGGAAGATGGGGTTTCTAATATTTCAACATTGAATCCCTGATTACATAAGCCTTCATCTAAATGAAAATTTAGATAAAAAAAAATTATATATTAGAAGAAATACTCATAACATGCTTAAACACATACTAGATCACAGAGTGTTACCTAATTAAATTCTTTTAGTTTATTTGTATTTCTTTTTCATACATTAAAATTATTTAAATGTAGTTAATCATAAATCATATTTTTGATTTTAACAAATGAAACAAAATTATGAACTAAAATTACACCTTAATATGATTGAAATATGTATACAATAGTACAGGTATTATACAGTACTGAGTTATAAATTACACCACGACTTTTAATAGCTCAGATCACATGTTTTTTGTAAGCAAATGCATGCCCGCCACCTAAACACATTTTGCTATAACAGTCTAAATTATGATATCCGAAGATGCAACACAGAAGATTTATGTACCATAATATATTGCAGAAATGTAGTCATACATTATTTACTGAACTCTTACATTTATAGAAAAAATACATAATATTAACAAACAAGAGATTACAATATTTAACACTAATAAAGGTAACACGTGATAAAATAAATAGATGAATAGTATAGAATAGAGTATTTAAAATCCAAAACAATAAATGAAACTTTTGAAAATAATAAAACCCTACAACATACCATAACAGCAGATCTGATTACATGCTTGCGGAATTGAATATAATCACGGTTTCTTTATATTAGCTATACGTTTATTCAACATTTACACATTCATAGGGAGAAAAAAAACACTTAACTATATCAATAATCGAGCGATTATAATATTTCTAAATATAAGATTTAACACGTGATGTAATAACATACAACATAAAAATTGAATATTTTTTAAATTCAAAACTAATAAACTTACCATAAGAGATTATCCAAGTCTTAAAATCAAGTATTAATTACTAAAATTAATAAAATCAATGTATATCAATAGCAAATCTAACACACGTGCTACAATGACTACGAATATGGAGCCAAAGCACAAAGCAGGGAAAAAGCACTGACTGGCGACTAAAACAGCAAATAATGTAGCCACGAGAATTAAAATAGTAACCTTTTAATCGTTGCCACCACATAAAACAGACCTTCACTTCCTTTTAATCTTAGGCGAAAATCTACAAAAATCCAACAGACAGAATTTGAGTACTTGGATGAATTGCCAACAAATGAAATATAAATATTTTATTAATGCATCTCTTAAAAATGATGTCAAAGAAATTAAAGGTATAATTTTGCTATAAAGTTAGATGTGAAAAATGCAACTGAGATTATCCAAAAATATTTTTTGTTTTACAAATGCCACCCAAGAGATACATTATACACAAGGGCTCCCATCAATGCGCCCACTTAAAGCTTGGGGGGAATTTTTACACTAAATAAAACGAATAGTTTGGGAGGGGGAATTCAGAATTTGCCGAAGAATGCGCCCAAGAGCTTGGGGAGGATGGGGGCCACTTATACAAGACAAACCATTCAAGCCAAAATACTTTCGAAAAGCTACGAGTCATTACTATACTCCATTCGTGGCTCCATTAGTTGGTGCAGTCCTAATTTTAGAGGAATTTTTCTCTTCTTAACACGGTAATGAAGAGCCTCGCACTCTTTAATTTTTTTAATTTAAATAATAAGTAAATAATATTCAAGATGATTGTTATTATTTTTTTACTATTGCCTAATTTGAAATAAAAATCTTGCAACCATATCAAAAACTAATGTGGATTAAAGTGAAGGCAAAAACAATTCTGTTACTGTAAACTTACCCATATTGATGCAACCATGGTTTTATGTTAATGCATTTTATGTTGTTTTCTCTCACTCACTATAATTTCTCTTAAAAAATATCAGTTACCTGGTTCTTCCACTCAGTTTTTCAATTGTACCGGTATATGTCATTCAGTTTTGAGCTTAATTTCGTAGTAATTTTCCTTACTGATTTAATGTTTCTTCTCTTTTTTGAATTCACCCCGTGCGAAGAACGGGTATTCAGCTAGTCTATATATAAAAATGAATGTTTCTGCGTGTGTCCCTTATAGACTCCTAAATCACCCGACCAAAAGCAATGAAATTTGGAATTCAAATAGTTAAAAGGACGAGGAAGATCTCACTGTTGACATTAGAACATTCTACGACAAACCGTTCGAGCTGGTTGAGCGAAACACGAAATCGAATTTTCTTATTGGTTAAGCATTAACCATTTATTTAAGTTTATAGATGATTCAATTTTTCAAATATTTTAGAGGTAATATCAGGAATATTTACTGGCTTATAATTCTATTTGATCAAAAAATATGTATATATAATTATTGCACTTATTTCAGTATTTAATTATTTTTTATTCAATGTGTCAGATAAATTTAATGAACAACATTAACGTGGTACCATTCATGGACAACGTCACCAAATGAATATTCCGAAAGTTATCTGATACCACGTGTTTATTTTGTTAATAGTAATTCTTTTATAATATGTTTCTATAAAAGTAAGTGATTAAAAGAATTAATAAAAGAAATAAAAATAACTAAGTATTTAAAGGTAAAATTAATGGGAAAGTAGTGCTGATTCGCTTAGGAGAAACGTTAAAAATCGCTGCGCTATTATTGATGCCAATGATTCTTAATTAATCTATCATGATTCCTAATTAATTCAGGTATTGAAACAATCTTTGTACTAAAAGACAAAATTAATGGAGTAAAGATACTTATTTGTTTAGGGGAGCCTCAAAAAATTGTCATACTATTATTGATGACGATGGTGACTAATTAATGTTGTTAAATTAAAATGAAAAATATAGCTTATGTACTAAAAAACGAAATTAATGGAAAAAAGATACTAATTCCTTTTGGGAACATTATTATTTGCCATATTATTGATACCAATACTTAATTATTATAAGTAATGTGTATTAATTGAAGTAAAAAGAATGTGCTAAAAGCAAAATTTATGGAGAAAAGATTATTTGGAAATTCATTTGGGGGAACCTTAGAAAATCGCCGTACACAGATTAATTTCGTTAACATGTACTACTGGTGTTATGGTAATTGGCGAATTTGAAATAATTTTATATTTTCATAAGATAAGTAATTTACTTATAAATAATTTGATACTTATCCATTTCGCCGGCGCAGGGGTTACAGTCACCAATGCTAAAGTCACTAAGTGCATTTAATTAAACTCTTCTTTTTTTATATATAATTTTTTTTTTTTGGCTTTTTAAAAAAAAAAATAAAAAAAAATAAATTTATACAATGTCTGACTTGTGCCGACGAAATGGAAAAATAACACTAATCTCAAGTAATTTAAGGGTAAGATAGAGAAATAGTCATGAACCAAAGTCCTTATCAAGGTCTAAGAATTCTACGTTTTCATTGTTTTGGTTTTCTTTTGCAGCCACTGATAAATATATTTCGAAACTAAAATGTTTAAGGGTTATGCAACAAGTACCAATTGGGTATAATATAGCCTACGTCACAGGTTGTGTTGTTCATACTAAATTTAACCCATGAACGGCATTTTCTGCGAGCCTAACTTCAAGCCACAAATAAACAAACGAAGTGTTCGATCGTTTAAATAGCTGCTCGCCAGATTTTATTGCATTATAAAGAAAAGTTATTGAAACTAAATACAACTAAATAAACAACAACAACTGCTAATAACAACAACTAAATAAACAACAACTAAATTCCATTCGTTTAGCATTGCGTCATATGTTGTTCCTACTAAATCGAAGTAGTTGTGTTTTTTTCATATTATACCCAATTATACTAATCTATGTGCAAAGTATTATATTCATATATTAGCTGATTATTAAAGCTTGCCAATTCTAAGCAGTTTTATTACTGATACTGCGTGTCTTACGGCAGCTTGAAACGGATATGTACGGGAGAAAATTACTTGATAATGGAAAATGTTGCCTTTATCTAGGATTAAAAAAAAGTAGTCTCGGTACTATTTTATTACCGATTTCTTAGAAGGTGGGACTAATAATTCCTTACCTTACTTTATTTACCATTTGCCTAATTTGAAAATAAAAGTCATGCAAGTAAACAAAAAACTTGAGGGAAAGACCATTACACAATGCCAACTTTCATCTATCAAAAGGTACCTCAAGATTGAATCAGGTTGGCATGTCTTATATGCTAGTGAATTCATGTTTATTAATCGTAGTGGTAGTTACTCCACAAACTAATGTGGAAAAAAACACTTTAAGATTAGAGCGAAAACAAAAGCAATTCTGCTACATTAAACATACCCATTGATACAAAACAATTCTGTTACATTAAACATACCCATATTGATGCAACCACTTTTTATTGATTCATGAATCCCCATAAAAATATCACTAACCTGTCTCTTCCACTAAGCAATTCAATTACGTTAGCATATGTCGTTTAGTTTTGTGCATGATTTCGTGTGTTGTCCAGTTCTGATTAAGTGATTTCTTTTATTCGGCCCATACAAAAAATGGGTATTCAACTAGTATTATAGAAATAATTATTATAAATAAATAATTATTATGTATAAATAATTATTATGTATGAATAATTATTACATATAAATAATTATTTTAAATAAATAACTAGTATAAATAAATAACTAGTGTAAATAAATAATTATTATAAATAAATAAATGATTATTATAAATAATTGAAGTTTCATCTGACATTCAAACAGGTTCTTATATTTTTTTTCTCTAGCTTCCTTCAATAGTGATTCTTTTCCTCTAATTTCTTTCAGTTGTGATTCTTTTCTTTTTTTCTTTATTCCTAACTTCACAGATTCATGAAAGCATATTGTCAAGAAGAATCAGAGTGTATAAGCAAATCGAAATCTTTGATTGCAATCGACATGCAAAAATTGAGTGAAATACCGATTTTGCTACTTGTGTTGCCATTTAGTTAAAATTATATGAAGTAAATTTGAAAAAAATGTGGTTTATAATTCCATTTTTAAATGCAACTAGAATGTTAAATTTTTCTAATTATTTTATGAGAAGACTCATAATTAAATAGAAAATTCATATATATATATATATATATATATATATATATATATATATATATATATATATATATATATATATATATATATATATATATATATGTAATAACAGGGCTCCAACCCTGTTATCAGTGTTGTATTTAGCTTGAAATAATTGCAGTTATAAGCCATCATACGTTCTAAACAGGTTTATTAAATGTAGGCTGGTATTGCAAACCATTCACGTCCCCACTCCTGAAAAGGAGGGGGGACAAGACTCCGGACAATTCCGGCACAGCTTATTTGGATCACATCATGATGAAAAGGACACGCAAAACTATGCGCTCTTACGTTTTATACCAACATAGATTTGAAGTAAAAAGGCACATTCGTACGTTCCTTGTATCCTTACGCATTAAGGAAAATCATTTCTGCTTCCTTATATGGAATTGAAAAAGGGAACGATTCTAAAAATAACTCTTCCTTTGAAATATAAATCCATTTATATTCAAATAGAAAAGAATATTTTTAATTAATTCCTAATTAAGTTGGTATTTTGCAGAATCACAATTATAAATTAATGACTTAAACGGTTATTTTTAAAATTTCAGTAAAACTAATCTACCAATTTAAATCATAGCAATGCGTGTTATAGTATTTTTTTTCCAAAAAGCATTATGTGTATAGATAAAGGAAAAAAAAATTATTTTCATTTTAATTAAGTTTTGATCTTATTTAAAATGACAAAAAAGTTCTTAAATATTTCAGAGCAGGTGTCCCCAACCTTTTCGTACCTAGGAGCAAATACCGGAATATCGGTAGAATGGCGGGCACAATTTATTTTTTCAAGATAAATTTATAGTTGATAGACATAGGCAATAATACACACTACATATAATGCACAAAAAATTTAATTGAAAAAATTAATTTAATATATGAATATAATTAGTATTAATGTTCTTGTGTAAAATAAATGATTACTAAATTGCTTTCAAAACATACGAAGTATAAAAATTATTTATAAAATCCAGTCAATGTGGTCTTTGGCATGGCATTTCGCTGGCCAGCGCTTCATAATTGGGAGAATATGATGAAATTCCTGCTCGCAAGCAATCGTTAAGGGGTTCATCTATAAGTCGGGATCTATATTTTGATTTTATGATATTCATTGTCAAAAACAATGATTCGGACAAGTATGGGGAACCAAGAAACGACTTTATTTTAAGAATGGAATTTATTTCTTCAACTATATTCCAGAATTTCTCATCTGATATAATAGTTTTGAGGATAATGTCAATCTGAAGATCCACAATTTCTATCTCCACTTCTTCTCGCTTTACTTGAAGAAATTCTGAAATGTATGTTGCTATTACGGTTACGTTTATTTGGTTGGTAAAAGGATTAACAAAAAAGGATATTAAATTGTTTAAGCAATTGGAGGTTGATGACAAGTGTTGATAAATTAATTTCACTGTCACTTATCATTTTTTTCATGTTTGGAAAATGCAAAAGAGACTTCATTTTAAAATGTGATATCCACAAAACTAGCTTAGCTCTGAACGAGTTTATAGCCTCGATCATTTTTACTATATGTTTGTCTTTCCCTGCAGCTCCACTTTGTAAGTAAGTACTTTGCCTTCACTGAGCCAGCGTACTTCAGTATGTATTTGCATAGCATAAAATTTGCATAGCATTTAATGGGAAAATGCAAAACTGAAATATTTTATCGTAGGGCACAAGCAGTGAGCGCACCTAGACCGATCGACGGACGCCATGGTGCCCGCGGGCATAGGGTTGGGGACCCCTGTTTTAGAGTTTACATATCAACTCTCTTGTAAATATCACGTAGTATATATTGCTTTTGTTACTTCATATATATATTAATTAGTTAAAATTGTTTTTAGTTTGTATGTAGATAAACGTAATATATAAACGATATATATAAACATAATTTGCTCGCAATTTTAAATATAAAGAACTGAATACAATTTAAATTTTAATAATTCCCTTTTTAACTAAAAAAAATAGTTACAATTAGCTAATTAGTTGAAATTCCTAAATTTCAAAATTGTTATTTTTCTTGATTTCTTACAGATTTTGGGCAAAATTGATATTTTTTTTTTTAAATCAAAGAAGTTTAGTAAAACCTGACTAGAATTCTGCTGGAGAGCTGTTATACTTAAATTAGATCTTCCCTGGATTAAATGTGCATGTTTTATCAACGTTCACCGAGCGACCACGTGGACTTTCGTGGATGTTTGAAATCACGTCTCATGGGCATCCTATGAATAATTTTGCGCTATGTCAGTTACTTCTAAATCTTTTAGAGCAAAAAGAAAACAAGTTTTTTTTTCTTCATTTGATTAAGTAAAATTAAAAAAAAGACGCTTCCTATCAATATGCAAAGTTAAAACTTTTCATTAGTACATACTAATTTATAAAAGTTTAAAAATGCTTAACGTAAAAAGTGGTTAATTATTTTTTTTCGTTGTCAAAATTCTAGTTAAAATTATATTAAAAATATTCAAATTTAAAATAGGTGATTAGTACTTTATTTATAATCTTAAAATGTTTTAAAAGATGGTACGAAATAAATTATCCCGTGTCACAGTCGATCATTGAATCCCCGATCTCTAGAATTAATTAATTAATTCTAGAGAATTAATTAATATCGAGCCTACAAACGTTTGTAGGCTCGATATTAATTAATTTTAAATTTCTTTCATTGCCTGAAAAATCAAATATTTATATTGTATTTTCAGAAAAGACACACTATTGGTAGTATAAATTTTAAACTATTCACTTCGAATATTATTTACTAACTAATTGGGTATAATATGAAAAAAGCACTACTACTTCCACTTACTAGGAATAACATTTACCTTTTAGTTTAATTAATAAACTGAGTTTTAAATATGCTTACTAAATTCATAAACTTCGGTAAAACAACAATATAAATTATTTCCAAAGGAACTAGACTAATGCAATTCCAACCTGGCGAGTAGCGACTTATAACAAGACACTTCGTTTGATGCTTTTACTTGTTGCTAGAAATCAGGTTCGCAGAAAATGCTGTTTACTAGTTAAATTTAGTAGGAATAACACGATCTGTGACGTAGGCTATAGTATACCCAATTAAATGATGAAATTAAGGAGTGAGAGTCTTTGGTTGCCATTTTAAGAATAGAAAAATTACGCCAAAAATCAGACTATTCCTACTACTAGCGCCACTATGAATTGTAGTAATGGCAGGTCGCTTTTCGAAACTATTTTGGCGCGAGTCATTTGTTTTGTACAAAATGTCTCTGGTAGCAAATTTTGCCTTGAACATTTGCGGATTACTGTATTCGGTCTGTCTGTCATTTAATTTTTCAATAACTCAATGAAAGTGAATTAAAATTTCGCCGTTTTTTGGAGTTGTCAAAATTCGTTTTCAGCTAAAGTTAAACGGATCAAGCCAACGCTAAAATGAAAGAACGCGTAAAACTCTGTAAACAATATAAGTATATTGATATTGAATGGTGCACTTTTTAAAACTTAGATAAAAAAAAAAGTTGTAACTTGGAAGTCTAACGACAAATATTAATTGTCAAGCTACCTCAGTGCTTAGCTTTATACGCTTATACATTCATAAGTAAAAGTAATACGAGGAAATATATTGGAAGAGCAGAAATTGTGGGACTTAAGAGGTAATAAAAATGTAAATTAGTGTTAGAGAAGAATCGAAATTAAATATTGGTGATAAATGTATTATTATTATTTTTCTTTTCTTTTAAAGGCATTTTTATGCTACTAGATTGTTTAGAAAAAGTCTTATAAGTAATTTTTTGAAAAAATAAAATTTATAAGAACATGGCATGCCTGAAATTTTATGCTTATAATGTATATAGAATATTATATAATATGCTATATATAATGTACTGAATGCGAAAATATGTATTATAGAAAGTTGTTTGCGACTTGATAGCTTTCTGCAGGATTTTGGCAAGTTGTTTGTCTTTTCATTGTACTACATTGTAAAGGCTTTCATTGAAAAGGCCGAAGACAGCTGGTGGGGGAGGGGGGTTGAAATCGTTGATAAGCAAGCAATAACTCCAAAAAGGTGGCACATGAATATCGAAAAAAAGAATATATATACCAATTTAAAATTTTGAACATATAATTAAAGTTTTAATGTATCTTTCTATTTGTTTTTTTTCTTATAAAATTCCGCTACAGTAATGAAGAAATTGATTTGATTATTATCTCTATAATTTTATTCAAATTTCCATCGTTTTTTCTTCACTTTTTTTTTTTTTTGTAACTAGCAAACCTTTTTTTTTCTCTTTAACCATCGACTTCACCAATGTAAAAAGTGCATTCAAACATTTCAAGTCAGTGAAACTTGCAGATTTGCTGATAGGTATAAATTTATATCAATCTAAAATTTTATGTGCAACTGGGAGTTTCATTATGATTGCCTTCAATGGGAAATTTAAAGATCTAAAATATGAGAGCGAAAAAGTAAACACATTGGCTCTTACAAATCTATATTTTAGCGAAGAAAGAACAAAAATGCCATTAAAATTACAGTCGAGGAAAGCGTATTTAAAAACCTGCATATTTCAAGTGGGTTAAAGTGTAGAAAATATTTCTTGATCATATCACTTTCGAAATACATGTAGGAGATTTCGGTGATGGAAAGACAAGATAAACGAAAATATTTTTTTTCCATTTAATCCACTTAAAATGCATAGCTGTGAAAATGTTTATGTTATTGTGTATTTTAACAACATATAACGAAGTGAAGAAATACATATTTATCCACAATTTCAACTTTATTCATATAGAATGTCAGATTCAATTGCAAATAAGTTTCAGTCAATAACATTGAATAAGATATAACAATTTAAAAAGATACACGTCATTTTAACTACATCAACGAGCCTAATTTAAGTATTTTCATACATACAATTATATATTTTTTTAATGGCTGGCGCTTATACTTTCAAGTAAATTAAAGTGGCATGATTTTTTTTCTTCCTATTTACAACGTTTCTTAAAGCCATCTTTAAATTACCCTTCAATTAAAATCAGCCCTGATCATTGAAATTTACCGAAATACAATAGAAAAATGGACGAAACTTCGCATCTCACTGATTTGACGAGTCAGTTGTTTTGTTTTTTCAGCACATATGGGAGGCAAATTTACAGCTAGATGGATTTATATACATTTTTAACTCACTTCTAAATTGTAGGTTTAAAAAAAATCAAAATAAGTCTAATACATATAAATATTTTCTTATATTTTCACAAGTTGATTTAAAGTAGGCTCCTTTATCGTGCACCCCAGGGGCACTATAGTGGACATCCGACGATATTTCATCGTCCCTCTTAATTATTTTATTCAGTTTAAAATAATAGTTCGATAAGAGCCGAGGTGGCTTAGTGGACAGAGATTTCGCTTCCCAATGAGGTGACCAGAGGTTCGAATCCCAGAGGCTGTTGGTTCATACGAATTTTGCTCCTGGCTCACATTGACCACGGAACTGAGTGTCCTCAGTGGTAGACGGATCATGGGTTAGAATATCATTGAAGTCAGGCTAATCATGAGAGGTTTGGGGGGTTTACCTCTCCATGCAAGGCAAATTCTAGTTAGTTCCATCAAAAAGTCCACTATAAATGTTAGTTTGACCCAATATTTGATCCAGGATGCAACCCATCCTGGATGAAATATTGGGTTTCAAAATTACATGGGTACGGAGTTGAACACTGATGGTCGTAAACTCAGAATTGGATCGGCTGTTCTACGTTGATCCAAAATAAAATAGTTCGATATGAAATCCGAAGAGTGACATTTATTTCAGCTGATTATTAGTAGTGAAAAAAATTGAATGACTAATTAATAAGCCTGCCAATAAGTGTTTTAATAAAAACTGAAATATAAAACACTAAACAGACTTGTTTATTAAAGGCTTCAAAATCAAAAATAAGAACACATTTCTCAGACCAACGTTTAGAGGATTCTTTAAGAATAGCAATTACCAATATTTCACGTGATATTGATGCTTTAATTGACTAAGTAAAAACAACGTTAAACTTCTCATAAAATCTGAAAATGACTTGTCCACTTCAGCCAGTAACATTTTGGATAAAATAAATTGATTCTACTATAATTTTATTGCATTTTTTCATTAACCATCACGTTATAAATTGTAAAGCATTGCAATTTACGCTAAAGTTAACTGCAGCTAATACATTTTTTCCGACTATTATCTAATTTCTTCTAACGTGTGGCCATGAAATATCCCTAATTCATAGGTGTGGCCCTCTGGTACAGAATTTTGATTATCCCTAATCTAACGTAAATAGATTTCATGCAACATAAATGCAGATTTTTTTTTCTAAGCATTCTAAAGCATTAGGTTTCCAAATGCTGAGTTTAGAAAAATTCAAATAAGTCAAAACTTTGGAAGGTCAAGTATTAGTTAGACAACACTTTTATCAATTTCTACTATACTAATTTAATAACTACTGTTATGGCATAATTCTACCATTTTACACTGCGTATCACTTTTCTGTTTAAAAAACATTTAGTATACTGAAATTTTGATTCAAAATATTTGAATTGCTGTTACAAGGTTTTAAATACTTTTCTTATTATTTAAAAAAATATGAGATAGATTCAACAATTACTTTTTTAAAGGGGCCAACTAGTATGATACAGTTATGACATTTTATATTTTGTTTGAATAACATTATAAGCGTTTTTCTTAATATCAAAGAGATGAATTTAAGTTACTATCTTGAATAATTATGAATGTACATTTAAGTACATTTATGAGGGAGTTATTTTTATTATACAATTATGTCGCTATGTATTCACCACATTCTAATTTAAAATTTTCCTAAGGGTACATTCGAGAATAAAAATGAATCTAAATTCATAGGTTAAGTTCTGAGATTTTAACTGACATTAGAAAAAAGCATTTTTTCATAAAATTAAAACCTCGATCAAATTGATTAGATTTTACCAGCAAAGCAGATATTTAAAATTTCAATACTTTCTAGTGTTAAAATTTTTTTTTCTAAATACAAAAATAGCAAAAAGAGATTTAATATTGAAATTGACTTAATGAAAAAATTAGCTGAATGTGTGCAAAAATTAATTTTTAAGCTGAGACTGCAGTTGGAACCATTTACTGTGATATGTCTAATAAAACTCTCTTTTTTTTCCGAGAATACTTTTTTTGGTAACATCGTTATCCAACAAGAAACTAATAAACTCCGAGTCGCAGAAAAACATTTTCATTAATTGTCTAAGTTAAAAATGATTACATTTGATTAATAAATTACGTAAAAAGAAAGCATATTTCGTCACATAATGCTGTTTGATATTTTATTCTATAGAAATTTTCTTTAAAAAAATTGTTTTCTTTATTCAATTCATCGTCTGTGAGTTTTTAAATTTGGACATGGCCCGAAATGCGTGTTTTCAAAAATAGACAAACATCAAAACGAGTGTTTACGAAAGTGGGCACGGCAAAAAAATGAGCCTTTTTCAGTTTTCAACCCAAATATAACAGCTGAAACTAGGAATTATGTGTTCATTTCTCCTCACTCATTTAAATACGGAGCATAATCATTACGATTAAATTTCCCGTACTTCGGGATTGGGGTGGCAAAGCCTATTACAGATGTAACGTTTCAAGCGATGTCTTTGAAATGTGTGTTTTGTATTCGTGTATTTCGTCTTCGTATTCTGAGCTTTAAGCGATAAAGTGAGTTTTAAAACCCTAAATTCCTACAACGTAAATTTACTACCACTCTATTATAAATTTATATCACTCGCGGCAACCTTGCAAAAACAGCTGATGACTTTAAAAAAAAAAAAAGACTAATTTATAAAAGTGGGTGTGTGATATCATAATACAAATTTATTTGGATGCATTAGTTTATTCTTTTAAAAAAAGCAATACTCATATAAAAAGTTTGGAAAATGGAATCAAATTATTTGTCCATTCGCTTAAATAATTATGTCCATTTTCATAAATACACATTTTGAGCTGTGCCCAGATTTAATAACTCACTGATTTTATACTTAGCTTACATCTGGAAAAAGCATTTAAAATCTCATTTTATGCAATTTTTAATTACTTTTATTGATTATTTGTTTTATTAAAATGATTATATCTTTCGTTGCAACAACTTATTATACCCCGGTTTGCACAAACCAGTAAAATGTACTTATGTCTAGTAGTCTTAAACATCGTTCTCCTTGGTTTAGCCACATGTCTAACAAGGAATCATATTCTTTGGTGTTATAGGAAAATGTTGTTAAAGAATAAAAAAAAAGTTATCAAATTCCTCTAAGCAATAGGAAAAAATAAGCAGAATTCTTAGATTTTCCTCATATGGATGCACCAAATATCTCTCATTGCTAAATCTTAGCGTGTTTCTTCCGCATTAAAAATCAACGGAGCAAACATGTATGAGTATATAATGTAGGTCAATAGAAAAATCGAGCTCCCTATAAATGTCGGAAGTATTTTGTAATGCGCTAGGCTACTTGGAAATTCATCATTGTTTTTTAATGTCGACAGTGTTTTTTGTTCCACCAGACTATTTAGACAACTATTCAGTAATTTCTAATTTTCCTGATATTCTGAAGACTTATTTTAATCAGCACATATGCCTTTAAGAAAATAAAGAAATGTGCGAAAAATAATTAACCTGACTGAATTTGTTCTGGTTTATTTCGGTAAACCTTTTCAGGTTTGATGAATCTTTAACAAGGCTATTTACAAAAAGCCTTACCTATACTGGGCTTATTACAAAATGTTTGTGATAAATCAGACTAATTGAGCATTGAATATATTTTCTAATTGACCCTAGGGTATATGGGCTCAAAGCAATAAGCCTAGAAAGTGTCAGGCTGATCAAAAAGTACTGGAAAGTTTCCCAAAATAGCCTAACGCGATGCAAATGTCAATGGCTTGTTGGCAAGTATCTGGATCATTCTATTAGCCAACCACAAACATAATTCCATTGTCACTAATTTTTTTTTTTTAATTAAAGCGACGCCCTGTTGATTGCGTTCAATCATTTCAAACTGCAATTTTGCTCTATTTAAAATCGGAAGATATTTGATAAACCATAAACTGCATTTACTTGTAGTTTTCTTAAATTCATAGTAAACTATAAAATGTATTTGTATAAGTTAAGATGAGAAAAAAAAATCATGCCATTTTATTTTTCCAATAACAATGTTTTGAGTAAAACTCGAACATTATCAGATTTTCAAATTCACATCGTTAAACAAATAAGAATTTTTTTTGCTGTTAAACCCGAATATTTGAACAGCAAGGATCCTCAACAGAATCGTGGTAAGACATTCGATTGGCCAATAGAGGGGTGCAGTCTGTTCTCCTGTTATCTTCAGACAGAGAAAGAAGGGGTCTTTCAAAAATCGGAAATGATCCACTTTTCTTCAATTTCATAGCAGATACTTTCGGTTTTTTAGACACCACAGCCAGTTTTAGTCGGAATGTAAGCTGGATCTATAGAAAAAAAAATCATATAAATCTTTAAGAGCGTTTGCTAGAGCAATTGATTGTATGCAGCTTTCGAAATATTTCGAACTTTTTTTACGAAGTACATAATTGAATGAAATTTTTACATGACCTGACATTAATTTTTACATGACATGACATTAATTTTTACATCTTCATAGTATGTATTAAAAAAAAAAGAAATACAGAAAATGAGCAAAGTTTCTATATCAATTTAATGAAAATCAATAAACTAGTAATAAACTTATTTCTGAAATCTTCCCAACTTTCCGGAAAAAAAAGGATGAAAAAAAAAAACGTAACAGCAAAAAGAAATAAGAATATTAATTAGGAACACATTTTAAAACGACCTCTAATAGAAAAAAATTACTTGTTCCAACATAGTTAAATTTCATAAAAGATTTTAAGGTAATCTCAAGTACGAGTTAAAGAGATCTATGTCGTCTTCTTTCACACGGCATAGCGTCGATGGCATTGCATTGCATCTTTCGTTGATTTTTGTCAACATTTGAGTAGGCGTTCCTTCGGTATTTCCGTTTAAATATTTTCATGCCCGGAATGAAGTCCCGGTTGTAATGTTTACATGTCCGGTAATGTCGAGAAATATAATTCTCGAGCCCTGGTACGTACACATCAATTAAATCCATATTGATAATTGGAATTTCGGTAGAATATTATAAATGAATGAAAAACTGTAGGCAAATTTTAAAGGGATATCCAAATTAGTATTCATTTTGAGACGTAACGAAGTGAAGATCTCGCCTTTAATAGAAGGGAAATGGGGGAAACATGTAGCGTCTAGATTTGGAATAAAAACAGCGGCCAACGTTTCGTCTCCGCAACGCTGTATCAGCTAAACTATACATAATTTATTCATTATTAGTTTCAAACTACGGATTTTTATAAGAAATTAAATTATGCTACAATAACAAAAGAAGAGTGTTATAAAAATGCTATTTATAATTCTAAAGTCTTATTATTAATTAATTACTTTATTTATTCTTTAAAAAAAAGCTTTAATGTGTTTTCAATTGTCTTAATTTCTCGTTAGACTAAATTTCTTGTTTGGAGTGTAGTAATGTATAATTAAGTGATATTAAGAAAACATGAGAACTAAATTAAATTTTATGTGCATATTGAATAGATATATGCATTCAAAATCATATTAAGGCTCTTCAAATTTGTCACTTTTAAAATATTTTATTGCGTGCAGAGAGTTTGAATTTTCTGAAAATTGTTTAATACAATACGTCCGAGATAAAACGTTACAACCGAAAAACGAGGAAATATCGCCATCCAAGAAAGAGACATTGCCTGTGCAATATTTCTCTGCTCAGATAGAAAGATCGATGGCATTGGTTTCAACAGGATAGAGCCATTGTCCATGCATCTCGATCATCCATGTCTTTCCTTAAAAAGCTTTTTGGGAAGGCTTGATTTCCAACAGACTGTGATCTCCGGGAAGTCAGGACTTGTCACCCCCCCCCCCCAACATCTAAGTCGAATTAAAGGTACGGAAATTAAACAAAAGATCAAAAACGTTTTCTCCCAAATGTTGATTCACTATTTCGATAATCTTGTACAGCGTACTTGATTTGTCATTTGACAGATTACAAGAATTCAACATTCATTATAATTTGTGCTCAATAAAAATTCCTTTTTCCTTTGTCCATGCTTGCTTCGCTGGATGCACTTTATTTTGGTCACACTGTATTCAATGAGTAAAAATTTATGCACAAACAAGAGTAATAAAAAATGGGTTGGTCCTATCATTTATTTATTGAATTTATTTAATTCATTGAAATATATAAAATGGTTTATTTTGTCAAGTATTCTTAACATGAATCTACACCGTTTTTTTTATTAATAGGTGAACAGTAAAGCCATTAAAATTTGTCTTCTCATACTTACATTGTTATCCATTATGCAGAAGAAAATGAATGTCATGATGCCCTGAAACAAAAGTATACTTATAAATAAAAATAATTCTATTTGCCGTAAAAAAACTTTTATAAATAATTGTAGTTTTTAAAAATTCAATGCTTCATGCTAAAGTGTTAATGCTTCTGTAAATATATTACTTATTTTTTTAGAGGAAAAGCTTACAAATGGAACCTCCATTTTTTATTCAATCGTTTAACTAGTTTCGTAGCTTATTCAAAGTAGCATATGAAAGGCATTGGGGTCATGCAGTGATAAGGCACACTTTTAACAAAGGTGACATTATTTTACTCCAAACTGTTTTCTGGTATTGTTTCCTTATAGATACTTTGAAAGTTTCCAAATTCTCCTCTAGATGGGAACACAATACACAGAATTATCTTTTTGCCATCATGGAAATCGCGTTGTTTTTTCTTTTTCCCAAAAATGCTCTTCTGGAAAATAAGAAACGTATAGCCTGCTATTATATTTTCTCAAGCATTTCGTATCACAAAATAGATAATTTTTCTGCTTTGCACAAAACAGCTATATGTATTTAATTTTTAAATTTGTGCTTCCTGCATTGTAGTTTTGGTCTGCATTATTAAGTGATTATGAAAGAGAAACATTTACATAATGCATTAAGGAACTATGATGACTCGGGGATAGAGCGTTTGCCTTCTAATGAGTTGAACCGGGTTCGAATCCCAAGGATGGTTGGTCGATACGAATTCCGCATCCGGCTTGTACCGACCTCCGTGCTAACAAAACATGTCTTGAGTGCTAGACGGATCATGGGTTAGAGTCCCCTTTCTGTCAGGTTAACCGTGGGAGGTTTTCGTGGTTTTCCTCACCATGTAACGCAAGTGCTAGTTAGTTCCATCAAAAAGTCTTCCATTAAAAGAAAGTTTCTCCCCATTCTTGATACAGGAATTCCCCTGTCTTCTGGACTGGGTTCAAAATTACAAGGCTACGGAGTTGAATATTAGTAGTTGTGAACCCGAAAAATTGAGTAGGCTATTCAACAACGGTTATAAAATAGAAAATAAAATAACATGCTAAAAAAAGAAAGCAAGAAAAGATGAATAAAAGTTGCTAAATGATAATCAAACAATTACGTTAAACAATATTTTTTCTCAAAGTATTCCGTAAAATTGTCTACTAATTAAATATTGAATAGTTAACTAACTTGGATAGAGTTTGTCAAGGAGAAAATAATTTGTAGTCCAACATTCATGGAATCTTCTACGGCGAGTAAACCAAAGAACCAATTGATGGCGAATACGGGAAGGAGAGTAATTCCAGCTCTCAACGAATTTCTAAAAAGAGAAATATGAAATAAAAACCATATTTCAAAGGAAAAACAACGTGCAGCAAATAGAAACTAACATTAATCTTATGTCTTATAAAATTGTCACTTGATGTTTGTGGTTAATTAGCTACAAGCAGAATTTTCTTCAGTTATTTATAGAATTACAAAATTTCCCGTTTAAAACCACTTCAATATGTATTTATTCATAATTTTGGAGGAAGAAAACATAAAATTTTAATATAAATTATTTAACTTTCTCTCGCAAAAATTTTGCAGAGAATTTAGTTAAATTTGAAATCAATCGAAATACTTACAAAATTGCTTTGAAAATTTTAATGAAGCATAATTTTCAGGTGTAATTTGGAATTTGACTTGAATACAAGGAAAAGTCAATGAAAAATAAAAAATAAACAAGTTAGTTCAAATTAAAAAATATAAAGAAAATAAGAAATTAATGAAAATTTATTCATGATATCATCATTAAAAGCATTATTAAAATGATATAATCATAAAAAATGGCATTTCAAAGAAACCTATACAATTGTTTCTCACATAAACAGCTTTTTTCTTCAAAATTTGGTTTAAAAAATTTCTTAATTTATTTGGTTAGTTTCGTTGAAGTGAACTGTTATAATTTATATTATTTATTCATTAAGTCTTAAGGAAGTCTGAAGTCAAGTCTAAAGCAAGCCTTATTTAAGTCTAAAAAAATGTACGGTGTGTCAAGAAAAAAATTTTTTTTTTACTAATGCTAATGGCGTAATGAGATTTTTCCTCCTTTTTTCAATAAAATGTTAAAGTAAATTGATTAAAAATTGGTTATATAACGAACAAAAAGCTTTATACATTCAAAAATAAAAGCAAATTTCACCTGATTCTATAAATTTCTGTCCTGTGAGTCATTGACATTTGCTCATTGAAGGTTTTCAAGGATACAATCATGATGCTTGTATTGACCTTTAAAGTAAATTTTCATGATGACTTTTTGTAGTGTCAAGAAACAGTTTACAACTAAAATATTTTTAGCGTGTAATTTTCATTATTTAGTTAATTTTAAGCCAGCAATGCATGAGCGATATCGGTTATTCACAAGTTATCCAACTAAATAAATGAATTGATTTTTAAAAGAAGTATTTCGGTTGAAAAGGTATATCGGTTAAAAAAAAAGTAAGATCCATAATATTAGCTTGCTTATTGAGACAGTTTATTACTGTTGCTTGTTTCGTGGGAAATTTGATAAAGTTTTCTTTTAAAGCGTTATTTGAGAGATTTCGTATATCGTTACGAATTTCTCCACGAAACGCTATCGCAACTGTAGCGCAAAACTTTCCCAACAAATCTCAGATATCGCATAAGGTTAGTGTTAAGGTAATAGTGAAAAAAAAAACACGTTACTCAAAATCTCTCTATTTAAAGTACAGGATTACACATTAATTTTTTTAACAAATGGATATTTGCCTCATATCATTAATTAACGAATAATTTACACATAATGTGCAATCAAATTCTTTCAGTTACAAATGTTTGCCATTGAAAACATGTGTGATTTGTGATTGTAAAACTAAAATAGGGCAAATAGTCGCCGCCAACAGAGACTCTAAAATACATCACATTTTCTCGTAAAAAAATATATTTCAGGATAATATAATTTAGAATGATCTTCTTTATTAGGATAATGAAATATTTGTGGGTCGTGGAACGGGAAGCCCAGAAATTAGAGGATCGGACTCCGGTCTGTCGGGGTCAAGGTTCGATCCTCGTCTCCGCTAAGAACCACCGAGTACATGTGATGTACTTGCTCGTAAAATCAAAAGTCCTATGGTTGGTTGCTGAACTGTACCTTACAGAAATCTGAATTTTTTTTTTTATTTCTTCTTCAGATCTATATCTAAATTGATGAAGTGGTCTCGAGAATGAGTGGTGTTGTCCTCTATCCGTAGAGTTTTGAGCTAAGACATACTTTCAACCTTGCAGTGCTCTCTTGTTAAACGAAAGGAGCACTTCACAGACTTTATTCGCAAAAGGCAAATGGCTGGCGAGATTGCATTGTCAGAGTGTCAGAGGGTCATTAGAAACAACAATAACATGATATATTAGCAAAAAGCAAAAAAAAGAAAAGTATTGGAAGAATTTTACGAGATGATTCCATATTAACACTAAAAGTGAATAACGATCTATTAAAAATAAATATGGTTTCCGTAGCTTGCTGATATTAGTTAAATATTATTAGTGAAACAATAACTCTTTTGCTAAAAAAATATCAAAATCAATGCTTAAGTCATGCAATTAGTATAAAATAATTATTCAGAACAAATTTAAGTAAATTATCATTTAATTCAAATCAATTATATAATTAATTTATATAGTTAATTTAGATTATAATAAAAAAGCAAAGGTACCTTAATTAATCCGGTAACGGGTAGAACAAAAGACCAGAAAATTCCACGCCTGATGTTCAGCCAACAGCTATAGGGGGAAAGAAGCTAATATTACAAGTCGTATTTTCTGGCATCAATTAAAGTTGACAAAAATATTGACGGAATGTGGAGTTAAAACAAAAACTTATAGCTAATAGAATAGTCGAATATTTAATCAGAAAAATCAAGTTTCCATTTTATGAATCTTTTATCAAGTGAGATCTAAAAATTTTTACAAATAGTCTCGATAACTATTTAATACTTTTCCTTAATTCGATGAACGATAGAGATTATGGGGGATTTTATTTAAATTAACGACAATTGAAATATTAGTAAGACATAATTTAAATAATTCAATTACGTATATAGGTACATATTTTTGCTTTTTATAAGCTTTAGTATATCGAAAATAAAAAAAATTAAATAAAAAAATATTTTTTTAAATTATTTTTTCAAATATTTACTAATGCTACAATTTTTATTAAATTTGCCCTAGCCTTCTTTTAACAAAATACTGAATTATTTTTCTTTGATCAAAAATAATCCCTTCTTTATATGATTCAATTTTTTTATTATTACTATTTTAAGTAAAATACAGACTACAAAGTGAGAATAAGATGATTATTTTTTAAATTAAAGAATCAAAACTGATTGTTATCAGAACCAGCTAGCTCTAAATAAGTTTTCAGTTTACATAACAACTAACAATTTAAATCAATAATATTTTTTATAAGCACTTACTCCGATTAAAATACTTTATTGAGAGTTGTACAGCGCACTTTATTAACTTTTGAGCTTGTCATCGTAAGTCTTACTACAGTGAAATCTTAATATTTAGGACTTTAACGAAGGTTATTAAGCTTTTTGTACACAATTATATAACTCGTTTATCTAAAACAATTTTAAAAATACTAATTTTTCATTTAGTTTACTAATGATCGATAAACTTTCAAATTTTAAGATATAACTAGTCTGTACTACATGTTTGACAATTTTATTTTAAAAGACAAAAAGTAAAATTTGAATTTAATTGATTGCTGAGTTTTTGAGTGATTAAGTTTTTTAAAAAAAATCATATTTTTAAACTTTAGTTTTACAAAAAACTATGGGACTAAGTTTATTTCAATTTTGAATTTTTTCATTTAAAATTATAGTCAAAAATGGTGTAAAAATTAGTATGCATAACGTGGGAAAATCCTATCAATAAATCAAAAATCATACAGCTGTTTCCCTTTTTATTTTTTGTACTTTTTCTCACACACAAAACGTCTAAACATTGGTGAAGCTGATTATAAAGTAAAGGCCTCAATTAAGTATTCACTCACTATTGTCTTGCTTCGTAGCCTTCAGGATTAGCAACAAATGATATAATCAACAGAAGTAGAGGACAAATCCAGCAAACAGCGCAATAATCTCTGAAGTTTCCGATATATTCAGCAGATGAACGCAATCTTCGAAGTAAGTAAAAACCATACGAAACAACCCAAAAGCATAATACCAGGAAGAGATAGTGCAAAAATAAAGCAATACTCATACAAATTTCCTGCAAATATAAAAAAACATTTTTTAGAAGCATCTCATTTAATAAAATTTTATTTCGCAATCTCAATTCTCAAACTTATAACAGTTTAAAAATTACTCAATCAGGTAAACACACAGCGTCAGTTTTCACAGCGTCCAATCTCTACCATCAGAAGAACAGAGGAAGAAGAAAACGTTAAATATGCTTTTAATCATCTTCACTAAAATTTCACTATTAAAGGTGGTAATTGATGAATTTAATTGGGAAATACTGTATTTTGCGCAGCAGTAGATACGCACTCTAAACGTTCAAAATAAGCCCAGACCTGTCAACTATTTAGAATGGTATCGAAATTTCTGTCTTAACATTTTAAAAAGATTTTGACCAATGCAATACAAAGATAATTAAAAGACATACGTAAAATATTCCAAAAAGCAAGCAGTGCTGTCTTTCGGTGTTGGCGAATTTTTAAGAACGTTAGCTTACTTGTTTTTTAACTGTTCTTTTAAATAATGTGGAGAGCTATAACTTCCAGGTGGCAGCTAATTATAAGGTCGTCACCCATTAGGTACGACAGTAATTTTGCATGACTTATTCAAAAATTGCAGAAAATTTCTGCCAACTAAAATATGGAGGAAATAACATAAAATGTATATCAACAATCAGAAAATTTAGGAAAGGTAATTTATTGAATAATAGGCTTTGTTTTTTTATATTTAGATTTTGAAGAAACATTTTTTTTCATTATTTAAAGAAGAATTTCTCATCCTTTACAATTTAAACATAAAAAAGTTAATTAAAAAAAATTCTGTAAACAGACGAACAGAATTCATTACCGATTAAAAAATATTTGTGGTATAATTTTACCGCTGCCTCAATTTTTTGAGAAAAAATTCGCAAAATTTCACCAAAATAAATAATGTGCCAATTTCGTTAATTTTCTGCTTTTTCGTTAAAATACCTCATTCTTTTCATGTATAAATTATTCAGTATCTAAAATATAACTTTAAATTATTATCTAACCTGCATAAACTAATAATAGTAATTAAGACAAAAATATATTTATGTTTGTATACATAAACAGATTGCCTTCACATTCCTTCCACCCAGTTTCTCTCAGCTCTTCATTGCTAATGCTAACAGACATATCAATGCTCTGTGTAATATAGATATGAATTCCATTAACTTAACACGTCGCTTTCACTTATGCTTCAGACATAGGGAAGAAAGGTTAAAATAATAATGTTGTTTTCATATGAGACGCAATGAAAAGGGAAAAAGCTAACTTATGTGAGTAATTAAACATCGACTTACAAAGTGCGTTGTACTGTTCACTCCCAATAGAAAAAATAGTTGAATAGCACCCATGCAAACTAATATATTGATGAGGATGAAAACAGATAAGTTGTGTTCTCCCCTGTAAAAAATACAAAAACGCGTTATTCAATAAAAAAAATATAATTAATTTATGTGGTAAAAAAATTTTACTTTCAAAACATTTACTTACTGATAATAAATGTTAGTATTCGATTTTATTAAATCAAACTATCTGAGTTTGATAAACACAGTGACGAAGAGTGTTCTAAAAATACACTATCTTTTCTTTTTTGACATTTTAAATTTGCCATTGCTCCCCATGTATTTACAATGGTGTTCAAAATTAAGAGAATTCGTACATTTTGTTGAATTTCCTGAAAACAACTGAGCGAAATGTAAAACTACTGCTTCGAAACAAAGATGTAAATATTATGTGACGAATACGTAAGAGCATACGTGTGTCAGGATGAAGCTAGTAGATGATTAGACGTTATAAGTCTGCATACAAAATCTGCATTTTGTTCTCTGGCTCATCTTGACAATTTTTTTTTTTTGCAGCAATATTTACCGATTCTTTAATTTAACATCACCAACGAATAAGATGGAGAATTGTAGGGAGATTTGAAGCACGCCAGTCAGAGTGTAATAACTAATTGAGTGCAAAACTTTTTGATTATTTTAAAGGTGCGATGAAATAAGCAAAAAGTTTCCCACTCTCTTATGTTTTGTACGACAGAAATCAGTCGGAAAAAAATTTAAATAAAAATATATCATACAGGAGGATAAGAGATCACGAAAAAATCGAATTGATTTTACCCCTGATACTATATTAATTAATAAAATACATTCAATACAATACTAATACAATAAAAAAATATTCAATATAAAAAATTCAATAGTACAATACATTTTTTACAATGTATTCGCAATCATTTCAATCAAAGAATGTATAGTGGTACATTGAGTTAAAGAAGAAAAATATATTACACTAAATAACTTTATTTCTAATAATTGGATTTTCAAGAACTGAATACCAATAATACATAATAATTTGAAAAGATAACCTAAAGTTATGTAGACTCTATATTAAGTTACGCCGTTAAGTGCAAAGTTAAACTTTTAGGTACTAGTAAAGCGAACATATGTTTAGTGTAAACTAAAGTGAATTCAAATTTCATACTTGGAAAGAATTTACTAAAAAGGGACAGGACATTTTTTTCTGCCCTGATAGGTAAGGAAACAGATGATTCATAATTCTACCTAAAGAAAAATATGTATTTGTAATAGTGTTCATGAATTCACTCTTACAATTTTTGAATGGAAAAGATGATTTGAATAAGTCAGAGAGGGGATTTGACTAAATCATCTTTCTCATTTATAAATACTGGAAACTGCCTTTTGTACTTTTATGAATAGAAACTCTTCTTTGGACCCCAAGTATGATAAGAGATGAATTGAGAACAATGTAAAGAAGAATACTTTATCAAAAGATCTTCTTCCCTATAGGGGTATCTATATTTATTCTCAGGTGTTGTTCTGAGAAATTTTTGTTTAGATTACCTCCTTTCTAAAGATGAAAATTGAAATACATGTGATCCATGAGACAAGTGAAAATGAGTCTGAATTAAACAAATTGAATATTTCAAAAGAATCTTCATTCGAAAGGGAGAATAGATAATCCTTTGTGACAAACTGTGACTGACGCAGCTAATTCAATACTATTGTGATTAAGCTGGGGTGGGTTTGAATGATTGGCAAAAAAATAATAGCACAACTATCTTGTTTGTTAAAAATTGCTTTTAATGTATTTCTATTTACTAAATTCAAACAAATTTAAGCCGTTCCTTATTAGATTCATGTGGGCAGAAGATAAAATCTAAGGAAGAAGGAAAATAATAAAAGATTTTATAAATGAAATTTTTGTCCTCAATAGATAGAAAGATAAAGTATGGCACCTGGCATATTTTTGCTGCAATGATATTTTTGCCGAAGGCTGAACATCAACCGAAATAAATAGGAAAATGAAGTTTTATTTCAATTTAAACAACTTTTATTTAAATATAACTAAGCATAATAGCAAAGTTTGAATAAATAAAAATATATACTTGCAAGAATTTTAAATTAACAGATTTTTGGAGAGTTTAAAATAATAAGTAAAGAAGGATGTAAATTTTTAAAATTTAAGTTTATAAGACAATTATCTCCGAATCCAAATGCAATAAATATAAAATAAAATAATATGTTGAAATGGCTTAAAATAGATTTTTTTGAGAACGTAAATAGCTTTGTTGAGCGAACTTAATAAAATTAGGCTATTGATAAAAGTATATCAGCTATCGCAACCTTTATTAGTTTTGATAACAAAATAACTTCATTTTAAACGGAGTTATTTAAATGGAGAGAAAAAGATGGTATTGCAGCAGCATTTTTGGAAAAGATTTTATAAAGGAAATTTTTTTCCCCATCTGAACCAAACCGTTACCATTTTATACTTACAAAGTTAAACTACACGTTTAAATGAAAATAAATAAAGGAAGAAGGAGGATAAATACAGAAAAATTCTAGAAACTTGCGTAACTAACAACTAACGTAACTTCTAATAAACAACTTGATGTTGGAAAAAATAGAGTTTGTTAAATAAAAAAAAATTTCCTTTGAATCACACATAAAAAGAAGTAATTTAAAATGTTACTGTAAAAAATAGTTCACTCAAAATTTTTTTTACAATAAATTGAAAAGAATGAATTTAGCAATATTTTTCAGAAATTTTTATTTTTTTTTTCATCATACTACTAGTTTTAAGCACTAGTTTACTTTTCCAAATTAACTTTTTTGATTAAACAAAACTTTTTTTTGCTGAAGTTCTACCGTTTGCTATAATTTATGACAGTATTTTAAGAATAGTAATTGTCCCTTTCAGCATATCTGGTAACAATTACATTTAAATATCTGATCACTTGGAAATTTATTTGTAGAACTTTTCTAACTATTCCATTAAATAATGAAGTCAATTTAAGGAGATATAAAAGTCTCCTCTATTATTTCTTGCTAACACATTTCCATTATCAAACTTTAAAGTTATAAGAAATAAAGTTGGAGCGTAGAACTAGAAAATAAAAGTTGGGTTTCAGTTATTATTTTCTCATACGAAAATAATAATATTAATAATAAGAATATTAATAATACATAAATATTTAAACTAGCTTAACAGATATCTGATAACAACTGTTTACTAAAGTTCGAAATTAATTGATGTATGATTTTAACAAACTATTTGAGTCATTTAAAACTTTCACTTTCGAACAAGTTGTGTATCATGAATAACCCTAACGACTCACCATTCATTCAAGGAATAATTGTCATTGATAAGAGCTTCAAAATATATAATGCCCTGCATGATCTTTAAAGTTTGATGTTCCTTGAATTGAATCTCAAAGGGGGGGGGGGAGCGACTTGGTTATAATCCGACATGAGGGATAATAGTTATGATACAGTGTCCAGATTTGACCAATGGGAGGTTGTTTCTCAAGTACATCTATTGTTATGGCAAAAGTACATAACTGTTAGTTAAATCTTAAATTGTTATATCTCAGTGTAGTTTGGAGAGTGCTCTACAACGAGTTTCAGTGTAACGTTTCTTGAAAGTTATCTTCGTAGAAAAGTGTGTTACTATTGAATTTTGATAAAGTATAGTGTTGCGATTTTTTTAACGATAGCTGTTGGAATACCTACTATTATTAATAATGTCACTGCCCAAGGATAATAAGTAAGTTTCTCTTCTTGATTCATTTATTGACTGATTAATTACATTTATAATTTATTCTTTTCCAAACTTTTTTTCTAATTTAAGATTTGATTTTAGTTTAAAAGCGTCTGCAGACTTTTATAACTTAATTTTAGCGAAACGATTGTTTTAATTCGTTTAAAAATGTAAAATTTAACCAGGAATTTAATTGAAAATGGAAACACCTTCTTTGAATGAAAAAAATGGAAAATTTTAATTATTGTTGATTAAATAATTTAATTAATGTTTCAGTACGTGTAGTTAATTGAAAATTTTAAGTAATTTTAAAATTCAGTTGGAATAGAAGTAAAAAAAGATTTTACAATTGTTTAGAAGATAGATTTTCTGTGACTCAATTTTAAGATAATTTAAAAACATATTTCATTATTTTGTTATGAAATTGCCAAATTATGTCATTTTCAATTAAATTATGTAGTCATCACTGTAAGTGTAAACGTAATTATGTATTGAAATAACATTTTAAAAAATTAGGGAAAAAAAGAGAATTATGGGTTATAATAAATCTCTTCTCATACCCGTGCCCTAAAAAGGCCTTTTATACATATTAAAAGAACAAAAGTCTGCTTCCTGCTTCACTGAGAGAAATTGATAAGAGAAACTAGTAATAAAATATTACGTAATAAAAAATAATTGCTAGAAAAATTAATCAACTCATTCAACAGTAAATGATTTAATTTAAATAAATGGAGGATACTAGCGATTAAATAATATTTTCTATTTAAATAACTTCGTTTTATATAAAGTTATTATGATATTAAAGTTAATAAGAGTTGCGCTTGCTATATTTTATTTTTATAATAACATAGTTTTATTGATTTCGTTTGATATATGTAAAAAAATCACATTCTCAAAAACCTGACTTTTGAACATTTTAATTTATTTTAAATTTTATTACATTTATAAATAAAGATTATCATCTTAAAAGTTAACAAAAGTCTCTCTTTCTTAGATCGTGATTTTAAACCCTTTAAAAATATGCTCCTAGTAGCATATTTTTTTTATTTATTTAAATTTAGCTATTACCCTTGCTTATGGAGAGTTGTCTAGATTTATGTTACAGTTGGTTTTCCTATTTATGCTTACTTTAATGTGCAAACATATTACATCCGCGAAAATTTATCAGGCATTATATTTTACATTTCGTAAAGTGTTTGAAATCTATTTCAGATTAATTTCTTAATCCATCTTCGGCCGTTTCCATAAATATTTTTTATTAACATTGTGACATATTTTTACCTTGTTTTTCTGTTATTGTCAAAGGTTCTGAAGATATTGTTAAAATATTAGTAATTCAATTGGAGAAAACGCTCTCTTTAAAGAAATTTTTAAACAACGCTATTTTTATTTATTTATTTTTTGTTTTTAACTTTATCGACTAATTCAAGTTTTTGATAATGTATAATTACTCCATTTGAGATTAATCATATGCTTTTATGATTGGGAAACACAGGAGTTGAACAAAATTATGGAAACACTTCAATACTAACTCATTTTCTCATATTTCTCGAAAAATACTCAGAAAATTATTTTGTAATTTTTGACGTGTTCAGTTCATGTGATTTCTCTTACATATCAATAAAATTTAAAATTATTGTAGATTTGAGGGACCGGCAGTAAATTTACGAACGAAAAATAGCGTTTCTGAACTTGTATTATTTGCTTTGGTTAATAAATGCAACAACTGAGCGAAATTTCGCAAACCTAGCTTAAATATGGACATTTTTTGAAAAACTGACGTTTTGTCTTACTTTTTCTTACTTTCATTGCAAAAACATTCAATAAAATTAAACGAAATTTCTGGCGTAATTTTTAAATAGCAACAAAAAGCATTGTTTTAAAATTTGAAGAAATTTTTTTTTTAAAAATTGCGCAAGATATTAGCATCGGAAGTCAACCTCTCATATTTTGCATGTTCGATTGACATAATTTTTTTTCTCTTCATAATTTTATTCTGAATCGTATTTGGTAACTCATGAAGAAAAAAAAACAATTTAAATATCTTCATATTCTAGACTTAAATACTTTTAGACTGCCTAAAGAAGAGAATCCAATTTGGAAGCAATTTAAAAATTTTTTCAACAACTGACATATTTTTTTCTTTTTTTCGAATGTGCAGATTTGTAACATATCCCCTTTTAACATTAACCGCTTCAATTACCAAATAAAGAGCAAAACAAAATTATATTAAAAGAGAAATTCAATTTTTTCGCCCAGCACAATATGATAGGATTTCTTAAATACTCATACCTTGCTAATTTTTTCAATTTTTAAAATGATATTTTTATTATTAATAATTTAATTGAATATTTCTGCAGTTGTAATAAGATAACGTAAAGCACAGAAGATAGGTTTTTTGTAAGAATTCCATGAATATTTAAGGTAGGTAAGGATTTAAGAATATTTAAGGTAGGAATATTTCCATGAATATTAAAGGTAGGTAAGCACAGAGAGTGCTACCCAGATAACACTGTAACCAGATCGCAACAAGAATGCGACAGTCACGGAGACTCACTGGTGAAGTCACCTGTGACATTTGCAACGTCATTCAGATGTCAACATGAGACCACATTGAGTCATAAACTGTCGCAGTGACGTCTCTATGTGAGAAAAATGTGACATATTCGCTTTTCAGCCTAATCACATGGTGACCCTATTGGGACATAAATGTCACATCTTTGTCCCATGGTGACCCAGTTGAGACTTTAATATGCCACATCTTCGTCCCACTTTGACTCTGTTGAGACGTAAATGTGTCATAGTTTCATTACGCCGTGACTATGTTGAGACATGAATAGGTTACATTTTTGTCATATGGTGAGATCATTGCAACAACAGTCTCAATGTGGTCTCATGTTGACGTCTAGCTGATGTCATCAAAGCCGAACACGGTGACCTTTAATACCTACATCTAGTAACCGCATTCTGCCGCTTCTGGTAACGGTGATATCTGGGGGGCAGTATTTTGGTCGATTACAGAATATTCGACTAACAATAAGTAATTCATTTCAAACCTTTATTTTTTGATGTATTCATATGGTTCGTATTAAAACAAACTCAGCTAATAATACATAATGATAAAAAATTTTATTTTTTCTTAGATTTTTTTGTGAAACTTCACAAAAATATCCAGTGATGCTTTTAGATATAATAATTTGATAAGCTCTACTATTTTATTTGTAAATTAGAACACTATGCATATTATTAGCATATTATATAGAAATAGCATATTATTCGAAAAAAAGTTTCATTTCATATGACGATGAAAACTTCGTAAAACAGTCTCGCTTATAATAATCACCTACAACCCCCGTGTTCCAAAATGAAATGATCCGTGCTTGGACGTTAAATAGCCCGAATCATTTGGGACACCAGGTGCAATAATTAATTCTTATGTAAAAAATTTAAATTTTTGAACTGCTTCTGAAATTTTTATTACCAAAGGGTAATTAAAAATTAATATAGAATCAATTAAGTTCCTGCACTGCAAATGCTCAATAACTTGAAACTATCATTGTTGTCACTACATTAATTTTTTTTTTAAAAATTATTTACATGTTTTCATTGAGCTAATGATGCATTTTTGGAGTCATCCTAATTGTATGCTTTGCTGAGTTAAAGAAGAATTCGATATCAAAGCAACTTAGTTCTTGAACTCACAAAACTTTGAAATCTATAATCATCATTGATAAATTCCTATTTTTCTCAAAAGTTAAGGTTTATTCTATTTTGTTTATATTTTCAGAATCTTAGCAGCTATTAAACCACTGCAACAGACAAAGAGAAAAGCTGTTGCAGACAACTCTAGCAGGAGCAAAAGTATGAAAGCTGATCCTGAAACAGAGAAAATTCAGCAAGCTCCCAGGTGCCGATTCTTTCCTAAGTGCCGCATGGGACAAAAGTGCCACTTTCAGCATCCAACCTGTAAGTATAATGCCGCATGCAGGAATCCGAAATGCATCTACCGACACATTGGCCCAAGAAAAATAGAACTCTTTGATAACAAGGAAAACGTGCGACCCAACAGTTTCCAATTGCTGCTTGAAAAATTGGAAAAGCAGAAGCCAAATCCATACAAATGGGTAAAACCTAAAGATGATGCCGTTAAGAACGATGTACCATAGACGCAGAGAGTTGAAGGAAGAGTAGGAATTTTATTGATTGCGGTTCGATTATCATAGGATATACCAAATCCATCTGCGCATAATGAAGGTAAGAATGAGGAAACGCGATGTCTGTAATGGACATGGAATGTAATATAATAAGGAATATTATATGAGTAATGTTATATGAAATATTCAAGATGATAGCTGTTTTCTATAGTAAGTTAGATTTTTTTCAAAATTTCAATAAATTTTTTAAATTTTATTTTGTTTTGTTCTGTAGTTATTTATAACATTTTGTTTTTGATTTGTAATTTATTTATACACTTTTTAGGGAGTATTAGGGCGTAAGATGTAGGGGGTAGTCTCAATCTAGAAATCATGGTCCTAATAGTATGGTCAGGTGACCGGTTAAAAGTTTGGACCTCTTAATGTTAACCTTACATTTTCGGTATTACGCTATACTTCGAGAACCTTTTAAGCGAACTGTAAATTTTTCGCAAGCAATTCTAATTTTTTTATTCAAAGATAATTTTATGCGAAAAAAATGATTTATAATAATTAATCATTATTTTTGCTATTTTAAAAAATTTAGGCGAAAAAATTTTGAATTGTAGGGTGGACAATTGCTTTCACCGTTTCAAGGAATGTAATTTTGTATGGCGAAATGCACTATTAAATCGAAATTGGCCCAAAAGTTCCTGATTAAAAAAAATGTATTATTTAAAATTTGATTTCTCAGGAACTATTGGGTCGATTTCGCTCAAATTTTGTATTTTGAAATATAAAGTTACATTCCTTAAAATGATGTAAAAATTTGTATACCTTATAATTCAAAATTTTCAATATAATGATTATGTCAACATGGTAGCTCTTCTCAATCAAGCTGGAAGTAGGTCAACGTAAAGTTTAAAAGTAAAAGGCTTTTTTTTTTCTTTGCTTGCAGTATATTATCAGTGTTAAAAATAGAGACACATCTGAAATAATTTCTGACGAACAAAAGATAGTTCAGTGAATTATCAAAGTGTATTTTAAAAAAAAACCTTTAGCTTGCATAGTTTTACATAATTTCTTTTAATATTTCTCTTTTGAAGTTTATTACACGAGTCTTATATTTAAATTATATAGTTTTTATTTCAGTACAAGTCCCCTAAATTTTATAGTGATTAAGTTTTACTAAGAACAAGATTAATAATGCATTGATTAAAAACATTAGTTATTTTCACTTTATCTGCTTTGTATTAAAATAGCCGAAAATTGAGAATTCTACAAAATACGTAATCAAGAGATTCTGCGTAAAAAAATGACATTACAATAAAAATGATATATAATAAATCACTTAACTTATGGAGATTTAGGATAATGATGGGTACTTGTATTTATTACTCAGACAAAATATTACAAAATACGAATAAAAAGTTCCAATAAAAACAATTTTCATAATTATAATTTATTTTAAGTTTAAGATCTTCAGTACCTAAAACATCAGGTAAGATTAGAATTAACAAAAAAATATGCGTTCACTTTTTATTCTAATGAATTAAAATTAAAGTATGTACATTTACATTTGTTTTCTGAACTGCATGTATGCTTACTTTCCCCATGATTAATTTGGAATAAAAATAAAGTTATGAAGATCCTTACTTTTTTATTTTTATAATTAATTTTCTGTTCAATTGCTATAGAAAATTAATTATATATAAATAGTGGGCTGCTCCCTCTGCTCGCTAACGCTCGCCAACCCCCGAAAATTGCTACGCAATCTTATATGGTTTGCTTCGCAAATCAAGCTCGCTTCGCTCGCTACTAACTTAGGTACATTGCAAATGCACAAAATTCTAAGATTTTAAAACAATCATTCAAATCCATATAAAAACTTTTTTTTAAAAAAAAATTACATCTTTTTAGTAAATACTAAGTTATTAAAATAAATTTGAATTCAAATAAATGACATGTAATTCGTTAAACCTATTAGAAATGTGCTATAGCATAATTCGTAATATAAATCAAAAATCGTCAAATAAATTCGTAATATATAAATTTGTGAAAACAAGCGCTTTAGACAAAATACTAAAATGGAGATCGATCGACAAAGACTACTCACTTCTGCCTAGCTTAATAGTATGAGATTGCCGCAGCTGAATTGTTATTTCAGTTTCCGTTTTTAAAAGCGCTATATGTTGAGCCACCTCAGCTAGATTTGGCACGCGACATTCTTAGCGGCAATCATTGGTCGATTCGCCGTGTAAGAGAAATAGTAACGGAAACAAAACAACGCAAACGTTGTCACCGGCGGAAAAGAAATACAGCCAAAATTTGGGAGATACGTAAGAGAATTATATATATTAGATATTAAAACGACTCCTAATGCACTCATTCTAACCTTTTTCAAAATCATCTAAGGAATAAAATAAGTGCACTGTAAGTAAATTAATTTTCAGAAGAATTAGGATATTGAAATTGGATACTTGCACTTTAAGATGGAGAAAATCACGGATATTCACACATGTCACCTACAACGTCAGTAATAGCTAATTGTTTAATAGCAAAATGGCGCGTAAAAGTTGAGCTAAGTTAAAATGTTCATTAAAGTGAAGTTAATTAAATAAAGCACAGTATCGCACATCTCAATTGCTGAAATATAATTCTTTCTCGTCTTTTGTTTAACTTAGTTTATGATTTGTTTATATATTTTATTGTAAACGTCATACATTTTTGTTTTGTGCACCTGGCAACTTAGAAGCATAATTAGTTTATTTACGTACTACATGGCTTCGTGCCTGTCTTTGTGTCAAGTAAGAAATGCATAATGAAAGAATTGAGATATTTGGGAAAGAATTATCGTGAAAGAATATACGTGTCACTTAAGAGAATTGATACCTGACGGGCTTGGTTCTCGGCAGAGAATGGAACAGTTGCTAAGTAAACAAATGCCACCTTTCAGCAATCAATCAGGATTGAGATACCCACACTACGTCACTTCCCTTTATAAAATGTATCTCTCAAAAATATCTGTGGTTTCAAGATTCGAACCGGGAGCTCATTTCTTTCTTACTCCTCACTTTTTTCTCACTCCTTTGACGCGGAATTTTTATTTAACCTTTTTATACTTATTTCCTTATTTTGTATTGATTTAGGTAAAAATAAATGAAAAAATTAGAATTACATTTAGCATTTAAATAATTTATGTTTATGAAATACCGGTGTCTTTTCCTGCGTTAAGGGTAAAATCTTAAGAAACACGGCCTTCTTCCAAACAATAATTTTTTCTAATTTTTACTTATTTGAAGTTATTTGGATCTAAGAGAAGCAGTTATTCCTTATTGAAATTTCTTTTATTTACAAAATCTATTATTGATAAATTTTTGAAAATGAGTGCAAAAGAAAAAACAAAATCAAATTACTTTTTTTGATTTTATATTTCAGAACAAATATATTTCCTACAATCTAGCAGATTATTTTTTAGTTACTATCATACTGTATTTTATCGGTAAAAAATACCGAAATATATTTTTGCTTGTAACTAGAAACTAGCGTCAGAAAAAGTATGAATGTTACCGTGAGTGATCGAAATCAAGAGAATGTCGAGTGTCACTGGTGAATGTGGACAATCATATATATTCGCTTTGGTGATTGTCCGAAATATTTGTTATATCCGATTTTATAATAATTTATTCGTTGATATTATTATATTTATTCGATATTTTAATATCTGTTGAGGATATTAAAATATCGAAGGCGAAACATTAGTGTTCAGAGTACCGGTTAAATGCATACTGTCCAGGGGTAAAAAAGCATTGATGTAAGGCATATCGGACAAATATATATTGGGCTGTGGCACTTAACTCACATACATAGACCTAGTATATATTTCGGACATTTACCAAAACAACTATGTGATTGTCAACAGCTTCCAATTTCGGTCATTCACTGTAACGTATGTAAAAGAGACACCAGTGTCCCATTTGAGTCACAGGATTAAGAGCTATTAGAGAATAGAGTATTAGTATATTTAGTTGAAAAAGAAAACTTAATTCAATTTAAGCAGAAAACTAGTAATTTGAAGGTAAAATTTGAATTGCACTACTATTTGATGAAATACTACATATTAAAAGAAACTTACTTTTTTAAGAGAAAATTTACAACGAATGTTAGAAGGATGAGGCAGAGTGAAGTTATGCAACTAATAGTTATCATTGTTCCCATTGGACTCTCTGATGCCAATCGCCTACCCTGAAGGAAAAACAGAATCATTCATTTTAACATTATCTATATTTCTTAACACTTTACTAAAATTATCCACAAAATCTTCCGTCGACAGCTCTATGATAAAGAAATAAAAAACTTGATTTCTTTTGACTCCAAGAATCCAAGATTTTTATTTATTTATTTAAAAAAAAATAATAATACTGTTATAATATGTTGTATTACATAATAAAATCTGGCAGGGAGAGCCTGGTTGGTAGGGAATTGAGCCCATGTCTAAGTTCGATCCCCGCCGATAAAGAGTTAGTTTGATCCTTGCCGGCCGAAGAAGGTGACTAGTGCACGTTAAATTTGTCGGGTCACAAAGACCTCCGTGTTCCTATGACAAATCAATACCTCTGGTGTACTGAATTGGAGATTGATCGTTCTCTAGTTCAGGTCAAAATTACTATCTGTGGATTAATGAATGGATGTAAGAATGGGTCCGCGTTATAAATGGGCTGTGACGTGCGTGTGGCTGAAGTCGTATTCTTGGTCATAGATAGCTCCCCTGAAAAAAATAAACAAGAAAAGCACCCTGAGTCTTAAATTCACTTGGTTTCACCAGACAGACTTGCTAGTATAGACGAGTGACATTAGAAATAACAACAAATAATGAATCGGCATAATATAATTTCCATATTGCAAGCAACCTTAAGGCAAACGTATTTGCAGTTTCCTTTGATAGACGCTTAAAAGTTGACTGGTTATTCATTATACTTAAGAAGAAAAAAATTTTACGTCCATATTATTACTTTTAGGATTGAATAAAAGCGTGCTGCATATGCCTGTACAAAAAGATGTAATTCGTTAGTTTTTAGTGCTAACCTTGTTTTTTAACTGTTTTTTCAGTATGTTAAAGTTCTGAAGCACAACATTTTTTAATGATGACATGTAATGTGTTTAGAATAAATTTCGATATAAGAGGGCTGTTTAAGTAAGCTTAATGCAAACATCATTGCGTGTAAATGAGCATAGTTGAATTTAATATAATTTCAACTTGCATGCTTAATTTGCTAACCATTTACAAACTTTATTTTAGGGATTTATGATAAGGGTTACTGCTGATATTAAAATCAAGCATATCTGGGATAGATTCAATGATATATAAGGAAAACTAAACCCTTAAATTAAAATCGTTAGCTTTTACTTAATCGCTAGAACCTTACATTATTTTTTCCTTTCCATATCTCATTATTTTTTTCACTTTAAAAAAAAAATTTCATGTTTGAGTGAAAATTTTAAAAGGAAGTTTTTTGAATCAATCATAAGACTAATATTAAAAAACTCAAATGGATTATTTATTTGATTATATCATTTAGCTCTTTTCCATTTATATAATTAATTACGCAGAAAATTACATAAATTTTTAAAACTTTTAAATTTTTATCCGAGTTCTAAAGAAAATCATAAAACTTAATAATTGCATTTATACATTAAATACTATGGCACATGTGTGTTTGTTTTTTAACTCCTTTTTTAATTGGATTTTAACGATTTATTTCCAAATTAATACTTTTAAAATAATCATTAATTATCTAGTTTATTATAAAAGCATACAAGTTGTAGATTGCCTTTTGCTTTGGATACATATATATCTCACTGTTTCAAAAGTGTAAGCATTGATTAAATTGTCTTGTTTTTATGGAAAGTTATTAAATGGAATGAAGAAGCGAGAAAAAAACGATAAAAATTCCAGACAAAATTACTCAAAAAGTGAAGTAGAAATAAATCTTTTCAAGTAATTATGTAGAAGAACATTTATATAAATATTATTCTTTATTAAAAAGTCTATGAAGAAACTAAAACCAGCAACGCCTCCTAGCGAGAAACTAGAAAAAAACTCAGAGACAGAGGAGAGTGGTAGTGAACGAATGGTAGAAAGCCTGCCATACAGAGCTCCTTATTTTCTTCTTCTTCATATATGTTTTATATGTTGTGTCTGTGAATGTGCTGTGTGCTTAAATATAATCATGTTGTTTAAAATAAAATAACGATATTATAAAAAAGTGAGCTAGCCATTGCCTTTTATTCCCCTCCCCCTTATGCACACCACTTCACTTTCTTCATTAAAAAATTAAAAGATGAGCTGGTATTTTAAAATTTGAAAACTTACAACTCCGATTTCTTCTAGCAGTAAAGCAATGCTACCCAAATTACGACAACGGCAGGTCACCATATCACCTTTCACAGAAAACGCTGAACAATCATTCACATTCCATAAGCTATAAAATGAAATATTATAAAATTAGTAAAATAAAGCATTTTAAATATGAATATTAAAAGTTAAATGAATAAGATAGTAAAAATAAATCTCAACTTACTGCGACATATTCCACAGTTGACCACATCTCATAATATATCCTTCAGGGATATCCTTAATTAAAAAAAAAGTGTAATTAAACAACAAGTTTGGTTTTAAATATAGGGTGCGTACTCACCTCAAATATTTATTTATATTTAAAATCCTTATCCAAAATAAGTAAATAAATATACACACTAGGGGTGACAAATTAATACTTAAGCAAGGGAGAAACAGAATGGAATCAAAATTTGTTAAATAACATGAGTGAGAGGCAGATTAAAAAGATCAAAACCGGTTTGATTGCATGCTGAAATGTCTAAGTATTATTAATGATCACCTTTCATTCTTTTCTGTTATTTGCTCTCTAATACTTCTCAATTATGATGCTTCTAGTTCCGTTTTCTTCATTAGTGAGTGAATAACTGGATTTTGGAATAGTTTTCGTTTTATGGTTGCTTAAAGTATTCGAGTTGAGAAAAATCAGATATTTCGACGAAAATTTCGATGTTTTTTATTATCTTTATTAGAAAATTAGTTCATTAGCTTTCGAAAACCCTTCAAATTTTTTATCTCCGACTTTTAGAAATAAAGTTTTAGCAGTTTTTTTTCATTATATTGATATATGTAAGCGAAACCAGAAGTAAACTCCCGAAAGCGAAACTAAAAGGTCTTTTGTTAAACTTTGAGTATTTTAACTTTTTTATTTGTATAATTATAATTTTAAAACGATAAAATTCACTCTCAGAAATTAATTTTCGAATTATAAATTTTTTTGTTCTCAGAATTTTTCAGCTTTCCAAATGCATTTTCTGAAGAACATTGATTTTGAGAAAAAAGTCTTAATACTAACACACATGAAAAAAAAAGAAGTTCATTAGCTTATTGAAATCATAAAAGCTTTGAAATTTCGTTTGTAGATTCCGTTTTATGTTAGTGATGTTTTGAAAGCTAAATTTTAACTTTGAGTTTGTTATACTTTTATCAAGCTTTAAGTAAAGTTATTTAAGTAAGAATTTGAAGCTTTAGTCAGAATTTTAGGAATTTTCTTCAAAAATTCAATATTAAACAATATATTTAATTCTATTTCGTATCTTTTAAGCTCAAATTCACCCTTATTTTTAAAATTATTTTACAAATTTTTAAATTTTACTTTTAATTTATTACCAAATATTTACAATTACCCTGCTTACCAAACATAAAATTAAAATTTCAAGAAAGCCTTTATTTAAAAAAAATTGCGCCAAAACCAGTAGGATTCCTGAAATGTAATAATTTGCCATCGATAAGGAAGACCCGGTTTATTTATTATATTTTAAAGTATAGCAAGACATAATAATACTAATCAAGCAACTACTCATTTCTCTCAAGGCAGGATTTAAGATGCGATGCAGATTATTCGATTCAATTAAATGTATAGTAATTCGAATAGACTATCAAAATAGACTAATTTCCAAAATGAAATTTTTTTTGTTGCTTAAGTGGTTAACTATTAACTTACTTGAAGTGCAAAGCAGATTATAGTTTCCTACTTAGCCTATTTTAAAATTGTGAATTAAAAGAAAGTAATATGTGAGGTAAAATGACCTAATAAAATTCAAAAATAAATTAATTAATTAAATAACATGTAAGTCTACACAAGGTTGCTTAGATTAAGATACACTATGCTTAGTCTATGCAAACAAACCTATAAACACCACAGAAAACATCAAAAATTGATTTATGAAACTTTTAACAAAAAAGAGGAAGATTAAGAAATTTGTTCACATTTTTTTTTAAAGAATTATTAAAAAATGTTGTTTACTTTTTCCATTTGTAATCCTACATCATATGTGGGAGGATGCTGCATGTGATTCAAGGTATTTAATGGCGAAACTATAGTTGTCACTCCTACGTCACTGATTACTAAATACTTGTTAGTTGACAGTATATCTCTCAGACCTTTTATTCCTATCAATGCATATGCACTCCGTTCCAGAGTGTTTTCTAAAAAGAATATGAAAGTTATCTCGCTTTAACAGCAGTGAATTAAGCAGTTTTAAAATCATAAAAGTATAGAATGTCAAGTAGTAAAGGAAAAAAATATGTAATGGTATTGTAACTTGTTAGACAGCTTTACTAAAACGGTTCTAAACACGAATCAAATCTAAATTGTTCACATTTTTCTGTTTTAGATATTTTCACACACTTTGAAAAACTACAATCTTCCTGAGGACTTCACTGTAAAAAAGTTTCGGATCAAATTACTATAAAAAGTACCGACACTTAGCGTGCCGGTACTTTCTTACCGTAAAATCCATTTTTACCGAAACTAGTTGCGGAACAATAAATATGATATATATTCTAATTTTTATAGTAATAATTACCGGTAAAATCACTGAAACACTTTAATTAGATAAATATTATTGCAAAAGTTACGGTATAATATTTTGCGATAAAAATGGATTTTAGGGAAGATGCACCCAAAGTGCCGATATTTAATACCAAAATTTGATCTGGAATATTTTACAGTATGGCTGAATTCAGACTTCTTCGATATACACCAAGCTACACTGTGCTGTATTAAATAAATACAGTAATTAACGGATTATGAGTTAAAAGTTCAACCACCATGGGGGTTTAAGGGATTTTCGTCTCCATTATAACTCCAATTAAGGTTAGCTATACCCAAAGTCTGCAATGAAGGCGAGTTTCTGCCAATACTTTATTCGTGAGTTTCCTTACCTCTTAAGTCTCTCTCTTACCTCTTAAGTTACCAAATTTCTACAATCTGGATATCTATGAGATATTTTCGTATATTTCTTCTGCGAGAAAAGCTGATGCAAACTGTTTTTCAGCAATCCTCTAAAAAAATCTTCACTTTGTTGATTTTGAAGTGTCTAATTTTAAATTATAAGATTTTTGTGTTGGACAACGAGCATAGTACAAATATTAGATAATTTACGATTAAGCGGTAGTGGTAAAATAAAATAATTTTAACTAATGAAGCGACTTAATAAAATTTAACAAATCACTTTTGTAGAAAAAATAAGACGAGAAGATAAAAATAAAATGTGTAGATAATTTAAAACATAAATCCTTTATGACATTATATTAAAACTCGATGTTGTTAAATTTATTAATTGAACACAATGAAATGAAAATGATAAACATTTTACCTAAGCTTGAATAAGGAGATTCGGCGCCATAATGATCATCTGAAATATTTGCCAATGCCAACTGACCACTAAGTTTACCTCTGTATAAATACATAGCTAGTTCAAAAAGACAAAAACGTACATTTAAATGTTAAAAAAATTAATTTAGAAAAAGTCATTGTTAAATCAAAATACTTATTAAATATAGATTCAAAAGGGAAATTAGTGACTTTTTCATTATCAGACTTACCTACGTTAGGAGTGGACTTGAAAATAATATGCTTTTTTTGCGTTTTCAGTAAACCTCTGAGAGCTCTTTCAGCAAAAGATGTCAAATGGTGTATCATTTCAACGACTTTTTGAGTAATTAATTGCTGTAAAATTATGAACGTACACATAAGCCTGATATGCATAAAATATAGTGCATACAAATGAGATGCAAGTATACATAAGTCGATTCATTGAAATTTAATCGCAAACTGAGCTAAAAATTTAAAAATTAAATTTTTTTGAGAAATGTAAAAGTTATAGACTTACATTTTTTTGAGATCCTGGGGCAAACGATACAGTTTTCTTTCTTATAAGCTCATTGGAAGCATGTAACAAAGTCTGAAATAGAATTAAAATTTCACGAAATGAATATAAACATATCGATTTGATTAGTTTTGTGAGGGTAAATAAAACAAAAATTAAGTGTAGTATTGAGTTATATATTTTGGGTGATGCAGTTGTAGAAATATCCATCAATTTTTCATCTGTCAAGTGTCCCTATGTAATGCTAATTTTATGGTTCGAAATAAGCCCAAACCTTGTGAAAATTGGGCTCAGGACAAATTGTCTGAAATTTTGATATTATTCAATATTTTTATTCAGTGCTAACCAGAAGTCTTCATGGGTACGACATTAAAATCTGAGCATGTTTCGACGAGTCCATGCGTGTAGCGAAAAGAGGTTACCTTTTTTACTTTACATAGCTTAATTACGTAAAGTTCAATAAATTATCTAGACACATTACTTTTTAAAAGCACTGCATTAAAGTCTCTTATTAAGTTGGTTACAATTTAGTAAACATTTTTATAATCAAGGCCGAATTTACAGATCTCGGGGCCCTGGGCACAAAGCCACATGGGGGGGGGGGAGGGCTTTAAGCAAGTTAACAAGGTTCAGTTAACAATGCATGGTTTTTAGTCACATTATCAAAAGATAATTTTTCCGACATCAAATTTTAAAATCTTATTAAGCAGTACATCAAATAGAAATGTATAGCTTAAATATGCTTAACTAAAGAAAACCCTAAACTTTAATTGATATAGGAAGTATTGTTTTTGAGAATAGGAAAATTACGTAGGAAACAAGGTCTTTGCCTGGAAAGTTACCGGCTAAACTAATTGAAAAATTTCATACATAATTTGGGGTGGGAGTCCAGGGAACATGCCTCAAAATGTCCCCTGTAAATCAGTCCCTGTTTATAATATTAAATACTTTTTAGCATCAGTTGACAATAAGATTATGCAATGAATTTCATAAATCATTCACACGTTGGTACGCACATTGTTCGAAATAAGGAGTATATTGAGCAGTAATATCTTTCAGGACTTCTGCTGTTTTTATATGGTGCTAAATTGAACCTAAATATATTGCAGCAAAGGTGCACTGTATTATAGCTTGAGGTATCTACAATGTGATTCAACGTCGAATTGATGGCAGGCGCAACTCGAATTTGAAATGGCTTTTAAATGGGATTAAAAAAACCATTATGTATCGAAAACTATCCATTTTTGAGTTTCATACCCAACTAGTCTTTCTATCAGCATTGAATAAACTACAACATATCAAAATTTCAGACGGTTTGTGGAAAACTAATTTCTGTAAGGTTTGTGCGAAGTTCTTCATACTATTTTAATTACTTTAATAATTTGGGATGCTTGTTTTTTTAATAGTAAAGCTAACATAATTAAAATGTATAGGTGAAATAAGTTTTCTATGCCTTACTTGTATGTATTTGGTATCCTTGGATTTGTCCAGTTTCAAGTTCATGTCCAGTTTCAGGAATGTGTTCAAAATTTCAAATGCTTCCAATCTGTCCATCGGACTTTTCATGTCAACAGAAGATATGTATCTCGAGAACTCGTCCACAAGTATGTACATATTTCCCATCATGCCTTTCTGAACTTGGTGAAAAATCTATAATCGGAGTTTTAATGAATTAAATTTAAAGTCTAAGTTAGGTAAGGAATAGAATTCTACTAGAAAAAGTGTCTATTAAGAGCTATTTTCAAATGTGGAAGAGGCAGTAATGAAACATTTAATTTATATAAAACATTTCTAAAACAATTGAAAAAAAATATCTTTTATCTTGAGCAAGTGCAATTAAATATTACAGGTGATTTGCGTTTATTTTGAAGTTACATTTTTTTAAAAATTTCTTGTTGTACATTTCACCTTTCTCTCTTTGAACACTTGAGCCAGAATATTTCGTCGTTAAATGAACAAAATTTTTTTCTTCGTAAGAAACAAGCTTTTTCCTTGTTTTGGCCAAGCACGAAATATTTTAATTGTAAAATAGTGAACTGAGCGTAAAACAATTGCAAATATGTCTTTTCAAGAGCTTAACTCTCGAAAAGAAAGAAAAAACCTACGAAATTTCGAATTTTCCAACAAGGAACCATATATTTATGACATTTTATGTTTATTTTCAATATTATTTATTAGTTAGAGCATTAATAGTTATTTGAAGCAAATGTTAGAAAAATAATAATATTTTAACTTAAAAAACCAGATGATTTGTTTGAATTATTCTGTGATAATCCAAGAATCTATAATTCAGTAAAAATCAAAATTATTTAACTATGATAATGATATAGATCTGGAACTGGATGTAAACAATAACTAGCCTGTAAAAGCTTGAAGAAACTCTTGAAACTTCCGGGGAATCCCTCCGTTTATGCTATGTCTACGAGGCCACTTTTGAACAGACTTTAAATTCTAGGAGGTTTTATTGTGATTTTTGTTTAAATTTACACGTACTTTTAGCATTCATAAGAGCTTTCTGCAATTTATAAATTATAAGAAATGGTGAGTCTTAAATTAATTTCAAAAATTTAATTTCACGACATAAATAATGGATAAGTACTGCCATGTTTTGAGTGTTGGGTCATTTGAAGAACAATAATTTAATAACGAAGAAATTATCCGGTAGGAATTGGATAAGCCTAGAACAATAAAAGCAAAAAACTATCATACTTGGGACATTAAAAATGAAATTAAGACATTTTTTGTTTGAGCATACATTAAAACTTATCAATGTTAATATTTAATTACAAATAAATACCAAACTCAAATAAGGATATTTACATTTATATTTAATTATTAAAAATAACAACCTTAAAAAACGATTTTTTCTGCAAAAACTGAATGGAACAAAATTAAGTTAAATTGAAAGAACGCGTTATATTGTGAACATTCAGGCATAAAAATAAATCGAGAGTGGCGATCCGAAAGTCTTACAATGAACTTTTATCCCTAGCATCACCTGCGCTTAGCCTTATATGGCAGTTTATCCATATTATATTGTTTAGCTGATCTTCTCAATGGAAAAACTCATTGGAAAAATATTTTTATGCTGAAGACAAAATGCGTTGTTTAAGAAATATATATGATTGATTCGCAACATAGAAGTCAAATTCCTTTTCTTAAGAAATGTGAGCAAAATTGCAAAGTAAGTCTACACTTTCTGGTTCATCAATTGTAAGACCTATTAACATACGACCTGCTTAAACTGCATATTTCCATGAGTATAATTTTCCAAAATTTTACAATTGAAATCTACCATTATCTATGGTTTTCTCAAATTAAATTAGACACAAAAGTATTATAGTATTAAGACCAAAACAGTTCTTAAGCAATTCGAGTATTTTGAAATAAATGAAATGCAGGTAAAAGTCTAGCAAAACCTAGCGAGACCTGGAAATTTTCGTTTAGATATGGCTTTGGAAGAAGTTTATTTTGTCAGTTGTATGTAATATGCGTAGGAGATTTTGAGTCTATGCAATAAAATGGTATTAACTCTACTACCAACAAGGAACGACTTATATCAAAAATTGTAACAAGCAAAGCAAAAAAAAATAATGTTTAACGGAACGTAATAAGCAACCGTAATGAGCAAAGTAAAAGTAAACTTTTACTGAGCATAATAAAGAACCATAATGTGTTAAATAAAGACAATATTTTAGCTTAACGTTATAAGCACCCGTAATGAACAATACCAGATTAAACTTTAAGCTGAGATTAATAAACAGCCATAATGAGCAAAGTTAAAGTAAATTTAAAGTTGAATTTGATAAGCACACATTGACTTTTTGGGGATGACCGGTACAACAATTTTACCATAAGTCATATTTTTTCTAAAATATTCGATAAACGAGATGTAAACAGAAATTTTTGGTTTGAAGACATTTGTCTTGCCTTCAACATGGTTGCAACATGGTCAACTTAGTTGCAGTGGAATCTATTTTTAAAAAAAAAATATAGATGGAACTAATTTATAACTACAAAATAGGAACCGAGACATTTCGCTTGTCTGACAACTGTTGTACCAGCAGTCCCCAAGAGGTTAAATTTAAAAACACATATGTAGCTGTTCTGATGCTAGAAAAAAAGGATTTCTAAGATTAAAAATAGATTCTCAACATAAGTTTTGAACTCACAATGAGTGGTAAATAATAAAAAATTGTTAAATTTTATAAATATAATTGCAAAAATAATAAAAATAACTCCACATACCATGTGTCGCATTCGTCCTAAGTGTTCCAATCTGCATTCGCTGAAATCAACCTTTCCCCACTTTCCATTTGTGAAACAAGGACGATACATGTTTCCCTGGTAACCAGTTGGGCAAGATTTGAGAGCTAGCATGCCTCCATCAGTTTCATTCCAGAGAAACGAATCTTGAAAAAGTCTTGTACATTTGCGTCCTACAACAATGTCCAAATTCTTATCTGTACTGGTATCACCAAGTTCAGTTGTAACAATAGCATTTTGCTCAACTGATTCTTCAACAACTGTCACATTTACGGCAGCTAATACAGCCTGTGACGTCGGTTGACTCGTCTGAAGAGTTCCATCGGTGCTGCTAATCTCTAATGGAACTGATTCATCTTCCTGAGGTATTGATAAGATTTCTGACTGATTCACATACAGCAACGTTGGTAATACTGACACATCTTTTTCTATTGCATATGGTTTCAAATCACTAATGTTGATTGAATTGTTTATCACTAACTGGGCCTCAGTGATAGTGGCATTTGTTGGGGTGACAACTATGATTTCTTTGGGTTTAAATGTTAAGGAATTGCTTGTCCAAGAAGTTGATTCTTGTTGAGTGTTATTTAGGTAATTAGATTCCTGAGTTGAAGAAATTGTTGCGTTGATTTCAAGGTAAAAATTTGGCTTTGTAAATTCGAATGGAGCAGAAGTGCTTAAGTTTAAAGAGTCATAAGTATCAGTATCATTTATAGTTGTTGACTGGACTAGCAGGAGAGAGCCGACAAAGGTGAAGATGAGCAACATTTCTATAAAAAAGTTTTTAAATTCGTAAAGTTTTCATTAATTTTCAGTTTAATTCAAAAATATTTATAAGATAATATTTTTTTTGTTGAATTTGACAGTGTGTGTTTAAAAGTAACAGTCTTTTTAAGGCATATAAAAATCTTTAAACTTAAGATATTTTTTTTCATCGCTTCCCTAACAACAATTTTATCTTGACTCAGTTTGGCTCAAAATCAACTCAATATCAGTCCTATATGAACATGCACCGAGGGACCAATATTAAAATGTCCAGATTTTTTAATATTGGTTCTATATAGGGCCAATATCGACCTTTATGGGGTCAATATAGAGCCTATATAGGCTAATAAATGAATATAAAATGTTGGGTGAATCTGACAATTCTATATTGGACCACTATCGGGGGAAAAAACGGCACTTTGAACCCTTATAGGGCAATATTCGTGAATATTGGTTCAATGAAGGCCCAAGCTATTTGGTTCCTAGGGGTTATTTCAAAAATATAATAACCTATGTGAAGCGGCACAAAGAAATTCGGACAGGGTTCATACTTAAAAGAAATTTTTTTCCAGACTTTTCTAGGTAAAATTACTTAAAATTCTTGGATATTTAAAAAAATTCAGCAAAATTTATATTCAATAAAAATGTAATTTAAAATTATAAATTAAATCGCAACTATAAGAAACCATTAAAGAATAATTTACATTTAATAAAAATCAGGAAATTTAAATAATGCCATCAAGAATCAGAAACAATAAATTGTCAGAACCATAAAAATGACTGAAAGAGAAATTAAGGCTAAGGAAATTTACTGCGCAATATAAGAAAACGAGATTTTTTTTTCAAGTGCGAGATGGTTACACTAATAATAATAATAATAAAATTATGTAAATAACCTGTGTATAATTGAACGTAAAAACATTTTCGAGAACATAAACGCAATAAACAATTAAAACTCAATATATCAGCATCGATTAAAAAATTATTTAATGGAAAGACAATCGTTGATAGGATTACAAAACTTAATTGAGCGATACTAATTAAAAAAATATTATTAAAAAAATATAATTAAAAAAACAAATTTTTAACACTAATTATCAAACTACATTGAAAAAAATACTAGAAATTAAATGTATAAAAATTCTATATTTAGTTAAAATTAATCCATGTTTATTAAATTAAGTCAAATAGAATAAAAAAAACTAAAAAAAAATAATGCTTTTATCAATTATCAAATTATCCTTAAGTATGAAACTAAGCTGCAAGAAAACAAAAAGTAAAAGCATAAAATAAAATTTTTCAGCAACTATCTCATCTTAAAAAAAAAATTAATAAAAATGTTATACAAATAATCAGTACTTAATTGAAATTAAATTGTATTTAATCAACTGACGAACGTTTATGAGAATAGAAGAAGAAAAAAACTAAAAAAAATATCTATATATATAAAAATCTCTTGTCACAGTTTTAGTGGTTAAACTCCTCCTAAACGGCTGGATCGATTTTGATGAAATTTTATATGTATATTCAGTAGGTATGAGAATAGGTTTATAACTAATTTTTTTTCATTTTTTGGACAGATTTAACGTATATTTTAAATATATCTTTATTTAATCATATTCCAATCCAAACTAGACATAGAAACCTGATAAATCAAAAAGTAATATTCACGCACGTTGCAACAATTCACTTTAAACTCTAATACTTATGCTCGCCCTTAAAAGAAGAGTATCAAATATACTTTCAAGTATGTGAATAAAGGCAGTGATATGGCAGTATTTCGAGTTGAAAACACGAATGTGACTGCTCCTCCAGTGAATACGACGAAATAACGCTGTACCAAATTGGCCAATGAAGCCGTTTGGCGTATCTTTGGATTCCCAATTCATGAACGGGATCCAACTGTTAGTCATTTAGACGTCCATCTTGAAAACGGTCAGAACGTATATTTGGCGTAACAGCGATTGACCGAGCTATTAATCCACCAAAAATTACACTCACCGAATTTTTTTGAATTGTGTAATCGTGCGGATGCTTTTGGTACCTTTGCACGGACATTACTCTACTCAGAAGTACCACACTATTTCACATGGACTCAAACAAAAACATGGACAACCCGCAAGCAAGGCACACCGGTTGATGCCTGTCCCGGTTTATTCAAATCAAACGCCTTGGGGAGAATATTTACAGTCAATCTAAGTGAGACTGAGTGCTTTTATTTTCGACTGTTGTTGGTTAATGTCACCGGCTCATTGTCATTTCAAGATATACGTAAAGTCGATGGACACCAGCATCCAACGTATAAAGATGCTGCACTCAGTTTGCTGCAAGACGACAATTAGTGGAAATGTATGCTTGCTGAAGCAGAATTGAACTGTACTGCAAGGCAAATTCGTCCACTATTTGCTATAGTATTCCCGGCACCGTATAGATATGACTGATGACTGATGATATACGGTATCAACATCGCACACCTTGCAACGATCTTACGATAGCATTCAGTGATGCTATGTACAATGAAGCACTGATTGCTATTGAGGATCTTCGCATTACTATTGCCAACTTGCCACCGTGTCATTTCGGTATGCCTTCGCCAAATTGAAGTGCATCTGATTTATTAAACACTGACATGAATCGTGAACTTCAATACAATACGATAAAAATGGCAGCGATTGTTACTCGCAATGTTCTACTAATGAATGAGGAACAAAGGAACATTTATGACAGCATTATGCTCGCAGTTTCGACAGGGCAAGGTGGATTTTTTTTTCTTGATGCAATAGGTGGAACTGGCAAAACATTAATTATTTCGCTAATTCTCGGTGAAATACGATCAAATAATGGCATCGCGTTGGCCGTTGCATCATCCAGCATTGCGGCAACTTTATTGGATGGAGGCAGAACAGCTCATTTAGTATTTAAGCTGCCACTAAATATTCAAACAAACCCAGATGCAGTGAGCAACATAAAAAATATTACGTCTATGGCCACAGTGTTGAAACACTGTAAAATTATCATCTGGGATGAATGCACTATGGCACACAAACATTCGCTTGAGGCGTTGAACAGGACATTGAAAGGTATAAAAAAACAATGACAAATTATTTGGCGGCATTCTGTTACTCCTTTCAGGTGATTTCAGACAAGCACTTCCCGTCATTCCGCGTTTAATGTACGCTGATGAGATCAATGCTTGCTTGAAATCATCTCCATTGTGGCGTAATGTTGAAAAAGTTCAACTAAAAGTAAATATGCGCGTCCAAATGCTTCAAGGTCCATCTGCTGAAGCACTCTCAAAACAATTGTTAGATATCGGTGATGGAGAAGTTACTAAGAATGAGACTGGATGCTTAAAATTACCGGATGATTTCTGCACAATCATTGATTCACAAGATGCTCTCATTAACCTAATATTTCCCGATGTACACACGCAATACATTCATCATGAGTGGCCGACAGAAAGGGCGATCTTAGCAGCAAAAATGTGTACGTCAACGAATTGATACAGCAGTTATTGCCAGGTAACTTGGTGACATATAAATCCGTTGTGATCCCATAGAAGCTACAAATTTTCCAACAGAGTTTTTAAACTCATTGGATTTACCAGGCATACCACAGCACAATTTAGTACTCAAAGTTAGATCTCCATTTATTTTGCTTCGTAATTTGAACCCACCACGGCGGTGAAACGGGACGCGATTGGTCGTTAAAAAATAAATCAACAACGTCATCGAAGTCATTATTTTAAATGACAAATTCCGGGGTGAAAGTATATTACTTCCACGAATCCCTATTATACCCACAGATGTGCCAATTCAATTTAAACGCATTCAGTTCTATATTAGATTGGCATTTGCAATGACAAGGTCAAACAATGTCTGTTTTTGTCTTAGATTTGAGCACACCATGTTTTTCACACAGACAATTATACGTGGCATGCTCTCGAGTGGGCAAACCATTCAGTTTATTTGTGTTAGCTGAAGATGGAATGACAAAAAATATTGTACACTCCATTGCGCTAAGAGATTAATATTGTTGATTAATATTTTCAGAATTCGTAGTATATATAATTTATAACAAAAAGTTACAATAAATTAAAAAAATTATTATTTGGTGTGTTGTTATTTTCACATTCCGTCATCGTTCACAGCGCTCCACGCCTCTTCCACTCACACAATAAATAAGATATATTTTCATAATCTTGAAATAATTCATATGGCAAAACAACGTTTGCCGGGTCAGCTAGTATATATATAAAAATACAATATGTTAAGATTTTCTATTTTTTCAAAAAAAAGTGAATCATATATAAGTTGGATAAATAAATAGAAAATATAAATTACAATTGTAAAACCCCGAGATTAATAAAAATGCATTAAAAAATTACATTAAAAAAATATATTAAAAAATCTTATTTTAATTATAAATACCAAACCAACACAAAAACAAACTAAAAAATATACATAATTAATTTATATTATTCAGTCATAAAGTTAAACCAAATTATAATAAACTAAAGATTTATTAAAGTTGCGACTAATATAAAACAAACTTAATGACGACTAATATAAAAAATTCAATATATTCATGAATAATTATATCAATTAGACTAATTTTCATGTTTCATTTATATTTTAAATTATTTTTTTTATTGATATTAATTATTATTTATTTGCAGATCTTTTTTTATGTTTTGCAATAGCTTTAAGATATATATTATTTAAATTTTGCAATTATATTTTGCTAGTATCTTTCACCAAAATTTTAAGTGGATTAGGTAATTAATAAAAAAAACAATTAATAAGTAATTAATAATTAATAAGAAAATTGTAAAATTATTTCTACAAAATAGTTAAAAATTAGATGAAAATTGTATTCGCGTAAAATCTAATCTTTTACTATGGTTACTTAATAGTACAATAGGTTATGTCACGTTCCACCACAATAAAACAGTTCACCTTATTTTTATTATCTTGTTAGAAAAAGATGCAACAAACAAATACAGATTCCATTGATAAGAATTGTAAAATTAATAGAGAATTTAATCAGATAAATATGGAAATATTCTTAATTTACAACCAGACTTACTGATATAAGTTACTTCCAGTAAATGTGGCTATAATGTTTTTGAAATTTTGTGGCAAACCTTGTTCTATATTTCTGTTTTTCTTTTTCTTCTTTTTTTTTTTTGTTCAGATCATACTTTTTATGTATATCAGTGAAGATGCAACTTTTTTTAAGTTCATAGTTCATAAATAAAAATTGCCCTATCAACACTTCAAATTCCAATTCTGCGTCTATTCATTACGTTGCAAATCGTCCAATATGGTATTATTTAATCCACCTCTTATCATATTTGTTTCATCTTCTATTTTAGTGACACCTTTGCTTACTGTATAGAAGATGGAAAAAAACTTAAAAAAAGCTTTTAAATGCTTTTTAGCATACCAACATGTTTTTAGAAATTTTGACACTTATCCTATGACTTGATATAAAGTTCTTTTTTGAACCAAAAAATTATGAATAATCATTAAAGTGTCAACCAAATGGCCCCCTCAAACGCAGTTATTAATGACAATTAGAAAACAGAAGAAGGTAAAGGATATATCCGAAAAAAAATTCTATACATTAAATGTATGCTACACGGAATTTTCTGATCTTCCTCGTATGATATTTGCATCATCATTAGTTTTAGCGACACCTGCTCTTACTATAGAGTACAAAATAAAACTTTTTATATAAATGATTTTAAAAATTTTTTTAGTATATTCATATGTTTTTAGAAATTTTGACACCTATCACTGTAATATCAAAGTTCTTTCCTGAATCAAATAATTATAAAAAATTATTAAAGTGTCCACCAAATCACGCCCTTAAACGCAGCTACTATTAATAATTAGTAAACAAAGGAGAGCAATGCCTTAACCAAGACAGAAAATAGTAGACTACCCAGAATTTTTAACCCACTTCATGTCATTATTGCATCATCTTCTAATTTAATGACACCTGTGCTAACTATATAGAGTGACAAGGATAAAAAAAAAATGTTTTATAAATATTTTTCAACTTCCGTATATGTTTTTAAAAACTTTGACAACTATTTTCCTTGATTTGATATGGGTATCAAAGTTTCCCTTTAAACAAAAAAATTATAAAAAGCTTTTAAAAAGTCCGCTGAATGACCCCTTCAAACGCAGCTATTAGTAATTATTCGAAAACATGCAATGCCTATTACTAAAACAGTAAATTTTAAACATTAGGCTACACAGAATATTTTTAACCCACTTCGTATCATATTTGCATCATCATCGATTTTAGCGACACCTGTAGTACTACATAGAGTGAAGAGTTCAAAATATTTTATTTTTAAAAAATGATTTATATATGTTTTTTTAGTATATGTTTTCTTTTGAACCAAAAAATTTTAAAAGATCATTATATTGTCAGCCAAATAGTCTCCTCAAACGGAACTATTAGTAATACGTAATTTATTATAAGCATGTAATTTATTTGCTACTATAAAATAATTTATTTTGGTGATAATGATTTCACAACATGTCAGTTTTTTTCACCTATGTATTTCTGATACTAAGATTTTATATATAACTATTCTAGTCAATAAATAAAACAATTAATGAATTATTGGATAAATAAATATGAAGAAAAAAACAAATTAGTTCGGAGCTAGCTTGAAGATGAAATTTTTAACTATCCCCTCAACCAAATAACAAATACTTTAAGATCGGTAAATCTCGTTGCATGCAACCTTTCAGAACTGTATATAAAATACCAAAATTTTTAAAATTTAAATATTCCGAAACTAATGGGAAATTTTCAAAAAAAGAGTCAACAGTCTTTTATTTCTTTGGTGATCGGCAAATCTTGTCGAATACCGAACAGAAATAAAATAAATCGAACCCCCTCACTTAAATAATTTTATTTTTTTTAATTGATGGATAATACTTGATAAATGCATCATTGTGGAAACAATGTAGAATGGTTAAATGGATACTTGAAATGATACTTGTGCGAATATTTTTTCACTGCTATTTATTAAAGTCAAATAAAGGTGTAATTTTCAATAATTTCAGTTGTAAAATGGGAAAATGATACTTTGAAAATATGTCGAATGGCCAGACAAAATTTGCAGAATTGTGAAAATATTTGGGAGGGCACAGCTACCTACCGTGACCTCCCATCCCAGCACCCCTGGTTATGCTATTTAATTATGTATTTACCACTATCTTGTGAATATTGTGAAATAATGGTAACCAGTTACAATCGTTAATGTTAACAACTGAAGTTTATATTAAAATGATATAATGAGTTGTTCTAGTTGCCCAAGCACAAAAAAACTAGTCAAAATGTTTTTCAGTATTTCAGGTGATTAAAGTGTGTTTTAAATATGGCCACTTGAGAAAAAATAAAGGCTATATTTGTTTTTTATGAACGACATTATTTATTTCTGATTAAAAATCATTATTTATTTCAAGTTTCGAAAATGATTTAATATATAATAACGATATAATAAAATAAAATAAAGAAAGAAGTCTTGGATTACGAAGGTAAAAATGTTTAAAATGGCTTTCTATAAATGATGGAAAACCAATAGATAGCATGGTAAATTGAAAAACATTATAAATAAATAGATAAAATCAAAGACTAATTGGCAGATATTTTAAAACGGTACTATTAAAACTTTTTTTAACAACTTTGAGAACTTTTGAAGAAGATTCTTTATTTCATAAATAAGTAAGTATCAATATAAAAGTGTTATGATAATTAGATGGAAAAAATTTATAGCTTTAAAACAATGTTATATATAACTAAATTTACAAAACGATCTAAGAGGCGTCATGTTTTCAATAAGCATTATTTCGCTTTTGAATATCGTCTGCTTAGGATGAGCAGGTGGTAGAACAAGAGATGCTTGAAAATAAAATTATAAAATAATTATAATTATAATTGCAGGTGAAAATTGACATCATTTGTTTTTTTATATATCTCCGTTAACAATTACTGTTACCTTATTTAAAAGGTGATCACGGTATTTCAAAGTTATATTTTAGACATGTTTGATGCAACAATTTATGTTACTAATATTAAAATTATTAATATTAAAATATGTATCTAAAAAATACTATTTAAGTAAATTATTCTAATAAAAATTAAACTATTATTAACCCTAAAAAGCTGTTTAAAGCTTATGTCATAAAATAAAATTTTGTAAGAGTGTTCATTTTCAATTAATTTTTTGACACATTTAATTTCAAATTCAATACTTTTTCATTCATTTATAAGAAATAATTATTGTGGAGTTAGCAACATCTTATACATTTTTCTGTTACTTGGGAAATTATATAACTTTAGCACCTTATCATATAAAGAAAAAATTATGCTAGTAAATATAATACCAATAAAAAAATATGAATTTAAAAAAAAATAAGTTTCCTTCATTTTCAATAAAATATCATAAAAAATATTCTATTCTGTAAAAAAATAATAATAAACAGTTAAAATTGAATTTTATAATCAGTAATATAAGAATGTATTACTTAATAAAATATTTATTTCTTAAATAAAAATTGCACTTTCGTAACCATGTTGATGATGATAATTTTGCTTTTTAAAACGCTTTTCATTACATTTTTTAATAAGAATTGTTATTCACTGTAATATACTTATTAATTTGTGTTGTTTTAAGGATTTTTTTATTTTAATGAATAAAAAGAAATAAGTATATTTTTTATTCTAATGAATAAAAATGCCGTTAAAAAGTCATTAATAAAAAATGAATAAATTATTCTAATGAATTTTTTTTTTAATTTCCTTTAAAATGACACATTCATGCTTTTCAATTATTCTTTTTTAAATAATCGATATTCAGAGTAAATGATATTTTTCTGATGAAAAAAATTAATTATCTGACAGTTAAATTTAATTTCTTATTCCAACCACATTAAATCAAAATATCAATTACAAAATTAATTAATAACAATTTATTTTTTTTCTTTGCCCTTGCCAATAAGCTATTGTAATTATGTTTCACATACCTGATATCCAATATTCGATCCTTTAATCAAATCATTTCATGAAATATGTTTCAAACTCAATTCCCACTCAATTTTTACATTAACTTCAATCATCAATTTACAAATAGAAAGAAAGCGCTGTTATAATTTGACAGCTCAAAAATCATATTACAAATAGCGTGTAATGTTTTCAGCTTGTAAAAATAAAGTGGTCTAAAAGATCTTTACAAAAATCGAAACTCTTTCATAAAACATTTTATTTCCGGATTCCGTTTTGCGATTCCTTCCTCCAAATTCCGGAGCATCCGATGAAGTCTCCATATCGGTTTGTGCACAAAATGATCTGCGCATACAGGAGAATCCCATTTCCAGGAAAGGTAAATCTCAGCTGTCTTCGATGTGTGTTGGTATTCCTGAATGAATGTTTAACATTTAAAAATAGAATTTCACCCTCTTAATAGAAAATTCGAATTCTCAATGAACTAAATATTTTAAAGAAACATTTTAAATTCATGGAAATAAGGACAATGTTAAGTTAATTATGGTTATAATTTATAGACTAAAATAATAATAATATAATAATAAGGAAATCATAATAATAATAAGGAAATTAATAATAATAATAAGGAAATTAATAATAATAATGAAATTACTAATAATAAGGAAATTAATAATAATAATGAAATTATTACTAACTTATGGATTATTTTTGAACATTTATAAAATCTGTTTACTTTGTTTATAAATTTTAAGTCATATTTTCAAATGAATGAGTAAATGATTTAAAAGAACACATGTGAATATTGTCATGAAAAATTTAAATTTAAATAATAATTGCTGATTTAAATAATGAACCTTTTCATTTCAAATACTCAGTAATGCCTCACAACTGATTTAAATGGGATTTTGAATTAAAAGTAAGAAATAAAATAGTGTTTTAAAATGTAATTTTTCAGAAAAAAAAACTTCACAGTTATTGAAGTGCATTGCCTAAGTACAAGGAGAGAAAAAAATCTGGTAAAATTACCGTACTGTAAGGATATTCCTAGTATAAAAAAAATTATATAGTTTTGGTAATCAAGGTCAAAATATACAGCATTTAAACTATTCATTTGTTCATTTTTCCGGTCATTTTGATAATTTTTCTTATTATCAAGCATTTAGTAAAAAATACGAAACTGAGAAGTAAGTTTTACAGAATAAATGGTTTTAATGCTATGCTCTGCCAAGGTATCATGATAAAATTACCAAATTTTATCAAATTTAACAATTTATCATTTATAAAGCAATATTTAATTGTTAATTTTATCAAAATCATTTCCAAAGCATTTCGGTAAAAATTTTGGAGCTTTTCGGTGTTTCCATAAAGCTAAAAACAAGCCAAATTTTATTATAATCTATTAGTTTTGGAAATATTCTTTTGTCTCTAATAAGCACTAATTTTAATAAAACAATGAAATCATTAATTTATTAAGAAAAACAAATTAAATTTACAAATAAGTAAATTAGCAAACAAAGAAATTAAATTTTTTTTTAGTTTGTTAACAAAGCAAAACTTTCTAAAAATTATAATCCAATTATTTAAATGTTTTTTGCCAATATTGCAGTAAATAATTATTTATTTAAAAATGTAAGTGTTCCGTTAGAATTTAAGTATATTGTTAGCCGTTTTTTTATATAAATCATTTGCAAAAAATTGAATGCTAGTATATTTTACTAAAAATATTATAAAATTTCGAAAATTTTGCGATACTTTGGATGCAAGTTAGTTTTGACTATATTTAATACTTTTTCCCTTTAAATCAAAAATGAAACTTTAGCCACATTTAAAAAATTGAATTTTTTTTAAATAATTTTATTGAAATAATGAAAAAAAAATTTAAAATTATGTTTTTCATTATTTAAACATAAGAAAAAACAACTTATCATCTGTATATAATGAGTAAAACATTTCAGATCACTTTATTTATATTTTTTGTGAAATATTCCACTAATTAAATATTTAAAACAAAGCAATGTAATTTTTTTCTGAAAATATTATGTCCCCCAGCTTGCAGTATATTCAATTTTATACCGCAACAATTATCACATTGTTGTTACATTATAATTTAAACTATTTTATTATAAATGTTATAACGTGCTTTATATATAATATATATAAAGCTCATATATATATATATATATATATATATATATATATATATATATATATATATATATATATATATATATATATATATATATATATATATATATATATATATATATATATATATATATATATATATATATACTAGTGGGCTGCTCACTCGCTAACGCTCGCCAGCCCCCGAAAATTGCTACGCAATCTTATATGGTTTGCTTCGCAAACCAAGCTCACTTCGCTCGCTACTAACTTAGGTACATTCAAATGCACAAAATTCTAAGAATTCAAAACAATCATTCAGATCTATATAACAACTTTTTTTTAAAAAAAAATTACATCTTTTTAGTAAATACTAAGTTATTCAAATAAATTTGAATTCAAATAAAGACTCATTGACTGAGACTCATTCTTCAATGAATAACTAATAACAATAATAAAACAAATAAATTCGTGATATAAATCAAAAATCGTCAAATAAATTCGTAATATATAAATTCGTGAAAAAAGCGCTTTCGACAAAATACTAAAATAGAGATCGATTGACAAAGACTACTCACTTCTGCCTAGCTTAATAGTATGAGATTGCCGCAGCTGAATTGTTATCTCAGTTTCCGTTTTTAAAAGCGCTATATGTTGAGCCACCTCAGCTAGATTTGGCATGTGACATTTTTAGCGGCAATCATTGGTCGATTTTCTAGCGTTGCCATTCGGGGAGTTGTGATGAGGCTTTTTTTGTCGCCGTGTAAGAGAAATATATATATAGATTTTTATTTCTATTATTATTGATGCTACATTATTGTGTTTATTGAAGCACGTTTCAAAAACTTCACTATGAATAAAACCAAACACGTGGTATAAATAACATATAAAATACTAATTCCTGTTAATCGAGTTGATTCTAATTGCGCTTTAACAGACATAATGAATCAAGGATCAACATTTATTAATGAATGTTCATTGGACTCTTAAGTGAAACTCGTTTTTTGATTAAACATGGTTGTTAACTCCGCAAACATCACTGATATTATCTTTTGAGAAAATTAGTTTTTCGCACATACCGGTCAAACTATTCTAACTGGTAAACGAATTATTTTAGAAACATATTAATATTCGAAGAAAATTACATTTAATTTTAATTACTAATCTAACTAGGAGGCTTCGCTTCCTGCTCGCCAACCACGAAACTGCTTTCGCAGTTCATTTCCGATTGCTTCGCAATCCGATGCTCGCTTTGCTCGCTCATTGGATACGTTCTTAACGTCTAGCTTTTGTATACTTTTTTGAACACTGAAGTTCCGAAAACTTTTCACTGTAGAAAATTCTAAACTTAAGCATTTCAATATTAATTTAAAATCGAAAAAAGTTCGCATATTTTTCTTAATCACACTATTCTTAATTTCAGTTGTTGTAACTGTTGTAAGTTTTGTTTTAAAGTCTTTCCCACCAGAGGGCTAAAACCATGTGTTGTAAAACAATATGAAATAGTACTGAACGCCGGATGTAAAGGAACTTCGATGAAGATAATTTTGTGAGAATTTTTTTGATAATTCGGTGAGAATTCACCCGATTAGACATATGATGCTCACTACGTGCTCTTGCGTGCCGAATCCTATCAATTAAAAATGAAAACTGTTGCCAACGCGAGAAAAGAAATATGATCGGTTTTATTGATACATACGTATTAGCGTTTTATATAATATAGATTGTTGGGTTGTGTTACATTAATGAAGGGAACGCACGAGATAACGACCCCAATCATCCAAACACGCATTTTAAAAGTGAGATGGGTGTGCAAAAATTTGGCAAACATCAACTATTTAAACAAATTCGATATTTTGGCAGAATTAATGTTGAAATGAAGTAAAAAAGTATTTTGGTAACTCTATTGTGTGAATAACGACTACTTCTTTAATGTTTTTGTCATCCTTTTTCTTACTAATAAGTTAGACCCCAATCTTTATTCCCCCCCCCCTCACTATAGGTACTCATTGATCGAAATACTTGAACTAAAAAGTTGTTTTTGCGGATTTATGAAAATTTCTGGAAATTATATTATAGAATTACATAGCAGATTACGCCAACAAGTTAAACATTGGACAATTTTGTGGCATTAGAAACTGTAAAAGTTGTCCAAATTGCATTGCAGCTAACACAACGTTCTACACAATATTTAAATTCGTAGTGAAAAGTGAATAACTGAATTTACTATATACAATCAAAATTTTGTCAGCACTTAAAAGCGTCACACGGTACTAATGAGTTCTTTTATACAGATTACTGAATTATTTAAATAACTTAACAATATCAGTTTAATTCAAATGTGAAATCGCTAAATTTGCTTCCATTTTAACTGTTCGCACTCAAGGCGCTTTTTACTGTTATAAAACGGACCTAACCACTAGGAGACAGCGAGACAAATCCTACTGCCAGCACAATTATCATATAAGACCTTGAGACCATTAAATAAAGTGGTTACTAAACATTAAAGTGTAAAAATTTAATTTTCAGAGTGGTAGATAATTTAAGAACGGATCCAGATAGGAGTCTTCGAGTGCGAAGGGTTAAAAATTTTAGAGAAAAAAAGATTGATTAAAGCCAAAAACATCAAAATAAATTTAATTTTTACGGGGGAAAAGGTGCTTCAAAAAGTAAAGAATATTATTGAGTACAGTAAAAAAAAATTCTATTTCAATCGTTTAATTGGCTTTTAACATTGTGAAAAAAAACATTTATTTTCTTCTAAATACAATCCTCCATCATCCTTGATTTCTTATATTTTATTTTATAACAGTAGTTGAACAGCCGACCCAATTTTTCGGTTTTACGACTGCTAATGTTCAACTCCATAGCCTTGTAATTTTGAACCCAACCCAGAAGAAAAGGAAACTCCTGGATTAAGTATTGAGAGAAATTTGCCTTCGTGGAGAAGCTTTAGATGGAACTAACCCACATTTGCGTTACATAGAGAGAAGAAACCACGAAAACATCCTACGGTTAGCCTGACGTCAAGGGGGTTCTAACCCATGATCCGTCTACCACTGAGAAAATTTTACGTCAGCGCTGTGATCGGTGCTAGCCGGAGGTGGAATTCGAACCCAGTTCATCTAATTGGAAAGCGAACGCTTTATCCCCTGAGCAGTCACGTCTCTCATCATCCTTGATTGTATTTTCTTCATCACTCGTCCAAGATGTCTAAATTATCATAACCATCATCTTCACTAACATTTGTATCATCCTCAGCAAAAGCATCTATGCATGAATGTTTTTAACAATTTTCAGCACAAATTGTAGAGCATTTTATAACTGATTTTCGGCAACTGCAAGCAACCTTTTATGCAATCATTTAAAGGATAAATTCACAATCTGAGAATTTTTTTCAAGGAAAACAACAAAATTATCAATCATGTTTATTTTGTTTGAAAATTCTATTTTCTCCTTTTTCTAAAGTCCTCATTTTCTTGTGCAATTTATTATCCAGTTGAAACTAGCAGTATTCACAGGATTTTGTACGCGTCTCTTAATATGTCCTCTTTTTCTCTTATAATCCAAATGGTGTTTTTATGTAAAAATTACCATTTCAGTTAATTAAAAAAATCATGTGGTTTTTAGAAATCATTCTTGCAGCATCTTAATTCTTTTTCGAGTACTGCATGATTTGTCAAAATGAGTTCAGTACTTATTAGTTATATAAAAATATTTGCCATATGTTTGCACACACATCTTACGTTATAACATCCGTTTGGATGATTGGGGAGCGTTGTATCGAGCTTCTTGAGGATGATTTTCAAACCATCTGTTTTTGTAAAACCAAACCTAACTTAATAACAGAGACTTTTGTGTGTGTGTTTTTCTATATAAACTCAAAATTCTATAAAATTATACCATCTTACTTGACTTTTGTGACAATTCCTAATTTTTGGAGATCTTCAAAAGCATAAAATTTTATTAGAATATCAAATGAGTGCATAAAATAACGATTTACTTAGAGTGTCCATTTACAGTGGTCATCTTGACCACAAATGGACGTAAAGGTTTGAGTGTATTAGTTGGATTTAGCACACTGTTTCCCCTTCATTGCTTATCTTTATTTTATTTGAGGACGCGCATAACTAGATAAACACTCAACAAGTTTTTTTTTCATCAAGAAAAAAAATCCTACTTCAGTTCGCCGCTTCTCTCCAATCCCTCGTAATTGTTTAAGCAATTGCTCAGATCGTTTCAACATATGAGTTCCCAAACGGCTTAGAAGAGACTAACTTGTCTAACCATCTGAAAAAGGGTAAATTTTTGTGAAAAATTCTTTGTATTTTATACAGGGCGAAACTAATAAAATTCAATAAACAGTTCTAGCAGTTAAAAATTATGTACGTTAAGAATTTATCCAGTACATGGGAGAAAAAAACTATGAAATTTGGATTAAGTCTCTGGCTGGCTGAGGAGCTTAAGATCAAATAATATTTGAACAGTTGTATAAATCTAAAAAAAGACGATAGAAGTAGCTTGGTGAAAATGCCGTTATGTTCCTTTGTTGAAAAGAAATATCCAAATGGGCATCTTTTTACATCCTGAAAACTTGCTATCTCTTTGAGGGCAAAAGAAATTTCAATAGTTGTTACAATACGCGTAAATTATAGAGAAACCAAGGTAGATTACACTTAAATATAAAAAAATAAGATTGCGGGTGGATACTCTTTATATTTTGGGCTTCAGAAATCCGAATCCGTTGGACAAAGGATATGTTTATTCAGAGAAAATATGTTTTGTGTCTGATTTCGTAACTTAAAATTTCATATAACCCCAATTAATTAGCATATTTGAAGTCATCCTTTTGAATTATCAAGAATACAATCCTAGAACTTAAAGACCCAATCACGAGATCAAAAGTTGTGCGTTTTTTTTAAAAAACATTCTAATACAGAATCAAAAAGCCATTATTACATATCAATATAAACTGAAAAAGAATTGACTGCATATTTAGTACTATATGTAACAGTGGAAGTTTTTTACTAACATAATTCAAAAAATCTCCCTGAAAATGTTAACTTTTTAATGCATAAGTTTTTTTTTAACGTGGATTTATTCAATCAAAGAAACAAATAGTAAACAACACGTGTGATATTTAGAGTATGGCCAAATTTAGTTTTGTGAATTTTAACTTTGCTAAGTAAAACAATTTTCCTGATTTTTTTTTAAAGCCTGCAACTCTTCAAAAGTCATTTTGAGCTTGGTCAGCGAATTGAGATTGCTATATTGTTTTGTAAGGAAATTACCCCTCCCCCCCCTGAGCAGACACAAAACAAGAATGTTTGTCATGCCTATAACCTTTGACCTTGACAGAGAATATGCATAACTTATTAGAAAAAAAAATGGTCGTCAAAACATCAAGGAAGTGGCCTTTATTCAAATAAGAATGTTATCAAAACATATCTTCAGCATTAATTTTGACTAAGTTGACAATTTAGATCAACTTTAACCATAGGTTAAGTAAGCATATTTGAAACAAAATACATCATAATGGAATTCATTTTATGTGCAACTCATTTTATGTACAACTTAAATATTAACACTTTTGTCAATTGCAGAATGTTTGTGGAGACAAACAGAACCAAAGACTAATATTCATATAGGTATTACCTTTGTTTTCGTATAGATATTTAAAAAAAAAACGCCAAAACATCCAATTATAGGTCAATGCTCATTAGGTCCATGCTCATTAAAATCATGACACTTATTATAATTAAGATTTTTAATTGACAGTTATTAATTTATTTTACTGTATCTTAATGTATATTTATACTCATAGTGCAGCAAAAGCAAAGAAAATACTCTTATTTCTAGGGAGAAGTAGATATTCCGTTTAAGCATTAAACAGCAGGCACTGTATTTGCAGCAATTTAAAACTTACTAAAAACAAATTAAAAACGTGTTTTCAAACAGTTTTAAAATTCGTATTACTAATTCAGTGAAGTCGTCCTCATATGACATCTACTTTTATTTCATTTGACTTAATAAATCAAAAATAAATAATTATTTAAGAATGTTCAATAAAGCTCATTTTTGATTCAACAGGAGACGACAAATTTCACTGTTGAAAAAAACAGTGTAATTTGCAACAATGAATAAAGCTGTGCATTTTACGTTATCTAGACCTCTAGCTGCGCTAAGAGAAAAATCGTTTTTCCCTCATCTTGCTCGAGTGATACCAATCAAAATTTCTGAAAGAAATTACATGCTGAATTTGCTATTAAAGGCCATCGTCTAAAATCAGGGCCCAGGTTCTGAAGTTATAAGATTGAAATACACAAACTCGTCCTTTCTTATTCGAGGATGAAATGTTTAAGGATTTAAAAATATAAGTTATAACTTACAATTTTTAATGGATGTTTGGAAGAATCTAATCATTATAAAGAAGGTAAAAAAAATCTTTTGTTATTGAATTGAGTGAAATTGCTGTTTTATTTGATTCTTTAACATTTATTTATCCATTTCTGTAATGTGAAAGGATTTAAAATATAAGTTATATTTAACTTAATTTTAAAAGGCTGTTTGGAATAATCTAATCATTATAAAGTAGGTAAAGATTAAATGTCTTCCGAATTAATTTGTTATTGGGTTCGTTGAAAGTAAAATTGAAAGAGTGCGTAATATTACAAAAACTACAAGTTTAATAATCAAGCCTAGACGTAAAAATCATTCATAAGTAGCAATCCGGAAGTCTTACGGCCAATTTTAACCCCTAGTGCCACCTGTGTTTAGCTTCGCAAGGTCAACTGTCCAAAGTCAAACCATTTTTCTTTAGCTTTAAACTAACCAACAAATAAAATAAAGTAAGGATAAAAATAAAAGCCTCCATTTTACAAAAACATTGATTTTATTTATCACAAAGTGCAAATTAGTATAATTTACAAATATTCTGGTTTTAAATTTTTCACAAGGTGACAAAATGCATGGAAAAGTCAAACCTAAGTTGGTTAATACACTTAAGGAAAAAAACTGATAAATATCACAAAATAAGCTCATGAAAATTACAGTCTACGTATCTTAAAATGTTTATTTTTAATTCTACAGCTGTAATTTCCTCTTTATTGGAAAACAAGAGAAGTCAGTGTAAGTATCAGCTTTTTTCTTCTTTAAATACAGTCATTGACACTTTATTATATATTTATATACTTTTCAGAAAATAAAATTTATTTTATAGTTATAAAAAGTTGGAATTTCTTTAAGTCTGTACTGAGAACAGCAACAGCTTTAGGTAAAGCTCATAATTATAAAAAAACAAACAAATATTTAAAATAAAAACAATTCATCATATACAAGATATGTCGTAATAACTCTATAAATTATTATCTAGGTCAAATTGTGACACATTGATATATATATAAAAAAAAAAACAAATACATTGATTTTTGTGACAAAATTGTACACAAATTAGTCTAAATTGAAATGAACAACAAGTGCAACTTCCAAGGTGATATGTAGTTGCTTTATCTTTAAAGAAATGATTTTAGCACTTTAATGATTCGTATGATTTCACAGCAAATGCACATTAAAATAATTTCTTCTCAAATCTGAAAGAAAAATTGAACACATAATTAAAATTAAAAGAGAAAAATGAATACAAAAATTTAGCAAAACTCAAAAATTAAAAAAAAAAACAATTTTACACATTTTTTAATAAAAATTAGTTTAAAGTTTTTCATAACTAAAATTATCAGAGAAAAATGAATTTATATCAGACTTATTTTTTAAAAGGTTAGGAGGATAACACAAAATTACCTCCAAAATTAATATTTTTTTAGTAATAAGATAGGAAGGAAGGAATGTACGCAAAGGGAGTCTTCTTAGAATTGTGTCATGTTAATAGGCAGTTAAATAAAATTAGAGATATAAAACAGCAGTTTTCGGATACATTATTAAACAATAATTTGTTTATTATGTAAATTCAAAAATAAAATTTTAAATATTTCTCACCAAAAAAAATCTATGCAAAGCTTTCTTATACTTAAATATAAGAAGATAATTAACCTTAACTAATATGAAAAGTCACGAAGAATAAGTTTAACACTAAAAGAAATGCAAATCATTTAAATTAAGTAGATTTTTTAGGGGAGTTATAATTAAAGCTCTTTTGTTAGAATATTATGACACAGATGTAATTTACCCTTTCGTAATTTTAATAAATCTAATTATATGTTTTGATTTTAGAAATACCTCATTATATTTGACTTGTGGTCATAATTTGAACCGGTTTACAGCAATAATTAACTAATAAAAAAACTTAACTTTTTAAAAAACTTTTTCTTCTATAGAATCAATGACCTAAAATTAAAATAATTCGGGTGGATTCCTTATAAGTGAACTTCCAGTAAAGAAATTATTCCATTAAAATTTTTTTTTATCAGAATGTTTTTAAATTGTATACTTTAAAAACACTTACATGTAAATAACACTTATAGATAACTTTTTTGTAAATAGTTGTTTCTACATATATATATATTTGTTTATAATAATATATAAAGCAATAAACGCAAAAAGGATAAAAGAAAAAGAGAGATTAACAAAGAAAATTATAAAAAAAGAATAAGTTTTATTTATTGCACATAAGCTGCACGTACATAGAACTCATAAAATAAGTTAAAAACGCAGAGAAACGAAGGAAAAAGAGGAAGATTTTTTAAAGAAAAATAAAGTTTTAAAAAATATTAAAATTTAAAAAAAAATGAAAAAAAAAATAAAATAAGGTAAAGTTATATTCTCGCCATCAGCTCACACGATTATATCTGGAAAAAAAGTGTTTTCTAATATAGTATTAATAAAACCAAAGCAAAACATATCAATACAATAGAGTGAGCAATATAGCCAAAACATTACATATCAATACAATAGTGTGAGTATTTATATGTTTGGCTTTGACTATATTAATACAAGTTTAGAAAGCACCATTTTTTTTCCGAATATAATCATATGAGCTAATGGCAGAATTATATCTTTTCCTTATTTAATTTACCAATTTTTTCAAAACATTTTTTAATAATTTTTTCTCTTCTCCTTAAAAAAAATCTTTATTTCTTTTTCCTTGTTTTCGGTATTTTCAACTTTATACATATAGATAGATATTAGCAACTAGAGATTTTCAAATCATTTTAGGGAATCGACGAGGTTCAATTCGGATTTATGTGTTATATCCCTGAAAAGTTGTTAGTACCTATGTTCTTAGTTTCTAAAGAAATACACATTTATTTTTTTAAAGTATAACAATTTTAGAATATCTGAAAAATGCTTAAAAAAAACATATGCAAAGAATATGCAGCATGCAATTAAGTATAATAATAACTCTACATTTATTAAAAATATTTCTCACATAATCTGATCTTTGCCTTGTTTTATATATGAAATAGAAGAAAAAGTAGAGCACTTACGAGTGAAGTCCATGTACACCACCTTCATTCTGAGCTGAAATTGTCCTTTTTTCAAACCTCAATTCCCCTAAGTACATGCGTTCTCTGGAAACAGAAAATATATCAATTTTTATAAACTGAAAGGATACCTTTTAACAATTAATATTGAACAATGACAACAAAAAAAATTTCAGACTGATGAAACTTGATTATTCAAACCTCTTATCTGAATATGTTCACCTAAATAGATTTCAAAAAGTTTCTCTTTTACCGGTGCACTTAGGTTTCTACTTCCTTTAACCAATAACATTCTGCCATAACAAAGTTAGACATAAAGCCTTCCAATTTGAATACTTTACAGTATAATGTACATGATGGCCAGGATAGCCTGGTTGGTAGCACACTAGGGCCATGCCCAAGAGTTCATGGGTTCGATCCCAACCAGCCGAACACTGTCACCAGTGCAGTAAATGGTGACTGATGCAAGTTAAATCTCTCGAGTCGCAAAGTCCTCCATGTTCCCATAACAAATCAATACCTCTGGGGGTACTGATCCATGAATTTCCTTGTATTCTGGATTGGTTCAAAATTACAAGGCTACGGAGTTGAATATTAGTAGTCGTAAACCAAAAACTGGGTCGGCTGTTCGACAACGGATATAAAAAGTATAATGTATATAGAAATAGAACTGATTACTTTATGCAAGTAACAAATAAAAGGTTTTGTCAGTTTTTGAGATTGGTTCAGTTGGCTTTGCTAGAGAAACCTAAAATTTATTATTTATATTATTTTATCCACCATCTTTATTTTAGTATAATTTGATTATCAGTTTTCACTTCTACATGCAAGAAAAACACAATACCATGAAACAAATGGAAAAAAAAAGACATATAAAGCAAGTAAACATTAATTAATGAAATCTACGAATAATACAGAATAGAAAGTTGCTATATACAAAAGTTTACAAACAGAGGAGAATCAATTTATAGGGCACTAGTTAATTAAGTATATTAAATAAAGAATTAAGTAAAAAATTAAGTATATTTATATCCATTATTAAAAGATAATTACGTAAATTATTAATAAAAAGAATTCTCCATTTTCAGAGTTTACAGATGAAAATGGAAAAAACAATGTTTTCTTTATTATTTGAATATTTCAATTATTTGAAGTTAGCCCAGTTTTAATTTCAATGGATAATTTTATTCCGGTTTATTTATTTGCATACTTTTTCTCATAAAAATTTAAAATAAAAAAAACTGAAAAAAAATTCAGCTTATTGAAGCATTTTTTTCATGATATTAATCATTATAACATTCATTTTGCATCAAATAAAGATTGTTTCTGCTAAGCAGTTTAATAAGTTAAAATACATCTGTTTTAAAGTTTATTAACAGAAGAGGCATCATCTACTATACGATGCTAAAGGCTACATATCACAGAAAAGCTAATCGACAGTGTCGTAAACTAAATCTGGTACAAGAAACAATATAACGATAGAGTAAAAACTATTACAGTGTGGAACTGCAAAATCTATATTATTATGAAGGCACTAATCAATCAGCATATTTGAGGTCAATCCCTCTAATTATTAAGATTTGCACTTGTCATGTGAAAATCTGATCATTACAATATATTACACAGGGTGATAGCTTTTACTTTTATCATTTACTCAGTTCATTATGCAGATTGTAAGAGAAGGGACAAGGAAATTGTACCTACATTTTTTGTGGTAAATTTATTTTTAAAATATAACAGTTTGAATCACCTTTTCTTTCACAAAAAAAAAAGTAAACTGAGTTAAAATTAAATAAAACTTACAATAATTAACATAAAATTGAAAGAAAAAAAAAGGTCAGGACCTCAAAAAATAAAGTTAGCATTTGCCTTATTGCACTTCAAGCAATCATTGTAGCAATAATTCTGAAAGAATATTAAAGTAAAAAATATTTCAAAGCAAACAATCAAAACAAACTGAAATAATATAGAATACAAAAAGTATGTACCTCAAAATAGTTACGTTTCTAACTCCAATGTCTTGGAAGCTAGCTTTCATTCCAGTAATTAGATAAGGTACAAATCTATGAATGGAGCCTTTATCTGGGATGGTACCAGATACTCCTTGTGCAACTCTAACTCTATCTTGATCACTGAAATTTACAACAAAAAATTATAAGTTAATTTATGCATATTTAATAACTTATTTAAAAGCAATTTAAATAAAAATCAAATAAATACAAGAGTATTTTTTAGAAAAAGTGACAACGCTATAATATGACATTTAGATTGTTAATGTTCAATACAATCAATTTGCATACAGTGAAATATTGCCTCAATTAAATTGCACTTAACTAGTCAGTGTTTCTGGATAAACATCAATTAGTAAAATAATATATTTTCTAGCATTAAATTCCCAAAAAATAATACCAGCACACCATTCATCTTTTGACACAAAATATTCAAAATTCTTACTCTATCTAGCCATAATGCGCATTGATGTGCTTCTGGAATAATCACCACAGTAGTCAAAATACACAATATTTTTCTTTTTCTAGTCACAGTTTACAACATTAATATTTAATAACTTAGACTTGCACAGAGTAATTTTTTAGCATGTTTAATTTATATTTCAATTCGTTGAATATTATAATGATACAAAGCAAAAAAAAAAATTTTAACATTTAATTTAAAATTACAAGCTAAATAAGTAACATGTTAATAAAAAATACAGATAATATAAACAAAAATGTAATATAAATTCTACATGGAATCAAGAAAGCAACAATTATATTAACTGATAGCTCTTTAAGGTTATAAAAAAATAATATCTTAGATCAATCAAAATTCTTTCTGAAAAAAAAAAAAAAAAAACAGGGTTAGCGAAGTTAGAATAAACTTTACCCAGCAAAATAACGATCTCTACTTCCTTGACCCTGCTTAGAATCCATAGCATCCAATGACCCCATTCCTCTAAATTTCTTAAGACGAACCCCATCAGAATAGAAGTAATCTCCAGGGGATTCTGTTGTACCAGCAACAAGTGAACCCATCATGACTAAAAAATAAATAGTTGAAAATGGAATGCATTATCAAAATATTGAAAAAGAAATACATAAAAAGGACAATCTGAAAGGAACACTATTATTTTTTAATCTTCTAATTACGAGTTTGAAGAGTCTATGCTTCTTTTGCCCACTGTGAAACTATTACTAAAAAGAGAAGAGGTATATTTTTTATTTCCAAGAGTATGATCTATAATTTCTTTTCTTGACTTATACACTGATGGGCTCATAATCGGTAAGCCATAGAATCCAAATGTCAACTTTGAACTGATTCAGGATAGTACTTATCTGCTTTTGCACACAAATGGTTGTTAGACATTATTAGTGGAAAAATAAGAGTGCAGCAAGGAAAGTTTAACTATTTAATTAAAGACTACCAACAGCAATTTTTGAACAATAAAGCATATTTATTAAATTTAGAATAATAATAAGAAGCGAATGAAAAACTAAAGATTATTTCTCACTTCTATTACCAGAGTTAAGACTCACGGACAGAAGTTTCTATAGCACAGTTAATAGTGTATTCTCCTTGAAGCAGAATATACATTGCAGAATAAAAAAAATAAACATGCAAAATAAATTATATCAATAGCACAGCTTATTAAGTTCATTAATAGTATTATGTTTGGATACAATAAAATTTATGTTCAAATTGAGATGAAAATTATAAATGCTGTTACTATATTTTTTTCTCACTATAATATAAAATTTATACATAATTCTTTCAGTCAATGTTCCATTTTGTAATTTTACTAATCACTTAAAAAAAACAAAAATACTAACTAAACTTTTATTAAAATACCTGAAAAACCTATTTACAATTAGCAAAAACTTTGTTGTGACGCATTTAGCATATTTTAGCCTAACCTCATATAGAGGTTAGAGGCATTCATATAGAATGCCTCATAGATCGTAAATTATAATAAAATGTAAGTAAAATTAATTTTAATACACAAGAATATGGCAAACATAAAGAAAATCTTTCTACAAAAACTTCACATCTAAGAAAGGAATATTTTTTTCTTTTTACGAATAAGATAAAAACAATCCTTTCTTAACTTTCTTCAATAAATTAAAACCAAGGTTTGCTAAACATACTTATAACAACATACTAGTAACAAATGAGTTATACCTGTAGAAGCTCCCAAAGCTAAAGCTTTAATTATGTGACCAATGGATTTAATTCCTCCGTCAGCAATAATGGGAACATTATGTTTCTTTGCATACTGAGCAACTTTAAAAACAGCAGTTGCTTGTGGTCGTCCACAAGCCATTACTAAAAAATAAGTAGTAAAAAAATAAATTGTCCAGCAAGTATAATTAAATATTAAAAATTTACAATTCATTCTATGTTTTATTAACAGAAAAATAACAAATGGAATGTTTACCTTCCTGAGTTATGCAAATGGAACCACTACCCATACCAACTCTAAGACCATCCACTCCAGCATCAATTAAGTTTTTAGCCTGAGCAGTCGTTACCACTGAAATGCAACAAAACATATTAATATGAAACAACTGAATTTAAAATTATTATTAGTTTGATTGAAGAATTAAAGTTTTTAAAATAAGATGAAAAGTTGGAAGCACAATGATAGGATTGGCACATACATTATTCTCGTTCTTTCTTAAATATGTTATAAGAAGTAATTTTAAGACAGAAAAACTATAAAGATACCTATTAAAACTGCAGAAAAGGAAAAAATTTATGTAAAATTTAATTTAAGCTCTACACTTTTGCTTAATATTAAATAACAAAAAAAAAACACTTTGATAACTAATTTCAAAAATTCATTTATTAAAAATTTTAACAATCAGCAAGATTTAAAAAATAGTTTTACTAAGAATGATTATAAATAAACTTTGTTCAGATATAACAAGTCTTTATTAACAATAAATTGATTTTTGTTTAGTCAAGATCAATCGAGTAGCACACAAAACAATCATGGAAAAAAATAGAATTTTTATTTTTTGTTTTAATAATTATTTTTTTCTTTTCTTACATATGTCAAAAAATACTAACATAAAAACCTTCTGTAGAGTTAGTGTCCCTTTTTTTTCATCATACCCAATTTAAATAAGTTTTGTTTTTGTTCACGATTACTAACAAAAAAAAAAAAAAAAAAAAAAAAAAAACAATTTGAAAAGAAATAATTCCTGCACACAATTAAAAGTTTCCTTGTACAGGATGCTGGTTTTCAGAAAGACATAGTAAATGAGTTCAACCAAATTTGTCAATTTAAATCTATTTGTAAGGAACAAAAATTTAAAATTTTCAATATTAACTCAAATTTGGAAGTGGGTGGAAGAAATCACTAATCAGAAAAATATTCTATTTCAAGAAAATTGTATATATATTTTTTTAATTTCAAAAACATTTCAAGGGCCTAATTACAAGAATTTCATACTGTTCATACAGATGACTTCATCAAATGAAGTGCCTCCTTTACTCAAGCAGTTCCAAGTAAAGTTTCTAGTTTATTTTTAAGGAGGAAAAAATACTACGAAACAGATATTTCTGCAGTCACAGAAAAATACTTAAATTTGAATATTCTTATGAATAAAATACTTAGATAAAAATGCAGTCTTCATTAGTTTTAGAGTTCATTTAGTGCAGATAAGACTTTTTTTTGTAACCTGCCTATTTCTAATTATTTTTGTAAAAAAAAAAAAAAAAAAAAGCATTGTCCCAAATAAAAGTAAAAAGCTTTGTATTGAATGAAAAAAATTGAGGGAAATTTGTGTTTAAAAAAAATAAATAAATAAAAAATTCAAATCCACTTAATTTGAATGCAATTGGTTTCTTGGTGCAAAATAAAAAAAAATATTTCGGTTAAAATTCATAAGTTTCGAGAAATAGCACATTCAGTCACCATTTACCTTTCAGACGAATTTTGTAAATGCAAGATAAAATTTTGTATTTTTTTAGTGGTTGCCCAGACACTCATATTTTATTTTGTTATATATACATATAGATGGGAATTTTCCAATTTTTAAAATGGCAATAAAAATCCAGTGCCTATACTAATGACTCAATTGTAGCCCATGTAGAGAAATACCCATATTTTTGGCACTATGTAAGACAAATATATAGATATAACTAAATTTATAATTTTACAAAAGGTTTATAAAAAGAGACAAAACAATTGGTAAGTATCGTAAAATAAAAAAGAATAAGAAAAAGTAGAATAAAATTACCATTTCCACCAATAACTTCCACATTAGGATAATTCTTTTTCATGTATTTGATTAAATCAATTTGGTAAATTGAGTTGCCCTGAGATGAGTCCTGTGAAATAATTTTTACATTCATTACCAATAAAGCACATTGAAAATTTAGTAAGAAAAAAAAATGCGTTTAAATAAAAAGAAAGACAATAAAAGTTTTGCTATTACAATTTTAGGGTAAATTTAACTACAAGACAGACATTTGTACTTTACAAATGAAACAAGTAATTGTAGGCGGGGAAGAATTAAAAGTATGTCATTTTTATTTACTAACTTTATTTGGCAGAATAACATTACACCATTAGAAAATGTTATAGAGACATTTTCATCACCACAATTCATCTGCATTATGCACGAAAGCATTAATTGTTATACTTCATTTCAATTTTTATTTGTTTTAATATCTTTTGAATGGTTGAAATTCTATGAACCAGGAATATTACAAATAATAGATTAATATGAGCAGTGCACTACATAAAAAGATAAATCTCGAATTTGATTTGTGAAACACATGCCCAACAACTGACTCATATGTAAGTAATGAATGGGTTGAGGTTAAAATATTTTAATCCATTTACAAGATATAATTAATTAAAAGTTTTAAAATTTTTAAAAGAATTAAAACTAATGTCTAGTTTTAAAAACAATATTAATTATAACAAGAATAGTCATAATCAGGTATGTTTATACAAATTTTAGATGAGAAAATAAATATTGATATAAACAATAAGAATAATGAAAAGAACATCATTAGTTAATAAAACTAGAGTAGTTCAGGATTACAATAAAATGCACTGAATGCTGCTAATTCATATCAATAGACAGGGAATGAAAAAAGTCATGAAACATCAGTAACTGAAACGGTGCATACAGATTAATATTGATGAATGAAATTTTCTTAAAAATACAGATCACTCAAAAAGTAATGTAAGATTTCCAGCATTAAAGAAGGGAACTGTTAAGTGTTTGCACAAATATCGTGAAAATTGAAATTATTGAGTTAAAAATAATGACAGGCTAAATTTCTCTTAAAGACTATTCTTTTAAAAGTGTTTTTACAAATATATACTTTAACAGTAGAATATAATGTAAAACAAGGCAAAATTAATTAAAAGAGTAAACATACCAGAACTATAACATCGACACCTGCTTGAACAAGAAGTCTTAACCTTTCCTTGTCATGTTCCCTAGTTCCAATAGCTGCACCAACCAACAATTGTTTATTTTCATCCTTAGATGCATGAGGAAAACTTCTACTTTTTTTAAGATCAGTTCTGGCCATCAAAGAAATTAATTCACCCTTGTCATTAATGATAGGTAATTTACCTGAAATGGTAAAACAATAAGGTGACTCATAGATACACATAAAGTGAGCAGAAGAGAAATAATAAAAAATATTCAAATTTGTTTTTTTCCAGTGATGTAAATTACATAATAGCTTAGGAAACTAAGAATTTTTTTATTTTCCAAAATGACATCTAAAAAACATTTATTTTTTTTACATAAATCTCAATTTTATTTAAAGGTACATTTAAACATTTTAAAAGGTTTATTTAAACATTTGAAGGGAAAATAAAACTATTTCACAACCACAACAGCTATTTTTTAAAAGAAAAGTTACAGAAAATGTAAGTCAGATTTTCATTACCCATAATACTGTTTAATTCTATAGCTAAATTGTTCACATTTTAATTTTTCAATAATACACAATTAGAATTTTTTTATTTTTACAAAAATCTGATTATGTACAGTATTATGAATTAAAAAACCTATTTTCGAATAACTTATATTTGTTAATTTGATAATAGATAAATTTTTTGATAGGAAATGAATTTACAAACGTTGGGTTGAAAAAAAATTTAAACAAAACATTTGAATGCATAAACAATAGCTCTTTGATTTAAGGAATAGCATTTTAATAATGCTTTTGCTCATTTTTTTTTTTTTTTTTTTTTTTTGATGACAAAAAAAAGAATAACGCTACAGATTAAAAAAAAAAAAACCTAAGTTTTAGTTTTAAAAAAAAAAACATACAGTCTGTTAAAATTTAAATAATTTCTTAGTAAAAATATTTTCTTTGTAGTAAAAATATTTTCTTAGTAAAAATATTTTCAAATTTCGTCTAACCGAGAAATTTGAAAATTTTTCGATTATGTTATAAGCTCAATCTATCAAACAGTTACAATACTTTGTATCAAAATAAAAGATTAAGTATGTAAAAAGAGGAAGAAAAAAAAATCAAAAAATAGCACTGTTTTTCAGCTCTTAAAAAGTAAAAATAAGAACAATTATTAATAGCATTGCAATACTTTCTTTATTTTATTGTTACACACCAATACTTCACATGTTAAAAAGCAACACTGACTTTTAGGACATTTTAAAAAAGATCAAAATTACAAACATATAAAATTGAAATGTGCTTATAATTTATTCATACTGCTGGGTACCTAAGAGTAATTTTAATAAATATATTATCAGGAAAGAAATTACAATGCTTAAATTTGAATATTTTTTATACAAGATAAAATCAAAAAAGATGTTACAAATGCTAGCAATGTAATTTTCTAATTGAAAAAAAGTCTTAAGTTAAAATTGAAGCAAAAATTAAGACTACTAACGTTGATATCAAAATAATTAAGTTAAAATGAATATATATCTTCTGACAAAACATAGGACATAGAAAATTACCTTTTTTACTTCTTTGAAGTATTTCATTAGCTTCTTTTAAAGTTACACCAGATTTGGCACAGACTAAATCGTCCCTCTTGGTCATTACCTAATAAAGAGAACGAAAAAAAGCATATTAATACACAAGTTGAAACCAAATGTACAAAAGAAATTATATATATAAACTGCTGTTTGTAGAAAATGCAACACCATGAAGGAATCATCAGAATCAAATGAAATTCGCAGCAAATGTCAATTATAGGATATTATGCAAATTAATAAAGTTTCAGAGCCATCGCGCGTGCGTGGCGCGCGCAGCGCCCTCTGAATTGATGCTGAAAGCGTATAAATAAAGTGCTGTAGCGGGACGTTGAAAATAGTCTATGATTATTTGTTAGTGGCAAACGTTTAGTGAGACCTGAGTATGCCTCCACGACGGAAGAATAAGAAATTCAAGCAACTTACGGAGTTTGAACGAGGGAGGATAATCGGCCTTCGAGAAGGAGGATTTTCCTATCGCGCAATAGCAGCTCGTATGCAGCGGAACAGTTCCACAGTGATGCGAGTTTGGAAGCAGTGGACCGACGAGCACCGAACAACTCGAAAAACAGGCACTGGACGACAGAAGGTGACGTCAGAGCGCGATGATCGACACCTGCTCCGCATGGCGGTGAATGATCGCACAGCTTCCTCCAGGCAGCTGGCAGCACATTGGTCTACTGCTACAGGTGTACAATTGTCGGCTTCGTCAATTCGTCGTCGTCTGCTGCGCAGTGGATTGCGTGCAAGGGTGCCATTATACAGGATTCCCCTCACGGCGGATCATCGACGGCTGCGTCGGCAGTGGGCTCTTGAGCACAGAGACTGGCGAGCTGATTGGCACCAAGTTGTCTTTTCAGATGAATCACGCTTCAATTTGTGGACCCATGATGGCCGTGTTCGTGTTAGACGTTATGCCGGTCAACGCTGCCTTCCTGAGTGTATTATTGAACGACATAGTGGTCGAACACCCGGAGTTATGGTCTGGAGTGCGATTTCGTATCATGGACGATCCAATTTGATACGAATTGAGGGTAATCTCAATAGCAACAGATACGTCCGTGAAGTGCTACAGCCCGAAGTCGTTCCTTTCCTTCAAGGCATCCCTGGAGCTATCTTTCAGCAGGATAATGCACGCCCACATGTTGCGCGGACTGTTAGAGACTTCTGTTCAGCACAACGCATGCAACTTCTTCCTTGGCCTGCTTATTCGCCGGATATGTCGCCTATTGAGCACGTGTGGGATATGGTTGGTCGGCGTCTCACTCGTGATCCGCGTCCTGCAGTTTCCAAAGACGAACTTTGGTTGCGCATACAAGCGATATGGAATTCTCTTCCTCAAGCAGATATTCAACATCTGTTTGACTCCATGCCACGTCGTATAGCAGCACTTATTGCAGCGCGTGGTGGCTGCACCAAATACTGATTTCGGACGCTTAATTTGTTTCTTTTGTTTTGAAAATTTCATCATTTATTTGTATCAGTACAAGTCGTTTCTGCATTAAATTTCATTTGATTCTGATGATTCTTTCATGGTGTTGCATTTTCTACAAACAGCAGTTTATTTATATATATATATATATATATATATATATATATATATATATATATATATATATATATATATATATATATATATATATATACACGCACAACCTAATATACATAATAGCATCAAAAGAAATTTTAAAAAATGTTGAAACTTAAATGTGAAACAGTCTTATCTTACAAATTCTATGACGCATTTTCTTTTATAATTTTTACTCCTGGCATATTTTACTTAAAGGCTAATTTTATATTGAGCCATCAGATGACTCATCATTAATTTTGCTATTGCCTGACAGAAAATTTAAAAAATAAAATAAAAGTCACACTGCTCAAATTGAAAACTTAACATGCTGCAAGATGTCCTTTAATAATTCTGAGAAAAATAAAATTGCTGTTCCATTTCATTGAGAATAATTATATGTATGAAAATGATAAGGGTGATCAGAATAAAAAACTTAAGAAATAATTAGATGAGATGCTTTAGCTTCCAACTGATATTCTACATTATGATTTTTGCCAAATTCTGGGTTCAATATTCAAAACTTTATATTTAAAAATAGATTTTTTTGCAAAGGCAGATTTGCAAGTATGGTCTATAATCGAGATCTTAATATAAAATAAGGCTACTTTGATCGAATATTTTAACATACTCAATAAAAAAATTGTTTTTTAAAGCTGAAAATTTTTTCTATATTCTATCGGAAAAAATCTTACTTCCTTTTGAAATATTGGATATATGTAACCAAATAAACTGTGTATTATGTGTATACATATTTGTTAATTTAGCAATATGTTTTTGTTAATCAGAAACCTTATTTTTTCATTTATATAGCTCATTTGTTCATAACTTTGTAAAAATTAGATAACTGAAATATGTTTTACTTCATATAATTTTGTATAATAAGTTATTACGTTAAATTTATAAAACGAGCAGTTGATAGTTTCGAAGAACAATTTGGTTTGATAATTGCAAAGAAAATTGATTGGAAATAACAAAGTGTGAAAAAACTCATTGAGTTTTTCTGGGATAGGTCCAATCTGAAAAATCGAATTGGGTTTTCTGGGCTGGGGTGGGCTCCTTGCTCTAAATAGAAATGTTATTAGATAATGCACTATGATAGCTTAATTAATATTAAAAATAATGAAAGTATGGAGTAGATATTAGAAGCTTTAAATTTCAGGAACTTTCAATTGATTTAGAAAATGTATGATTAGTTTGATGTAACAATTTACCTCAGAAAGAAGAGTATCATACATCTCTTCACCTAAGAAATCAATATCTCTTGATGTTACTATCCCCACAAGTTTTCCACCAAGTTCTCCATTTTCTGTAATGGGCACACCAGCAAAACCTCTAGTCTTTTTTACATCAAAAACATCCCTGAGGCGATGTTTGGGACTTAAAACAATAGGATCCCGGATAAAACCATGCTTGTATTTCTAGATGAAAAAATTAACACAAATGAGAAATCAAAAATGAAACTATAAAATATATTGCTATTTATGATTAATTTTGATTAAAAAACAAGGAATTGAAAACTAGAAATTTTTTTTAAAAATACATAAATAAAAGAACTGCATGCTTGTTGCTCTTGAAGAGTTTTGGAAAAATGGATCATTAATAAAAGCTCAAAATAATCAAAATTTGTAGTACACAGAAATTAAGGTAAAATCAACTTTAACCTACTAACAAAAGTTTAGATGAAAAAAAATCAGAAATCAGTAAACCAATTTATCACATTAGGAAACTTTTCATACCTTAACTTTCATAACTTCACTAGCTTGAAATTCTGGGGTGCAGTTGTGATGAATGATACCAATACCACCTTGTAGCTACAAAATATAAAACATTATTCATAAAGAAATAATTTTAAAAGTGATATTTAAAGAATAAAAGTAAATAAGTCACCAAGTATATAAGCCATTGCTGTTAATAGCTACATTACCAACAATGCAATGAAAATTTAGTATTTAAACATACAGCAATTTTATATCAATATAAGTGGCTGTTAAAATTATAAGTAGCCACTCACTTGGAATCATTAGAATACATAATTTACAATACTTTCTTATAATTTAAAAAATGTAAAAATTAAATGAAGTCTAAGAAACAGATCATTGATATTATAAACAATTAGATGGTACTTAACCGCAACACATAATTTTAAGCTAAATGTTTACACTCATGGACAAATATTCAAGAATGTTTTTCAGTTATTTGACATTTAATACACTTTCAGAATAACATGGACAAAATTGGCCTATTTTGAGAAGTAGTATCTCTGATTTAAATGGTAGAATTTATTATTCTATTTAAAATGTTATCAAGTTTTTTAGTTTTAACCATGGATCCAACTGCCACACTATAATAATTTATAAAAATTTAACATCGAACGTTGTATATTTGTTTTGAAAATCTAAATTTAAGTATGATATGCTATTACTAATTTTTTCTATTCAAGCAATAAGGGTTAGTTTACACCAGCCAACTGTGTAATCACACTCTGCTCTTTTATACTTACAATGAAATTCATATATATGTCATAATTTATAGTTTTTGTGGCCTGCAATTGGAAATAAAATCCTTATTCAATGTGTAATTGAAAACGTCACTAAGAATCTTTTTCTAAAACTCTCAATTTTTATTTAACTACAAAGCAGTTTTTGGAGTCATGTTAAATATATAAAATATAGTTAATTTTGTAAGTCTTCCTTTTTTGAGAGTTTTGTTTGCAGTAATTTAATGTTCTGCCATTAGCTAATGACAAAAACTAGACAATTGAGCATAATGCTTTTATTAAATATGGTTCAAATGGGCACAATTTGGAAAATTTTATAATTTTTAACAGAAAATGTTAACATTAGGTGCAGTATTTAATTCAAAAATTCTTTTATGCATAGCTTTATATTAGAACTACAAATGGAGTTTCTTACTGGACTCTGTAGTTAATACAATAAAGACATATTAATAATTCAAAGATCTAAAAGAAAAATATCTTTTAACAGAGTGTGCTCAGTCTTTCAGAAAATACATAAAAAAAGATGAAGGTATAAGAGAGTAAATATTGAAAACATAATTAGAAGCTTACTGCCATTGCTACGGCCATTTCTGACTCAGTGACAGTATCCATAGGAGAAGAGGCAAGAGGTGCTTCTAAAGTTATTTTTTTAGTCAAACGAGAAGTCAGATTCTATAAAAGAAAACAAAAAAATAACATTATATACAATTCAGATTTGAAATTTTATAATTATATGCAATATTCAAATTATTGCATATAATTAAAAAAAAAATCAAAATATTAATAGGATATTTTTTTTTTTATATAAAAGTTAAGAGAACCAAATTTGAAGAAATATAAAAAATTTGACTTATGCAGTAACATGTTTTAAGGTAAATTAATAACTAAAACTATGAAACCTTTAAAAGCAAGGCATATATCAATATTGTAGCAATCAAGCTACCACAGCGCCACCACATACTAGACAGTGGATGTTCAGACTTCGAACCAAATTGACCTTCTTTATTTCTCCTTTTCTTAATTAATTAAACTTATGTTTGTTTGTCCGTGTGCTATATGTATATTAATAAAATATTTGGCACTAAGCTTTTCCACATTTTAAACTCCCCGAGATCTAGCTAGGGCCACAATATACATATTTAACTAAGTAATATATAATTTAATTTCTCAAACAATAAAACAAAATAAAATTATAACACACTTACCACTTCATCACCAGAAAAATCAATATAGCCAGGTAGTATCAAGAAATCACTAAAAAAAAGAAAGATTATATGTATTGACAAATGGAAAATGTTTTCAATGTTAAAGACAATTTAATTATATGTGGGGCTTTATAAAGTAGGGTTCACCAAAATGGCCAGAAAAAAAAGGGGGTTTTTAAGCTCAAAACTTCTTTCTTCATTTTTTTCTTTGCATGAAGCGACTAAAAAATGTGAGTCTTAATTTCTCCATTAAAGTCATTTTTTGCAAATTCTGACTTATGCTGCATAAGTGAGTAAAAAAATTTCTAAGACCGAATGCAGTTATAAAAATTTTATTCTAATTTGTTTCACAGATATGATTAAATAAAGTATACATAAAAAAAAAAGTTTTTATGTCTTAAAATAATACATTAACATAATTTATCTACAGTTTACTTAAGAAAATTTAATTACTTTCTCAAGTTATGAAAAAAATATTTGTCGGATTTCATGAACCCCAATTACCAATAAGAACAGATTTTTTATTTTTCCATCCTAACAAAAGGTGCATTCAAAACAAGTCATAAAGTTAATTCCAATAATTATATCAAGTTCATTTTTCATTTTTTCCTCAAGATTTTTGCTTAAATGACAAATTATAATTATTTTATTTTTGAAGTAAGATCTATTGATTTTCACAGTAAATTTTGAAAAAAAGTCAGGTTTTTTTTACGGCGGCAGCAGATATCTTCTATAATTTATTTTAAAAATTTACATAAGTTCTAAAAAAAATTTTTTTTTTAATTTAGTGACCTCCAAGGGTGGGTCAGACTATTTTCATTATTAGAAATATGGATATAAAAGAATTTTTTTTTTTATCAAGATAGAGAGTTTCACTCTTACCCTAAAGGGTACAGATTATTATCAATACCCTTAATAAAAAGTTTTTATTCTTTAATAGATACAAAAAAATATTTACTTGTAAAGTTAGACTTACACAATACCTATCATGAAAATACCTAAAATGTGTCTGTATAAAACTAATTAAATACAGAATTTTAGCAGAAAGATTTATACTATTTACTAGAATGGAAAGTATTTGCTGGAAAGCTTTCTAAGAAGTTTTATCATTATAATAACAAACAGTTTTAGCTTTAACTAATAGTTTAACTTTTTTCCTTCACCTTCCAGTGAAAAATAAAATTATCTTCCTGAAAAAATGCTCAATTGAATTTTAGACAAAATTCATACTTTCAAGACACTTGAAATAGCAATTAATCTACTAATCAAAAGATTGCATCTACCATGGCTAACAGGAGCATGGAATTGTATTAGTTGAACATTGAAAAACCTAAAGAGCTTCAGTTACCATTCAGTAGTTTCAAATATTTTTGAAAACAACAGTATAGAATTCATTATGTTATGAATAAACACAATCACATGCTGATATTTTATTGTGCATTTGCAGGATCAAAAAATTTCAATGTTAACTAGTATGTGCCTAATTTTATGTTATAGGGAGGGGGGTCGTGATTTGTGGCAGAATAATCGCCAGGTCTTAGCAACTTCCTGGCCCGTGAGAAACTAAAAAAAATATTAGACAATGGGACCAACTCGAAGGGTACTCATAACCACCCACAGGCAAACCTCAAAAAAAAAAATTTTCTTGCTTAAAACTGATTTTGTGGCTTGGCGATTGTAGTTGGAGTGGCAAATCATAATACACAAATATCTCCCAATAAGGCACAGTGACAAATTTTTATGTATTAAATAAAAATGTGGGTAAAATCTTAACATAAGGTTCGGTACAGTCTTAGCATGATTATAAAAATGTTGCCTGTACCAAAATGATGTACCTATTATGTAAGAGCTTAATTTTTTTTTTTTTTTTTACTTCATAAAAAGAATGAGATTTAATTAAGAGAAAAAATGAACTCCTACGCTCGAACAGAAACACCTAATTTATGAAAGCCTATGTGCTTGATTACTTTAGAAAATAAAATTGCCAAATGCAAGCATGCAATGCCAGGATAAGAAGAAAAAATATATGTTATGATTACTTGCAATTATCTAGACTAACTATCCACAAAAAGATAAATTTAATTACAATTTAAATAAACATATTTATTCCACTAAAACAAAACTAATACAAACATAACAAATATACTTCCAATAAGAGTAACTAAATTGAATCATAAAACTTATGCCTATTGCACATATAACTGCAAAACCATCATATTCTAACTTGCTTTATGCAATTGAAAATATGCTAAAAATATTCTTGTTTAATTTATATATCCTAATAACATACTTGAAAATTTTTAAAAACAGATAGCGCTAATATAGTTTTTCATTAAGAAAATCAAAATAGAAAAATTGTCATAATTGAGATAAAATTAATGAATGCGTATTAATCCAATAAATCAAAATTCATACCAACTCCAATGAACTAAAATAAGGGTAATATAGCATTAATTAAATTCCAATATCGAATCTATAATATCCAGCGATCAAAAAAACTGTCTAATAAAATAATTAACAAGAATGCTTTCTAAGTTAATAATCCTCTGTAAATTTAACAAAAAAATTGCTTTCTATGACGTTCAGCCGGACCAATAAACACAAGTACTTTCAATTTTTCATATACTGCCAATTTTACCTCAATTATTATGTATTTAGCTAATGAAATAATTAATTACTTATAGGTCAATCCATCACCGGCACCAAATAATTCTTCGGCACTCAAGCCGTCACGTTTACAATCATCGCCACTAGACATAATTGTTTTGAGAGAAGAATAAACCAAGTGCAATGGAGAGAGAACAAGAATGGAATGAAGATATTTAATCACGTTTTTTATAATAATCATGGATCTAAATAGTGCCGTGAAAGACCGTATAAAGATAACGAAATTCGCGTAAATACATGTTTCAGCCAATCACGTTAACTTGATAGTGGCACTGAGTTCACTGATAAACAAGTCAACAATGATAATGGTACGAAAAATTCAATTTTCCGAACAGAATGTTTCGTATATACAACTAAATCATCATTCTATCGCAGTTTATACGCAATTTATGTGGATTACACATTTCTTTTCATTTAAAACATTCAAAATATGCAATTTCGTTCGCTTTTCGCTGTGTTATAATGCTGTTGCCATTTTATATATTACGGGTAAAAACACAAGTAAAGGAATGAACTTAACCAAGATAGCCGAGAATTGCAGAAAGAGTGGTCAGTGGTTTGGTTTTGGTTTCTTTTCTTTTCTGTTTTTTTTCCTTCAACGTCGTATTTATGAGCATTTTTATTGACTGCAATTATTTCGCTTGCAAAAGAAAACCAGACGAGCGAAAAATATTTTCCCGCGAAAAATTCATCAAATTATGGCTCTTATGCGAGCGTCGCCAATAGCCCATTGTGCAGCTCTAGTGTGACGTAAATGAACAACAACAACAGCTCTCATACGAAAATATCGCATGCACTTAAAATCGCCTTTAAGCTACATTAGGAGCAATTCATACTGCATTTAATTGTCTTAGACGCGCGTGCGAAAGTACAGAAACTTCATGTGCGGGAATCGAATAAATGCTCGCTAAAGCAAATGGCATGCAGTGAAAATTTTCCAATCAATCCTACTGAGCCGTGATGGCTTAGTGGATAGAGTGTTCGCCTTCCAATGAGGTGAACCAGGTTCGAATCCCAGCGAAGGCTGGCCGATATGAATCAGCATCCGGCATGCACCGACAACAGTGCTGACGTTTGTAGACTGATCATGGGTTAGAATATCTTTGAAGTCTGGCTAACCATGGGAGGTTCTCGTGATATTCCTCTCCATGTAACGCAAATGCGGATTAGTTCCATAAAAAATACTCCACGAAGGAAACTCCCAAAATTTGATCCAGGAGTTCCTATTGTCTTCTGGATTGAGTTCAAAATTACAAGGCTAGGGAATTGAACATTAGTAGTAGTCGTAAACCCAAAAATTGGGTCTGCTGTTCAACGACGGTTATGAATTAAAATTAATCATACTGGATGTAGAAAATTCACTTACGCAAACTCGGTGATGTGAACGAGAACTTAATTGGTGAAGTATATATCCCTGTTTAAAACTCACCTACCAGGTTCCCGTTCGTTTATAATGAGATCGTTTGGATGGCTCACCGAAAGTAAGCCATAGCAAGCTTTCTAAAACCGGAAGAAATTTAAAAAACTTCCGGTGAGTTCTTTCGCTTATGTATGCTTACGAGGCGATGCGTGAACAGATTTAATATTCGCGATGGCAATAGTGCCTGAATATACCATTTGAGAAGAAGACCGGTTCCATGCCATTGACCCTTCCCTCTCCTCTTCTTTTCAGTTGTATGGATGGTGTTTTCTTCACTAGGGAGCGCTGCCATAGAGTTGAAATACTGGGTAGAGAGAGTAGAATAACCCCCGACCCGTGGACAAGATAAAGTCACGTGACTGTAGCCCAAACTTGCCGTTCACTGAGACCGCTTCGATTCCCGTCCATTCGTTTAGCATTGCGATCGTCTGATGCAATTAACTGTCTGTCTTTTTAATTCAGAAATAAGAATGGTACAAAAGTCCTGAGCATTTTGCTGCACGGAGAAGTTTTCTAGGGACTGTCCGATAACTTTTTACAAGAAAGGGCGACATTTTTTTTCACTTTTTCTATTTTAAAATTGATTTTAAAATTTTTCCGATACTCAGTCATGCTCTGATAATCATGTTTTATTTGCTTTAATAATCAATTACGCTCGTTTTTGCTCACTTTTTTTGCATTTAACATAAGTTTTTATTGTTTCTTAAACTTTAAACTTATAATGTTTAAGTATATTTCAATATATATTCTATTTTTAGCTGAAATAGCTGCAAAGCTTTGTTGGCTTCCTTGGCGAGATACTTTAGCGCCAAGGAACAGTTGAGTAAACTTTCGGTTTTGTTTTAGTTCTCTTTAAATGTCGATATCATTTCTGTATATTCTGAAGATTTTGAATATCTTTACCTCTTGATTACTAAAACCCAATATTTATCTTGTTCTAAAATGTTTCCTTTAAATATATATATTTAAATAAAAAATATGGTACATAAGAAGTTGTGTTTTTTAAATTACATAGGAATGCTTAAAAACCAAATTATTTGTATATTCTTATATGTTTGATGAATAATTAAATTCTATGAAATATTTTTAGTATTTAAATATAAAATAGTGTATAGTAGTTTTAGTGTTAATTTTTAATAAAATTATATAATTCTGTTACTATACATAAAATGAATACAAATTATGTACTATTTAGAAAATAAATTAAGGTATATTTAATATAATCATTAAGTACTTGTTTATCTTCTTTTTATTTAAAAATAGTTGCTTTATTGGAAATACTTTATTTTACTAGTATATTAAAGCGTAGAATTAGTTTGATTTAGTGCAACAAATTTAGAAAACATAACATAGAAGTGGATAAGTTGTATAGGAGTAAATTAGTGCAGTAAATTAGCGCATGTTATGCATTGGTATGGAATAAACTGCTCAGACGGCCAAGGCTAACAGCTGGCTGTGGTGCAAAGATTTAGCATCGTGAACCTTTCTTGTAAAATTTCAACTGTTTTTACCTTTATCTAGATTGTATATATTTAATTTGCAGCTGGCTAAAAGATATAGTTTTAAATGCACTTACTATTTTAAAGAAAATTACATTTTTTATGGATGGGCATTGTAATTTTCTTAATGTCCATAAAATGATTATGGTTCTTTTATTTGTAAAGTAAAATATTTTTAACTGCTACTTTTTAAGATACTGGTTTTCTGTATAAAAATTATTAAATATACATTGACCTATAATAGTTGCATAAATTTACCTCATAAAAAGTTGCATAAATTGCAATTTCTATCACAAATAAAAGTAAGATATTTTAATTATAAGTTCGTCATTAGTTTCAATCTACATTTAGTACAAAGTAAAAATTCTAATTGCTTTCTCTTTTATTTAAGTATTTTTTGTTTAAATTTCGAAAGCTTTTCTACTAGTCTCTTTGTGTGTACAATTTAAACTTCCTAGTAATTTATGGAATTAGATTGTACATGAAATACAAAGTAAAATTTCTAATTAAACTCTTTTATTATTTTCTTTGATTAGTTTAATGCTTTTAATCTTATATTTTTCTCTATTCGGAGCTGAAAACTTTTATATTAGAATAAATATTTTATTTCATATTTAGACAAATTGTTGAGTATTAAATTAAAATGCAACAGCAGTTTATTTTTGAAAATATCTATTTTAAGTGTCAGGAAAAAAAGACGTCAAAATTCTAAATTAATAATGTAAATAATCTTTATTGTATAAATAATTTAATGTATTCAATATATAAATAAAATTCTAAACGTAATTAAATTTAATCAAAAATATGTTTTCTAACTAATCTGTTCTACTAAAAACGGGTTTTATTTTCCCCGAAATTTGATATTACCTCTCGAGCAGTCTCTTGGTGAGCATAAATAAAAATGATAAAAGTGTTGCAACATTAACGTTATTTCTAAGCATCGAACTTTTTTCAGACAATCTGTTTAATTTTACAATTTATTTTATCTAACAGTGATAAAACTTTTAAAACGTAAAGATTAAATTAATTTTTTAAACGAACTTGTGTTTCATTAAAAAAGAAGGGCAACATTTTCAAATTCACATTTTAAGCCCTGGTAGATTTAAAAAAAATCCTGATTTTTGTATCGAAGTTATTATTTTTTTTTAAAAAAATAACAATAGTTATTACAATATATATTAGTAATTTTTTTTTAAATAGGTCTTTGCAATAAAAACATTTAAAAAAAAATTTCTGAATATAGTAATAAATATAAGTGATGCAGAATATCGTTTTTTATTTTTATATAATGAATAAATTTTAAGAATTTTTTTGAATTCTTAGTTCAGAATTAGCAGGTTCAGAATTTTTTTTACTGAATTTTTTTAAATAAAGGCAGTACTTTAATTAAAAATTATTTGTTAAGAGAAAAAAAACTCCTCATGTTTTAAAAACCCATTTAATAATATTAAAGAAATATGATTAACGAAAATATTTTTTTTCTCTCTTTCAAATGCTCCGATTATTTGCGCATCGGTAATATCGAAATAAAGCTGTTTAAAAACTTAATGCGCCAACATTTGTGATACTGCGCCAAGTATTGCACTCTTTCCATCACGTGATTGTAACTCTTTGCTTGCTATCTGTGGCGTGTCTTTTCGGAAGGAATAAAGCGGACTTGGTTCCTCTACCTACTATATCAACTCTATGAGCGCTGCAAGCTCGGGACTGCCTAAATTTCTGGGTTACTGTTTCAGTTGTATTTTAAAGCCATTTGGCATCATTGTGTTTTGAAATTCTTGCAAACAATGCATTTGATTACTTATTACTCATGTTTACAATGCTAACAATACTTGTGTTTACAATACTAAAAGTGTTAACACTAACGTAAGATGGTGCACAGCTTGCAACGCGAACAAACAGTAATAAACAAATGGAAAGAGGCCAAATCAAGACTGCCAAAAAAGCGAGTTATTCAAAATCTAGCAACCATGTCACCTTTTTTAATAATAAATAACAAAATAACTAAAACAAATTTTCACTCCAAACTCCACAGAATTACATAATAACATTAATATCTTATGAAATCGGCATATTTGAGCTCAGAAATTATCCAGTTTATTTCTTTTACTGAAAACAAAATTATCCGTTTGAAAACATCGCCTATCAGAATAACATGTAGTAAGCAGCTGCAAACTTTTTAACCGGAACTAGAGTAGGTCCCAAGCTCGAGATTGTTATTGTTTACACATCTATTGAAAACACCATCCATAGGAATGTATTACGAAATTTTCTCTTTTCTTAATATTTTTTGTGCGCAATTGTCACAATTATGTTTCTAAAATATCTACGACGGTTTCCTTTCAGAACTATTTTCAATGTAGTTTTCAGTTTTACATAGTTTCCTAACTTAAAAGATTTTAATCTATTTGAAAATCAAGACATAAACTGATGCACTTCCTTCTCTTATGACTCCCCACATGCTAATGGTGAAAGCATGAGAAGTGCTGCCATAGGTAGAGAGTTCTGTTCTACGCCACCTGTAGCCCAATATTTCGATCACCGATTCCATGAAGTTTTATTATTGTAATTTGTGATAAAAATTTACTCGTTATTGCCATTCATGAGAGTTTTCAGTAGTTTACAAATTTTAACAGATTGTGAGCCTAAAACAAATTTAAGAAAATTGATATCAAATCATAAATAAAGTATAAAGTTTGCCATATTTTGAGTGCTATCCCTCATTTGGCTGTATTTGTGTAATATATTACCGTTTGACATTTTTGGGGTTGCATCATAGTATGTTTGTGAAGTCTTCCGAATTCATTTGTTGCTTGCTTCGTTGAAATTTAAATAGAAAGAATGCGTTATATTGCAAACACAAGTAGTATAATAATATTGGATGGCGCTCATTTTCAAGTTTACGTGTAAAAAATCAATCGGAAGTGGTGACCAGGAAGTCTCACGACGAATTTTAAACCATAGCGCCATCTGTGTGCTAAGGTTCTAGTGCAGAGGATCTAATTTGTGAGGTCGCTTTCTCAATTTAGACGTAGAACTGAAGGAAAGGAAATTTTCTCCAGATCTCTGTACCCATGGACTGCTCTGCAACAGACCACAGAATTTTTAATTCTACAGTTTTTACATTAAAGCTAAGTTAACGAAATTTTATACAGTCATGGCAAATAACAATCAATGAGTAATGATTGCTCAGAGGATAGAACGTTCACCTTCCTATGAGGTGTTGGAATCCCAGCGATGGCTGGTCGATACGAATTCGCATCCGGCTTGCAACGACAACAGTGCTGACGTGAAATATCCTTAGTGGTAGATGGATCATGGGTAAGAGCCCCTTTACCGTCTCGTGACGTGGGAGGTTCTCGTGGTATTCCTCTTCATGTAACGGAAATGCGGGTTAATTCCATCAAAAAGTCCTTCAAGAAGGAAAATTTCTTCCAATACTTGATCCAGGAGTTCCCTTGTCTTCTGGATTGGGTTCAAAATGACAAGGTTACGGAGTTTAACATTATCAGTCATAAACCTTAAAATTGGGTCGGCTAATAAAATAAAATAACAATTAATAATCGATGCAAGTTACTAACTTATTGCTTGATTTTCTGGCATAGAGCGCACTTGTTTCGTTCGTAATTTATTGTGGGTTTATGAAACCTTTGAAAGCTTTAAATCTTATTTCTAAGAATGAAAAATCTCATGAACTAAGCACCTCTAAAGTTATAAAATAATATTTTAAGTAATTCTTGAGAAATTTCGTGCTCGATTTCGCTCGCAGGTCGTCGAGCTACCGAAGCGGGGGTGCCATCCCCTCCGCAAAGGATCAAAATTGTGATGGTATGTCTTCGGATCATCCTCCAGGATGTTTCCCAGATCGTTGCCAATAGCCCATTGTGCAGCTCTAGTGCGACGTAAATTAACAACAACAACAACTTGAGAAATTTTGAAATTTGTGAAAAACTGAAAGTGCATTTTCCATTATTGTAGGGTAATGTAAAAGGGCGAAGGAAAATTCAAGCACAAAATAATTGTACTGGAATTTTTTTTATGCTATTTTAATTATTATTTATTATGATTATTTTTTTCTTTTATTTTATAACCGTCGTTGAACAGCAGACCCAATTTTTTTATGGGTATACGACTATTAATGTTTAACTCCGCAGCCTTGTAATTTTGAACCCAATCCAGAAGACCAAGGGAACTCCTGGATCGAGTATTGGGAGAAATTTGCCTTCGTGGAGGACTTCTTGACTGAGTTAAACCGCATTTGCGTGCGTTACGTAGTGAGTAAGACCTCCAGAACCTCCCATGGTTATCCTGACGGCAGGGGGACAATAACCCATGATCCGTCTACCGCTGAGGATATTTCACGTCAGCACCGTGGTCGTTGCAAGCCGAGTGCGCAGTACGTATCGACTGGGATTCGAACCAGGTTCGACTCATTGGAAGGCGAGTGCTGTATCCCCTGCGTGAGCTGATGCTTCATGTTTAGTTAACTGATATCGCAAGCCTCACTGTTTTGTTCAACCGATTGTTTTTCGAATTTAATCCGATAAAGATAGTAGGAACAAGACTTTTATTACCTGATATTTTTTGAAAGTATGACTTTTGTGGCTGGATGTTTTTTAACTTGAACTCTTTTGTTCAGCTGATTCAGTCATAAACTATGATCATCCTTCAGTTTGGGGGGGGGGGGCGGTTGGGAATCCCAGGGTGTGACATGCAGAAATTAAATTAGAATAGATTTCAAAACATTAGAAAAGAATGGAATACTAAAAGAGAGCATTAACTAAATTATTCAAATTTTTCAAAATATAGAATGATTCCCACAAGTCAAGGTTTGCAAAAAGAGCAATATTTTATCGTCCTACATCGTGAGAATTCGAATCGTAGGTTTCTTCTGCTAAAATCATTCAACACTAGAGTTACTGCTCTTTTACACTAGCCATTTTTTTGTTAGTTAATGTTCTTATTTAGCACTCATTTCTTTTCTAATGTTTGAAAATCTATTCAATTTAATTTCCACATCCTGTTACCCAGAGATCCCTACCAACCCCCCTCTTACTTGTTTCATAATTTCTTTATTATACTTATTCAAGCTTGTTTCGCTTCTCCTATTTGTTTAACCACTTTTTTCTTATTGGAATGTATTCGCCACTTTTACTAATGTTCTAGTGTCATTTTGTGTTTAGACTTAGAGGAAGATTCTTGTTTTTATAACCAAAACTATAGCAAGCCTATTTTTGTATCTTTATTTGTGCTTTATTCATTCGTAATATAAGTTACATCCTATCCTCGTTTTGATATCACTTCGACTGAATATTACGTAACAGAAAGAGAAAAAAATCTGAACGCTAAAAAAAAAAGAAACGTTCTCATTAAAAAGTAACTTGTTTTACTTTACTCCCCTCCCCCCACTATTCACACCACAAAATGTTTCGATTTTTATCCTTTGCAAAATAAAGGAAATCCACAGCCGTACAAAATAACTACATCATAAAGATTTTGCACTTCAAAAAAAATAACTTAATTTTTTTTCTTTTCTTTTAAGAAAAACTAACATTTTCTCTAAATTCTCAATGATTTCTGTTTAACATACATTTCAATGTTTAGAGGGCTGGACCATGTGATGTTAGTTATCAAGGGAATTAAATTTCAAATTTACCCTTTTTTTATCAAATTAACCCAGGCGATTGGGCTTGGACCCCAAATTGGGAAACACTGTCCTTGTCAGTCAGATGAGATTTCTTTCTTGGAATATTTGTCAACTATGTAATGCAAGTATATTGTTTACTATTATAAACTTCTTCGATATTCCTAAAGGGGAAAAATAATAATAAGAAAAAATACTCTTTAATCTTCAACAGTTTCTTATTTTCGCTATTTTGTCTTTTTTTTTACAACTTCACTTTTAGATTGTACTACCTGATTTTTTTCTTTCACACCTGGGGTAACTTTTAAGCTATATAGTTTTTGTAACTTTGACGAGTTAAGAAAAACTGCTTTTTTTTCTGCATAAATGAAGATTTTTATTTATTTATTTAAAATTAAAATGTCAATGTTTATTTTCTGTTGAAAGCCTTTTTTTATTCTGATTTTTCAACTTAGTTGCTATCAAATAAATCTTTTCAGTGAAGTTGTCTTTTGGAAGTTTGTCAATTAGTTGAAAGGTGTGAAGCATTTTTTTCTAAGTATTTTTCCATTATCTTGTATCTTTAAAATTGTTTATCAAACTAACAATCAGGGGGGAAAATTGATTTTGAAATAGAATCAGGTTAGCAAAGCAGAAAAATGAAAAATAAAATGGGTAAAGGGAATTAATAATTGCGCAATGGAAGTTCAAATTTATATATATATATATATATATATACATATATATATATATATATATATATATATATATATATATATATATATATATATATATATATATATATATATATATATATATATTGGTTCTTTTATATTGCTTTCTTCATAATTTTGTAGTGAATCCTATTTGTCAACGAATGAAAGGGATCCGATTTGAATATCTGAAAAATTTAAAAAAGTTTTGATCAATTCTCTAAGTAGTTTTTGCACTTTTTTTTTTAAGGGAAACTCAAAAGGGTTTCCCACAAATATTAGTTTGTATCATTTGACAAAATTAAATAACTTATGATAATACCTTACAATAAACACTCATACACCGGAAACGTCATTATACTGTCAAAGCTTTATTTTCTTAGAACACAGCTAAAATAATTGAAATTTCAAAAATGGCTACTTTATCTAAATGTAAACAGTTCAGGAAACCATGCAATATTTGCCAACTCAACAGAAGTAATTTAAAATAATAATTAAGGTAACAGAGTGAACGAAATCTTTTTTTTCTCAAAAGTAATTTTAAAACTATAAGTTAGATAAGCTGTTGTGTATATTACAAATAACATAATATTCACAGCTGAATAAATTAAAATTATTTTAAATTAACTTAATTATATTAATTAACTGCAATATAATGCAATTCAAAGAAAGTTATCACATCGTTATTTATCTGCGTCTGACGTTTTAAAAACCTATTACAAAGGCATTATTTTTAAATGACTAATTATATATACGTTTATTAAAAATATACAGTAAATTAATTAGAACGCTTAAAAATTTTATTTGGAATAAAATTTCAGAAATTAAACTTACTTGAAGCCATAAGAGATGTAATGAGCAAGTTTTTTGAAAATGACCCTTATTCTTTAACCCTTATGTCTTATATCTTAACCCTCATGTCTATTAGTAGACGGTGTCTAAATTTTAACTACCGATTTTCGTGACTTTTTTCTAAGTCTTATTAATTAAAATAAAACAGTGTTAGATCAAAAATCCAAATCTTTCGGTCCTATTTTCATTTTTAAGATGTTCTGTAAACAAATAAAAATCGGAACGAATAAGGACGAAATGTTTTTCTTCAGGAAAATCAGGAATATCAGGCAACTACGAACCCTGCATGTATTTAATAATGTACGATATATGCACTATAAAATGCAGCATATATTTTTAGCAATAAACTCTCTCTTAAAAATCAGTCATACAGAATAATGTGTAATAAAGTATACATGATTGCAGTTCGAGGCAAAAATAGAATACATTGGCACAAAAATGGAAATTATTGTTGAGATTTATGATCTTTTTATTGAGTTACCTTCTATTAAGTACTTTATTTATTATTGCATGAATATTTTGCCGAAAGAAACCATCAGTAAGAAAAGTGCAGTGATAAGTTTTATAATAGGGGGAGCAACATATTGTTATCGAAGGGAGAATTAGTTAACACTTTTTCTGACGTCACGGTATAGTAATGAAATGTACCAATTTTTTTTTCACTTTATGTGAGTGCTGCTATGGAAATTTGCTTTAAAACAGGACATACAATTGAAGTGTAGTTACGTCAACTAAATTTATGATATCTGTAATTTCTATCTGGCTATATCAAGTATTTATCATTAGACAGACACTTGTTTGACATATCTTTTCTTTTCAAGTAATAATCAACTTTTCGAGATAATAATTTTCGTGGCGATAGCTGATCAGGAGAGGTTGTGTGAAAAAGAGATTATTTTCAATTATGTGCGACCTCTAAATTTTCTTTTACTTTGTAAATGCTAAAATTAAATAGAGGAAACTAGGGTAAAACCGGTAGCTAAGATTCGAAGGCTCGTTGGGGGCTAAACTGTTCGACCTAGAAACTGTCCTATTTAATCAAGATATTCCTTGTTCAGTTGCGTTCAATATATCATACCTGAAAAGTCATAGATGTACTATTTTTTTCATAAATGATTTTTTCTTGAAAAAGTGAAATCAACCAGTCTCATTCCACTAGTGGGTTAAGACCGGGTTCACCATCTGTAGTCAGGATTCGAACCAAGGACCTTCGGGTAATTAGTAGAATGCTTTAATAACCCGAGTGGTACGTCCTAGTCCAGGGAGAGTTAGGAAGCTTTATAAAGTGGGTGCTACAATGGCATATCATGACATACTAATTTCCAGTTTCAATGGTATGAAGGGTTGCAATTTGAAAAATATGATCCCAATAGCCAGATATGTAATATTAATTTTCCTTTTGCTTAGTTAGTTTTATCTTAAAAACTTATCAGCAAATGAAATGTATGTCATAATGTGCTAATGTGGTGGCCACTATATAGAGCTCCCTAACACTCCCTGGACTGGGGTGTATAACTATGGTGATTAGAGTATTCTAATGTAGGTTGTTGATATTGATGATAGGATGATAATTTAAATTTTCGCGTATTTTTTCATGTTTCTGGAAGTAGTTTAGAGAATCTCGAAATTTCGTGACGACAATTGTAATATTTACTTATCCACTGATAATGCAAGTCAAATATATATACGTATATATATATATATATATATATTTTATTTTTCTTATTATTTGATTTAACAATACAAAAATTTTTTTTTGAATTGTACGTTATGCAAATACTTACATTATATTAACTTGTTTTACTTTATATTAAAAAAAAAACATAAATAACACTTGTGCAGAATTGGTTGAATAATTAAGGAATTATTCGGTCGATCTCACTCACTTATTAAAATTCACGTAAAATGAAGTAAAAATTTATATTCTTTATAATTCAAAAAATTTCCAAACATTATTTTATAAAATAATCGAAAATAATAAATAATTCATAAAAAATTGAAATTGAAAAAAATATAATTATTAGAAGATGAGAGAGTTTTTAATTGTATGGAATTTTTTGTTTTGTTTTCTTAAAAGTTCCAGATGTATGAGGAAACAAACAAAAAATAAAATTATCCATAATGGAGTCAAACTCTCTTTGTTCTTCTGCCTAACAAATTGAAAACATATTCTTCAGATTTTTTCGAAAGATTAGGATTTTCAATCTAAAAAATGGATTACCTACAATCTGAAAGTTATGGATTGATAATCTGAGGAATCAAAAGTTCGATCTTCTTAATATGACTTAGTAATGTAATGATTTTATCTTTATGCTTTTGAACAATGTGTTTGCAAGAAACTCAAACTTTTAGAAACGCGATATTCTGAAACTAATTATTTTCTATTAATAGCTATTTATAACAATTGCTATCGATTGAAATATCAATAGAAACTTAATTAAAATAATACTAATGTAAATTGCTATGTAAATTAATCAGTAAAAGGGATCGTTCTAATATTACGACAACTCAAAGTATTGTTTCATTAATTCCTTTTTAAATTTGAAAAAAAAAAAAGGAAATTTAAAGGTAATTATTTTGACTGCCACCGAAATAACTTTTTGTTATATGCTGCCAAAATTTATGATAGCATTAGTTACACAAAATTATGAATCATAAATGAAATATTAAAACTGTTTGTGAAATTTATCTTCTTAATTTTTTCAAGAATAAGTCACAAAGAAAGCGCTGACTTAGAATTATTGCATAAGAGTTAACTGATAATATTTATGATAAGATATTGAAGCACAGAGAATATTCATTCTATTTCTTCAGATTAACCGTCTTATCTTTTTTATGACATAGAGCTTCTGCGTTAAATTGGCTTTAAATACAGATAATACAAATAAGATAACCTTATCTTATGTGTAGAAATCGTGTAGCTTTTTGTTGAAAACATCTGCGTGAGCATGTACTAAGGCGATTTTTCCTTTGAAGAATGTAATTAGGATGCTTTATTTTGATATTTCGGTACATTAAAAGAAATCTTCTCTTGTCTTTTGATGCTATGTAATTTAGTGTGATTTTTTTTTTTATATTTTAATTTACAGATAACTTTACGGTTGGTGATAAAAGCATTAATTTTTTAAATGTATCATGACAAAGCATCTTTTAAAATTTTTACTCATTCGAAATGAGTCGGTTTTATTTCGTTTCTTAAAAGTACGAAGGAGGTCAGCACGACCAGAGTTCAATATTTTTACTAAATGCATCCTTAAATTGGTCTAAGGAATTGCAAAAGCTCTAAAATATATCTGATCGTTAAATTCTAGTTCATGTTTTTATTAAAAGTTGTTTCTTTTCTTAAAAAGTTCACTGTATTGGTGGTCAACTTAATGAAAAATAAACTTACCTCATTTATAAAAAAATTTAAGAATTTATGATGTTTCAATTCTACTATTTAGTTTAGAAGATTTAATTTTTGAAAGATAAATTAAAAAAAAACAAATTGGATCGCACTAATTGATTCGTAATTCCAGAAAAATTGGGAAGCACGGCAGAGTGCAATATTTTTAGTAAGTGCATTCAGGTAAGAATCCTGTTATTGATCTAATGAATTGCAAAGCATTGAAGTATATCTGATCTCTAAAATATCACCAAATTCCAGTTCATGTTTTTTTTCTTTTTTAAATTTTTCTTCTTCTCAAATTTACTGTATTGTTTAAAATTTATTAAGTTTTATGTCTCTGCTGCATGTATTCTAGAAAAACAAAACACCTTAATTTGAGAGGGGATAATGATCTGGAGATGCATCAATATCATTGAAATCTTGCTCTAACAAGAAATTTTAAATTTGTTCAGACATTAATCGGAAAATAAAGAGCGGTCAGTAGCTTAAGATAAGTTGGGAAACTGACTAGGAGGAATATTTTCTATTCAGAATCTGTTAACATTTGAATAAACACATAGAATGCTGTTATGCAATGCCCTTAAAATATACGACCAGAATCTTTATAAAATTTTAGTTAAAAAAATTATGCACAAATAGAGTTTGCAAATTAATATTTTAGTGAGAACAAAAAATTAATAAAACGTTTTTTAACATATAAAAACATAATAATGTCAATTACTATAAAGGGATCCCACAGTGGACTGATAGTAAAGACGCGGTTCCCATCAGATTACCGAAGTCAAGCATCACTGACTGCGGTCAATAAGCGGGTGGGTGACCATTTTGATTAGCCTGCGTATGGACCCAGGACGTGCGTTATCGGTCCTCGCTAAACTGTTCTATCGTAAAGTGCTCGACTTCGCGCGCAGGTCGTCGGACTACCAAGGCAGGGGAGCCATCCCCTCTGCAGAGGATCAAAATTGAATGCCATGTCTTCGGATCATCCTCAGGGATGTTTCCCAGACCCTCACCAATAGCCCATTGAGCAGCTCTACTGCGACTTAAAAGAAGTTCCTACCTACCTACCCGACTATAAAGGGTGAATTGTAATAATTTAAAACCTAACTTATATGAGGATAAACCACAAATGATGTTCGTAACAAATTTTAACATGTTACAGTGACAGCAGACTAATATGTTTTATTTACTTTATTTCATTTCATTTCCTTTATTAATAATATTATATATAATAAAATTATGTAATATTATTTTATTTCGTTTATTATATTTATTTTATTTATTTATTTTATTTATCTATGATTTCATCCGTTTTTCGTCCTTCTCGGCTTCAATGATTATCGGTCAGAGTTTGTAAACATTTGCTTTTAAGCATCAATTGTAAGTCAATATTTAAATATTAACTTGCAGTTCCTTTTGTGCAAATTTTTTTATTTCCCTTCTTTTTTGATATTAAATATATATATCAATGATTGTTGTTACGAAACACGGAATAATGTTTAAATATTAACTCGCGACTCCTTCTGTACAATTCTTTTGTACAAAAGGAGCACATGAGTTTCTACAAAAATTCAAAATTTGAGAGACAAAAAAAAAAAAACGATAGTTTAAATTCTCTTTTAATCTCCTCTGACAAAATTATGGCTACACATTTCTGCAATCAACAGTTTCGATGGGGTGTTAAAATAGTATATAGTTGCCAGTTTTTTTAATTTTTGATTAGTACCTTTGTTTTTATGCAATTACTTTTAAAGAAATTTTTTTAGCCTCTTGTAAAAATCAACTGTTTTTATTAATTTAAATTGTAAAAAAATTAGATCTAAAATCATTTTTTTTTTCTTTCTTTCCTAATGGCAGGCACTGAACTTTTACGTCCTTTGCCTAAGAAGTAGCCGGAAGTCTTAGCTAATCATTTAACATTACCCAGTGGGCACATGTGAACCAAAATCACGGAGGCGAGCAGCATCCCCCACGCCACACCTCCACAGATACCCGTTTATAGGGTGGGTCACATTCACACATCACACAATAGAGAACAACACATAGAGAAAAATGTCCATGCCCAGAGCGGGCTTCGAACCTGCAGCCATTGGCTAGATCTAAAATCTAAAACCAAAGAAACGCGTAGTTTTAAATTATTTACTCAAAATTACAAATCGCAAAATCTCAAATAGCTTTATTTTCTACCTTCTTTTAAAAAAGAGAATTGTGCCGTCCAATAATACTATAAAATCAAAAATTTAATTACTAAAAAAAAAAAAAAAAAAAAAAAAGGAATTTAAATTTTTTACCTAAAATCCATGATAGCGATGACAGAGGCTTCCTTCTTAATTGTGGGCTTTTAGACATTCTAAGCTTCATTAAAAAATTACTTGTAAGATATGAATAGATTTTTTAATATTTCTTTAAAAAAATCATAAATCTAAAAGGAGTTGTATCTAAAAATAGAAAACAAAATATTTCTCTGATACTTATAAAAAATTGGTTATTGCTACTTCTTTCCTTTACACTCCATTGTATTTTGATGAAGCTGAATTGAACAAAAATCTTTGTTTTTGCAACATTTTTGCTCCCATCATTTCGCTGTTCTTATTCGATTCCGGCAATTACCATAACATTTACGTTCGAATCAAAATTCGCTAGCCTTAGGATGGAATAAAAAAAAGAGGGTGGAATCGAATTTCGCATTTACCATAAATATTTTAGTATGGAAAGGATTCATCACAGCAGGAATACTTTGCCCTGAAAGCTATTTACTCTTTTTTCGTGTGAACACATTTCATTCTCTCCCACTGGGGCGATTTATTCAACTTTGATAAAACAAAGAAATGGGAGAAAAAAAATAAGATGTTCCTTCCTTACACTTTGCTTTAATACCAGGAGAAGAAAAGCCATCTTTTAGTTCCCTCCAAAACAAATAAAACAGTTGTATTGATTTATATAGTTCGTAGGTTGGAATAATAGTGATAAATCTGGTGATTATGCAGGTTATTGGTACGATTATTTTGGTTATGAGACTAGGTATCGATTGACTTTGTCAGTTACTGACTGTGTCATCTAATGGAATGAAAATATAAAAAAAAAGTCTTCAAGTTAAAAACAAAGATATTGAAATTCGAAAGGTTTGATATCTATGTAGTTTGAGGGTAACAAGTGTCGAGCGAAAAAATTGTTGATATTGATAAAGTTTACAATACTTAAGAATTATTAAAAAAAATATTTTTAATATTAATAACTAAGCAATATTTTAACAAGTTTAACAACTTAGCAATATTTTTTGTTAGTGTGCAACTGACAAAATAGAAAAATGAAATGACAAATATGTATTAAAAAAAATATAAAAATCACAATAAAGTAGTGTTTGAAGAAGGATTAATTTTTAAATATCACTAAAAATGCAATTTTTTGAAGAAGTTAGGGAATTGTTTTCCGCGCATCTTTTCAGCGCATCCGCGCATCTTTCTTTTTTTTTCATCACAATCAGAATATATTTGATTTTGAAAAATAATTTCGAAATTCCGAATGCTTAATGATAAATGTATTTTTACTATAGATAAGCGTGGTGAGGAAATATTGTTTATCTCCGTAATTGTAGAAATAGATGACCTACTGTGTAATTTTGTAATACCGGTATCTAGTAACTTCTGATTACTATCTGATTACTTGCATAAATGATAATATTTGATTTTTCCAAAATTTCTTTTTAATTCTTACCTTCTAATCAAGGAAACGTTCCTTGAAATATTATATCGACACGTAATTTAACCATTTTGATCTTGAAACACGAATTCAGTTGTTTCACGCTATGGTTGATATGTTTTTATGCTAGATGTAATTTATATGGGATTTTAACCTTCCAAATGCTTCGTGTTTTAAATAGTTAGTCCATTTTAACCCTTTGAGGCAGAATGTTCATTAAACATATTTTTCATACTTTTCTCATTATATTGCATTAATTCAGATCAAGATATGTGACACATATTATATTTAATCTTTTAATAATTTTTGATTATGAAATAAATACAGATTTGACAGATAAATACAGATGCCAGATTTGTGCTAAAGGTAAAATTTTCTAAACACGGCTCACTTCCAAGCAAATTTTTCAAATTTGCAGCTATTTAGACCCAAGAGAAACAATAACTCATGATTGACATTTTTCTTAATTAACAAAATAAATTATCGATAAACTTTTCAATATGAATGAATAAAAACATTTTTCAAACTACTTTTTTTTGGATTTTATATTTTGTGTGTGTGGAACAAATATAATTCCGAGAATCTAACGGAATTTTTTCGTAACTATCAGACTGCTTCTTATAATTAAAAAATAACGAGCTGTATTTTTGCTTGTAATTAGAGCGTCAATTGTAATAAAAAAGAAATAAATGAAGGGGATATATCGTTGTCCCATCTGTGCCAAATGATTGAAAGTTTCAAGAAATCGTTTTTCTTTCCTTTCTTTCTTTATTTTCCATTTTTTCTTATCATTTTTTTTCGTCATTTATTTGCCCTAATACCCTAAAAAGATACGCAGCAAGATCTAGAAAAAGAAAAAAATGTCCAAGTACTCAAATTTCGATATTTTGAAAAGCGTAGGAGTTCTCGGATCGTCTGGATTCATATTTGGATAAATCTTAACCTTAATTTTTTCTTATCTTTCTCTTTCATTTATTTGCCCTAATACCCTAAAAAGATACACAGCAAGATCTAAAAGAAGAAAAAAATGTCCAAGTACTCAAATTTCGATATTTTGAAAAGCGTAAGAGTTCTCGGATCGTCTGGATTCATATTTGGATAAATCTTAACCTTAATTTTTTCTTATCTTTCTTTTTCATTTATTCGCCCTAATACCCTAAAAAGATACACAGCAAGATCTAAAAGAAGAAAAAAATGTCCAAGTACTCAAATTTCGATATTTTGAAAAGCGTAAGAGTTCTCGGATAGTCTGGATTCATATTTGGATAAATCTTAACCTTAATTTTTTCTTATCTTTCTTTTTCATTTATTTGCCCTAATACCCTAAAAAGATACACAGCAAGATCTAAAAGAAGAAAAAAATGTCCAAGTACTCAAATTTCGATGTTTTGAAAAGCGTAAGAGTTCTCGGATCGTCTGGATTCATATTTGGATAAATCTTAACCTTAATTTTTTCTTATCTTTCTTTTTCATTTATTTGCCCTAATACCCTAAAAAGATCTCAGCAAGATCTAAGAGAAGAAAAAAATGTCCAAGTACTCAAATTTCGATATTTTGAAAAGCGTAAGAGTTTTCAGATCGTCTATATTCATATTTGGATAAATCTTAACCGATCGCTGTAAATATCTAATTTGCGTACTTAAGATATATTTTTTTAATATTCAAACATGCGCTGGATTGCCTTAGCTCATAGATTAAACAATTTGACTGGCTCACCATTCTAACCAAAAATGGTATATGAAAAAAGATCCTATCTACTTCTTTAGCAATTTTCATATAATCGAGATATTTCTTTTTTAACCCTTTGACGTAGATTAGACATCGGTGTTCTTTTTAGAAAATTATCTGACCCTCCAATTGCAAGTAAAAAAATATTTTGGTATTTTTTAATTATAAAAACAGAAAATTTGTTAGATTATTATATTCGGAATCATATTTGTACTAAAATATGAAATTCAAAAAAAGTGTCTAGAAGTTTTTTTTTATTCATATTCAAAAATTTACACACTAAATTATCAATAATTGATTTCTTAAAGTATCGAAATTTTAATGATGAATAACTGTTTCTCTTAGATCTAAATAAAATAAGTGCAAAATTGAAATATTATTGCATGAAAGTGAGTCGTGTTTAGATTATTTTAATTGTCACAGTTTCATGCTGTATTTCATAACCATAATTTGTTGAAATGCTAAAAATAATATTTTTCACTTATTTTGTCCAAAATTTAAGCACAATAACAAAAAAGTATGAAAAATATGTTTAATAAAAAAGCGCAAGTTAACCCTTTTTTATTAAACCAAAGGGCGAACAACAATAATAAGTTACTCTTTTCGTGCAGTTACTCTTTTGTTTGGTTTCGTTTTCAAAGAATATTTTATTACAGTCCTTTTAGTTTTATGAAAGTTTTTGATTTCGAATTTTTGAAATTTGAATTTTCGATTTGATCACGATTTTGAATTTTAACGCAGAAAGAACAATTTACACAATTACAAAATATGTTTTTTTTTTGGTTCAAGTATGGCCAGAACGCTTAAAAAATTTGACCCTAGTTACTTTTCTTGTTTGTTGGGTTTCTGTTTGTTATCCCTCATTTTTAAGAATTGTTTTTGAGCACTGATAAGTAATTAAGTTATTGGAATTCGTTGCAACGAGAATAAGTAATTGGCTATTTGAGTTAAAACTAATAAAAATTGGTGGTGTGATTATTTTTTCTTTCTGCCATTCTAATACCTATTTGGATGTCGTGATATTTAAAGTATAAGCTTTCCAAAGAAAAACTAATGAATTAGATCTGTTGATTATTAATATGATTTTTCAATTAATTGACTGTTCCATTGTAAAATATTTCGGATTTGATTGTCAAAAAAAAATAGTAACATTAATAATAAAGAAGACAAATTCTATGATAACTAAACTCATGATAATTTTATGCTGAATAAAATTTTTTTTTCTTTTTTAAAAAATAATTAGTTTGATTTAAATTGATGAAGAAATCTCCGTAGAAACTACAAATATCGTTTTTGATAAAATTTAATCTAAAACTTAAATTATCTCCGTATGCTTTGATGCAACGTAGACTGAATCTTTGTCACTTGCGTAATGTGTAACTGATACGCAATTTTCTTAAATCTACCAAAATTATTAAGAGACTGTTAAACTTTTAAAAAACAATTTTTCACTGCCTTCTGAATTCTGCTTTCTCCGTTTGAATTAAGATGAATATCATAAGAGACATAAGCTACTAACATTTCATTGTTTTAATAAAAATCATTGATTAAGAAGTATTTATAATTTTTTTTAAATAGTTAAGGCTTGTTGCTTAAGTTGATAATTAAATGATTTGCACATTTATTTTTGTTACGTTTGAAAAAAATTGTTAAATATCTAATCTTTAAAATTTAGAAATCAAATTAAAATTTCAGTAAAATCGACAATTTAAACATCGACAATAGGATTTTTGAAACATCTTTTTCCAATTCAAGCATTCATAAAATCTTAATTAATTAATGTAGTCTTGCAGCAGTTGTGTTCATAATGTAAACAAATCAAAGCATAAAAATACTACAAAAATTAATTAGCAATATAAATTATGTAAGATCCGTAGAAATACATTGTACTTGAACTTTCATAACTCAAAAATTAAAAACGTCATAACGACAAACTTAAACATAACTGAGACAAACTTCTTGAAATTCGATTGCTTTATTAGGATTTTATTTAATGATGAATGTTCTTTTTTCTTAAAAGCGAGTTTAGTTTTTAGGCAAAAATCAAATAAGTAAATAAAATATAAATATTTTTAAACCTGTTGGTCTACAGGCTAATGTCTAGACCAGTGGTTACCAACATCTGGCCCGCGAAGTCTTTTTTTTTTTGTGGCCCGCGAACTAAAATTAAAAATACATTAGTTGTCATTTTTTGTGGACACTTTTTGTAAAAAATCTATATGGGTTTAAAGTGCATTTCTTCGTCGTTAAAAAAACCCCTTATTTCTTAGTTTCTGTGAAATTTAAGATACCAATGATGCAAAAAAATTTATTTCTCAGGTAAAAATCTACTTTTTATTTTAATTTGCAATTCAATACTTTTGTTTTGTACAACTTGATAAAAATCTGACAATAATATTTAATGTTCCTTCAAACATAAAAGAGTCCTATATAAAATTTTTATAAAGTTTCGGCCCACCATTTGACTGGTGTTTTGAATTGCGGCCCCCTGCCTCATGTAAGTTGGAAACCCCTGGTCTAGACGACGTTTAGACAGGCTAGTGTCTATATTCTAATTTTCAAAACATGTTCCAATTAATAAAATTATATTGTACTTTGTGAAAGCAAATTATATTTTAGTTTCATGGCAGGAATTTATATAATTATAATGTGACTATAAGTTTTACTTTCATTAATAAGTTTTGGAAAAAAAAAATCGAAAAATTTCATACATTTCTGTTTTGAAAAAAGACCAAAATACTTATTAGGAAAGAAAAATATTATAATTTTAATTGGAATACATATTGCTTTATTCTATTCATTCCAATTAAATTCAAAATCCCATACATATATTATAAAATATATTTATCATATGATAAATATATTTATCATATGATAACATTGATCGGTTCCAAATGAAATTGCAAAAATGCTTTAAAATTTTTTTCCCCGTAACTTTGTGCTTACAAGGGAAACTAGGGAAGTGTGACTCGTCAATTTTGAAATAAACTAGTGGGATGTATGCCTTATGAGGAATAATTTTAGGGGGAAACATTCGTTTCGGCCCATAGAGGGTCCTATGAGAGATAAAAAATAATTAAGCATGTAGAAAAATCGGTATTTCATTACTTCAATGCAGACTATTAGTTATTGTAATTATCTCATACTCCAATTAATTTTGCGCTACTTTCACGTACTATATAATGCATATTTATTGTCAAAATTGATTTCGTAAATTTTATATATCTGTAGTTTTTCAGAAAAAAAAATTTAAAAAAATTGGCATTTTTAAAAAAAAATTTGGCATCAAATTTTTTAAATTTTTTTTTCAAACAATTTTTTAATATTAAAACTAGTAAACAGTAATAAATTTCATTTATATGAGAGTCGAAATATAATACGCATTTTCCCAAACTGATGGAATTTTTTTCATATTTAATGTGTATCCAAAAATGTGATTTATAAAAAAAAATTTTTTTTTTCATATTGTTAGATCTTGCAAAAAAATCTGAAATAATTTATGTGATTGCATAAAATTAAATTGCATTTATAAAAATGTTTTCAAATTTGTTTGGCGGGAAATTTGAACTTAAAAAATTTTTAATATTTCAATTCGATTTTTTTCATAAAAGATCAACTGTACTGTATACACAAAATTTGAAGTGATAGTGGAAAATCCGTTGATATCTATGTCCTGTGAATTGTTCAATATTTTGTCAAAACATATCTATCTTTATAATATTATTTTTATATCTGATATCCTAGCTAATTTTTGAAATATTTGACTTTAAAAGTTGGCATTAGCTAGGATATCAGGTATAAAGATAATTGTATGAATAATATTTCAAAAATAGCAATGTTTTGGAAAAATATTGAACAATTCACAGGACAATTTTTTTTAATAATATGTTAATTTTTTGGCAAAAAATTAATATTTTTTTGAAACTTATTTTTTTTTCCATTTTTTTATCAGTTGTGCAATAAAAAAAATTAAGAAAAAAAATGTGTCTATTAAAGCGACAAATACTTACAAATTTTGTTTATATAGTACGGTTGACCTTTCAAGAAAAAAAGAAAATCATTGAAAACTGAAATATTTTTTTAAGTTCAAATTTCCCGCCAATCAAATTTGAAAACATTTTTTTAAATGAAATTAAATTTTATGCAATCACATAAATTACTTCAGATTTTTTTGCAAGATCTAACAATATGGAAAATTTTTTTTTTTTTATAAATCACATTTTTGGATACACATTAAATATGAAAAAATTTCATCAGTTTGGGAAAATGCGTATTATATTTCGACTCTCTTATAAATGAAATTTATTACTGTTTACTAGTTTTATATTGGAAAATTTTTTGAAAAAAAAAAATTTAAAAAATTTGATGCCAAATTTTTTTTTTTTTAAATTGCCAATTTTTTTTCTTTTTTTTTCTGAAAAACTACAGATATATAAAATTTTCGAAATCAATTTTGACAATAAATATGCATTATATAGTACGTGAAAGTACCATAAAATTAATTGGAGTATAAGATAATTACAATAACTAATAGTCTGCATTGAAGTAATGAAATACCAATTTTTCTACATACTTAATTATTTTTTATCTCTCATAGGACCCCCTATGGGCCCAAACGAATGTTGCCCTCTAAAATTATTCCTCATAAAGCATACATCCCACTAGTTTATTTCAAAATTGGCGAGTCACACTTCCCTAGTTTCCCTTGTTAGTGCCTTTTAATAACATAACCTTATATTTTTTAAAGTTTTAAAAATTTGCTACCATTTTTTAACTTTGTGCTTACTTTCCTTTTTCTATTATGACTTACAGTTAATTAAATACACAGTTAAAAAATAATATCGTTTTGTTACTTAATTTTGTTTGTGAATAGAATTAAGTAATGAACGAATGAATGCAAAATATAGATATTTTTTACTTATCAATTGAATAATGTGTCAAGAAGTATGTTTCACTAATTGTAATGATCTTAAATTTTAATTTTTCTTGCTTTTATATTAATAAACTTCATTGTTTCTAGAATGAGAATAATTTCAGAACAGTTCGTTAAGTTTTGAAAAAAAAGTAATATTTTCAGTTTATTTTTTTATTATAATATATCTTGTAAGTATTTGTTTAGAAGAATAAAACATCGTTTCATTTTGATTTTGGTTTAATTGTGTGTGTGTGGTCAAAGCATTAAAAATTACCAAGTCTTTGAACTTATTCAGCAAAGAAATTTTTTCAGATATTTAGTGTCGCCATCTATTTTAAAGAATATTTAAGAATATTTAATTGCTGACATCTTATTATGTTATTTAGACAGATTAATAAGAAATGTGTTAGTTATCCAAAATTCCGCTGTCTTCTGAAGATATATACGTATGTGGATATATATTACTTACCAATTGCACTTAAAAATGTTAGCATGTAAGACAATCTTACTTTAATTACTTTTAATAACCAAACAAGTTTGAAACTGCAAGCATTTTGTATTCCAGGAATGAATGAGTTTATGAAAACTGTTATAAAAATTCCTAAGTCCTCTAAAGATATATGTATGCATGTATGTATATTACTTGCCTACTTATAATATTTATATATTACTTGCCGATTCCTCTTAAAAATTTTAGTACATCATATAAGACTATCACACCTTAATTACTTTTAATAACAAAACAAGTTTCAAACTGCAAAAATTTTGCATTCCAGGAATGAATGAGTTTATGAAAATTAGTGATTAGTTATTGAACTAGTTAAAACAAATTAAATGGATTTTAAATTGCAAAAGCTCGTTCCCAGCCCTTATTATTAGCGTCAGATTTTCACCTTATCAGCATTATGAAATTGAAACACAGTTTTAAATAAACAATAATCTTGTAACAATAATGTAATCAGTGTATTTCTATACTCAAAATTTTGCTTAAACTTATCCTCTATTTGTTCAACATTAATTTACAAGGTGTACTAAAAAAAAAAAAAAAAAAAAAAAAAGATTTCTTAAGGGATTAAAAAATTTAATGTCTCATTTCGGTTGATCTGAAATTACATTAGGTAGTTTATGTCAAATGACAATAAAGCATAACTTTTAATGTAATTTGTTTATGAATGTAATTCAAATTTTATTTAATCATTTATGTTCTTTATGATAAAGATTAGGACTGCGCGTTTCCAAATTGACCAACAATATAACCCTACACTTTTAAAAACGTTTCTCCAAAACTGCCAGAATATGAAATTAACCGTGTTTCTAGTTTTATGGAAAAACCAAAGAGCTCGGCAATTTTTACCGAAGCGCAGTGGTAATGATTTTGGTGAAATTAGCAACAAAATATGTGTGATAAAATTTGACAAATGTGGTAAAATGAGGTAATTTTATCAAGATACCTTAGAGCATAGTATTAAAACCAATTATTCATTTAGATTTACTTATCAATTTTGTATTTTTTACTATATGTGTGATAATAATTAAAGATTATAATTTTGAAAACCAGAATTTCTGATAAACCGCTACCGTAAGAACGGAAATATTATTAAATGAATGATTTTAACACCACAAATGTTGGTTTTAATTACTAGAATTATGTTTTTTTTTTCATCAGAAATGTCATTACCATACAGTACGGTAGTTTTACTACAGTTTTTTGTTCGATGTACAATTCTATTTTTTAAGCTTTAATTATGATATTTATCATTCTCTTAAAGATGTTCAAAGAATAGTAGTTGATGAAAAGGAAAACAATAAACAATTACTTAGCATGTAAAATTATTTAATATTATTTGAAGCAGCTTGTTGTATACGTTTTATTAAAAAATGATTAATAGATTTGCAAGTTCACATATAGCGCGAATTGATTTCTAAGGACGAAAAACTAAAACTAAATATACAAATAAAAATATTTAGAAATATTTTTTGGTTGTACATTATAGAAGTTTCAATAAAATAGTAATAAGCTTAAGTAAATAAATCTTCGAAAACTTCAGATGATTTGATTATTGTTTCATCCATTTCATATAAGTTTAATCCATTTCATCCTTTCTCCACACGGTGTAGGGAATTACTTTCCCGTAAATGAAACTTTTTTAGCCCTACAACTCTCTATATAACACTGACAACTGATGCTAAAAACTGAACAGCATCTAAAACGCATTGCTCAGTATTATAAAACTTTGAACAGCTTGAAACTACAAAACGTGTGGAAATAACTTAAATATCGGTTAGATGTTTGCTGTGTAAAAAAATAGACGCAATAAGTATCTGTATTTTTAAAAAAAAATCTTGATTCATTTTTCTTTAATTTCGTGTATCACATGCAATATTTGTATTTGTTCCGAAAATATAAATATGCTTATGGTATAGAAGAAAAAAATTCTAATAAAATTACCTGTATGATAATGACATTTCTGGTAAAAAAAAAACATTGTTCTGGTAATACAAACTAAAATATATAGTATTTAAACCATTCAGTTAGTAATTTTTCTATTCATGTAAAAACAGTTTATCGGAAGTTCTAGTTATCAAAATTATAGTTCTTTTTTACATTTAGTAATAAATACAAGACTGAAAAGTTTAATTAATTGTATAAATGGTTTTTATGCCATGCCGAATTAACCAAATAAATTGCCGAAATACTCTTTGGTATCATGATAAAATTATTAACTTTTATCACATTTATCAAATATTATCACATATTGTAAAATCATATTTCATTGTTATTTTTACCAAAATCCTTAAAAAAGTGCTACGATAAAAATTAGCGAGCTGTTTGGTTTTTCCATAGAGACAGAAACACGGTAAACGTTACCATATTCAGGTTGTTTTGACCATAATTTTTATTTTCAGAGTACTTTTTTTCTCGGACGAAATTTATTTTTACAACAGGGGGATAAACATTAATGGAGAAACACATTATTCCCATTAATGTCATTATCTATCACTTTTCTACAATAAAACTGACAAAAGAGCACTTTAACGATGACTCGATATCAATAAATATCCGTCACTATCAACAAATCGCTAAATCAATCACAAATTTAAATTGGAATATTATTTATTTGCAGAAAAATTCAAAACATACTTTTCTTTGTCAATTTATTTTAACTTAAGAGCTGCCGATCAGATATTCAGAATACGTAGTTTCTTTCCATGAAAGTATAGGAAAAAACTTAAAAAACGCTTTTCATTTTCTCACAGGGCTCTCGGAAAGTGAGATCAGCTTTGGGATGATGTTACGCATCGCTCGGCACTTTCCATGAATCAATATCGGTTTAAAATTGATATGGAATAAAGATTTCTTGCATTTTAACTGTGTTGTGGATTTGGTTTATTTTTACGCTTGTATTTATTTTTCTAGTTTATTTTATTTTAATATTTTTTTTGAGAAGGAAAAGTGTTTTTGAACATTCTGGAATTGATAGAAACTAGAAATTGAGTCAATAAGGATTTGCAGACACTTGTGAATGAAGGCGTACGAAATCATGTAGTCGTTGAATTGTGCTTAAGTTTTTTTTAAAAAATCAATAAATTATGTTTAAAAATAATTGCATTTATGAACTTAATTAGACTTATAATTAGTTGATTTATTTGTCATAATAAAAACCAAGTACGCAGGAAATTTGGAGTCATTCGTATTTAATTTGTTGAGTATTTACTTTTTAGAATTACATCAAAAATTGTTTACCATATGCTTGATTGAATAATGGATGTATGCGGAAAAAAAAAGAAAAAGAAAAGAAATCTAAGGAATTCTGGAGCACGTTTAAACCGTATTACCTCTCTCTTTCCACAACTTCATCATGGTGCCAAATTGAACTACTATCAAGCAAATTGAACCATCTTACACTCGAATGCATGATACTGTAGTTAAATATGAACGGCAACTTTTTAAATTAATATTTTATTGAAGTTTTAAAAAATGTGTACGGTAATATCTTTCAAAGTAAAGTTACTAAAAGTCAAGGTAGAAATGGTTTTTCTTAGTGTGCTTATAAACAATTGAGTAGAAGTAAACAGATCTGATGATTTCACTTAATGCTAGCGAAACATTCACATTTGGCTAATCAAAAAGGCATCTCTTTTCGTCGTAAGTCACTCCACAGATACACTGTGTTAGAAAAATTACGTTAAAATAACCGGCAGCATCTAATCGAATTAACCACAAAGTTTACGGTAAAAAACATTTTTTATCTATACGGTTTGGAAACCGTTTACAACTACAATGATTAAAAACCATAAAAAAGAAATTTAACTGGACATTGGAGTTAGGAATTTCGGTTGGTAATAGGCATTGGAGTTAACTTGTGATTGAGTCGTGTTTATCAAATAAACCGTGCAATGTCGATTAATTAATTTATCTGGTTGTAATATTTATCACCTAGCGTGAGAGATGAGAATTACTAGACTTCTTTGTGTTAAGTAGTTTTATAGTTCTGCCATATATGCGTGAATGAGAGTATTGCATAATAATAATCCAGGGTCACAAATTGGAGAGTGCAAGTCAATGGAAGCTCTGCATGTGTTGAAGAGAATAGAGTAAGTATTATGGTGTCAACTCTGGGGCTTGAATCTCCGTTTAGTCGGCCATGAAAGATCCGCCCTCTCGGCTACAAAACTTATCCAGCTGCAATGAATTAAGTGGCTTCATTAGGTGAGCTTAGTTAGTGAAATAAAATTCCTGTTATTTAACCGTATTAGGAGAGAGCAGTTAATTAAAGGTTTTTCTCGCATTTAACAGTTTGAATACTATCTTATTTATGAACATTTGACTCTTTTGTTTGAATAATGTAAAATAAAAATTAAATTAGTTTGATATTTAACCAGTTTTCAAGACAAATTTCTACGCACGCGAATGGCAAAAAATTAGGACACCAAAAAGAGAAATTGAAACTTTGTTCTTCGTAAAACATCTCGAAAGGATAAACTATTCATTCTGTAAATCAAAATTGCTCTTGTGGCTTGATATGTAAAAGAGAAATTTTTTTTTTAACATAGAAAGAATGCATTAATACATTAAACATTGAAAGAGACTAATAGAAAAAAAAGAAAAGAGATAATATGGAAAAAATACATAAATATGAACTAAATATGATCAAAATGTGAACAAATATGAACAATAAATAAAGATGAACAAAAATACGTTATTGAAAAAACACGATACATAAACGGAAAAAATAATTTTTTTTATGAACAAGGCGTATTGTATTTAATTTTAAATCAGGTCAGCTCTTTTGAAATAAAAGAGTAAAATTTCATAGATTTCAAAAGATGAAATAGTTTTTGGAAGTATTTAAATACTTATTTTTATATAATTTCAAAAGAAAACTTTTAAAAAATTCATAAAATTATGTCTTACACACAAGAATTTGAATTACTAGCGAACACAATTCTTTGTATCTTAAAGTAATAGGAGAATAAGTATTAAGGCGCATGTAAAAATCTAATATATATAATTCTCTTACGTGGCTCCCACATTTTGGCTGTATTTCTTTTCCGCCGGTGGCAACATTTGCTTTGTTTTGTTTACGTTACTATTACTCTTACACGGCGAATCGACCAATGATTGCCGCTAAAAATGTCACATGCCCAATCCAGCTGAGGTGGCTCAACATATAGCGCTTTTAAAAACGGAAACTGAAATAATAAAAGAGCATCAGCTGCGGCAATCTCATACTATTAAGCTAGGCAGGAGTGAGTAGTCTTTGCCGATAGATCTCTATTTTAGTATTTTGTCGAAAGAGCTTTTTTCACGAATTTATATATTACGAATTTATTTGACGATTTTTGATTTATATTACGAATTATACTATAGCACATTTCTAATAGGTTTAACGAATTACATGTCATTTATTGGAATTCAAATTTATTTTAATGACTTAGTATTTACTAAAAAGATGTAATTTTTTTAAAAAAAAGTTTTTATATGGATTTGAATGATTGTTTTGAATTCTTAGAATTTTGTGCATTTGCAATGCACCTAAGTGAGTAGCAAGCGAAGCGAGCTTGGTTTTCGAAGCAAGCCATATAAGATTGCGTAGCAATTTTTGGGGGTTGGCGAGCGTTAGCGAGCAGGGGGCGCAGCCCACTATTTTAAATAAATATGTGTGATAATGAAATTTAAATGTTTACATCAGATAAATTTTGAAGCTCTGGAAATTTGAACGTACCTAGGAGAAGTACCTTATGCCATTGTTATTTTAGTAACAACTATTGATTTTTCGTCTTTTTTTTATTTCGTGGATAACATCTGTGGATAATGTATTTTTTTTTTATCTGGTACAACTCATATTATTTTTCAAACTTTTAATTAAAAAATGGGTAATGTTTTGAATTATTCTGAAGTATGATATAATGTAAACATATTTTGAATTATTTATGAAAACTTTTATGCGAATTTAAAGATACAACAAGTTAATAAAAAATGTAATAAATATTTTTATTCTTTTAATATTTTATTGCGATTAAAGTTACATTTTACAGTTTCAAGAGCAAATTTATTTTTTAAAATTAATTATTGATAAAAAATAAGAAGTGTTAGCATAGATTTTTCTTGTTATATTTCGAGAATTTCAAATTAGGAAAAAGGATTTTCAAGTAGGATACAAATTAATAGTGTTATTTTTTTTGAAATTAAGTTATGAGTTCACAAACGAGGAAAAATTTATAATCTCATATTAAAATTCTGTAATAAGTTTTTAATCTTATTTCACGAAACAAAATATATTTTTTAATCTTATTATAAATTTTATATATTATTTTAATTTATAAAAAAAATTTAATCGTATTTTGCAGTGCTAAATATGTTTTAAAATTTTATTATGAGTTATTTAATTTTATTTTAAATTGCGGAGCAACATGTTTAGGATGAAACAAGCAAGTGTTAATTACAATTAGTTTTTAAAGAGTTTCATATTCAGCAAATTAGTCATAACTAAAGAGGGGAATACTGTTATAAGTAACAGTTTGTGCAAAAATTGTAAAAATATAAGAGAATAACCTAAAAAATGTATAAATAATGTTCTTAAAGCAATTATTAGTGCTTAAATAAAAATAATACGCATAAAATTGTGGAAGAAAATATCCTAGCATATTGAAATTATTTCCAAGCTCTGTGTAGTAATAATGTTTGAAAATCCGAAATCTAATATGGAATATTGAAGTAATGACTTTAGAGTTGAAATTGGTATGCATTGAAAGCTCTAGATTGGTAATTATTTACCAATTAAGGGAAGTTAGGAGGAAGGAGTATACATTTAGTAGTTAAATACTACAAGCTTAAATGCAATAGTTCGTACAGGAAAATTGGTTTTGTAATTGGACATGAATGTTTATAATCATACCCAAATACTCCTGCTGATTAAAAAAATTTTGAAATTAAATTTATAAATTACCGATCACCTTAAAATAAATGGTACTGATTCAAAATATTTTCGAATAAATAGTTCGACAAACGAAGTAAAATTTTAAGCACAGTGTTATATGATTGTTATATTAGTTTGAAAGTGAATGCGATTGGCTGACATAAGATTTATCGACATATTTAGGAACATGAAGGATTGATGTCAGGTTGTTCGGGATATTTCGGAAAAATATTTGTTGGGTTAAAAAAGAATAAAAAATGTTTCAGGAGAGAAAAAATAAGACGTTTTTTTAAAGGAATAAAGGTTCTTGAGATATATTAATGAAAAATATTTTAATAATGATGCCTAAATTAATGCCTGTCAATCATATTTGTTCTTACTTATAAGAGGAACGCAGTTTATTCAATTGGAGAAACGTTACGAAAAATAGGCAGCTGTTTATAATTAGTTGAAAATTAAGGTTTACTGAATAGAAACGAAACTAAAATTTTCCCATAGTGTTAATATGGAGAGCGTGATATTTTTATCTGACGAAAATTGAAAATTATAAGTATGCGTTTCCTTTTTCCTTGTTCATTGCGTCTTCATTTTAATTTTAGAGCTAATCTTACCTATTTAAATAATCAATAAAATAAAATATGATTACTAGCACAAATAGATTTGTAAAAAAAAAGTAGTTTTAAAAAGGCATAACAGCTTTACTTGCCACCTTAATCAAATTATGAAAGTCATTTCATGACAAATAAACAGTTGATATTAAGATAAAAAGTTAATTAGCCTGTTGAAAAGTAACTTCTAAATTTTTTTCTTCCAAACACTCTATAAATAAGGTTCGATATTTAAAGAGCTGATTCACTGAATAATAATCTAGACGCTCTTTAGTTGTCAAAAAAAAGAAAGAAAAGGTAACAAATAAGCTCTTATCTATTTCCCAGCAACAAGCGATGTAGTCACCAATAAAAAAATAAATGTAAGTATATTTTTAGTTGAATGAAATTTAAAAAAATAAAATAAACAAATAACAGAAAAAAGTGATTGATTTACTAGTGCCAGTGAAATGTATAAGTACAAACAAATAATAGCTCGACGCGGTATACACGACTCATCGAAATTGAAAGGAAACTTTGTCAAGTACTGACTGACGAAAAACATTCATTCTCTTTCGTCATAGTAATAATAGTTACCATAACAACCAACATACAGATGCATACAAATTTACGCTAAAACAAGAAAACACAGCGTTTCAAGCAGAGGTTTTAGAGATCAAAGAAGCCATCAATTGGTTAAAGACACACAGCTGCAAAGATGCAACAATTTTCACAGACAGTCTGGCTAGTATACACGCTATTAGAAAAACGAAACAAAAAGACCCACATGTGGCAACAACACAAAGACAACTAGAACACCTAGTCAGAAAATGCAACACACAAATACACTGGGTGGCAGCGCACACAGGTAACATAGGTAATGAAGCAGCGGATCTAGCGGCTAAAGACGCAGCAGCAGGTCACGGGATTCCCAGCGGTGTTCTGCTTCCACCATCGAGCCTAAGAAATAAACTTAAAAAGATCACACAAAAACTTTGGTAAGCATACTGGGACGAAAATGAAAAAGGCTATACAACAAAATCATACTATCCTAAAGTAGACACAGACCGACTCATAGGCCATCCAGCAGCAATACAATTCCTTACTGGACATGGCTTCTTCCCCGCATTCTTACACAGGATGCAGCGAATAAACCCAGACACATGCCCATGCGATGACACAGGTACCCCAAGTCACTACCTACATGACTGCCCACTAACTGAATCGTACCACCTCAAAAAACCCAATGAACAAGGCAGAACGATATTTGCAGACAGTTTCAAAAACAAGCATATTATGCAAAAACTAATAAATATTCTAGCCATAACCAGGAACATCACAGACAATATGTCATAAACCTAATAATAACTTTGTAAAAATACTGGCAGCAAATACAATCATGAGGTGTCAGGACTCCAAGCAAACCATTGCTGCAGCATAAAAACATACTCTGGTCCCATCCCTGACCAGCAAACACTTGGCAGGCAGTCAGTCAACACAAGCTGTTGTCCGTGAGGCTAATAATAATAATAATAATAATAATAAAAAATTAAAAAAACCAACCTACAAGCTCGATCCACACAAACAAGAGATGGCCTAACTGTCTATAAACGCACACACAATAATACACTTATCTATATCATGATCCACCAAAACACTGCCTCAACTACTACTACTCGTAATAAAAATAGGTAAAACACACAACACAACATAAACAAAACATACGTATCACACAATCAACCACGGACTGGCTCACAATAGCAGCCAACGTGACTGATCACCACGCACGCCACACCACTGACCCTGCTCCCAGTCCCCGGGGACAGACAATGAGTCCGGAGCTTCTCAGCTACCCGTGATGGCCATTTATGTTAAATGTAAAAAATAAAAAAAAATAAATAAAAAAAATAAAATTTAATAAATAAATAAAAATAAAAAAATAAAAGAATACCTGTGACGTGACTAGCTATTTTATATTGTACTGTTATTGTCGATGTCCATCCTTTGAGTCTGTAATGTAACGCTGCTAGTTTATCTATGGAAAATTAAATTGTCGCTACTAGGCCGGGATAGCCAGGTCAGTGGGGTGCCGGGCCCATGTCCAAGAGTTCGTGGGTTCGGTCCCCGCCGGTCGAAGACTCCCCGTGTAGTAAATGGTGACTGATGCACGTTAAATCTGTCGAGTCTCAAAGTCCTCCATGTTCCCATAACAAATCAATACCTCTGGGGGTACCGATCCAGGAGTTTCCTTATCTTCCGGATTGGTTCAAAATTACAAGGCTACGGCGTTGAACATTAGTAGTCGGAAACCCAAAAATTGGGTCGACTGTTCAACGGCGGTCATAAAATAAAATAAAATAAAATAGTTACTTCAAAGTTATATTTGTTTTAGCTAATAAAAATATGCGAAATATGGGTGAATAAATCTAACTTTACATCCCATTTATTATATGCAAAAAGTAAAATTTAAATTTCAGGGTTTCAAATTTTGGATCGCTCTCCATACAAAATTATTGGTACCACATATCATAAGCTCACCGGACAAAAAATTAGTCACCCTAGTGCGCAAGCACCGATGAATCCTTAGGCTCCCTTAGATGACGCAGTGGTCAAGTGACGTGCTCAACTGCATGCACACTGCTTCAACCTGATCAAAGAGAAGTAGCTATCAGTGAGATATTTTTGTTTGAAGCGGAAATTGTGTGTAAATATGGGTAAGAGTAAAGATGTGATAGAGTGGCAAAAAGGGGCAATTGTGTTTGGCCGTGCCATTGGTCATATGGTGAATGATGTTGCTGGATTTGTTGGCGTTTCAAAGCTGACTGTTCAACGTGTCTACAAGCAGTGGTGTAATATACATGGCCACGAAAGACGTCGCCAGAATTACGGTCGGAAAAAGATATTGCATGAAAGTGACCGGAGACGTGTTTCACGACTTTTCAATCCGAATCGCTTCCAAAGTGGACAGGAATTACTTCAGTTTTTAAATGAAGTGAGAACACATTGCGAATGGAGCTGCATGCAATGAACATATGGAGTCGAACATCTCGTAAGGGGTCATTGCTCACACGGGCACATAAAGCTGCACAACTTCAGTGTGCTAGAAGGCACCAAACGTGGGCAGTTGTTGACTGAAGGAATGCAATATGGTCTGACGAATCACGTTTTTGTATTTATTCAAAAGACGCACGTCTGTGAGTGCAACGCAGACCAGACGAAGCATTTCATCCAGACTGTGTGCAAGCATAGGTTCAAGCCGGAGGCGGGTCTGTCATGTCTTTGGGGTGTTTTTCTTATTATGGATTGTGATCCCTCACTAAGGTGGCCACTAACATGATCTAACATGTTTATTTGAAAGTTCTGAACAATTAGGAGTTGCCTTTCAGTCACCCTCTTCATGCAAAGTGTGTTGTCGATATCCCTATTTTTCAAGATGTCAACAGCAAAGTTCATGGGGCTGGAAGCATATGTGACTGGTTTTATGAACACTCAGACACTCAATTACATCTCGGCAGGCCAGTAAAATCACCTGACTAGAACCCCATTGAAAATTTGTGGAACATGTTGGAACAACAGGTAAAGCGCCAAAATCAGCATTCTCACAACTTGGTGAATTTGCGCGATTAAATCCTCAACGAGGGGCTTAAACTAGATTCGACGTACTTGCAAAACCTTGTAGGCTCACTTTATAACCGAATCCAGGCGGTCATCAAATCTAGAGGCGGTGTTACAAGTTATTTAACGATCTTTTTCATGATTTCTCTAAGTGTGACTAATTTTTTGTCTGGTGTGCTTAGATTAGAGCTACTTCCTATATTATGGGGGTCGGAAATCTGAATCTGTAAAAAAAAAGTTTTTTATTTAATTTTTTATATTTTTTATTTTTGTAGATGATTTCGCAACTTACAATATCGACTGCACCAATTATTTAGCACATTTGAAGTTATTCTCTTGAATCATTAATATTGATTCCTAAGACGTGAAAGTCCCACAGTGAACAGGTCGTGAAGACACGGTTCCCAATAGAACACTGAAGTCAAGCATCACCGGCTGCTGTCAGTAAGTGGGTGGGGGACTACATTGATCAGCCTGCGTAAGGACCAAGGGTGGACAGTATCGGTCCTCGTTAAACTGTTCAACAGTAAAGTGCTTGACTTCACACGCAGGTCACAGGGCTTCCAAAACAGGGGAGCTATCCCCTCTGCAGAGGATCAAAAGTGTGATGGCATGAGTTCGGATCATCCTCAGGAATGTTTCCCAGACAGTCGCCAATAGCCCTTTGCGCAGATCTAGTGCGACTTAAATAAAGTACCTACTTACCTACCTACAAAGATCATCAGATCTAAAGTTATTCAGGATGCATGTTTAATTCCTTTATTGACATGTATTCTAAAAACATATATTAAGAACCGCCATTACGAAATACCCGGTAGATAAAATATGTAGTCTTTTATTTTTCACACTGTACATTTTTAAAGAATACATTTATTACATGTTGCAAGGTGCACCTATGAAGTTCCAATTGATATACTCCGTATTTATAGTTTAATATTCAAGCCCGATAACCTGATAAAATAAGTGAACAAATTATCACTTTTAATTTGTACTAAGAGGCAAAATCAAAAATTTAAGCGGAAGCAATATTGATGAGCGATTCTATGCTAGGAAAGCACTTACAAATAATTTTCCGCACTATTTTCTATGAGCGTGAATAAACTTATTTTTTAGTATTCGCATTTGGTGCGAACATACGAAGGTACTTCAGATACACACATATTTATCCTGGAATTACACGATGGCAAGTAAAAATCAATATACAAAAAGATCTCTACATCTTTTACATCTTGATACATTTTTATTAGTTACCTGCTAAAACATAATAGTATATTATAATATATATATATATATATCTTCAGCAAATTTTTTAGATTTGACTCTTAATATTAGTGCAGATAAACATATTACATTTAAACTTTTTGACAAAAGAAATGATTTTAAATTTCCAGTTAAAAAATGCATAGATTTTAACTCTAACTTAGCCAATAAGGTTTTTTCTAATATTATTGCCAATCAAATTCATAGATTTTACAGGAATAATTCTAACTATAGCGAGTTTTTATTAGATACTGATATATATAAAAACGATTTAATTAATAGCCATTTTCCTAGTTCATTTCTTAAATTTTATTTTAAAAATATCTTAAAAAACTTGGTACATTAATTTTTTATTTTTATTTATTTTTTCTGTTTTAAGAATAAGCTCTGATTTTTTCAAGGTAGGAACTAACTATGATAAACTATTCCTAAAGCCACTGGACGGAATAGTTTGGATGTATGACCTTTTATACTGGATAAGTTAAATATTTTTTAGTTACTTTTTAATTTTTGTAGCCTCTTAAAATTAATTTAATTTTAATTGTCCAGTATAATAAACAGTTTATTTATTTATTTATTTATTACTTTTGTATAAGTGGAATGGGCTCTGGTTCGTAAAGAACCACCCCAAATGAATGCAGATGATACGTGTATACTTTAAAATTATGTAAGGTTGTATGAATGAAGAATAAAACCTATAAACGGTTTTCTATTCCTGTATGCAGGCTCTGATTTTTAAATAAGTCACCCTATGAAAGATGGATATGTGTATTCGGTAAAATTATGTAAGAATTTATGAATGAAGGATAAGTCTATAAACGGCTTTCTATCCTGACAGACTGATTTTTTAAATTATTTCCCTATTAATGATTTTTTTTCTGCTAATTTAATCAATCCGTTAAACAAATTTTTTTATTATTTTTTCAATTTTATTACATTTTTACTAATCGTTTCTCATAGATGGCAGCACTAACATTTTACCTAAAAAATTTTATTCTTCTTCTTCGATCAAACATATATTTTTTAAAATTTTTTTTATTCGATTCAAGCTATAAGCACAACTTCCAATATTTTACATCTTCGAGATTTTTGTTAACTGTTTTATTATTGTACTTTTAAACCTAAACCGCGTTTTAATTCACGCCGGTAAGTTTGATTTCCTTTTACATTTTTCTTTTATTTCATGATTTTTTTACCACAGATGGTTTTTTGCGATATCGACACATATAAGGAATAATTTTTATCTTAGGATAATTATTCTTTATTCAGAAATATCGCATTTATAGCAAATAGATGTGTCTTGAAAACGACTATTTGCCTTTACCATTCTTATTTCTTTACAATTTAGTTTTTATTTTATTCATGTTTTTCATGTTAATTTGTGTATATATATATATATATATATATATATATATATTACAATGTGCTATACATAATTATTAACCTGATAAAAATAGCAAAGCACATTTTTAGCAGTTTTCTTCACTGAACATTACATAACGTGATTATTCTGTCCTTTTAGAATGCAGGAAACGATTATCATTTTATTAGATTTTAATGCCTAGCTAAGTATCTGCTTAAAATAAATCAAATGCGAATCTCATTATTATAATCTATTCATACTAACACAATTACAACAATGTAACAATAACTATCGGGACAAATACAAGAAACAAAACACTTGAAGGGATTTAGAGGGCAAATTACAATACTATTTTCCTGATAATAAATAAAATGCGAAGCTTAGCAGACGACAATCGGCTTAAAGGAAATTTTAGAATTAGGAATCAATCTTAAGTCGATACATTTTAAGTCATTACTAGATAAGAAGATTATGACTAAGTGTAAAGATTAAATATTTTCGCAGAGAGATGACGGCTTTTATAAATATTTAAGTTGATAAAATTTGATTGAAAATTGAGAAATTTTTTTTTCGAAATAAAACTAAATATATACCTAAGAATTTAATTTTCTGACTGGCCGAAGGGCTTGCTTGATAGAGTTACAGGTGATTCAAGTTTGATTCCTGGTTGCAGATGGCAGATTTATATAACAAACATGGCTCACATCTAATTATAGTCCCCTGACAATATGTCTCCAGAAATAAATGAATATTGTCTGACCATCAGGAGAAAAACTCTCACTAAAAGACTCCGGAAATGAGAAAGAAAAAAAAATGGTTGTAAAAGAATATCTTTTTAGCTCATTTTCAGGGGAAGTAAGAGACCGGGGACTACCATAACTTATTAACAGCCATAACATATGCGCAGGATTTTATTTTATCTGGAAAAATATTTTACTGTTATTAATTAATCAATTAATTAATTAGTAACATTTTAAAATTAGACAGTTAGTAACATTTACAATTAGTAACAGACAATTAGTGACATTTAGAATTAGAGATTTAATCAGATTTTTCCTAAATTCCGAGTTTTTCTGAATTGTAGAAGTTTTTCTCATGGCGGTACATTAATAGTGGATTTAGCTACTATTGACATCGAATTAACCATGGAAATATTTAATTTTTTTCTCCGTGAAGGGGGGATCCTGAAAACCTTCTCTAATTACATATCTTCAGAATCTTTGTCAAAAATAAAGACAATTAAGTATTCAATAGGTGCCAGAGATCAATAGTGACGAAAATATAAAAACAGACTAATCACAACTGAGAAAAGCAGGTGTACAAAATATTAAAAACCGTTTCAGTGATGGTTGAAACTCAGAGATTTTTTTAATATTAGTAATTCAACTCTTCTCTCTTTCTATTGGTGATAAAACAAGTCTATGGGTAACAAGTTGTAATTTTTTACTTTTCTTAATAGGGACTTTTCATATCTCGATGAAATTTTTGTTCTTATTTAAATATTATTTTACGCCCTCTAATGTGCATGTTTATTTCATTTTCGACAAGAGCTCTGAAAACATATATTAAGATCGGCAATTTCGAAACACCCGGTTGATAAAATATGTGGTTTTGATTCATTCAGAAAGCCCTGTGCGAAAAGATTTAAAACTCATTCTTGATCCAATGATTAACTTGTCTTATGAGTGGGGTAACATGTTTGCTAGCATTAAAATCTGAAAATTCCCTTGATTTGAATTGGTTGACTTTGATGAAATAAAATAAACAAAAAGGGAGTTAAGAGCGTTATTTAATTATAAATATTTAAAATATTAGGAAAAAACGTTTTAACGAACGATTTAGATTCGTCTAGTAAGAATTAAATAAAACTTTTATTTTAATTTTCTCGTTTGGGCGAGAAATATTATTGGCTAAAATGAGCTAAATTAAATAGTGTTATCACGTTGTCACTACGAATAGTTCGTGTTACGTATTCAGATAAATCAATTAATTCTTTCAAGTGCTCATTTTATTGAGAAAGGTAGAAAGGTTAAGCCTGTGATGTCAAAAGATAAGTTATTAATTAGCTAACATATTAAATTAGTTTCTAGTAGGTAACAGTTTCATAAGCTTCTGTCGACTATGCTTAGAATAATCGATTTTTCTTTTGTAAATAAAATGAAAGGCTTGAAACGAAATATCGCCAAGGGAAAGCTTGTTAACTCGCTAATAGTTGCTTTGCTTTACAATGCATCGATGGAGTAGAATTTATTTTGAATTTTAAAAATTAATCGTTTATTTTAGAGAAAAAAGTTTTTATTACAGGAGTGTTATTGATGAAGATTTATAAATATGATTAAAAGAGGTTTTCAAATATTAAGTAGGATTAAACAGAAAATTATATTTAACTTATTTTTGCTCCTACGAAACCTCGTTAATTTTTATCTGAACAAAGGACGGACATATCGCTGTGGCTGACGAGATAGAGCGTTTACCTTAAAATGAGGTGTGCCAGGTTCAAATTTCAGTGGTGGCTGACGTAATGCTACAATGCTGACGTAAGATATCATCAGTGATAGACCCATCATGAGCTAGAATACTTTGCCATCAGACTAATCATGGGTAGTTTTCATGGTTTCTCTCTCCATGTAACACAAATGCTTGTATTTCCAACGGAAAGAACTCAACAAAAACTAATTTGTCTTAATGTTTGATATAAGAGTTTCCTTTCTTCTGAGTAGGGTCCAAAATTACAGAGTTGAATATTGATACTCATTTAACAGCCGACCTAAAATTGAGTCGGTTGTTCATAGACGGTTATATATATATAAAATAATAGTTTAACGACGATTTATTACGGTCCGATGACGATTTTTTACGATACAGATAAATGTGTCAGAAAGTGCAAAAAATCAAAAAAGTTCAGAGCATTAAAATAAAAGTTTTGATTTGCAATTGGTCAAAAATTTCCATAATTTTTTTGATCTCGAAATAGTGATCTGAATCAGTCACTAAAAACTGTTCGGAATCACGGATATGAACCACTCATCGGAGTCACTGATGCGAATCACTTGATTCGAAAAGTGAATTGAATTACTTAGTCATTCCACTTACTATTCGGATTAGTGATTCAATTCAAACGATTCGAATTAGTGATTCAGATCAGAGATACAAATAAAATGTTTCAGATCTCAATTCGAATCGAGTAATTCGGATCACTGATTCTAATCAAATCATTCAAAACACTCTTAAACTTAAATTCTAATAACATTTCACTTACCAAGTGTTGAAGCCGGTATGAATGTAGAAATAGTAGCGCCACCTACATTAATTAGAAAAAAAGTTACTTCCTTGTTGGATTTCATTGCGTCTAGAGATAGACCAATGCGCTGTTGTCAATAAACGCATAATTAATAATTAATCCGCTATTCATTATTTTTGTTGTTGTTTATCTAAAATTAGATCAACATTATTTTCATGAGCTCGTAATACGAACCACGCAAACCCGCAAACGCAATCAAATACAAAATATTAACATGGTGAAGTCGAGCCGGAGCATGGCTCGTGAAGATAGTGTTGCGCATTAAACAATAATCAACGCCTTCCATTGGATTACTAACGAATGATATGGTAATATATTCTAAATTTATCCCAAAGAAGGGGTAAGTAGACTTTATAGTTATTTTGAACTATTTTAGACATTAAACATGGCAAAAGAATTAGAACTCCAAAAATTGAAAACAAAGCTGTCTTCTGTACGAAGATCAGTAACTGGTTATTTGAAAAAAATAGAAGGTAATTTATCTGTAGAAGAAATTAATTTTGATGAATTGTCGGAAAACTTAGAGCTATTAAAAGTAAAAGAAACTGAGTTAAAAACGATAAACTCTGCAGTTGAAAATCTTATTGAAGATGAAACTGAATTGAACAACGAACTAGATAAGGCAAACGAGTACGAAGAAAAAATTATTGTATGGAAATTTCGCGGTGAGAAAAAACTAAAAGAGCAACCGAGAAATGAGTCAGTTTTTTCTGCTCCAAACTTCGAGAGAAACGCGAGTGAAACTATAAAACTTCCGAAACTCTCCTTACCCTTTTTTAGCGGTAATATTACCGAATGGCTAACCTTTAAAGATTTATTTAAAGCCACCGTAACAAAAAATGAATCGTTATCAAACGCGCAAAAGCTTCAGTATTTAAAGACATCTTTAAAAGGTGATGCCTCGCGAATCGTTCAATCTATCGCAATTTCAGATAATAATTTTGAAATAGCTTGGAATTTGTTAGACGAAAGGTATTCAAATACGAGAGAACAAACTTTCGCTCATATTAAACGCTTTTTAAATCTTCCGAATATTCATAATGAATCCGCTACATCTTTATTGAGCTTGGTTGATAATGTAAATGAAATTATTCGTTCATTAGAAACTTTAGGCCAAAAAGTGGATACTTTTAGTGACACTTTAATGTTGTATTTAATATTGCAAAAGTTAGATAGTTCCACTAAATTATGGTGGGAGCGCCAATTAAATAATACTGAAATACCCAAACTCAAAGATTTAATAGAATTTTTGAAAAGCTATGCTAGAACTCTTCAAAACAGCAAAAGTTCGTCCAGTAAATTTCAAAAACCTATTAATGCTAAAGTGAATTCTTTTGTTTCGCTTTCTATATGTGTATATTGTAAAGATAATCATTATATTTCAAAGTGTTCGAAATTTTGTAATTTACCAGTTCAGCAAAAGATTGATTTCGTTAAAAATAATAATCTTTGTTATAACTGTTTATCAGGAATTTACACTATAAAAAAATGTAAATCTTCTAACACCTGTTTTAAGTGTAATCGCAGACATCACAGCTCTTTGCATAGAGATGAGAAACCGAAACCCTTTTTTCCCTCTTTAAGTGCCCCTGAATTTATACCCAGAGCAGATGAACAGAATTCAACGACGCCATCAGCCGCGCCTATTAATGAAGTTTCGTCTATAGTTTGTGCGAATTATTCGAATAGTGAGCAATTGGGCGATAACATAAATCAAAGGAATTCTTCAGTTCTTTTATGCACAGCTATAGTCAAGGTTATAAATTCTCAAAACGAATCCATTAATTGTCGAATCCTCTTAGACTCGGGATCTGAGAAAAACTTTATTACTCGCGAATGTGTCAGCAAGTTAAAATTAAAAATAAATCCCGCTCAAATTTCTATTTCTTGTTTAGGCACTTGTAATACTTCGAGTAATGGACAAGTAGATTTATTATTTTCGCCTCATTTTAATGATAATTTAAAATTCTCAACATCCGCATATGTTATTGATAAAATTTGCGGGAAAATACCAAATTCTTCCATTCCAATTGATTTGTCTAAAAAATATCAAGATCTCGTACTAGCTGACCCATATTTTTGGAAATCAGGAGATATTGATATTCTATGCGGTGTTAATGTATTCTTTACATTAATTAACGGAGAAGTTTTAAAACGCGATGAAAATCTCCCTTTCGCAGTATGCTCTAAACTAGGTTGGATAATTTCCGGAGCAACTACTTTTGAATGCACTAAAACCAACCAAATTTCAGTCAATAATTTCAATATAAGTACCGATGAATTAGTTAAAACATTCTGGGAATTAGAACAAATTCCTTCAGCACAACCGCTCACAAGGGAAGAAGACCTTTGTGAAACACATTTTGTGGAAAATGTCACACGCAATAAAGAAGGCAGGTATTCCGTCAGACTCCTGTTTAAACCCAATAAGGGAATTTTGGGAAATTCAAAAGCCTCCGCGTTCAAATTGCTTTTTAGTCTTGAAAGAAGACTTTTAAAAACTCCAGATATTTATTTTCAATATAAAACATTTATGGCGGAATACCTTTCTCTTGGGCACATGGAGGAAGCTAATAATCTAAATTTAGATAACAAAAATGAGAGCTATTTTATCCCGCATCATCACGTAATTAATGATTCTAGTCCAACCACAAAATTGAGGGTTGTTTTTAATGCCAGCGCAAAAACTACATCCGGGTTATCACTGAATGAAACGCTAATGAATGGTCCTAAAGTACAAGACGATCTTTTCGCTATTCTTCTAAGGTTTAGATGTTACAATATCGCGATAACATGTGATTTGCAAAAAATGTATCGGCAAATAGAGATTCATAGTGAAGATCGCGATTTTCAAAAAATTCTATGGAGAGATGATCCCATGAAACCAGTTAGGGAATATCGCTTGTGTACCGTAACATATGGTACCGCGCCGGCTAGTTATTTGGCAACGCGAGTTTTAAAACAATTAGTCATCGATGAAGGATTGGGCTTTCCTAAGGCAGCTAATTTAGTCTTACATAATTTTTATATAGATGACGGCTTGTTTGGAGCAGAAAGTGCTGACGAAGCCGTTGCATTAATAAATGAACTTAGTGAGCTATTGAGAAAAGGAAAATTCGAGCTTCACAAATGGTGTACCAATAGTCCTTCTGTTTTGGAATTTTTAAGTCAACCTAAAAATATTGACAATACACCATGTAGTACTGCTGACTCTAAATTTATTAAGGTGCTAGGGTTGAGATGGGACCCAAAACATGATGATTTTACCTACAACATTTCCTTTTGTGAGGAGTTGAAGGATGAAATTCCTACAAAAAGGTCCATCCTATCCTGTGTGTCAAAAATCTTTTATCCACTGGGATGGTTATCCCCTATGATCATAACAGCGAAAATTCTAATTCAGGAATTATGGAAGCATCAGTTGGCTTGGGATGATCCAGTACCCCAGGATATTAAGGAGCAATGGATTAAATATCGAGAAGATATTTCCCAAGTTTCGTTAACTGTACCTAGAAAAGTTCTTCTGTACTCCCCATCAGGAATAGAACTTTATTGTTTCTGTGATGCGTCGGAAAAGGCGTACGCTGCAGTTATATACTTGAAATCAACTACCTTAACCACTACACAGGTTAGTGTACTTACATCCAAAACACGCGTCGCACCCTTGAAAACAATATCAATACCGCGCCTTGAACTTTGTTCAGCCGTTTTATTAGTGCACCTTTTACAAACGGTCCTCAAGTCCTTGACTATTCAAATTGACGCAATACGCGCTTTTACGGACTCAACTATAGTTCTTTCATGGTTGAAATCTGAGCCATCACGTTGGCAAATTTTTGTTGCCAATCGTGTTTCCGAAATTCAGTCTATTCTTCCAGTTCAACATTGGAATCATATCAGCTCTGGTCAAAACCCTGCTGATTGCGCTAGTAGAGGACTTCCACCAAATGAGCTAGTTAAATTTGATTTGTGGTGGTCGGGTCCGTCTTGGATGAAAAGTGATGAAATATCGCATTTGGAGGAAATCCCTCTCTCAACAGACGCTCTCAAAGAAGAACGCAAAAAGACATCGTGCTTGATTGAAACAACTCCTATTGACTTTCCGATCATTTACAATGTTTCATCATACGTTAAGTTAAAAAGAATTATAGCTTGGTGTCTCCGCTTCATAATGAACTGTAAATCTCCGAACAATCGCATAAATGGTTATTTAACTAGTAGTGAGATAAAACTAGCTAGAAATGTTTTGGTCAAAATAGTCCAAAAACAAGAATTTCCAAACGAATATCACCAGCTAAAAAATAGCAAACCAATTTCTTCGAGTAGTAAGATCCTCTCCTTGAATCCGGTTTTGGATGAAGAGGGCCTTATCCGTGTTGGCGGTAGGTTAGAAAATACACAATTATCGAATGAAAGAAAACATCCTATTCTCCTACCGAAAAAACATCACTTAACTAATCTAATTATAATTCATTATCATGAATCCTTCTTGCATGCTGGAACACTTTTACTATTATCAGTTATTCGCAAAGAATTTTGGATAGTAAATGCTAGATCAGTTATAAAAAAGCAAATCTGGAAATGCATAAAATGCTTTCGATTAAAAGAAAAAACCGCAACACAGATAATGGCTCAATTACCACCTTCAAGAGTAACGCCTTCTAGAGTATTTTCCAAGACTGGTCTGGATTACGCAGGTCCATTCTTCGTGAAACCGCGATCTGGACGTGGAGTCAGATCAGTTAAAATGTACATTTGCATATTTGTGTGTTTCGCGACAAAAGCGGTGCACATCGAAGTTGTTGGAAATTTAACCGCTGAATCATTTATTGCAGCTCTAAAAAGATTTGTTGCGCGAAGAGGAAAACCAAATGAATTATTTTCAGACTGTGGTTCAAATTTTGTTGCTGCAAATAAGGAAATTAATCGAGCAGTTAAATCTCTTCAAAAAGAAGAATCCATCCATCAGTATTTTGCAGATGAGCAAATTAAATGGCACTTTAACCCACCTTCAGCACCTCACTTTGGAGGAATATGGGAAGCTGCTGTGAAATCCGCAAAATCGCATTTGAAAAGAACAATAGGTGATCATAAATTGACCCTTGAAGAGTTTTTAACTCTTACTGCACAAATTGAATCCTGCTTGAACTCTCGTCCTTTGTGTCCAGTATCGGACGATCCCGCTGAGCTTTCAGCACTTACCCCAGGACATTTCCTTGTGGGAACCGCTCTTTCCTCTATACCAGAAGAGAGCCTTCTAAACGAAAACATATCCCCATTAAAACGTTGGCAGTTGACTCAAAAACTTTTCCAGAATTTTTGGAAAAGATGGGTTAACGAGTATATTTCCAGCTTACAGCAGCGCCCCAAATGGTTGCGAGAACAGCCTAATTTGAAAATTAACGATTTAGTTCTCATTAAAGAGGACAATATTCCACCTTTGAAGTGGAAATTAGGGCGTATACAAGAAGTTTTTCCTAGTGCTGACGCTAAGGTAAGAGTGGTCAGTGTCAAAACTGAGACTGGAACTTATAAAAGACCCATTCACAAACTGTCAGTTTTACCTATTGACTGATTAACTTTCTTTATTTTAGACTTTTATTTTTCTTTTTGTCTTGTGTTATAGTTATCCGGTTTATACCAAGGAATCTATACATCTGTTTAAGATATAATTTTTAATTTCATGTATGTTGCATTAGTTTTTTATAATATCTTTTTATTAGATGTGTATAGTTTAATTTTGTTTTTTGTCAATTTATGTGCAAATTTTGAAACTATGTTTCAAGGTGGCCCGGTATGTTGAAGCCGGTATGAATGTAGAAATAGTAGCGCCACCTACATTAATTAGAAAAAAAGTTACTTCCTTGTTGGATTTCATTGCGTCTAGAGATAGACCAATGCGCTGTTGTCAATAAACGCATAATTAATAATTAATCCGCTATTCATTATTTTTGTTGTTGTTTATCTAAAATTAGATCAACATTATTTTCATGAGCTCGTAATACGAACCACGCAAACCCGCAAACGCAATCAAATACAAAATATTAACACCAAGCACACATTTTCCCTTTACCGTCGATAGAAAAAAGTTATTAAAAAGTTAGAATTCGAGTAAGTAAATGTATTTATATATCCTTTGTATTGCTTCTAAATGCTACAAATACTTCTAATTGAGGCAATTTTTAAGAAACTGCAAAGGAAATGTGTAGCTTCATCTAGATTTGAACTCTGGAAGTATCCCGCGTTCAGGAAATAAGACTCCAGTAAACATCTGAAGAAAACATTGATTTAAGTTAAACAAAACGTTCCACATGCCCAGCGTATTCTCGTTCAATACAGCTATCTGTTGAAGAAGAATGCATAGAAAAGAAATTATCAAATTCGTGTCGCAACATTTATACTCTGAAGATCGGCACCACTTCAGTTCGCTTCACCAATAATGATCGCTACAGCAGCGACGCCACAGGGCTCTCCAACGCAGTCTGGAAGACAGTTACACGGAAAATCTCACGTGGTTATTCTTTATTTCAGAGAGCTGAAAGGCCGGCTTCAATCTGTCTATGCTAACAGTCTGCTTACGATCTTCAATTTGTATGGTGAAGTGCTTTGAAGATTTAGCTAGAACTGAATGTGGTCCACTATAACGTGGAGCATGAGATCTCTTTAATCTATCCTGTCCAAGAAAAACATGAGTACAGTTATTAGGTTCCTTATGAACAAAAACGTTTTTCCTACAATGTTGTGAAGCAGGAGTAGGTTGCAAAGACCTAACTCTATTTTGTAAAAATTCAAGAATCTCATTGTTAGTTAAATTTCCAGAGTTAGAAAAAAACTCTGCAGGCAAAGTTATAGGTGTACCATTCACCATCTCAGCAACAGAACATAGTAAAGGCTCCTTTATCGATGCTCAAATGCCAAGTAATATTGAAGGTAAAACTAAAGTCCACCATCTGTTGAATTTGCAATCGCACTCTTCAATTGCCTGTGCAATCTCTCTACCATCCCGTTTGACTGAGGATGATAAGGTGTGGTATGTAGAAGTTTAATACCAAGAAGGCTAGCAAATTCTCGGAATAAATTACACTCAAATTGCCCTCCCTGGTCCGTTGTAAGTCATTCAGGAACACCAAATCTTGCGATCCAGTTGGAAAAAAATTCAGAAGCAACTGTCTCTGCTTTAATGTCCCGTAGAGGTATAACTTCAGGCCATCGGGAAAACCGATCCACACACGTTAAGCACTAAATATAATCTCGAGAAGGAGGGAGTGGTCCCACGAAATCAGTATGAATCACTCCCGAATCACCGCTCGAAGCTTCATCTAGATTTGAACTCTGGAATTATCCTGCGTTCATGAAATAAGACTCTAGTAAACATCTAAAGAAAGCATTTATCTAAGTTAAACAAAACATTCCACACGTCCAGCATGTTCTCGTTCAATACAGCTGGCCGTTGAAGAAGAATACACAGAAAAGCAATATTCAAATTCGTGTCGCAACATTTATACTCTGAAAATTGGCACCACTTCAGTTCGCTTCACAAATAATGATCGCTACAGCAGCGACGCTACAAAATGCATTACTAGTTTTGTTTCATTTATTTATTAATTTTTTCATGAAAATTTAACGAATTCTTTGAATAGAAATCTTAGTTCTTTAATAAATACGTAAGAATCTCAAAGGTTTTACAAGAAATTGTTAACTGTATATGACATAGCATCACTGTCGAGCAACAATAGTGACTGAAATTTAAGAACCAATAATTAATCATAATTTAAATTTATTTCGATAGAATCAACGAATTAGAATCAATGATTCGAACCCTGATTCTAATAAACTGGAGAGATTCTGATTCAAATTAGTTGCAAATCGGTGATTCGAATCTCCGAATCATTTCAGTGATTCGATTCATGTACCAAATCCGCATGTCCTTGAAATACTTCTTCGAGCAAATATATTTGAGCCTCCTTTAGGGTTGAAGGAGTCCGTTCAAAGCCTGTTTCAGAGGAACAAGATTCACCGCTTACACATGGCAACGTTTTTAGTTGAACAGCAATTGAGTTTGGAAAAATAACTTATTTTTAAATCATTGTATTAAATCATTTCACGATGTAAATAGATGGTTTTTAAATTTCTCTTTAAAGTGCATAATAAGATCAAAGTTATCGCATCACTGTCAAGACGAAAATTTTGGTAAATAAATCAAGCTTTCATCATTCTATAAAATTAAATTTCAGTAATGTGAATATAAAAAGAAAATAACTCAGTTTAAATAAATCTAAAAAAATGAAAAAAAATTATCTTATGGTTAAAGTAAACTGAATAGTTGCTAAAACAAACTCGTATTGTCAAAGCATATTATCATGCAATTAATTATTTATCCGAGGGGGAGTTAAAATGATATATGATACCAAGAGATTAGAATATGAGATAATTTCAAAAATTTTTATTATCATAATTACTTTGAGCCGTAGTTGATTGGCCAACTTATAATTGAGTCAGCGATCCATGTAGCGGGTCTATATATAGGAATAATTAGATTTGGAATAATTATGAAATAAATAATATGTGAATAATAAATAAATGAATAAATAAGTATAAGTGTCTATTAAATTATTAAATTCTTTAATTCTTTCTTTGTGAATGGTATGTCAAAAACTAAGCTTAACAAATGCTTACAGTTACTCATACTCAATTAAGTGAATCACTTTTACTTAACACTCTTATATTGAAATTGGAATAAGAGAGAATTTCAAATAAATCTGGTTTATCACAGTTACTTCAGGATGTTTAATCAGGTTATCCGATTTATTGGTTACCTTGTCATATTTGGGTATACGGTCCATGTAGCGGGCCTATGAGATGGAGTATTTCTTGCTTGTAAGAATTATAAAATTAAATAATAAATGAATAACAAATAATAAAAAAATAAAAGGGTCTATCAAATTAAATACATTAATTCTTTCCCTGTGCATGGTGTGTCAAAAACTAGGCTTATCAAATGCTTACGGTGGCTAATACTAAATTAAGTGTATCGTTTTTACTTAACACACACTTTTATTGAAGTCTGAGTGTGAGTTATGAAACATGAGTGGAATATGAGTTATGGAATTTCAAAAAATCACGTTTATCATAGCTATTCAGACCGTAGTTGATTGGTCAACTTCTCATATTCGGGTAAACAGTCCATACAGCTGGTCTTGAGTGATGGAATATTTTTTTGGAAGCATTATAAAACAAATAATAAATGAATAATAAATAATTAAATAATAAATAATTGAATAAATAAATTAGTCTATTAAATTACTAAAACTCTCATTAAATTTATTAATTCTTTCTCCACCCATGATATGTCAAAAACTAATCTTATCAAATGCTTACAGTCACTGATACTTAATTAAGTGTATCATTTTTATTTAACACTCTTTTATTGATAAATAACGTCATTAAAAATGCTACTAGTGACTGCTGGCTTAGCTTTTTTTTTTTAAATGTTTAGTTATTCTAAAATGGAATTAATGATGTTTTGAAAATCAATGATCCTATATTCCGGACAGCATTTTTTATTTGTTTGATTGAGATGAAAAAGATAATTAATATAAAGATCTGAATTAAAAACTAAATTTCTTGAATAAAAATAATTTTCACTTTATTAGCAAAAGACAATTCGCTTAGTAAGGCGATAATTTTAGTTTTTTTCTTAACGCAACGCAATTATGTGTGCATAGTTGAAGTGTTTTAATTTTTTTCATTGAAAAAGTTGAAAAATAAATGGTTCGAGAAAAGAAAAAGAAGAAGAAAGAGGTGACGAAGTTTGTTATGTTAATGCCATAACTAAAAGAAAAAATTAAGAACGAAAAAAGGGAAAAAAACGTGTAGCATTCATTAATCAAGGTATTTTAACACGTTCAAAAGCTGACGTCAAGCTCATTTCGCCTTTCCCAGTACCACCTTATTCCAGAAATGAAAATGGAAAATATATTTAATTTTTTTAAAGAGTTAAAAAAAGGCGCTGATAATCTAGAAAGTAATTTGAAACTGTACACTTGCCTTTTTTTTAAAAATAAAATTCTATTCTATAACTCCAATGAAATACCTTATATGACAGAAGCAATTAGTTTTAAGGGATTCTTTTTTGAATTAATTAAATATTTCTTAGATGAATGTAGATTTCATTGAAATTAAAGAAAGATAAATTGTAGCTAAACCGACCCAAGAGAATAAAGAGTTAAAATGAGTATCTAAAAGTAAATTAGGTTGCAATTACTCCTGGCTTAAAATAATATTTTGTTTCATAAGATTTAAATTTTTTTATTATTTTTAAAAAGGAAAAATAAACTGAATATATTAAAAGAAATTAATTTAAGTATAAAAAATAAAATTATTCAACTTATCAGGTTTTAAACCTTTTTGTTATTTAATACTATTCTATCATAAACTGTTAAATTCTTTATTTTTTTAAACACAGTCAGTTAAATACGATCGTTTTTTTTTGCAGTAAAAAATATGTTTTAGGTTGCATGTAAAGCTTACTTTTAATTCGTTTTTAATCAGTATTACAATTTCAAACCATTTCGTCTTTCATTAATATTATATTATTATATTATAAACTGTCTATTGGTTTATTTTACGAGTAAGATTGTTTAAAAGCTATAATTTTTTAAAAATTAAAAAAAATTCTTTTTATTTCACATGAAGTTTACTTTTACTGCGTTTTTATCCGCCAAGATTTGAAACTATCTTTTCACGGTGGAAAAAATGTGGTAATGTGGTTTACCAAAAATTCTGGTTTTTAAGATTGTTGTTCGTATTATCACACATTTAGTAAAGTGCACAAAAGTGAATAGCAAATTTAACCGAATAAACAGTTTTTTTGCGATTCTCTGAAGTATCATGATAAAATCACCAAATTTAACCACATTTATCAAATTTAATCACAGATTATAAAGCCATATTTTATTGTTAATTTTACCAAAGTTATTACTAAAGCGCTTCAGTAAAAATCACCGAGCACTTGTGCGTCCCCATAGAACCAGAAACACGTTGAATTTTATCATATTCTGGAAGTTTTGACCATACTTTTTTCTAAGTGTTCATTTATTACCATTCTATGATAATCTGTCTAAAAGTTTATTTTTCAAGCAAAGTTATTTAATATCATTATTTTTTTTGGAAATAAAAATGATTGCAATAAAAGCTTATCTATACCACGTGTAATTATTTTTCTTAATTTTTTCGAGTCGTGCTGCTGTGAGAGGCACTAGCGACACTTAGATCAAGCTACGGTATAAAGTACAATTGTTTTGTTCGCATTATCTGCAAAATCAATTTTACTCTAAAAACCATATTTACCTTTGAACATTATACTGTAATTTTGCAGTAATATTTATTTTATTAAAGTGATTCAGTGAATTTACTGTAATTGTTACTGCAAAAATTACAGTACATCAGATTTTTTATTCCATAACATGCTCCCCTCAGGAATTTGTTAAGGAACATCAGGAACATGTTACAGTTACGTAAGCAATCAAGAACAATCGGGACAATAAGGAACAATCAGGAAAATTCAAGAACATGTTACAGTAATTTCTACTTTAATTTGATTCGGAATATTTAATTGCGTAAATTTGAACAAAAATTTGTGTGACGATAAATTCCGTAATAAATTTGATTTGCAGCAGGCAAAACACAATTACATTGTTTTCAGACACAGAGACCCTGTGGAGATTTTAGAATAATAGTTAGTTGGAAAAGCGGTTAGGATGTTGAAGGACGACAAATTTCCTTTGACTATTCAACATTTTTGCCTACACCAATTCAATCAGTTTACTCATTTTGCTCTATCTTTTCCAGTTTTATCTTAAAATTCAAGATAAATAGCAGATAGATCATAATCAAAGTAATTAATCACGCTTAATTCTGTATTCTGTCATCACTAAATAGTGATGTAAATAAATGATCGATCTCAAATAAATAAACTCGACAATCATGACCTTAAGCAAAATTGCTTAAAATATTTTACTTCCTATCTTTAATATGCACATAGATATTAAGACGCTCTAATAATATTAGATTTTTATTAAAGAACAACTGAATTAGTTGACACTAATTGAAAGATTTCATACTTTTCATGGAAACAGCAAGTTTAAAAGTTGACTCACTTTTATGCATTTACACATTTCAGCATTTTTACCTCAGTTTTACTTATAAATATTTTGCAACAAATGAGAATTTCTTTTCTCTTACCAAAAGTAATATTTAAGAAATCTAATTATAAAATAACTTCTTAAAGAAAATTTAAACTGCAGCAAAAATATTATATTGTATTTAGACAGTAAAAATCCTTTTCAAATAAATATTTCAATTAACCAAGACTCCCATTATTAAGAGGAATTTTAATATAAAGCTCAAAAATCTTCTTATAACATATCTCTCTGCATATTTTTAATTGAAAATATTTAAATTATTTAACAATAATTTATGCAGATTCTTATAATCATAAACAGTTCGTAAAACCGAAGGATAGCTTTATTTAAATAATAATGGGAGAGCAGAAAAAAAAATTAAAATAAAGTATCGAAAGAAAAAAAGAAGAAAAAGAAACATCTTGTTCCTTTAAAATAATGAATCTTTTGATCGACTAAATTTTGTTAAGGAAGTAAGATAAGCTTTAAGCTCATTATAGAGCAGAATAAATCTTTGAAAAGCATATTAACCAAATAAGATCCACTTTCCGGAGAATATTCTTTAGGAATCGATAAACTTCAAATTCGGAATGCTTTTGATTTCGATTAATATTTTTCAGACACAAATCTTAAAACTTGTATTTTTTATGCTCAAATATTGGATGATTTTTATACATGTTTACTTTTAATAATGGCAATTTCAAATTAGATTTGAAACTGCGGAAATAAAAATGTAGAAATGGATGAATTTTCATAGGTTATACGGGTTTACGGAATATTTTCAATCCGACATTCATGCGTTTTAGAACGTAAAATAGATAAGAAAGCTAAATTATGTTGCTTTTTCACATTATAAAGTATTTTCAACCCAGTATTTTTATAAATCTTACTCTAGGCATCCAAGAAATTCCAGTTAAATGTAAAATAATTTTTGCCAGCATTCAACTCCTTAGCAAATACACTGTTTGAGAGAATGGAATGAAATTTTGCATAAAGATAGCATAAATTTAGTGTTTAAAACGACTATCTGGATTTGTCCTTAGAATAGTTAAGAGTTTAATTTGAATCTGTGAACCTAAAATCAGTAAAGTAGCAGGAAAAAAAATCAAGCTATGCAGTACACTGTAAAAAATTAAGGATCAATCAATGATGAAAAGAATTGGCTCCGTGGGTGCATTATTCATAAAATACATTTTTATGCAAAATTTCTTTCTATAGTAAAATTTTACAATGTAATTTTTTCAGTAATATTTGTTTAAATTCAGTGATTCAAAGATTTTATAGTAACTACTACCGTAAAGATTGCTGTTTATAAATTTTTTGTCCGTAAAAATTTACGGTAAAAAGTACCGGCATCCGAATCACGCGGATACTTTTTTACTGTAATTTAATCCGGAATTTTTGATGGTGTATTGTGACATTTCATGGAGAAAATTGCTAGATTTTGATAAAACATGTGTAGGTGACGCTTTCAATAGCATTATTTTTTTGTGCAGAATATACTAAATGTAGTTAATCTTTCTTTTGATAAGTTGAACTTTTAAAAATTTATTTTCTTAATCTAATGATGTAAAGTCACAGTGATTGTAAACGAATAATAGGAACATTGAAATCATATTTAATTTCTTAATTGTCTTGACATATGCTTTTAAATTGCGCGCATAGTTGCGCATTGTTAATTAATAGGAATTAATTTATTATTTACAATTATTTTTATCCTGTAAGAAGAACGTGTATTTAGAAAGTTATAAGAAAATAAACAGAGATATCTTAATGTTTAAGGAGAATACGCCAAAACGCGCAGCTTATTTTATCATAACTGTTTAAATAGAAAATTTAAACAGAAAAAAAGTTGCTTCTGAACGTGATAAATGTACGTGTAAAATGAATTCTAATAGAGAGATGAGAAAAACCTTTAAATCGATTATATAAAATATATTTTATGAATGTAGTTTATTACATCATAGCTGTTTAAATAAACTTTAAAAAAAAGGTGATTAAACTTACAAAAAAGATGCTTCTTAACTTGCTGAATGTGCTTAACATGTAAAATAAATTTTAAGAACACTTATAAGATAAGTCATTAAAACTATTAAAACAATATTTTTTTGACATATTGCAATATAGCTGTTTAAATAGACCTAAACGGAAAAAAAGTGCCCATACCTATACAAAAAGATGCTTCTTAACGTGCTAAATGTGCTTAACGTGTATAACGAATACTAATAGTACTTATAAGAAAAGTATTTAAATCTATCAAAAAATGTATATTTTTCGACGTAAATGTATTTATTACATCATAGCAGTTAAGATAAACCTAAACAGAAAAAAAGGTGAATAAACTAATAAAAAGATTCTTCTTAATGTGCTAAATGTGCTTAACATGCAAAATGAATTTTAACAGCACTTAAAGGCAAGAGCAATCAAAACCATAAAAAATTTCTTTTTAACGTGTAGCTTATTGCATTTCATCTATTTAAATGAACTATAAGAGCAAAAGAAGGTGTTTAAATTTGTTAAAAAGAGGTTTTTTTAAAATAGAAACACGAAAAAGCACCTATAGCACTTACAAAAAAAGGTGCATAAGTCTAATGGAGAAAGCTACCTTTTGAACCTTTGCTAGTTATGGTATTTTTTTTAAATAAAATTTAATCATATGCTTTTCAAATTCATCATAAGGAATGCTATCGAAGTTAAAATTCAACCAAAATCCTTAACATGACATGAAATTCACAAGATATAAAAATATAGTTGTTGAGAAGTAAGAGACATTAATCAGTGATGAAAGTTGCGTGTGAGAGCAGAGAGAGAGAGAATACTTAGAAGCCAAGAAAGAACCATTCATTACAAGATCCTCCGATGAATGATTTGGGTAAATATTAACCACGAAAGGATTAGATGAGGAAAAGAAGAAGAATACCAACTGTTGGCCAATATGAAAGACTGTTGCCTTCCACATAATAGAAGTACTGGTAAAGATAAGGAAATTGTATAGAGTTACGCTATTCATCCATTTTTGTCTCGAACTTGGATTCTCTTCGTGAAATTTTGACACTCTTGCTTGGTGGAAGTGTTTCATTTTAGAAAGAAGCAAAAGTTTTTAGAAACTGCAACATTTTTAAATTTTTATTTTTCCAATGGGGAAAGGTAATAGACGCAAAAACACTAAAACTTTAATGCATTTAAGAAAAAAATCACAACCAAACTTTCAAATGAAAGAGAAAAAGCTATTTCTTAAATATTTTTTAAATTTTCAAAATGAACCTATTTATCCTTAATGAAGAGATGTAAATGTTTCATATAATTTTCTGCTATGGGCCTATAATGTTTTGCTGTGGATGTTTTTTTCACGCTATAAAAAATTCCAGATCAAATTACGGTATGAAACACCGGTACATCCGTGAAATATATTTTTTCCTTTAAATAATGTACCGTATTGTTTATAATAATACTTATTTAATTAGAGTGTTTAAATGATTTTACTATAATAATTACTGTAAAGATTACGATATATAAATTTTTTCGTTCCGTAACTTGTTCCCTTTGAGTGCCGGTATCTTTTTTGCTTAAATTGATTCAGAATTCTTATTTTTTAAAATAAGTTTGCAGCACGTATTGCCATAATAAATTCGGTTTAAAACTTTCAATATTTCATTTTATAATTTTTTTAAAGTGCACAAAAAATAAAGGATTTGTTGAGATGAATTCGTATTATAAATGATAGAAAGTGGACATTTTATGAGGCTGTGCTTGATAGTTTTATAGTTTTCTTATTGTTTCATACTATTTCTCAAACTTGCAGTGTAAACTTTAGTTTGAAAAATTTTTGGATACGAGAACTTCGACCAGAAAGTAACAAATTGATGGAATGAAATATTTTAACTTGAAAGATATTTTCAAATTGAAGAAGTTAAAAATAACTGAAAAACATATAAAAATAAGAAATTTTATCAAAATTTTCGAAAATATTACTGTAATTTTTGTTAGAAACACTTTAATTTTGAAAGTACTTCATACTTAATATTTTTAGGCTTGAACTTACTTCATAGTTAACAGCATTTTTATTTTTTTTAAAGTGAAAATTAAAAATAGAGAAAATCTAAAATCGCTATTTCTAAAAAAAAAAAAAATCAATTTCTTTAGGTCAAACTTTTTTTTACGGTACTTTTGTCGAAAAAGCAGCCAAGTTTTAATTTCGATCACCACCTCTAAATATGAACATATTTTCTTTTTCATTAATTCAAACCTTTTTCTTTTTATAAAATGGCTAAAAGTTTTTAATCTTAATTCACCAATTGTAGAAGTAAACTAATTTTCTTTATCCTTAGCTCAAATTCCTTGTTCTTGAAATTAAAAGAAAAGTGTTAACCCTAAAGTCGCCACCTTAAAATAGGAACCAATTTTCTTCCTTTGTAGTTCAGATCTTTTGTTCTTACAAGTAGCAAAAAAAATTTAACGTTAAGTAGCCATATACATATATGTGAACTGAATTATTTTTCTTTGGGTCAAATAATTTGTTCTTGAGGAATAATTATATTCCATTAAGCAAACGGGATTTTTCGAATTCTTTACATTTTTAAATAATCTTGATAAACAACATTGTTACATAATGGAGCCTAATTCATTGTCATTCCTTTACGTCAAAAACATTTTTAGTCTATTTATACTATTCCATAATGTTAGTTATTGTGTAATTAAGTCCGCTTATTTTTATATTCAAAAAGTTAATCTTAAATCTTTAATCATTCGTTCATTTTGAAGTCGTCTGCAGCATAAAGTATAGTCATACTGTGATAAAGTGTTAGTATCGTTTACATTTAGCGCTCATATCGTTTTCTTAACTATTTAAAAATAAGGTTACTGAAAGACATTTATTAACAGAGTCACTACACATAACTACTTAAACAAAGCTCATGAGCTATAACATGATAGCAAGTATACATAAAATGATCAGTTAAATATCAAGATATTTATTCTACTAATGTAAATAACTGCATCTTAGAAAATAAATTTTTGTTACAATTTATTTAATTATAAAGACTATTAATTTTTTTTCATGTTTACATTAAACATAAATATCTTAGTAACTTCTAAAGTTATTCAAAAATAAACAAATTTAACTGGATTCTATTTTTGAAAGAACGTAAATTATATACATTATCTGGATGTAAGCGAGTTCATCAAATATTTAAATTATTCCTTTAAATACAGGAACAATCTTAAGACAGCAGCGGGAAAAAAGTATTTTTATATTTCAAATACTTTATTTTATATCCAAATAGCAGAACTGAGTTTTCTTTTCTCAAATTTCGAAGAACCTTCTTCTGTTGCATACTGGAAATATTCTTTTACTATATTTACCCACACAAACGCCCGAAGGAGATCAGAATCATTCAAAGGAATTTTATTTATCTTCTATATATCCCACAGCCATTCATTTCCACTATGGAAAGCTCTACATTTATTTCGATTTTTTCTCTCTTTTTTTTGATATATAGGTATATGTATATTTTTCATGGATGGCTCAAAGCATTTCAAGTTGAAGTTAAAGCGGCAGTAAAGCGTATTGGGAAGGGGGGAAGAGAGAGAGAAAGGTAAAAACTGAATAACGTTCGAAAAAAAAGAGATGTAATCTTCCTCATGGAAAAAACAGTTAGAAAAGTTTATTTTTTTCTTCGTTAATACGGCTTAAGTTCGCTCGAGTTGAAAATGAATTTCTTAAAATTGTATTTTGTGGGATTCGGGAAGTCAACGAATTATTTTGGGTTTCTGAATAGATTTTTTTTAGATAGTAACGCTCCAATATTTGTTCTGCCATATTAGTTGCAGATCAATCAAAATAGTCTTTTAAATTTCTTTTTGACTTATATTCATAATTGTATGCAAAAAGGAAGATAATTTCTTTATACTTTGAATGTAAATATTGGTTACTTTACGTTTAGAAATAAGCAATAATTGTAAAATATTTCACTGAGAAGAAATTTCTGGTAAAATTACTGTACTGTGTGGTAAGGACATTTCAGGTAAGAAAAACCACTTTAGTTAATAAACAAAAATACACGGTATTTAAACCATTCATTTGGTAGTTTTTATTATGATAAAATTACCAAATGTTCCCATATATACACGGTAAATTTTACCATATTCTGACAGTTTTTGATAGGAAAAAGGTAGTAAATATTACCTTTTCAAAGCGATGAGTACGATGATCGGCTGAAAATAAGTTTTTTGAAACTGATTAATTTGTGAATGAGTTAAACTAGCATCACTGAAGAAACCTCTTTTTAAACAACATAGAAATTCAATGATGCATTTTGATAAAACACTTTTACAAGAAGGATAAGACTTCTCACTCAGTTGAAGATACACAAAGAGAAAGTGAAATCTGAAAAACGAAGAGGAATAAAGCATAAAATTCAAAACTAATATTCAATTAATATTCAGACCTTGAAAAGATAGATGAGATGAGAGTCACATGACATAAGAGTTTCAGTTCAGAAAAACCACACTTCCTGGTTGTAAAATAAAGCTTCAGAGATCATTTTATCCCGCAGTTTTGACCGTACTTTTTTTCTCAGTATAGATATAAGAAACATAAGTATAATATTTTAATGATTAATTGTAAAACTTCTTTCTTTGTTTTTGTTTTATTTTCGAAAGTTAAGTATATTATATAGTGTTAAAGGCAAGTGGAATTATTCAGTTAACTCACAATGCCTATTTATGCATAAATGCATGTATACAATATATATATACAATACGCAGGATGCATATATACAATGAGAATTATTGGTATTTATAATGTAGGGCATTTCTCAAAATATGGTAAACATTACACGGTTTATTTCTGAAATACAATAAAATATTAAGATAGAAGCATAAATTAAAGTAATTTTTAGAATATTATAAAATATGCACAATAATTTCATACTTGCTAATAAATAACAGATCCGTTGTTCTCGGCACCATTCCGTCACCTGTTGAGAGAACTTGCAGCATTTTATAAGTTACTCTCTGCTCAAATAAATGGAATAATTTTATGTAAACAAAATAGTAGGCATTTTTTAATTTAAGAATAATCATTTTACACTTCATAACAATGTTCGATAAATGCAGGCCTGCCAACTACTAGGCACACCGTGTACATTTTCGTTACGTTCAGGTGGCGATAGCGGACAAATTTTTAATTTGTTATACTATTAAATAATCCTATGACAAGCAGTGTCTGTTAATTATCTCCTATATCATTAACCAGAACATTTTGCCATAAAAGTTTTTCAAGAAAGTAGAGTTTATTTTCTAAGGTATTTGAAATGCATTGATTGCAAATTATTAAAAAAATCCAGTTACTGTTGTGAATTTAAATAATTTAGTAACTTGATTGCAAATGTTTTTTTTTAAAGTAAGAGTTACACCGTTAGAAATTTCTCGGAAAAAAGGTTAACAATTTATTTAAGATTCTTTTTTTTGTTGCCATATTTAAACAAAACAGTAAAATTTAAATGAGATGATATTAAAACTATTAACAGTGAAAAAAATCGTTTATTAACTGCTTTCTTCTAATACGGTTAAATAACCTGAATTTTATCTCATCAACTAAGCCCACCTAATGAAATCACTTAGTTCCTTACAGCTGGGTGGGTGCATATTATTGGCGAGAGGGCCAATCTGTCAATCTAATGACCAACCAACAGAACTGGAGTTTGAGTCTCAGCGTTGATACCTTCAGTATTTTTGACATTTTCTTCAGCACAGGAAGAGTTTCCAGTGTCTTGTACTTCTCAATTTTTGATCCTGGACTATTAGAATATGATACTATTATTCACACATTGATGAAAGAACCAAAAAGCTGCTTAATACAAAAAGTCTAGTCTTTCCCATCTGTAGTGTTTCCATTATTTTCAAATTATGCTAGGTGTAAATGGTAAAAAAAAAACCTGCATGATTATAGTTTTTGTATTTATGGTTTTTGAACGATAGTAGTTGTAAACATTTTTAAAACAGTAAAGGCAAGAAATGTCATTACTATAAGCTTTAGGGTTAATTGGATGCACAGACTGCTGCCAGTCATTTTACCAAAATTTTAGAATTAAAATTTTAACAATGTATAAAAAAAGTGCATCAAAATAATGTGCAGAACTACAAAATAACTACAAAACTACAAAATAAAGTGCAGCTATTTTGAAAAGCAGATAATATTTTAACTCTTGTAAACAACAGGGACAGACAAAAAGTGAAGCAAAAATTCCAACTTTCACCATTAATTCTTTTTAGTTTAATATTTTGAAAAAAGTATCTACTTTTGTTTTGTTAATCTGTTTTATGTCAAAAAAGTAACGATGTTATAAAAACAAGATTTCATAGGAACCATGTTTCCATTTCGGTCCAAAGAATTAGTTTTATTCCAAAAATTTAATATTTTTTAAAATTGTATTCTAATTTTTGAAATTTTCCATTTGCTCATCAAATTAGTTATGACAGTCGTCTATGACAAACAAACGCCTCATTTCACAGGTTGACTTAGGAAATAATTTAAATACACGTAATACTATAATTTTAACGTTTATAGAAGAATTATAATCTAACATTAAAATACAGATAAAAAACCATCTTTTTCTATTGTTCTCTATCGTATTGCGAAGCGATAAACGTGTGACAAAAGTTTCTACTATGGCCCGTAACTCACTGGATTTTTGGGTATACCACAGTCTTATAAAATTTAGCAAAAAATCTTTGTTTCCAAGAATGGATTAAATGGAGATTTAAAGTCGTGTAAAAGAAATGGTGGTTCTTGTGCAGTAAGAAAGCTAGAAAAATGTGCCTCATGCCAAACTTAGATGAGCTGTAGCTAAATTCTGAAGAAAAGTTTTTTTTTTTTGCTTCAGAAATAAAATTTAAGAGAAAGGAAGCATTGCATCTCCCTAAATAAGTTTATGATATGTTGCTAACAAGTTATTTTGTTTCCAATTTCAAAGAAGTTATAGCTTATCACCCAAAATCGAAATATAATTTATCAAGAATCAGATTAGATTGGCTGTACTGTATTTTGTTGCTTACAAAATAGGGCATTATTTTAAAGAAATCAAAAATTTTTAAAAATAATATTAGTAACCATACTACAAAATAATTCCAACAAATCAATAAGCATATTAATAAGTAATTGCTTAATTAACTGTGTCAGTCTTGCAATATAATTGTTTTCCACCTATACAGTATCCACTATAACAGGTTAAAATAATAATCTGAACATGAATTAGCATTTCTCGTTAATGAATGATATTAGATAAATAAAAATACACAGGCAAACTGCAGACTTGTTTGTTTTTGCATTTAATAATTTCTTTTGATCCGCAATATATTTGCTTTCATTTCTTTGAAATCTAAATCGAAGCACTCAAAACTTTTGCTTCTCGGACACTTTGATTTATACCGAGCAACTTTCTCTATATCATTGTCAAAATGTTATCACCCTTTTCACCTTTTGACGGAAAGAAATGCTCTTTTATGTGAATTACAGAGTTTTGAAAGGAAGATCCACGTGTTCCTGTCTTCTATTCAACCTCAGAAGAAATTGATTGTTGGATCTGGGGTTGGGAGCGGAGTCATCCGCCCGAAAAATGTCTTAACTTTGGCATTTATTTGTGACCTCATTGTACCCGAATGATAAATAAATGGAGTTTTGGAGGCGCTTTATTTTTAAGATCTAAAAGAGGTTCGAAAGTTGTTTTAGGTAAGCTGGTTTTTTTGTTGATGGTAAAAGTCGTAAACTGGAGAAACTGTTTATATATACGGTACCCTGATAAAATGCATTTTAAAATAATTTGATGTAATATTCAATAAATTTGTTGCGTTTTACATAATAACTGCGAAATTTTTTTTTTAATTTCTGTAAGCAATCAATTAGCAATTCTTTTCGCTTAATGATCTAGATTCATGGGAATCATTTTATATTAACCTTTCGCTTATGACACTTAGCATGATGAAGTCATTCTGGTCCACTTATTGCACCAGCCGTAAGCAAAGGTTTAAGAATGCTTTAAAAACTACTTATGAGCTTTCTACCATACCTTATTTATTAAAATTTTTTTTAAATTTTTGCTCCCTTTTTTTAATTTTCAGTTTGTTATTATTTTTTTTCTTACCTTTTCCTTAGGACCAATTTATTTGTTTTATTACCTATGGAAAGATCATGAAATTTTTAAAATTATTTCCTATTAGAGGGGTTTGAAGAGTTTTTACTTATTACTTACAGGAGGGGCATGAAGAGTCTCTTGTACGGAGAGTCAAAACTCGTTGACGGAGGGAAATCATCGTATAGCAGATAGATTTTCCTACGATTTATTTTTAAGAAATTTCGCTATTTTCTGCGAAATATTCTGTTATTTTCCCCTACTGGAGAAAATTAAATATTGGACTGGAGCCTCTGTTTGACCAAACTGGTGCCACCCTATAACACTTCTCTTGTTTGATTTGGTTTTGTCTAATTTATTTGATGTTAACTCAGTTATTTGTAATTCTTCTTTACTTCATTTCATACTTGCTTATAGCATCAAGGCAGTTGAATGTCTCGAACTTCAAACATGCAATAAAAAAAGTTGAATGATTCTACAGTCAGATTTCTATAGCTATGACGTTTTTATTATGGAAATTTCTCCTTTTTGAAAAGTATCGTCTACATACGAGAATTTTGAGATAAGCGAATGGATGAATATCGATTCAAAAATGAATTTTAAACCAGTATTTCTTGTCAATTCCTCCAGAATCGCAACAGCCAATTCTCATACTTTAAAACTTTTGTTGTCTAATACTTTAATTTTTAGGCATCATCTGTGTGTCGTTGCCAGAGCATTATTACCATATACACCTACAACGTATGACGCGTTATTTTATCTGAGCCAAGAAATTTTTGAAAGCAGTCTCCACGTGTTTCTGTCTTCTATTCATATCCTGGCAAAATTGATTGTTGGCCCTGTTTATGGTGAGCGGAGTTTCTCGAGCGAAAAATGGCATTTATTGTGTCTTCATTGTACCCAATGATAAATAAATGGGGTTTTCGAGGCGATTTATTTCTAGAGTCTGAGAGAGATATAGAGTTTTGGGACAACTTTATGCGTCTCGAATATTGAAAGTTGAACTATAAGAAAAGGGAAATATGACGCTTAACAGTTTCGGATTTCTTTACAAAAACATTTTTTTTATGTATGAAATATATATATAGTATAGATTTAGAGATTTAAGCAACTTTATGCATTTTTATTTTTTGTATTAGCATTATAGTTTCTGTATCAAGAAAGCAACTAAGTAAACATTTAAATAAATACTTAAACATTTGATTATATCCCGATAGCATGCAAATAATAATTAATGAAAGTTATATAAAATTGTCCTTTTGAAGATGAACTGAAAAAGAGCGGGTAAATTGAAAATCACATGAAAAGCAGGCTAAGTGTAAGGTATTTTATGAAAGAAGCATTTTAAGTTAAATTTAAGTTCATTCCAGTTAGCAGAGCAATTAAAGTCTTTGTAGTGCTTTTTAATTAAAAAAGGATCAATTTTTGATTTCAGAATTATTTAATGTAAGTAAATAAATACTGTTTCTTCACCTGAATAAAATGTCTCATAATATACATTTAATTATGTAAAGTGGTAAAAAAAATGTGTGTTTAAAGTGAAAAAATTGAGAGAAATCGACACAAGTTTCAGCATTACGCTAAAAACAACTTCAGAAAATACTCTACTTACTCTACTACACTAAAAGATGCAGTTAATTATTCAATGAATTATATTTGATAATACAAAAATTTCAATTGGTGCAAAAACTTATGAAGGTGGTGAAAGTTTGTATTTTTCTAGCACTCAAAAATTGGTGAGATTCCTCTCACCAATTCTCACCAACAGAAGTAATTTGAAACAGAAAACGTAAAATTGTTAAAAAATGAAAAAATAACCAAAGGGGAAAACTAATACTAGGAAAGCCCCGAGGTTTGGAAGTGATACAGAAAACTTAAAGAAGCCAACGAAAAATAAAGCTTTAAAAATCTATAAACACCGCATTAGTCGAGAGAGGCAAGTCAAGACAGATTGCCTTTCCAAAGAAAAGATGATGAGAAATTCAGAGAAAGAAAAGTAGTGAGAAATTCATGTCTTAAATGAGATTCCGGGGCATCAGGTTGAAATGATGCGACATGATTGGAAAAATAATTTTAGTATTATCGATAACAAATTTATACCCACGATTCCAATAACGTGCAGCAATAGATGATTTAACGTATTTTTGATAAAGGAAATACCTAACGTATTCCTTTATTCTAAAAATATGATAAAACATGTTTTGAGTGTTTTGTATTACGAAGTATATCTTTTTGCTTCCATTTCTTGTGACTATTTATTGAATATTAACCTGCAATGGCTTAAAAACGCAATTCCTTGACTCAATAAATTATTGCAAAATTACCAGTTGTGCTTTTGATGTTTTTCGAAGCGATGACAATTAGTTTTTAAGAAAAATATTTACTTGCAGAGGATGTACGCTAAATAGACTAACGAATTCTAAACTCAAATAATAAAAACACCGTTTGAGAAAAAGTGCGTCGATTGTTGCATTGTTTTTTAAAAAGCAATACATTTTCTAAAAGAAAAAGAAATCATCGCATTCCAATAGTTTAAAATTTTTGTGAGCTTTTGTGTTCTCTGCCTCTCTAGACCCATTAAATATTCACTGAAAATTTATCCTGGTTTGGACAACGCAGAGCTATTTATTCAGGCCATGAAATTCTAACACTGGAAATATTTATTGTATAGTTTATCTATAAAAATAGTTTAATCTCGTAATCATAGCCATCGCCACTGCTTCTGACAAACGGTGAGGGAGTTCTTTCCATAGAGAAACTATATTTAAGAAGGCTACTTATAATAGACGGATCATACCACAATCTATAGCACAGTCACACAGTAAACAGAAGTTGCACAACAGTTGCACAGAATTACTTAATTGCTTTTCATAAAAAAATACAGCAAACGTCACATTTAAAAAAAATCTTGTTTGCGTTCGTGGTATTTGCATGGGAATATGGGTCAGTCATTTAGTAGACATCATGCATAATGTTTCACAACAAGTCATTTGTGTAGGACAGTAGTTTTAACTCTTGTCACCCACATAGTTTATTTATCAATGTAGAAGAGAAAATGCCAAAACAGTTAAAAATAAATATCAGTTATTTTTGTGACAATTAGTCTATGTTTTTTTTTTCATTGCTTAGTCTATCAAACCATTCACTAATTTTAAGTATTGTGCTACTTTATATCACTAAGCGGATATCAAACTTAATTCTAAAGAAGATCTAAACGAGAAAAAATCTATAACAAAATGTTAAGCTAACTATAATTGATATCAGTAGAAACTGGTTTGATATTCCTTAACTATCATAATTCCTTTAGAAACTAATTTAATGCATCCTATTGTTTGTATCATTAATGAGAAACAGTATCCAGTGATTGTTAAATCAATTAAGATTTTATGTACTACTTAAATCTTTAATTGAAAAATTTTGCAATTGAAATTTCTAAGCCTTTCCTATCCAAATGAAAGTATTAAACAAAAACAAACTTCTATTTGAATAAAGATAAATTATTATGAAGATAAATTAGAATAAAGATTTAATAGAAAAAGTTTTTATAATATGCAAATATTGTGCAAATTTATCAAAAAAGAAAATTGAGAATATTAAATAAATAAAATTTAATTTTGAAACCTAAATAAAATAAGAAGGAAAATTTATATTTCAAATATATTGTAGTATAACGAAAACGGTTAATAAAAGCTTATATAGATAAAAAAATTAATAGATTGGAAATGCGAGAATGCTAATTAGTTTTTTTTCATGAAACTCGCTTAAGCAATTAACAAGTAATCAACTTTTACATTACATTATAATTACATTTTGCATTAGCTTTTAATTATCTTTTACATTACATTTTAATTAATTTTAACAGTGATTTAAATTTATCTTATACAAAGACTAGTTTACTTATTATTGTATGTAAAAATTGAATTTTTACTAGCAAAGATTTTTCATATTTTCAATTTCAAAATTCTTTAGTAGTATGCTCTTTTGAAAGAAATAACACGGAAATATATTGTGCACAAATATGTATTCTTAAGGATTTCTCTTTATTATATTTGGGTATAAATGCATTCTTTTTATTATTCCATTCTCTTTCTTAAGGCTTCACCGAGTCAAAGAAAAGATGCATGGATTAAAGGAATTCGATTGAAATAAGAGTAAAATGAGAAATGAGTTTTAAGGAATTTCATAAAATATTTCGTATTTCGATTATTTGCTTGAGCTTCTTTTTTAATAAAGGAAAAGGCCGGAATAAATTAATTATAGAATTAAAATACCATTAAAAGAAAAACAATCATCGAAACTTAACGAAAATTGGAATGCGTGTTGTAGTGTTTAATGGTGCAATTACTGGTTTTTAACGAATTTTAAATAGACATTTATTATATTACGCTTACATAAAGGCTCAATAAATCTCCGAAATTCTTACGTGCTCTGTTGGGCTTGGTTGTTTACAAAAAGCTTGGCCAAATTAAACTTTTATATGTCTAAACATCGTTTCACATCTATCCAAAATTTTTTTTCCCAATGCTCATTCGGGAGCCGTGATAGCTCAGGGGATAGAGAGCTCGCCTTCCCCGTAGGTGAACCGGGTTCAAATCCCAGTTATGGCTTGTTGATACGAATCCGCATCCGGTTTGTACCAACCACAGTGCTGACGTGAAATATCCTCAGTGGTAGACGGATCATGAGTTAGAATCCCCTTGCAGTCAAGCTAACCGTGGGTGGTTCGCGCGGTCTTCCTCTCCATGTAACGCAAATGCGAGTTAATTCCATCAAAAAGTCCTCCCCGAAGGCAAATTTCTCTCAATACTTGATCCAGGAGTTCCCTTGTCTTCTTCCTTGTCAAAATTACAAGGCTACGAAGTTAAACATTAGTAGTCGTAAACCCATAACATTGGGTTCAACGACGGTTATAAAATTTAAAAAATTATAAAATACTCATCCGGAAAATGACTTTCGTCATTTTGGTATCAGAAGGCGACTCTTTCGGGGACATCATACTAAGTGCGTCAACTTTTCTCTCACAGTAAGTAACAGAGAAGACAAGAAAATAACATCCAGGCCTTATCCGGAATTCGAACCCTGGGCCTTTTCTACTTGAGATCTGTTCCCTGACCACCATACAGCCCGGTCGGGCTCTATCAAAACATATGAATGCGCCTTTTTACTGTGTCGGAAGAATGACAGCAACAACATTATGTTTGCAATACATCAACATTTTTATTTTAGAAATGGATCAGAAGTATTAAGTATTATTAACCAAAAAATATGATAGTGTTGACTTGCGTTACAGATTTCTTGCGTTGCATGAATAAGCATTGATTCAATAAATACAGAGCGATATTAGTAACATAGAAGTATTAAATAAAGTCCATAAACCGTTTAACATACCTACGTTCTTTTGTGCAAAACAAACTCCATTCAAATGTGGTTGTTCTATCAAAATGTAAAGGATACATGATTTAAGGCAAATAGTGTAAATAAACGTAACAATATTTTGTGAATAAATAAATAATTTAACTTTGTTCCCTTAACTATTATTTATGAGATTAAATTTAGCAACATTTAAATTTTATTGAATAAAAATGATATCCATTTTTTTCTCCTTCTTTAGAATTCGTAAATTAAACAAAATATAAGTAGAAAAAAAGTAAATTTGTGATGCAAATAATTATTAAATTTAATTTGAGTGACCCAAATACTGGTTGGGCGCAAACTTTAGTTCACGCCTCTGTTTGGATCTAAAGGTTGTGAGTTCAATTAAAAAAACAAACAAATGGTTTTTCTAAGCATCAAAGTGCTTCCTAAATCAGACGGTCATTCAGTTGAATGGTGGGTAGAGTCTTTATTTACCATGACTTGAGCTGAGAATCTTTTTCACAATGCACACTGTAATGAATTCCGGATCAATTTATGGTATGAAGTACCCTAACTTTGGGTGCATCATCCATAAAATTCATTTTACTGTAAAATCCATTTTCACCATGATATTTTCACCGTAATTTTCACAGTAGTATTTTTTTAATTACAGTGATTTAGGGATTTTATAGTAAATATTACTATAAAAAAATTCCGGTACATCAAACTCATTGTTTCGTAAAACTTTTTTTAAAAATTTGATTCATTATTTTTTACAGTAGCAGGTAACCTGGTGGGATTTCAATTCCTCAGATCGTTTCTGAGTAGTTTAGAATACACTGTCATGAAATGTCTTTGATGGTTTAAAAGTCGTTTAAGTTCATGCATGTTTGGATGGTAGGTGGAGCGTGGTACGGAGACCAGGTGATTACTATTGTCATTTTCTTTCTAAGATTTTAATTGTGTTCAGTTCTATGTAAGTTTAATGTAGTTCAGTTCTATGCAATATTTGAATCACTATACTCGCATTATTTAGAAAACTGCACAAGTGTTACAGGAAATGTGGAAAACAAATGTCTTTACCTGCATAAAGGTAGAGGCAAATACAAATTAAAATTAATTACTGCACAGCATTTGATTCTCGATTGAAAGTCGGTATGGAATTTTGAGATATAAATGATTTGTCTCAATTCTAAGAATCCAGATTAACAATTCTCAAAATCGGAAGAGAGACTTAGTTTTTTAAGCAATTTACTAGGAATGTCAAATTAGTACATTCTGGTACATTTTAAATAGTTATTTGCTTTTTATGCGCCCACTTATAATTGTGTAGTTCGATCTAAGAAAGCTGCAAAAAAACATTTGTAATTCTTGAAGTGAATTTCGGGATTAGAGAATCATTAAAAGGTTTAATTGAAGAAACATTTAAAAATGTTTTATTCGAAATATACTAAATATAGTTTGTGAAAAGTAAAAGTATTTAACAACTAAATAAAATAATGAGTTTTAAAGACCTGTTTTTATTTAGTTACCTTCATCTTGAAATATTTATATAGTAATAACCGGCATTTGAAAACTAAAAAAAGGAATGAAGTTTTTTCATGACTTAATTAAAAATGAAGAATTTTCAAAGGATATATATATATATATATATGTAATACAAAAATTAAATACTTTTATATTAATAAAAGCATTAAAACATCATTCCTTTTCATAAAATATCTTTAGTAAAGGATAAGGGTAGAAGTTCTATTTTGGGACTTCAAGGCTAAAAGCATGCCAATGAATAATAATTAGACTTATACTTCAAAAGAGAAGTTATTTTAAGATCTTTCACTTCCATATAAGGAAAGATTAAACGATTTGCTATGAGTAATAAATAATTTGATGAGGCGTAAGAATACACAAGGAAGGCAATATGACTAACCTCTTTACACAGTTTAATTATCGTATAAAATAGAGGAGCAATGTTTTAGCGTGACTTTTTGATGTATAATGTTTACCAACTAAACTTCGTCAGATCTGACTGTAACTCTGTCTCTCCCTCTCCGTCTGGAGAGGGGTGAAACTGCTATTTCACCATCGTTTAGCTAAATAAAAGATTATGCCGAAACTGGACTCGTTAATCATGCTGCACTCACTACTAATTTACTAAAAAATAACGGTGTGGTTACACCGATATTATAAGCCGCCAAGGATGTGGCTTCGCGGTGGAAGCTAGGCCTTAAGTGACTGCTACTTCGTCGCCTTGGAACTCCCTTTTTCACCCCCTTGGTTTGAAGAGAAAAAACTTCATTGGACTCCTGAGATTAAAAAGTTTTCGATTGTGGGGAAAAAATGAAAAGACTTCCCATCCTAGACACCCGGAAGAAATCGCCTAACGCCGTTCTGAAGGATTCCTCATCCCTTCATCAAAATTCTGTTCCTTATCGCTACTGGAATGCTTCGCTCCTGGAGACAGACCGTTCGCTTTTGCCTGAGTGTTGAAAGAAAGTGTGACTGTTTTAAGTGCCCAAGAAACACAATTGAAGTGTGCGTTTTATGCGGGTTTGTGCTTTATTTAAAAGTCCTAATCCAGAAAATGATGTTGTGAAGAAAAAAAAAGTTTAGTGAGTCGGCACCGAGTGATAAAGAAAGTGTTGTGAAATCAAAACATAGAAGAAGAAAACCAATTATGTGCGCGTTTTTTATTCGAAAAATTAGAGGAGCTTTTGCTCCTTTAAAGAAAATTCCTTCATAGGAAAAAGATTTATTTTCTTCTTCGAAGTGTGACAAAAATGAATCCCGTGAACATCTGCATATTTTTTTTTCTTTCTCCTCCATAATGAATAATTTTTATTGCATTTTTTTTTAATAATCTAAAATTTATTATTACGTATCTTTGAATGAATCATAGTAGAATATGAAGTGCATTCTTGTTTTTATATTGTTTTTTTTTATGATATAGTGCATTTATACTGCTTCTAAAATGTTTTTAAAAGAAATAGATGTGGTTCAAACGTCAATTAAATTAGTAATGGCAAACAAAATTAAGTTATTTTTTTAAACTTTGTTTCCTAATGATTTATCACGATTAAATCGAGAAAAAAAAAACTTTAAAGAAATTTGTAAAAATTTTGCTTTTTCGGACTTGGTCAAAATTAAATATTCCTATGAAAACTTAAAATGTTACCCAAACAAAAGGACAGTTAACACTTAACAAAATTTGTGAGTTTCCCTTATTACGATAGGCGAAAATTTTTAACTCAGTTAAGTTTTGTACTTGATACTGATTTACCATATGCTTTAGTAGGGTTGTAGACTTGCAAAGATTTTTGTTTGTTTATTGATTGTGTCGGGCCAGTTGTTACTTAATTTGGTAAGAGATTGATCACCTCTGCTAATTCAAACAATGACAACTCAACTTTGCACATTAGACAGCAAACTTCTAAAAATGTTAAGGTTAAAGATTGTGGAAAAAAAAAAGGTTTGATGTTTCAGTAAAAGTAAACATCGAAAAAATAAAAGGTTTGATGTTTCGATAAAAGTAACATCGAAAAAATGAAAGTTGAAGATGTTTCAGTAAAAGTAAGCATCGAAAAAATAAAAGTTGAAGATGTTTCAATAAAAGTAAACATCGGAAAAAAAAGGTGAAGGGTAACAAAAAAGAAAAGGAAAAATAGGAAAAAGAAAGAATGACCAAGATTACAAAAAATAAATAAAATGAAAATGTAAGAAAACGAAATTTTGAAATAGTACAGGTATCAAAACTTAGGAAATATCACAACCCACAAATGTTAAAATTAAATCATGAATAATGTCCAAAATAAATGTTTTTACTTTCTTCAAAGGAAGAAGTAATCCTTATATTTTTGAGAGATCCGAATCACGTGTGGAGATGTTTGGCGAGGAAACTTGAATTTTTTTTTTCTCAACACAGTGAAAAAAAAAAAAAATTATGAACTAATTTTGTTTTATCCAGTCTGGATCTCTCAATTTCACAGTGCGTCATGAAATTCTGTTTTCCTCCATTTTAACGGGGAATACAGAATTTCATCTAGTAAATAACCCCATTAACCATACAGAATCTTAAATTCTGATTAAATGACACTTGTTGTCCAGTTCGTTTTGCATAAAAATTTTGTATATTTTTGTGTGGAAAATTTTTTGAAAAGTTTAATAGAAAAGTTATAAATTTATGTTTCATTTTTCTTTCTGTTTAGTTCACTGAACAGATAAATTTTATTATTATGTTTTTATTGTTGTTACTGTAAAATAATTTTTTCCACATGTTGAAAAAAGGTTATTTGTAAGAAAGAGGACAGTCATACCATAATAAAGTTTATATATTCATAGTATTTTAAAATTTTTATTTTGGCTTACCAAAATTTTTTTTGGGGGGGATGTAATACAAAAATTAAATACTTTTGTATTAATAAAAGAATTAAAACTTCATTCCTTTTCATAAAATATCTTTAGTAAAGGATAAGGGTAGAAGTTCTATTTTGGGACTTCAAGGCTAAAAGCATGCCAATGAATAATAATTAGACTTATACTTCAAAAGAGAAGTTATTTTAAGATCTTTCACTTCCATATAAGGAAAGATTAAACGATTTGCTATGAGTAATAAATAATTTGATGAGGCGTAAGAATACACAAGGAAGGCAATATGACTAACCTCTTTACACAGTTTAATTATCGTATAAAATAGAGGAGCAATGTTTTAGCGTGACTTTTTGATGTATAATGTTTACCAACTAAACTTCGTCAGATCTGATTGTAACTCTGTCTCTCCCTCTCCGTCTGGAGAGGGGTGAAACTGCTATTTCACCATCGTTTAGCTAAATAAAAGATTATGCCGAAACTGGACTCGTTAATCATGCTGCACTCACTACTAATTTACAAAAAAATAACGGTGTGGTTACACCGATATTATAATATATATATATATATATATATATATATATATAACAAAATAAATAAATACAAAAACGCACGAAGAAAATTAAAAAAAACAATAAGTTTCATTTATTGCGCATAAGCTGAACTCATTAGATAAGTTCAAAATGAAGGATAAAACAAAGGAAAATTACAGGCATATGAAAAAAAAGGGGGGGGAAGAAAAATAATAATAATAATAATAAAAAACAACTATTGAAAAAAAAAGGACGAAATTTTTTTTTAAAAATCCGGAAAATATAGTGGTAGAACTATATTTAATTATAATGATATAAGCAAAAATTTAGGGAGTATTAATACATCAGATTATGAATGTCACTGTGAGGAAGGGAAATGTTTTGATTTTGTTGATAAACATCATAAGCATATTATTACTGGTAATTTAAATATTATAGAAACTTAGAACTTAGGAATTTGATGATAAAAGGTTCAAAATTTAGACTCATTTACCATATCAATAAAATTCTAAAATACTTTCTTAATGATCTCAATAGCTTTTGCTTAAAGATATCGAAAAGATTTTCTTTACCTTTAGGTATGCTAACAGAGTGGAAATGGGGTGTTTATTATTACTTTAAAACTTTGTTTTCAATAATAAGGATAATTTAAATAAGAGTAACAATCCAACAAATTTTTTTAATATTGTTCAGTCAATTAAGCAACTTCAAAAAAAATTTGTAATTACTCCCCTAAACAAAGCTAACAATAATTATGCAATCTTCTGTAAAAAATTCTATGCTGAACTTTTAAATACGGAAATAAAAATTAGTAAAGATTTTAAACTTAGTAATTTTAATAATAATATTGTCATTAAAATTTTTTAGCTTTATATAAGATATAAAAAATTAAAATTATCAATATAAAATTTCCTTACTTAATTATCAGTCCTAAATTTCATAAAATTCCTGTAAAATTTTGAACTATCACACGCGGATCTAATACTTATCTAACCAAACCTGGTACCATTTTCTCTAACTACTTAAATAAAATTATTAACAATGTTTCTAAAGAAGGTTTCTCTTGGATTCTCACTAATAATCAACCGATTTTAAAATTCATTAAACATAATAAAATTAATTCTATTGCGACTTTTGATTTCCTGGATCTTTTCAATAGCATTCCCCTTTCTAAACAAAAAGATGTCCTTTTGAATTATTTCTATGATTTTAAGAATTTCCTTTGTTGCGATTTTGATTATTGGGAAATTCTGATTAATTTTTGTCTTTTTAATAATTTTCTTTACAATGGAAAGGATATTTTTCTTCAATTTGATGGAACACCACAAGGATCTAATTATTCATCTCACTTAGCTAACTTATTTTTACACTATTATGAAAAAAAAATATACTCTTGGTATTAAATTTGTTTTTAGATATATTGATGACTTAGTTATCTTTAATTTTCAAGATTATACTATTTTATTAAATGATATTTACCCTGAGGAATTAATCTTGTTTCGTAATCATGATGATAATATTAATTTCAATTTTTTGGATTTGGATATTATAAAAGATAAAAATATCTGCTTTGTTGATTTATACGATAAAAGAAATGATTTTAATTTTAATATAAATAAACTAATTACTTGGAATTCGAATGTTTCTAGGAGCAACTATTTAAATACCACTTTTAATGAAATGAATAGAATTAAAAGAATATGTAGTAATATTCATTTATCCAAAAAACAAATCGATAAACTCTTTCAAAATTTGATAAAAAACAATGGATACCCAATTAAAGTAATAAAATACTATATAAAATCATTGAATTAATAGTATATTTTTGTGGATATATTTACTAAGAATTTTCTCTGTTAATTTATATAATTTTCCCATGAGCAAATCCTTTTCGGGTAAATCCGTTGCCAAAATTATTTACTAAATAATTTCTTTGTTAATTTGCATAATTTTTCCATGTGCAAATTCAATTCGCGCAAATCCGTGGTCAAAATTTACTAAAAAATTCCTTTACAAAAAAAATTCCTTTGTTAATTTATATAATTTTTCCATGTGCAAATCCATTTCGGGCCAATCCGTGGCAAAAATTATTTACTAAAAATTTCTTTATTAATTTATACAATTTTTCCATGTGCAAATCATCCATTTAGGGCAAATCCGTGGTTAAAATTATCCACTAAAATTTTTTTTCATTGTTAATTTATATAAATTTTCCATGTGCACGTCCATTTCGGGCAAATGCGTGGGTAAAATTATTTACTAAAAATTTATTTATTAATTTATACAATTTTTCTATGTGCAAATCCATTTCGGGCAAATCCGTGGCTAAAATTATCTACTAAAAAATTTCTTTGTTAGTTTATATAATTTTTCCATGTACAAATCCATTTCGGGCAAATCCGCGGCTAAAATAATGTGCAAAACAGGCAATTCATGTTTCTCTTTTCTATTTTATATTTTTTCTTAAATAAATATTTATTTTCTAAGATTATTTATGGTCAACTTTTTTAAATTATCCAGTATAATATTACCTTGCGCACATCCATTTCAGGCCCGTGCTTGGTAACTAACAAGTCAAACGCACTTCAGCAATGCAGTAAGAACGGCACTTTAAAACAAAACTCCTCTAGTTACGCTCAATTTGCGCTTTTGTTTTCATATTTTGCAATCTGGCAATCTTGTTACGAAAATATTTTTTAAATCATTCTTGAAAAATTTCCCGTTCATGTAAGTACATTTGAATTCGCTACTCGCTTTATAGATTTTGTGTTATTCTGTTTTTTCTTTTTATTTTATTTTATTTTCTGTTTTTACGTGTTATTTTTACTTATTGTGTTCTATTTTATTTGTTGTAATTTTTGTAGAAAAATGTTTTGAGTGCTCCTCACACTATTGTATTAATATATTTTGCTTTGGCTATATTGATACAATATCAGATAGCACTCTTTTTTGCGGATATAATCGTGTGGGCTTATGAAAAGATTATATTTTCCGGATTTTCAAAAAATTTTTTTACCCTTTTTTTCTTCTTCTTTATCCCAGTTGTTTGCTATTTTTTTTTATTATTATTTTTCTTTCCCCCCTTTTTTCATATGTCTGTAATTTTCCTTTGTTTTATCATCATTTTGAACTTATTTATATATATATTGCAACGGATACAAAGTTTTTTGATGAAAGAAATATTTTTCACATTTTATTGCTTCGTTTTATGTCAACAACTTTTATAAATAACCCATAAAAACATACCGTTTTTACAATTCAGATGAAACAAAGAAAAGATATTTTAGACAATAGTTCGAAATTCATGTAACAGATTTATACGTATACAACAGATACAAATTAACTGATTTACAAAATATCAGAGATATCCAACTAATTCCATTTATGTTAACAATTTTTACAATTAAACTGAAAAAAGACAACCTTTTTACAAATTAGATGAAAAGAAAAGAAATTTAAGATAATGGTTCGTGCAAACAACATTTCCGAAACGAAATAACGCTATTAGCTCAAATAAAAATACTGCGCTTTTATAGACAGTTTGAAAGATAACCCCTCAAGCATTACCTTTTCATAAATGTATTATCTAGGAAAAAAAAAGTATGTTTTTTTCCTTAAAAGGAAATCCTTATTGGCGGGTTTTTGAAAAATTAAGTTAACAGACCAAATCTCTTCAGAAAGGCTACTAAGTAATTGCATCTTATTTTTGGATAGCCAGCAAGATATTTAGAAAAAAAAAATACGATAAGGAAATCAAACCTTTTGTTCATGTTACACTTCTAGTTGCGATTCATTAATTAAGTCACTTTTCCCTATGTGACGACAATCAAAAAAATATATTTTAAATGTTAAAGCAGTTTTTGAAGAACAGTTGCTTTATTTAATGTTTCAGATAAAAATAAAATTTAAAAATACTTAACTTAAAAAAGAAGTGAAATTTCATTTGCTAAAAGCTTTTAAAATGTTAACTAAACTCAATTGGTAAAAAGTATCTAAGCTAAAAAAAAATTCTTAAATTTCTTACCTCTTTACCTTTAGAACTGAATTTTTAAAACTTAAGGCATAATTTATAGCTTAAAAAAGTAAATATTTTTACCCAAATGATTTCATTAAAGTTCACTTGCTACAAAGAAAAAAATAACATTGAGTTTGAAAGATATACTTAAGAACATAAATTTAAAGTTCAATAAGAAGAACTAAAATTCCTTTATTGAATTTTAAATTTATTTACTAAGTCACGTTGAGGAATATTAGTTTTGTCTTTATTGATTTGATAAAAATGGCAAAAAATCAAATTTTTAATTAATTTATATTACTATATTTTATATTATCTATGATATATAATTCTCTTACGTGGCTCCCAAAATTTGGCTGTATTTCTTTTCCGCCGCTGGCAACGTTTGCTTTGTTTTGAAAACACCAAAGCATTCTGCCTTTTAATGATGTGTTTCTGATCTAATATATATAATTCTCTTTCGTGGCTCCCAAATTTTGGCTGAAGTACTTTGTACAACTAAATAAGATTCTTTTCACAACAGTTAAATATTTACTTTATTTTCTTCGTTTATAGAGGAAACAGACGGCAAGGAATTCTGTTAGGTTAAAAAACATTTCGCTAAAAAAATAACGAATTCTAAAAGAAATAAAGATAAACAACTTGAAAAATAAAAATGCTCTTGCCAGCCATCGAATTTTTTGAAAGTTAACTTAGCAACATATATCAAAATGACATAGAAGCGCAACTAGATCAAAATTATGATACCTGAGCGCTTGACATAACAAATCCTTCAATTCTAAAAGTGTTGTATCGCCAAATGCCCAAATTAACAATTGTGTTCTTAAAGAAATTCTATAAAAAGTTTTAAATGAACAACCTACTTCTACAACTGCTTCTTGAAGAACTTGGCTCATTGATTAAAAATATTGTTTTAAAACTTTACTTCTACTTTCATTATTGCTATGACCCTCTTTCGTTACATTTTACAACTTCATGCAAAACTTGAGGACTTTAAGTTGTTTTGTGGTGGAATACTGACATTTAGAAATGTGTACATAAAAAAAATAATAATATTTAGAGGTTAAGAGTTGCCTCAGAAAAATTTTAATTGTTGACATTGAACTTAGCAATGGAAACAATCGTTTTTGTGAAAAATTGAATTGTATTGTTGACATCAAAACTAAAAATATTGTGTTTCAACTTAACAATACTACCTTAATTATACTTTAGAATTGCCTCGGAGAAATTTGAATTGTTAGCAATGACTTAAACAAAAAGTTTTATTTTAACTGACAAATACTATATTATAATTTTAACTTTTTCTATGACTATACTCATTTTCTTTCTCTTTTCTTTGTTTTTTATACATTTTATATTTTTGTGATAAAGTAAAAAAAACTTATAGTTGTTCTGCTTCTGAACACTGATGAAAACACAAAATGATGGGCTTCCTCAACAATCAAAAATATATACATTTATTTTACAAATTCCATATTATAAGGGTGGCGCCCTTCAGAGAATTAAAAATACAAAATTATCTTCATCAAAGCCGATGCTTTACATCCGGCATTCAGTAGCAGACTACTATTTCATATTGTTTTACAAACACATGGCTATAGCCCTCTGGTGGGAAAGACTTTAAAACAAAACTTGCAACAGTTACTTTTCTCAACAACTGAAATTTAGAATAGTGTGATTAAGAAAAATATGTGAACTGTTTGCAATTTCAAATTAATATTGGAATGTACAGGTTTAGAATTTTTTACAGTGAAAAGTTTTTGGAACTTCAGTATTCAAAAAAGTATATAAAAACTAGACGTTAAGAACGTATCCAATGAGCGAGCAAAGCGAGCATTGGATTGCGAAGCAATCCGAAATGAACTGCGAAAGCAGTTCGGGGGGTTGGTGAGCGCCAGCGAGCAGGGGGCGAAGCCTCCTAGTATATATAAAATTTCCTTTAATTTGCTTTACATATCATTGTATTTATGAAAATGGTAATTGTTATAGTTTAAAATAAAAACAATTCTTGTATATTAAATAACTACCAGTCGTTGACGAGCTTCTTGTGTAAGTATTACACACACACACATATAGAAGAAGAGAGTTGAGAAGAGAGTTGTACTCTTTTTTGCGGATATAATCGTGTGGGCTGATGAAAAGATTATATCTTTTATTTTCCGGGTTTTTAAAAAAAATTTCATGCTTTTTTTTTAAATAATTTTTTTTAAATCAGTTGTTTGTTATTTTTTTTCATTATTATTCCCCCCCCCCTTTTTCATATGTCTATAATTTTGCTTTGTTTTATCTTCATTTTGAACTTATCTAATGAGTTCTGTTTACTTGCAGCTTATGCGCAATAAATGAAACTTATTGTTTTTCTTAACTTTCTTCGTGTTTTCTCGTTTTTATTTATTTTGTTGTATATATGTATATATATATATATATATATATATATATATATATATATATATATATATATATATATATATATATATATATATATATATATATATAAACATTATCAATAATTAAAATTGTTATATCAATGTAAGGATAACATATCGACTACATTTTAAATTTTTCAAAATTTTATATTTGCCTTATATTTATAAAGTATTTTATAATTCAAATTTTTTAATCTGATTTTGCTGTAAAGTTTTCAAAAAGTTACAAAGCATGTTGCATAAAAAAATTATAAAAGAATCACTAAAAGTTTATGCGTTTGAAGTTATAGTTTATAATAGTAAAACTTTTGTAATAAATGATCTAGTCAGTGTTAACTTCCTTGAAAAAAGATAAAATTTCGAGAAAAATCCGAGTAAAATATGGTTTAGAAGATAAATTTAAGACTCAATAAATGGAATCGATTAAGATTTAATCTTTAGATAAACACGGTGAAATATCAAACTTAAATTACTTTCTTTCACTAATGGAAAAAATAATATCCTTATATATATATTATTTATAAAAATGATAAAAATTTATGAGCTGTTTATCGTTAAGAAGTTTATTTCATGTGTGATACTTCTAGCAAAAAATATGTTTTTATTAATGGGAAAATAAATCTTAAAACAAAATCTATTGTTGATTTGGTGTAAATTAAATTTATTTACATTGCTTAATATAGTGTTTATCAGTTTGTTTCTAGTACAATAAAATATTCCGGATCAAATTAAGGTATAAGTACCGGTTACGTCGACTGCCAGTACTTTTTATCGTGAAATGTTATGCAACAAAATACTGATATGCTGTAATTTTTTACAGTATTATTTATTGTAAAATCACTAAATTTCTGTAATTAACTGAATATTTTGTTAAAAATTATGGTATAAAACTTAAGCTAAAAAATGGATTTTATGGAAAAATAGATTTTACTGACAATACACTCAGGGTGCCTGTATTTGTTTACTGTAATTTAAGCCGGAATTTCTTACAGAGTAGTATTCTTACTAGTGTAAAACAGTAATTTCTGAAATTTATTTATACTTGTTTTTAATTGTAATGAAATTGATACTACCTTGTTTTATGCTAAAATTTTTTTTAATAGAGCAGTTATATTTTTAACTATTTAAAATATAAATCTGAATCATTTCCCACTTATACTCAGTTGACGAATTGTAAATAAGCTTGTTTTAAGATGCAGCTGTTACATGAAAATTGCGTCATTAGTTAGAGTCAAAAATAGCAGGTAAATAGTGCAGATAAGATTGAGGCGTTCACCATGGGGCTTTCCACACTTGCGCACGATGGTCGTCACTGCCCAAATTGAATGAAGACGACCTGGTTCCATTCAATTGCAGTTCAGTCCCATCGACAGTGACAAAATTCCAAATGCATGCAAGGGTTGGTAAGTGTCAGTACTGTACGTTGTACAGTAGCACACCACTTCTAGAGCTGGTGAGATGGTACGGGGCGCCATTGCATATGACTCACGACCATCTCTATTATTACGTTCGTGACATTCTTCAGCCACGAGTGATGATATTCATGGCAGGGGTCCTAGGAGCCATTTTTCTATAATGCTTGGCCATGTACAGCAATATAATGAAGGTGTCACAGGAATGCCGCCGTCAAATTGCTACCCTTCCCTGGCCTGTTGGATCTCCCGATTTTTCACCCAATGAGCATATCTGGAACCATTTGAGATGGCAAGTTGAACAGCCTTCGTGTTTAGCGTTGTTTGTAGAGTAACTGTAGAACGAGATGACTTGTATACCTCAATGACTTACCGTATCACACCTATCATTCACGCTATGTTTAGTGGTCCAAGAGGGTACTAAAACATAGAATCATTTGTATTTTTTCCTGCAATTAATCATCACTTTGCTTTAAACTTGCGTTGGTTAAATTCTGACAGCTCTTTTTAGATGAGCTATTTTGTATGGTAATTGAGTTTGCATTGTATTTGAGTGAGGATGAAACAAAAACGTCCTCGAAATCTGATGAATCGCTAACAAGAAAGACGGTATAAAAATATGAAAACCAGTTTGATTGCTTGATGAAATTGAAAGGCGTTTTTAATTACCGCCTTTCTGTACCTTATTTATCGTCTTATCCAGAATGTTGATAGGAAGAAAGTAATATTTCACTCAACGGAAAGAGTTATTTTTCTTGACCAAATTGATGAACTGCTAAATTCTTGTTTTTCTTTGATGACAGTCTGCTCATATGACATTTCCTGTTTTGTGTTTGTTTTTTTTCAGTTATGATTTCCAAGATTTTTATAGTTTTTTTTGTATTAATCTGCTACTTCTAATGAGTGTCCCTTTTTACTTCCTTTTGACAAGGATTCTAGTAATATGTATTCAGGGACAGTCGTTACATAACATGCTTTTTGAAATACTATACAGTGAAATTCGAAAAACTTTTGATAGTTTCCTATAAGTTAAATATATTAAAACCTTTCTTTCCATATAACTTTTCATTATTTAAAATATAAATTTTAAATCCTTATTTTAAAGTTACTTTGTTTGAAGTTTATTAAAAAAATGCTAAAATTATGGAGGATTTATCGAATATTTATAATTTTCTTGACGCAACTTGTCTGCAGGGAAACAAATTTTAAGAACCTTATAACAATTTTGAAAAAAATTAAATTAATGTACTGAAAAACCATAAATAAAAGGAGAAATTTTATAAGATTACAATTTAGTGTTACAATCAATTTATTTTGCGATATAAATAGTTTTAAAAATTTAATACCCTTTGTTTCTGGTTAAGTTTGAAGCAAAATCGAAACATGATAGAAAGAAAAAAAATTATGCAACACACATATTATTTTTCTAAAAAAAAAAAAAATATTTTCAAACATTTTAGAGTTTTTACTACAGTTTTATAATTAAATATACTGAAAATTTACTTTAGGCTTCAAAAAGAAGGATATTATCTAGAACATAGAAAGTAATTAAGCGCAAGCTTCTAGGGTATTAAATGCCGTCTATTATCTATCTAATGATAAAGTAAGGCATAATGATGACAAAAAATCCGTTTAAAGTGGTTTTAAAGTGTTCTTCTTCAAATTAAAAAATGGTTCATGATTCTTAAAATATTAAAAAAGATATTATGAGCAAAAAAATGGTATTATATTGTTTTCGTCATATTCGTTCCATTTTTGGAGTATCACAATAAAAGAACGGAGAAAAAATTCGAAATATTGAAATTTTAAGCATATATAGAAGAGAAAACAATTGAGCCAAAATGTATTACTCACTTCAATGTGTAACAAAGTTTAAAAAGATGAAAAATTATTTTAATAGATTAAATCATTATTTTAAGTGAAAATAATTTAATATCAAAGCTTGTTTAAAACTAACTTACAGATTTTGCATCTAGAAGTCTTATAGAAATTTAAGAAAACGTGTTAAATAAAATATTTTTAAAGGTGGAATTGCTTTTTTCTTCTGTTTACAAAAAGGATTATTTCTTTGGAATTTTAACTTCAGTCAATTTTTTTTCTACAGATATCCGACAAGTCTCGACATTTTTTCTCCAAACATTAATATGAATTTCAAAGAATTTGTTTATTTGTTTTATTATGTGTAAAAAATCTCACATAACTAGCAAAAAAATATACTTATTAATATTTTCTTTTCGTATGGCCATATTGACCATTTTTGCTTCTATGCTGAACACAGAAAAAAAATTTCTATCTCTTAAAACAAAAAAAACAAAAAACCTTTGAGGATTTTATTTAGAAAGCTGTCAACTGTGTTCTTAACTATTCTATTAAACTTAAGTGCCTATACTACTGAGTTAGGGGGTCAATGAATGTAAAAAAGCAATTTTTTAAAATTTTCCTCACTTGTCTTTGCGAGAAAACATGCATAAAAAATGAATTTCTACTTTTTTCTTTTAGACTGTGATTCAAAACATGGGTGTTATAATCTTAAGCATGCCGACCGGCCTGTGTAGGGGGCGGGGAACTGTCCTTACATCAGAAAGGTTCTGGGTTTGAATCCCGGGCAAAGCATTATGGATGTTTCTTTCTCTCTATCTGTGTTCTATGTCCTTTCTCCTTTGTGTGTGAATGTGACCCGCCCTATAAACGGGTTGTGGTAGTGTGACGTGGGTGACGCTGCTCCACCGCCGTGGCTTCGCCACAGGTGCCCACTGGGTAACGAAAAGAGAGTTAGCAGTTCTGGCACTTTCTGTGGCCAATGGACAATAGTTCCAAGTGCCCGCCATTAAAAAAAAAAATAAATAAAAAAAATCTTAAGCATTCATGAAAAATTTAATTTATTTAAAATCATAATTTATTTAAAATCAACATGAGAATTCGTGTTTAAGCTGGTGTAAAGTCTGATTTTTAGATAACAGTAATTTAAAAATTTAAAATCATTTGTCTATCTATTGTTATCGCCGTGCACAGAAACTGCTATATCTCCGTACAAACAAAAGTATAGTATTTTTAGAAAGCTAAGAGTATGGGAATTCTAAATTTATAATAAACTAATTTTCGAAAATTTACCCAAAATAATGTTTCAGCACTAGTAAGATACCTTAATTTAATAATTTTATAGTGAACAGCATTATACTGATTTACGCAGAAACAGAAATCTAGTGCTATTGTCTCAAAGATATCTGTTTTTTTAAGTATATTTATGTCTATTCAAATTTACACAAAATTATCACTTATCTCATAAACTTACAAATTTTTTAGCCGGTTAAGCACTCGTATAAGGCGTTGCTCACAACATTGGTTGAAGAGCTGAAGTTAGTGAGCTCAATCCTGCCAGCTGATATTGCAACCGGAGTGTATACGCAGCTCAATGTTAAATCTACCGTTACTGAAAGTTCTCTAGTTGGTTGTAGTTAGAGTGCCTAGAGTAAAAGAGTGTGGACAAGGGAGAAACGATTCCTGATTGGTGGAAAGAAAAACTTTACCGCCGGAGGCGAGAGTGGAAAATTCGCCATTGGAATTACACGGAGTGAAAATTATCTGACTCAAAAAATTTATGTTCTGTATTAATAAATGCATGTAATAAGTTCATTACTTACATTTTTTTCAATAAGAAACTTCGCAGTTACAGTAAATGTTAAAATTATGGCTGAAAATTTGGATAGTTGTTAGTTATTTGAATTTATCCTTATTATCACTTACTTGCGTGCATATAAAGTTATGTTTATCTCATTGTAAAGAGAACAAGGTGATGAAATAACTAATGGTTAGATAAGAATAAATGTATTTACTTTTAATACACATAATTTCTATCTAAATTACTTATAAATTTTAAGATTTGAGCATCTTTTTATCAAAACTTCAGAAGTGCAGAGTTTGGCGATATTACTTTGACATGTTGGCGCGTTACAATGTTCGCGTTACAATGTTACAATGCGCGCTACAAAGTAGCATTTGTTTACTTTTCGTTACCAACCGTATAAAATGCTAGTTTGTTTTAAATTTCAACTAATTGTGGAAATTTTTGTTTACAATTTGTTGAAATAAACAATACCTTTTCAGGTGAATATGCGATAATTTTTTCCTGAAAGAGTAATAAATAATAATAAATTATATAACTTGTTTTATTAATTATTATTTCTGAAATAAATGGCATAATCATTATTAATTTTTATATTTTATTTAAGGCATTTATTAAAAGCTGAAGTCTTTTCATAAGTCTTTTTTTTTTTCATTGACGTTAATTTTTCAACAATTTCAGATGCTAGACAATGTTTCTTAAAAAATCTGTAATATCATGTGCTTTTCAATCTTAAAGTTTATGTTACTGATACTTTAGTATATACTCTTAGAACAACAGAACCTTCAGAATAACACCAAATGAGCGAGTGGCGCCAATTTCGGTGTATCATCTGGCAACCCCCTTGGACAAAAATATGACGGCAGCGCATGCGCTCTTGGATATTGTCATCACTCTTTTCAATACAGGCACTCTAGTTGTAGTGTGGAAGTTCGGGGAGGGGTACCGCATCAAACGTTATTCACGTTGTCTGACCTGAGTCAACACGACGTGGCTTTCCGACGTGATAATCCGTTAAAAATTAGAGCCCTGAAAATGGGGCTAGGTGCTTGGACATACATGGGTGGTGCGTGTAATTTTGAACTTAATTTAAAAAGTGAGTAAAAGAAAGAATTTGAAACTTGGACATTTGTGGATTTGAATAAAATTTTTTTTTTGTAACTGTTATATTTTTACCCAATTTTTTTAACTACTTAACAGAGTCGTGATGACTTAGGCGATAGAGCATTTGATTACCAATGAGGTTCGAATCCCAGTGATGGCTGGTTGATACGAATTCCGTATCCAGCTTACACCGACCGCAATGCTGACATAAAATAATCTCGGTGTTTGGCGGATCATGGGTTAGAGTCCCCTTGCAGTTAAGCTAACCATGGGAGGTTTTCGCGGATTTCTTCTGCATGTAACGGAACTTCTGCTAGTTCCGTCAAAAAGCCCTTCACGAAGGCAAATTTCAACCAATACTTAGTCCAGGATTTCCCTTCTCTACTGGATTGGGCTCAAAATTACAAGGCTATGGAGTTGAACATTAGTAGTCGTAAATTCCAGAATATGGCCAGCGACGGTTATAAAATTATAAAAAATAAAATAACTACTTAACAGCATGCATACAGTTAAAGTTGTCTTGCTGAATGTTGGACTTATGTACAAGAATAGTTTTTTTTCTCAATAAACTGGAGCTAATTTGAAAGAGAAATGTTTAAAATGCAGGGTTTCTTCATTTAAAAAAATCAAAACCTAGAAAAGTATTAAACTATAATCCTATATGGCAGAGATTTACATTAGTATTACATATTCGGACACCCACTTAAAAACCTCATGGTGTGGGAGTGTTTTTCATGATTTGGTCAAGTCCCTTAGTTCCTGTGGTTTAAAAATAAATTCTAAAAAGTATAATGGAAACACTCTGGGCATGCTGTTCTCCAAACTTTTCCTTTTACAAAATCCATATAAAGTTTTGTTATATGCATATTTTAAATTTCTTGTCACTTGAAATTCCAGTTTCACTACTACCGGGTCTTAAAATCTAAGAACTTAATTGTTTAGAGCATGATAAAAATTTGATTGCATCTAACGGAGAAAAAAAACTGCAACAGAAACTGCCATCTACAGTATTGATTCCTTGTTAGAGAAAACGATGAAACTCACTAAAATATTAATATAAACTGTTTCATTAATTCTCATCACTTCAGTTAAGAAACTACTGTTAATTAATGTTTCACGGTATGACTGCAATTCCTGTACCTTAAATTAAAATATATCAAATGAAAGATTACAGTGATTTTCTGGAATTAGAAAAATCATGGATTTTTTAGTTACCTAATTTTCTTTTTCGAACATCATGAAAAACGATATAACTGAAATTTTATATTGTCAGTGGTTAAAGTAAATTTTTCTACAATATATATATATATATATATATATATATATATATATATATATATTATATATATTATATATATATATATATATATATATATATATATATATATATATATATATATATATATATATATATATATATATATATATATATATAATATATAGTATATATATATATATATATATATGTTCAAAATGAAGAATAAAACAAAGAAAAATAATAGACAAATTAAAAAAAAAAGGGGGGGGGAATAATAAGTAAAAAAATAACAAACAGTTTAAAAAAAAATGATAATTATTGTTTTTCTTAACTTTCTTCGTGTTTTCTTGTATTTATTTATTATATATATATATATATATATATATATATATATATATATATATATATATATATATATATATATATATATATATATATATATATATATATATATATATATATATATATATATATATACATATATATATATATATATATATATATATATATATATATATATATATATATATATATATATATATATATATATATATTGAAGTTAGAAAATATAAGATTCAGGATCTTCTTCTTTAGATAATGCCCTTATAAATATATCTTAGAGCCCAAAAATAGATACGCGCGAGGGGTTTACAAAAACTAATATTCAACGCATTTAGGAAGAAAAGCATTGTCGAAATTTTCCGAAATTGTAGTGAAAGAAGTTGGATGGAAGGCATCAAATCTATTCAGATTGCCAAATAAAATTGTAGACCATTCTGATAATAGATTTTCAACTCCCATCTGTTTCTTCCAGCAATCAAACGAGTTTTGATATTTTCAGCCTCGTCTTTTTCATTTGTTAGATATCAATTGTCTTTTTCCACTACTTAAAATATTAATCAGCAACCATTAAAGTATGTACGTTTTTGACTTCATTTCTGACAATGATTATAAAACTATTTGTAAAGGACGCTCTTAAATCAATATGTTAAGATCTATATCTTAAATTTATATCATAAAAGCCACCTCCTACATTTTAAAATTGCTTAGTAACTTACTGAGCTTAGTTCTATACGTATTGCTTGAAATTTGCAATAAATATTTATGTTTTGATTTCTCTTTTTTGTGAGACCTAAATTATATTTATAGTTAAGGAGACATATTATCTACTTACCGATATCAACATATTCCTTTTATTTTTAAGTCTGTCTATCTAGAAATCACTCATTTACCTACTATGGTTAATGTAAAATGTTGCTTTTCGAATAACTGAATCTGAATAAGAATTAAGCTTTGGCATACCCTTACAATAACAGCATTCGGATACAAAGTTTTAAGCCTAATCTCATTCAAACTTAACTTGATGATTAAACTAACAAAAGAAGCAAAGAGTACTGCATCTGTTGTAGAAACAGGCATTCTCTTAGTATGAAATGAGGAGCTTCGAATTAATTAATTTTCTGTTTCAAGATTACGATTTGAAAAGGTTTTTGTTTTAATGCTAATTTTGTTTGATTTGAGCGAGATGAAACAAAGGCCAGGGGCAATAATATTAAGTTTATAAAGGTACAAAGATTTCCTGTTCTTTATTTAAAATAAATACTTTATAATCAATTTTAAAATTAGGCCTCGTGCAATTAACTTTATGACACTGCTTTATTTGTATTGATAAACAATTGCCCTTTTAGCAGTTATATAATTGATAATTTAAACCTTTTGCATACGTCCAATTTATAATGAAAAATATATTCGATACAATAGAAAGATTTTGAACCAATTTCCATGCAGTTAAACTCTTCATACCATTTAAATACTCACTACTTAATCTCTAATCGACAAGCAATTCTTTCGCACTTGCTCAGTGTGTATCTAGTCAAGCAATAGAAATAAAATTAGTGGAACTGAGGGGGGTGCAAAATCTCTTTATTATACATGCTGTTTTATATTTATTCACATTGGTTTAACATTGTAGAAGTAATCATGCCTGCGAGTAGAATAATCTTTGTTTTAAGAAAAACGCAAGCTAACGTTTTCGAATGATTATTTCAACCTTACGGGAACCAATGCTGAAAGCGATGTGTCCTTCTTTTTTACATGCCCAAGCATTTTTTTTAAAAACTTATCAAAGTAAAAATTAAGGAAAAGAACCCTGTTAGCAGTATCATTTCAAATAATAATTTCCTTAGTTATTGAAATAACTGACTTTCGCTTATAGTTCAGAATTAAGAAAAATATTACTTAAAGTAGTAATTCCTAAAAAAAAAAAATTCTATGTTGAATTAAAAAATGATCAAACAAACATAGAAAACAAAACGATTGTTTAATTCATTAGAAAAGTTAAAGCAATTAATTGAAGTAAACAATAAATAATAGATACGAAAATAATAATAAGTTTGGTCACATCGTATTATTAAATATTTTAGAAATAAGCTGCATAAAAATTTTTTTCCACATAATTTACGAAAGAAAATGTTTATTTTCGTGGAAATTTTAGTATATTTTATTAAAATATTCATTTTTTAAAGATACCACTGAGATTACTGTTTTTAATTATCTTTTTATTTAATTTTTAAAACAATTTATTCACTTTAAATATTTGCGTCATTCGTTTTTCTGAAATAAATATTGACTTTTTTGCATTTTAATTTTTTTATTTCTAACGTATTTACCGTTTGAAAAAAACTTTTATTTTTAAACATATCGTACAGATTGTTATTGGTTGGATTTAAAAATTACGCCCTAAAATAGCTTCAACTCGATGTTTGTAGTTAATTTTTTATTTATATTCACAATTTATAAATAAGTAATATTATATGTTATTGTATATTATAATATTTTAAGTAAATAAAGAATAAGTTATATAACTAACAAATTACGTTATCTTTAATAGATTATATTTGCATCCATCAATCTTTGTCATATAAAAAATTTGTGCTTATAATCCTTTTCATAAAATATTTTCTTTGAAAATATTTTTCAAAGAATATTTATTTTAAAACATTTCTTCAAAAAATATTTCTTTCAAAATATTAGCAAATAAAATTTTCGTGTCTGTTTTTCACAAAAATATGCATTTTTTCTCTTTGTAGAACTTACATCTTTTTTTTTGTAATAAAAATAGTATGGAGTCAAATATTTAAAATTTTTTTTGAAGATATGTGAAAATTTGTTGTAAGAGATCAATACAAACAACAATTAATTATGCTTAATATGTGTTTGTTAAAAATTAAAAACAAATGTTGAAAATCCTTTGATTGAACAATTTAGTTTGATGTGTGGATGCAACGTTTGAAAAATGTGAGTAACATTCTATTACTTTCATGGATAAAAATTAGAAAATTACATTTAAGTCTTGTATTCATATACCTCTTTTTTAAAAATATTAATTAATTTTTAAAATTCTTAATGAATTGAAAAAAGGTACTAAACCATATTATTTTAGGGCTAAATTTCTTTTTATCCCCATTTAATTTTTTGATACTACGAGTATAAGTAATTCAATAAAGAAAATTAATGATATAAAAATTAGACATTTAATAAAAACTATTCTGCTTCTTATCTATAATATATTAAAAAAGAAAAAAAGTTTGAGTTTATAATTTTTTTATTATTTTTTAAATAAGTATTAGTGTATTACAATTAATTTAGCAATTATACTTATTTTGCATGCGCACAAATACAAATTAACGCTAGAAAAATTAACATTACTGTATATCTATAAAGTCGGAAAGAGCCAGCGAGGCCTTTTCTAGATTTTTGAAGGTAGACAGATTTAAAAATTTAAAGTATAAATAAATAGCAAAAACTAAAACATAAGTATTCTATAAGAAACCCGAATATTACATTTTTAAGGCATCTTATAATATTTGCATAACGAAAGCAGCTCATTAAATAGAACACATTGACTTTCTTGATGATATATAATAAATAGAAATTTATTGTATTTTTTTTATAAATACTTCTAAAGATGGGTTATTTTTTAAGAGTAAATAGTTCGCTTGATTTCCTCAATAGATAGATGCACAGGTTAGCTCTGCTTATTTTCGAATTCTTGTGAGTTTTAATGGTGTATAACATGATTTGTCACCAGGTGGCACCGGCCATTATAAATTTTAAATTCAATCACAATAGTGATATTTTTTAGAAATTTTAATTATCTTTTTAACTTGAGCTTTTTGGGTTGAATTATGTGTATTTAAGTTTATTTATATGTAATTAGTATTGTTTTATCACTTTTATAATGTATTATTTAATTTGTGACTGTTTTTATCATGAAACTTTTTTTTGTTGTGACGTTCATTGGTGTTGCGCTGCTGCTCTTAAGAGAAAAGGTCGGTTTAAGATTCATTCGCCTTGCTGATACAAGGATAAAAAGGGTGGTGAAGAATGGCTGAGAGAATGAGGAGTCGGTGGAGGAAAATTATAGAGGAGGAGGCTGGTGATCAGCTCAAGCCTTGCTAGAGACAAGACGTGTTTTTACTCAGCTCCGTAGTTATGTCATACAACAGAACAGCTCGAGGCGGAAAGGTGCTACCACCCACCGCCGCCCAAAAACACCTGAACCAGTAGAATCGGATGGAGATTACGTGGATGTTATTGAATACGATTCATTTGAAGAAGCCATCGCAGCCAGTAATGTTCCCCTGAAATTCCTACCATCTGATCTATCTATTGACTTAGTAGAGCTCTACTCCTTTTTTCCTAGAAATGAACTGAAATCTACAAGGGAATTGCTCAGTGTATTTCTTAATACATGTGAATTTGGACAGATTTACGACTATTTCCCAAGACTTCATTATAATATTACCATAGTCTGCAGAAATATGTGAGAACAATAGAAAAATGCAGCCTTAGTACAGAAGAAAAAAGAGGAGCCCGAGCCAATTCATGAAACTACCACTCGAGTTCCAGAGACTATCACTCCAGTACCAAAGACTTTCACTCCAGTACCCGAGAATATCAATCCAGTACCAGTGATTACCACTCCAATACCCGAGATCACCTCCACTCCTGCGGAGGAAAAAAATGGGGACCAGTTTCGGGGCCACGGCCTCAAATTCGGAAAATGTATCAAAGAACCTCCTGCTAAAAAGAGGAAGAAGAGGAAAAGGAAGAAAGCCAAACACTTCCGCCAAACAACAGCAACAAACAACAGCACTTCTGCCTCAGTTTCCCCACCACAGCCGGAGAAAACATCTATAACTTCGGAGGAGACGCCACCCAAGCTCAAGTGACTCCAACTGCTGCTAAAAAAGTCCCTCCAGTCAAGAAGGAAAAAGTGCTCATCCGAGGACTCCCAGATGATTTTGGTATCGACGAGATCTCCCTTGAATTAGGAAAAATCAAACATCGAAGTTTCCAAAGTAGTCCAGTTCAAGAAGAAAGTGGGAGGAGCCTATAGGCCACCCCCCTCTACCTTGTTGTCACTCCTCTATTGGCAAATCAGATCAAGATCTACAACATCGAAAGTATAAAGCAGTTCCCGATCGCCGTAGAGAAGTACCGAGGTGGAAGGAGACCAATTCAGTGTTTCAGATGCCAGGGCTTTGGACATTCTCAACGTAGCTGCACAAAAGATGCTAGATGTATGAAGTGTGCCGAAGGGCACTTTTCGTACCAATGCAAAAGGCCCAGAGATACCCCCGCCAAGTGCTGTAACTGCCTGAAAGATCACACTGCTAACTTTACTGGGTGCGAGGCTCGCCCCAGTAAAAGGAGTTCATCGAACAGAGATACCACCCCAACTTCCAGTGCTCATCGACTTGTTAGCCTCATCAAAGAACTTCAAGAACTGATGAAAGATCAAGAAGTGCTAATCCTGCTAACGACTTTAATCAAGGGGAATACCCCTTCCAATTGATGTTCTAGTGCCTGCAACTCATGCCTCACCTCATTAAGGACTTTTAATCTGAACTTTAAGCTTAGAACTTTGAATCACTTATGACCTTTTAGTTTTATGTCTCAACAGAATCGACGAATCGGTTAGAAGCGCTTCGCGCTTAATGCCGAGATTTCACCCATATCCAGCATCCAGCTGAGAGAATGAAGAACTAAAGCCGGAGCCGCTGATTGAATAAGCTAAGGCCGGAGCCCCAGAGTGGATGAGCGGAAGTTATGATCGAAGTTAGGCCGAAGCCGCTAAGTTGATGAATGAAAGTGACGCTGCCGCTAAGTCGAATCTGCTTTCCTATCCGAGGCGTTCCAATGCTGAAAGTCTGTTGGTCCACTGCCATGCTAGAAGGAAACCTGAAAAGAGTTTGAGTGTGCTGTCTATCAGAAACTGGAATGTTGACCTGATCTGAGTCTGGAGGCAATACCGGTGGGCGTTCCAGGAATTTGGTTCGTAATTTGATTTGAATTTGTAAACTACAAGTTCGATTTTAGTATAGTTTTAAAAGAATACTTTACCTTGACTTTTAATTGCTTCTACTAGAATTTAAGATAAATGTGCCTTTTATTTTTAATCGCATTTACAGGATTTAGAGAATATTGTAATTTTTATTTTCAATTACTTTTAGTAGATTTTAAGATAAGTGTGCCTTTTATTCGTAATTGTTTTTACTGGATTTGGAATATTAGAATATTGAGGCATATATGTTTAATTGAATTTTATTGAAAATATAATTTCGTATTGCTAAATTTTAAACCTGAAGTAATTAATAATTTGGAAATTTGTAATATCTACTTGAAAGCATTGGAAATGATTTGAATTTGTTTTTGTTCGAAAATTTTAGTTTTAATAAAAATGGTTGTAAATGTTTCAAGTAATTCCTTTGTTGATTTTTTTTGAAACTGTGTAAGTGTAATACTTTTACCGTAGTTAATATATTGATCATAGCATAACCCAAATTTTATATATATATATATATATATATATATATATATATATATATATATATATATATATATATATATATATATATATATATATATATATATATATATATATATATATACATATATATATATATACATATAATATATATACATATATATATATATATATAATATATATAATATATATATATATATATATATATATATATATATATATATATATATATATATATATATACATATATATATATATATATATATATATACATATATATATATATATATATATATATATATATATATATATATATATATATATATATATATATATATATATATATATATATATATATATATATATATATATATATATATATATAAGAAAATAGAAATAATATAATAACTGAATCATTCTTGTTTAAATATCAAAATGAAAAATTCATGTCACTTACCAGATCGAAGTTGTCAGAACACTCAATGCATTGCACTTCTCTTAAGGCACATTAGACGCAAACCACTCTTTGGCAATCAGGATGAATTCCGTATATGATATTCCTTACAAGATGTTTTTACTTTACATTTGATTGTTTGTACTTTATTTAACTGGTTTTCTTAAATCAGCTACTTTCATGAAGACACATGGAGCACGGAGCTCCTCACATAACTATATTATATTATTTCTACGAATATTCTCCCTTTCTGCATATTATTTCTCTCTTTCTTGTTTATCATTCTTTTTTATATAAAATCCACGTATTTTTAGCATATATATCTAAAATATAAAAAAAAATACATATATAAGTCAATGACGAGTTTTTGTTTTAATGCTATAAAGAAGGATCATGTCTAATGCACTATATTCACATCGTATTTCACTGTTTTATTACAATATGTTACACTTCATTGTCGTCGAAATTCATGAAGTTATGGAATAAACTAAACGATAATAAATTTTCATTTCCTTCATAGACAGTTAATATTATATCTTTATCCTTACTGTACAAAACAGTGGAATAAAGATTTTGTTTACCTTTTTTTTTTAATATTGGCACATCTCTTTTCAGTATTCCAACTTGACTTTTTGGCTAAGACTTCAAGTTTTCACTCAGTTTTTCAGTAGTAAAATAGTTATCGGTTTTCGCATTTCACTATTTTCTCAAGCATGGCTGAGGTCAACCTCATAACACCATGTTAATGAACAGCTTGGTCAGTTGATTCCTCGTTATCCACACTAGTATAAGGAAATCCCTTAATATATTTAGAATGAGTCGTGGTGGCTCAGTGGATAGAGCACACGCCTCCCGATGAGGTGTCATTTCGAATCCCAGTGATAGCTGGTTCCTATGAATTCCGAACCTGGCTGACACAGACCACAGTGCTGACTTAAAACATTCTCAGTAGTAGACGTTTCATGGGTTACAGTACTCTTGCCATCTTATACGGGTAAGGTAACCTAGGTGAGTATCCGCGTCTGGAAGGAAAGAAAGGAAAGCTCCCTTGCCATCTGGCTTACCGTAGGAGGTTTTCGCTGTTTTGCTCTCCATGTGACTCAAATGCGGGTTAGTTCCATCAAAAGCTTAAGCAAATTTCTCTCAATACTTAATCCAGGAGTTTCCTTTTCTTCTGGGTTGGGTTCAAAACTACAAGGTTACGGAGTTGAACAAGGGTAGTCGTAAATTCAGAATTTGGTCGGCTGTTTAACTACGGTTATAAAATAAAATATATTTAGTTTCTACGCAATTAAGCAGAAGAAAATTTATCCCAAACGGGCCAAGCTTACTGGAAGTTTATTGGGTAAAAAGGCATCAAGCCTTAGATGGAAGAAGTTGCTTATCAACAATAAGATTTACTCCTGATATCTAACATGAACTGTTTTAATGAAGGAATTTTATACAACACAAGGTAGAGCAAATTCATCTATTTTCATTCGCTCTGGGCCTTTTGTATTGTGATCAAATCGCAGAAGCAAAAGATTTATCTGAAATGACCTCTAATCATAGTGTGTGAGAAAAATGGTGAGCCCCAAACTTTCGATCATAAAGACTTCCAATGAGCTTTTTTCAATCCATACAGATCTCTTACATACGCACTTGAAAATAAAAATACATCTTCGAGTACATCGAAAGAAATAGTCCAAACGTTGTTACTTAGATGACAGTAAGCTTCTTCAACAGTAAAGAGAATTTCTGTCATATTGTAGCAAGATATTGCGATAGATTTCGCAATATTATTGAAAAATCACTTTGGTGTCCACTCCGGTCCTTCCCATCTTTTTAAGTATAAGGATCAATATTTACGATTCTATGAGGCTAATACACCGGTGATTAAATAAAAACTTAAATAGGATCATATATAGAAAAGACATGAAAATTAATTGATTTTTGATAATTATTATTGAAATTATTGGAAAGCAAGGATAAAGCCAAAAAGTCATCATCGGTCTTTCCATAGTTAATATGAACAACAATTGATATATTTCGCTTACGCACAAACCAAAAAAAAAGAAGATATTTCTAAATTTTTAATAAGTCTCAATCTCAAATATCTTAATTTTTTGTATGACGTATAGATTTAAAAATATATATATTTTAGAGTTCTAAACAGAGGAAGTGAGTCCGTATTTGTTTTTCTTCTGTTATGGTAACAGTTTAGAAAAAAGTTTAGAAAACTGATTTTGAAAACCAATGCTTGAAATAGAATTTTTTAATCAGTAATTGACGATGAGAAAGTTATACGGGCTTGGTGTAAAAAAAATATTTTAGAGTAATATATTAGTGCAATTGGCAAGAAATTGCATTGATTAGTTGTTTAATTATTATTTAGCCATTTTGATGCAGAAATGCAATTGAATTGGTAAAGATGCTAGTTTGTAAGAATTACTATCACACGTGAAGCCGGGATAGCCTGATTGGCAGGCCACTGGACTCACGTTAGTGAGAACGAGACTTTGAATCCAACCAGCCGAATACTTACTGTGTAGCCAGTGTAGTAAATGGTGACTGGTGCACGTTGAATCTATAGGGTCACAAAGTGCTTGATGTTCCCATAACAAATCATACTTTTGGGGGTACTGAATTGGAAATTGATCGGCCTCTGGTTCAGGTCAAAATTGCGATCGTGGATGAATGAATAGATGTATGAATGGGTCCACCCTATAAACGGGTGTGACGTATGGGTGTGACAGAAGACGAATTCTTGGTCATAGATGGCGCCACTGGAAAACAAGAACAATTGCACCTCTTACGAAAACAATACTAAACGTAAATTGTATATGTTTTTTGTTTAGGTTTGAAATTTGTGGGGCCCAGAGAAATAAAGATGAAACTACTTATGTCCATACACATTTATGAACATTATGATGTGCTAATTAAAGAGTCATGTTTTGTAGTTTTGTATAATGACATGTTTACTGATTTATACAGTGGTTGGTTAAAATGGAAAATGAATTACCAAATTATGAGAGGCATGGAATGGGGAGGAAATAAATGTTACATAAGATGCACCATAAAATACATGTAACGAGTTAGAGGAAAAAAAATTCATATTTGATTCAATACGCACGTAATGAATAAATGATTTTTTTAAAGCTGAATGCTGAGTAATATTAATCTAAGCACGAACCAGTTACATACATTATTTTAATTAGTCAAAATGTAAACTCATTACGTATGTCACATTTATAGTTTTTTCTACTTTAATACGATAAACATATTAAGACTTTATCAAATTAAGATTCCATTAAAGAAATGGTACTTCCATCCATCCAATGTTCCATCAATGAGTATGAGCGATTTGCGTAAAATATATTAATTTTTAAATACTATCATCATTTAAATTAGAATAAAATGTATTGAACTAGTGTTCATTATTTACATTAATCAATTTTACTGATTATTTTATAGGATCCTCCAGTTCAAATAAATTTTTTAAAAATATTTCTATACTAATCTGATTTACTCATTTTTCCTTTTAATACCTTTAATTGAAAATATCCGAAATAGTATATATTTTTTATATTTTTTTGTTATCCATTACCTTTTTACATAAATACCTAAATTTAAAGTCAGATAAAATTATCCTAAATTGAGTGTATTTTTGTAATTAATCTAATCTACTCACTTTAATTATCAATACAATAAAATTACCCAAAATAGTCGACATTTTCTATATTTTTATGATTCACTAACATTTTTATTCAAATATTTTCTTTTAAGGTTACCGTAAACCGGGGCGAGTCTACCCATTTTTTCATATATTTTGTCAACTTTCAAGTGGTCAAACTTTTGTAAATATTAAAGAAAAAAGGCTTTTAATAGGTGTTTTGGAATCGCTTTTTATCCCTCTTTAAAGCTGTGAAATCGATTTTAGAAAATATTAACAGTTACGCTGTTACTGTATATTTTTATAGAACTGCTGACAACGAGTCTACCCATTCTACTAAAATGAATGTTAACATTGTAAATAATCAAATTTTATTATTAAATTGTTATTTTAGCTACTATATAGGATATTTATGAAGTAAAATTCATAACTTTATTATATATTCCATTTTTTTATTCATAAAATAACACAAATTGAGTATTTGATCGATTATCACATTTTGATCACAGTTTTGTTTTTATAATCATTAACATTATCATATAACATTTTTTTCTGATTATTGAAATATAAAAATAAATTAAAATTAATATAAATTTACAATAAAATAATTAATAAATAATAATAATTGAAGATTATTAACAAAATCATGGCACTTTTTTTATAACATTTAAATCCATTTGTTTTGCGAATATAATTTCGAAGCATCTGTAATAATAAATAATAATTTATTTAACTTGCATTAAATAAAAAAAGTTAATTTTGTAATATAAAAATTGAAAAAATAGGTAAAATAAACATATTTTATATTTACATTTATATTTAACCTATAAATTTCCTTATTAATGATAAATTTATCAATGCAGAATTAAAATAATATACTCAAATTAATTTAAAATGACTTAATTTTAATATAAACAAAGTTCTAAATTATATTATTATGCTTTATTAAAACTAAATACGAATGGGTAGACTCCCCCCGCGAATTCTGGCTTTTTGTTTACAATAGCAAAACTTACATTCTCTTTGTTTTTTTTTCATATAAAATTAATGTAATCTTAGTCTTAGATAAGTTTATCACTTAACCAAAGTGAAAATAGTAATAATAATAATATACTTACGGAGCACCAACTAAAAGTTTGCTAATTTTCAATACAAATCTCTCGAAAGACGTTTGAACAGGTCGGTTAAAAAGACACCAAATAAATAAAAACGGATCAAACTACCACAGCGCCATCTTCCTTAGAGTCTGAACTAAGTCCTCCGTCGGTAAAAAAAAATTTTATTTGCAATTTTAAATAGTGAAAATTAAATAAAACTAAAATGGGTAGACTCGTCCCGGTTTACGGTAAATGAAATAGAGTGCATTTTTATAGTATATTATAGTATTTATATATATATATATATATATATATATATATATATATATATATATATATATATATATATATATATATTTTAAAATATATAAAAATATTTTTTGTTTTATATTTATTATTCGAAGCATTGATGTATTTTGCTTTGTCTATATTAATACAATATTAGAAAGCACTTTTTTCGGATATAATAGTGAGAGCTGATGACGAGATTATATCTTTTCCTTATTATTTTTTTCGTTATTTTTAATGTTTGAGTATTTTTTTTTATACAAACCTCCATTTAAATTAAAATGAAATGATCTAAAATACTGTGCTTTTCTTTACATGTATCTAATCTATAGTAGCTTTTTGAATAAATACCTACAAAGTATGAATAACAAATATAGAAAATGTCCCACATTTTCCCCTGACATTTTTTACCTGTCAGCACTATTTGAAATATTTTGATCAACCGTCCTATCCTTATTTTTCCTTTCAGATATATTCCATTTTCACTACAGGATATGGATTGTGAAGAACCCAATTCTGAAAGGCAGAGGATCAGGATAAAAGAAAAAGAGAGAAATATCAAGGAACTTTATCCCGTGGAAATGGTAACTAGATTTGTGGCCTCTTTTGTGTGGTCTCAGTATAAATAAATGGGGCAGAGAAATTGGAATATCTCGGACGAAACGAAAAGAGTGAAGTAGAAATCTATACCACTTTATAAAATACCAAGGCCCAGGAACTTCCTCAGCGCATATAAATGCAGCAGTTGTCAGTTGCAGGTTGCACTTTACAATGATTGAGAAGGTGTTTCCTGTAACACTCCACAACCGTTTTATAATACGAACATCGAGTTGAGTTGGTTGTTTAATTGTTTCTTCTTGACAAGTCAGCATGAAATGGTGAATGGTGTTAAGGTGCATAATTTAAAAGGCAGTTAACTTTAATGTCCGTTTTTCTTTTTCAATATTTTTTTAAAAAAATAAGTGTAATAGTTTTGTATAGCACATCCTCGAAAACTGAATCATTTAGCTGATAAAGTAAATATTTAGTCTACTTAATATTCCCCGTAACAATATATTTTATAATCTCTTTAAAAAATTGAAGTAATCAATGTGCAAAAATTATTATTATTATTTAATTAAATATCGCAAATAAGAATAGTGCACTGAGAAATAAGTATGGCAAAAAACAACAGAACTGAATCCAGAAAAACATTGTTTCTGGATTCATAGGAACACCAAAAAGCTTGGCAATTTTTACCGAAGCGCTTTGGTAAAGATTTCGGTAAAATTAACAATAAAATATGATTTTATCATAATACCCTAGAGTTTGGTGCAAAAATTATTTATACAGTTATTTTTCAGTTTAATATTTCTTACTAAATGTGTGGTAATAGGAACTATAACTTTGAAAAACAGAATTTCCGTTAAACCGTTACAATAAGAACGGAAAAATTACCAAATAAATGATTTAAATACCGTATAGTTTTGTTATATTAACCAGAATTATGGTTTTCTTTTTTTCCTAAATTACATTATTATATTAGTACGGTAATTTCACCTTAATTTTTTTCACCTTGTAGTAATTACTGAAGTACATCAACTATAATTCTTCTTAAACAAAATCATTCGAATACGAAGTGCTAAATTGAACCATAATAACATTAAAAATTAAATTTTTCAGTACCGTCATTCGGGGCTACTTTGTGCAGGATTTCGCAGTTTTTGAACGTTGACATGTAAAAAAACTATGTTAATTCAAACTTTAGTAAAATGTATCGATATTATATTCATAACTAGACTCAGACGAGTGAATTTGATCAATATTGGCATTATTTGTATGTAATATTTACGAGTAATAAGTCAAAACATACCTTGCACAAAGTAGCCCCCAAATGGGGCTACTTTGTGCAGCGATAGGAATTCAGTTTAATAATCATGTTTTTAGTAAAATATTGATATAAAATTGTTAAAAAAGTTAATTGTTGACATTTTTAAAGACAAAAACATCAAGATATGTAAAGATATTAGTTTGAAAATAATTTTCAGCGTTAAAAAACCATTTTTTTGATGAATTTTTTTCTTAAAAAGAATGTTTATTTCAAAACATTTGAGTTTAAACAAAAGAAAACCATATACATTTTTAAACATTGAAATGGATGAAATTTTAAAAATAATAATTATTACATATTCATTAACATTTATAATATTGTTAAATTTGAACATAACATCCTTGAATGAACATGACAGAACTTGCTCTTCAGTTTCTGTCAAAATTACCCGATGTCCCATAAAATATATTTTTATGTGTTAAATCGTTTGATTAAGTCATTAGAAAAATCTTTGTAGAAGAAAAATATTAGTTTACCAGAAAGTTTCACGTGTTTCTTGTGAATTTTTGAATTTTATTAGAGATAGTATTTCTGTGGATTTTGTACTTCCGAGAAGCTTCTGCAATCGACATACCACCAACAACTGCTTGCAAACATTGTTGCAGCTTTTCTAAAGTGTAATCACGGTAGTTTCTCGTTCCAGGTATTTTTTTATGATATCTGACCATTTTTCTGTCGAAAAAAAAACGAATGAAACTTTGCACAAAGTAGCCCCAAAATGCATTTTTTTTCATTTTCCATTTATTTGTGATTAATTTTCAAATTTTTTTTAACGCTAACAAGATATAATTGTTTATTAATATATAAATAAAAAATTTTGCACTTACGACAATTTTTTTATCAACGTCTTTGCATTTCACAGATAAAGTTTCCACGCACACTTTTCGACATCCGACATCCTCGGAAAATTGTTGACATTGGATGAACGAAACACACTCTGAGATTGTTTTAAAATTCGAAAAAATGTTTGTAGTAATAGAAGAGACTTCTATCTTCAAATTTCACACATTTTTAACGTGAAATAAACATAATACTGAATAGCAGCACTTGAAAAATGCCAAATTCGAATTTGCACAAAGTAGCCCCCGCTGCACAAAGTAGCCCCCGCTGCACAAAGTAGCCCCGAATGAAGGTAATATTTCAAAACGCGAATTGAAGCATAGTTTTTTTACACTGCATTTAGTTTGGGAAAATTTGCACTGCATTATGGGCGAAAGTACAGGTATTATGTTTTGATGTTGATGTGATATTTGAGCCTACAGCAGAAGAAGGTACACTAAGAAACATTCTAGTTAATTACTGAATATCAGCTTTAGAAAAAAAAAGAAAAACGAGGAAGATTTCTTTCAAATATTTACATTATCAATATTTCTCTAAATAATTTGGAGTTGGTTTAAAGAGTCAATGGTCTTAAAAAAACACTAAGGTTAAACAATTTGTCAAATCCAGTAGTTTTGATATTAAACTGTGAATCTCTTTGTGCATTTTTAATATAAGAACATTAAAAAACTGAGCTTATCAAGAGCCATACCGATTTCTACAGTAATATTCTACAATAATTCTTTCATCTTCTTATATATTCATAGCTTCAATTTCTACAGTTATATTTTAAATTTTTTTCATTTATTTATAAATAAATTACCTGATTCATTAATTTGTTGATTTACTGATTGATTCGTTCAATAACAAATGAGATGATTCACTGATTCAGTAAGTTGTTGATTTACTGATTCATTCAATCACACTGTTATTCTTCTTTTTTTCAATTCACTCATTATATCAGTTATAATACTCATGGTCAACACTATTCTGAAATGCATATTGTATATTACCATTATAGCATAACATTATTGTGCATTATTTGACCTTCTTTATGTCTTAAGCCCCTTTTTCTAGTTAAGCATATGTATCAAAATCTTTAACTGTTAATTTTTATAAAAACTCTTAATTATCAAAAATAGGGTTTCAACTAATTCAGAGTATTATCTAAATAAACTTTGAGCTTCTCCTAATAATTTAACTTGTAAATACAGAATATTATCTAAGTAAATAATGCCTATCCCGTATGCAGCGAACAAAGCTTTACGTTCTTTGAAAGCAAGCTCAGTAAATGGTATTGGCTCTCAAAATTACATAGTTTTAGATTAGCAGAATAGTTTAAAAGTTTTCTCGATATCATAGGACACGCTATACTATTTTAAAGTATCTATGCGAGAAGAGTTAATACAAAATCTAGAAACAGCTACATTTCAGTCTTTCGGCTACAGTGTGTTCTACGATATTATCTTGATATATAAATATCATTATTATGTTTTAAATTTGAGATCCAATGTATTATAAGTTATTTATTTAATGTTTCAACTGAATTGTAAATGTCGTAGATTAGTTTTTGTATTTTTAATCTCCATTTATAAAGCACGTTATGAAATGTATCTTTATTATGAATATATTTTTATGAAGTACGTTGCTATAATTTAATAGTTAATAATTATAATATGTCATAAACTATTTTTGAAATTTGTTACAAGACTTGTAAATATCGAAGTCTAAGTTTTGTATTTTTTGTATCCATCATAATAAAATGAAGAGTTTGTTTATCCATTTTATAACTCCAGAATTGTTTGAGCTAGAGTCCTGAAATTCGGATAGTATGTAAAAGGGACAATTTTAGCTCTCTATCACACAATTTGGTAAAAAATTTCAATTACACCATTCTGAAAAGACAGTTAAAAATAGAATTTTCTTATTAGCTTAGATCTAGCACCGTTGCTATAAATGAAAATGCAGACGACTTTAAAGATAGCATCAGTGATGTTTGCTTGCTTATAGGTCTCATTAATAAAAAAAAGAGGTTATTGCACCTTTTAGATATTTAATTAGTTTTTATTCGTCGTGTCAGATAAACTCAATGACTAGAGAGAGTGGTATGATAGATGTACTACGTCATCCAATAGATATTTCTTATATAATTAGAAACAGCGTGGTTATTTCGTTTATAATTATCCTTTTAAAACTTATTTTTATGAAAATGAATAATTTAAATTCAAAGAATTTGAAACCAAAAAAAAAGTTCGCTTAAGAGAAATCTAAAACACTACCATAATAATATTAACGCCAATGATGATTGAATAAATTTGATAAAAATTACTCATTGGAATAAAAATAATAAGTACTAAAGAGAAAATTTAATAGAGAAGTGATAATTATTTCGTTTAGAAGAAGTGTAGTAAGTCATCATACTATTATGGATGTCTAGGTTGTCCTATTTATATTTTTAACAGATACCAACTAAAATAAAAAAATAAACTATATATTTAAAAAACATAATTTATAGAGAAATGGTACTAATTCGTTCAAGTGAAACGCTGAAACTCGTCATACTAATTTTGACACCTATGATGCTTAATTGAGTTTGATAACGGGTATTATAAATGAAAACTACGCAATAAATGGAGAAAATTTGTAGAAATAGTGCAATTTCGTTGAGGAGAAAATTAAAAGGCCGTTATATTATTATTAAAGTCAATTATACGCAATTAGTTTTGGTAATAGGTACTAATTTCAATGAGAATTTTTTGCATTGAGAAATAAAATTTATTGAGAAAAGGTACAAATTCGAGCAGGATGAATATAAAAATTGCTATACTATTATTGATGCCAAATGGAGCTTAATTTATTTCGGAAATATGCACGTTTCATTATAGTAATTTTGTGCTATTTCAATCAATGTCAAATATACCAATGTAGATGAAGTTAGTATGTTAGGCACGTATGTTACCTATTAAAACTGCATCAATCTTGTTTATTTTTAATATAAATACTGTGGGAAAAGTCGTTTTACAGAAAGGGATAAGTACCAGAAAATCTATTAATTGTAATTAAATTTAATCATCATGATTTTGCCTTGAGCAATAGTATTATTCCTAAATATACGGAATACAGTTAATCTTTCTTTTGATGAGATGAAATACCAAACAAGCTTGCCTAGCTTTGCTTAAGCGAATAACTTAAAACCATCGACAAGGACAGAAATAATTAAAAAAATTGAAATTATTTTATTTTACCTTATTAATTAAGCCGGTATTCGTATTTCAGTTTTGTGTATGATTTCGTAGTGTTGTTCAATACTGATTTATCGATAGTTTAATTCTTTCATCCTGTATGGATATTTATAAAATCCATTTTTAAATGTATCTTTATATATATCATGAAATTATTTTCATGAAACCGTGAAATATAGTAGAAGTTAGTAATGACAATGATATTATAAACTATTTCAGTAATGTATCAATTTAATTGTAAATGTAAAAGATTAGTTTTTTTGAATTATTGAATTATTACCAGTGTGATGTTTCTACATTTTAGATCATGCGCAGTTTTTTAGTAGGCATCTGTCCCCTATTTTGTTTAAATTTGGTCGAGTAGCTAGCTGTATTTTTGAAATTATTTTCTGCAATGGGTTTGATAAGATCCTATTTGGTCCGAAGGCTTCTCCCAAGCGTATGTACAGCTGATGTTGTTGTTGCTCTCTTCGGCCATTAAAGTAGAGGGGGGTGATATTGTTCTTGTTTTCCAGTGGCGCCATCTATGGCCAATAATTCTACTTCTGCCCCATCCATACGTCACAGTCGTTTATAGGGCGGACCCATTCATACATCTACTCATTCTTCCACAAATCGTAATTTCGAATTGAATTAGGAAACGATCAATCTCCAATTCAGCACCCTCAAAGGTATTGACTTGTTATGGGAACATGGAGGACTTTGGGATCTGACTGATGTAACGTGCACCAGTCCCCATTTACTACACAGGGAATCTTCGGCTGGATTCGAACTCCAGTTCTCGCAAACGTGAGTGTTCCGTTGATGTTAAATGGATATATTTATCGACTATGCCAACCTTCATCTTTCGAGAGGTACCTCTAAATAATATCAAGTTAATATGCCTTATATACTAGTGAATTGATATTCAATATTTATAGTGGTAGTTAAGCACAATGTTTCCCATTAGCAAGTGGAGTGGTACGATATCGAAAAAATAATTGTCAAAGCTTTTCTTGAAGAGTTCCTTGGTGATATTTTATGAACTTAAATTTTGTTTTCAGAATTCGGACGTAATATTCGTATTCTTCATTTGTGAGCAGGGTGTCCAGGCAATTAATCTTTGTTAAATACCTTTTCTTTTGCATAATTCAGTGAATTTTTTTTATTTGAAGATTCAGGCGTTATAACTAACTAACATTTCTGGCTATCCAAAATGACTAAAAATCTCTCTTAGGTAATTTATAATCGATCTAACATTAGAATTTTTCTTCATTGGGCCATTTTGACTATTATAAGAAATTGTATTTTTTGAATGGATAATATTTAAATTATTTATTAAAGCAAGTGAATTATATTCCCATATATACTTTATTCTACGATGTTTACGTCTTTTTACCGTTTTACTTTATTTTTTCGAATTTGAAAAATACGTGTAATTGAAAACATTTAGATTTATTTATATTCAATGTTCGCCCACGTTTGCTGAATCAAATATCATATTGTTCGATTTAAGAATAATAAATAAATGAAATCCTTTAAAGTTCTTTTTATTTTTATTCAAAACAATTATTCACAAATATTTTTCCTTAGCTTTTAATATAATTGGTTTTATATAGCATTACATTAAACAAGTTATTTTTACAGCACAAATACTTTTTTAACCAGTGTAGTGAATGTGAGCGGTTCGCTAAATAAATTCAGAAAAAAATTAACACTTTTATAAGATGAATTTAATTAAACAAAATACAGCACAAAGGTAATAAAAAATTAATATACAGAAGCATGAATATGAAATAAAAAGAAAATCTCGAGAAAAAGGGGAAAAAGCCATTTGTATGTTTCAGTCAGAAAGCTCGAATTAAAAACACTCATGAAAGTTCCTCCAGGGGCCACCAGGGAAGCACTGCTATAACCTCAGAGGCTGGTTGGTTACAGAACAGGGGATAGAACATTTGCCTTTCAATGAGGTGAACCGGGTTCGAATTCCAGCGATGGATGGTTGATACGAATACGCATCATTCTTGCATCGACTACAGCGCTGACATGAAATATTCTCAGTGGTAGATGGATCATGGGTTAGAGTCCCCTTGCCGTCAAACTTTCATTGTTTTCCTCTCCATTTAATGCAAATGCTGGTTAGTTCCATCAAAAAAGTCTGTTACGGAGGCAAATTTCTCCCAATACCTGATACAGGAGTTCCTTTGTCTTCTGGATTGTGTTCAAAATTACAAGGCTACGGAAGTGAACATGTTACGCAATAATTGATTTATAAATGCAGCAGATTAGTTTTTATGTCATTGCTATCCGTGCTGGTTAAAAAGTATAATGATAGTTCAGAATTCTTCTGCATTTTTGTTAAATTATTAACTTAAAAGTATTACACATGTAAAATCATGATTTTTACTTAATTAATTTTCATTTACTAAAACAACAAAGTTTTGACTGCAATTTTATTATTTTAGTTCATTTACCAGTTATTAAAATATGATAGTCCTCAATATATATAGGTAAAAACTGTACATTTATCTTTTTTATTTATATAGTATTCAAAAAAGTATTGCATGGGAAAGGAAAACAAGGATTTGAAATATTATAAGGAAGATATGTGTTAATATATAAATTTAAAAAAAAATCAATTCATGAATATTTAGTTTTATTTCAAATTCCATTTTTTTTAATCTTTTTTATCTTTTAGTGATGAAAATTCGCGAAAATATTTGATGTTTCTTTTTTCATGCAAATACTTATTTGCGAATTGTTATGCTAACAGTTTGTTTTACTTTTGGAGGTTTCTAAAGAAACATATTTATCTTAATACGTTGTGTACATAGAGTAACGAAAAGTTTTCAGATAAAAATGTAATATTGGCTTCTTTAGACCTACTTTTTTGAGAAAAATATTTTGTTACATTTGAAAATTTTATTAATATATCGCAAATATTTATAACTAATCTATTTTATTATTAATTGGTTTTTAAATAAAATGAGAATCAAGGTAAGAAACACATGTAAAAATGGTTAATACAAGTCTATGCTGAAACACACAAAGAATAGGAATATTTTTTTCTATTCCTTATTTTGATAGTGATAATGACATTTGGTTTCAAAATAAAATGATAAATTTCCTTAAAAGTTAAATAAATTTACGTGTATCAGTGTATCAGCTGGTAGTGTGATATCTTAAAGTATGATTTATTTTATTGTTATGATTAGTTTTTCTTTCCCATATTAGCTGATTTGCTACTCTTTTTTCTTTCTATTTTGGTCTTTTTCCTATTTTTTTAACGCTTTTTCTTGTTTTGGTTCGTTTTCTTTATTTTTTCTCCTTTATCTTTGCAATCACAATTTCTTATTTTTAAAATCTTAAAAAACTGAAGCATTACAAAATATTTACGTGACATCCATAACTTTGATAATTAATATTTACAGGACTTTGTCTTATAAATTTGACAATGGATAAATTCCATTAAATTCACAGTGCATGAAATTTAAGAATTTTAATTATAAATTAATTAAAAATCATTGAAAGTTTAATAAAAAGCATTTAATAATTCAATCTCATAGGAAAATATTTGAACAAAAAAATCGGTTATCAGGTTTATTTTGTATAGATTCTCTTAAAAACAAGAAAAGCTGTTTAATTTTCATTGTTCAGCTAAGAAATGGCAGCATTATTCATAAAGAGAAAAATGAAACTTTGTTCTATAGCTCTGAATTAATTAACTATGAAAAAAATGGCGATTAGTCAAAGTAAGCTGCACTTCATTGTTAATTCATAAAAAGAGCTAGCGTTCTCGTCTAATTATCTTAATAAATAAATCGGTATAATTAGCTCAAGGATAAGAACTTCAAGATTTTATTTAAGTTCATTATTCTGTGCAGTTAAGGAAACCCATCTAAAATGGAAATTAATTAATTAAATTAAGCTGAGTATCTATCATTCTACTTTTTACCTTCTTGAAAATCAGTTTTTTCGTAAATAGAATACACTCTTCAAATATCCTTTGTTTAACAAAACATCTATATATTTATACAGTGTAGAACTTACAAAAAAAGAGATGAAATATGTATTTTGGTAAAACTTCTAGTTACATCTTATTAAGACAATAAATATTCTCTAGGTGTTTTTAAGATTATAAAAAAACTTTGAATTCATGGGACACAAAAGGCTTATTGAAACGGTAGAAATATATAACACAAACAAACGATAAACATACATAAATTTCCACAATATATCATTAAAATTCTTAAAATGACTTAGCAGTTAGAATTTTTTTAGGAGGATATTGAAGTAATGGATATTAAAGTATTTTTCTCTAGCTTTGTATAAATGGTGATGCTTTTTTAAAAATGAAGTTTTAAAAATATGCAGCACATTCATACTGTAAAACCTTTAATTTATTACGTCATTGTAGACATAGACAATGCCTTAAGCAAATCTAGTAAAATTTAAAATAACAAACCATTGTAGTGATCAAGTTTTCTATATTTTGAAGTTTTTTTCCCATCGTGTCTTCGAAACTCTCATGGAGATTTAATGATATTCACCCTCTTAAGATTTTGTGACCCAAATTTCTATGGTAAGTTTCCAAACTTTTGATGTCTTTTATTAGCTCTCATAAATCTTTGCAAAATTTGGAAAAACACTATACACATTTCATACACAATTGAATTGTATACATTTCTCGTTTAACTTTGTTAAATTGTTAAGTGCAACAAAATTTACATGTAGCTATAAATTATTATGTAACAAGCATATATTTATGAGCGAAATTAAAAAAAATATAGCACAGCTTGTTTATATTAATATTTAAGCGTATTCTTCATATTCGTATGTAGCTCTTAACTCGTTTTTTGCTTTAGAGACTTTTATTAATTCTGACTGTTATTATTTTTCATTATTTTGTGATATTATGATAAAACTAAAAGCTAATTAATTTTTAATCTACATTTTTTTTAGAAATAAATGTGTGTACAGTTGTCGATCCAATATTAAGAATTACTTGCAAGTAACCATTATAATTAATAGCTCCCATTTTTTTCAACAGTCAGTACAATTTCTAAGAGAAAGTCTACAAAACCCGATGAGATATCCTGTTCTTTCAGCAGACTTGAATTGCTATAAAAATAGTTAATAATTTGTATACCGTAGTAAGGAATAAAGCTTCTTTCTTATTTAATAAATGTTTATATTAATAGCAAATAATTTTTTTCGTTTTGTTTCTGGTTTAAAAATAATAGATATTCCTAACAAGAACTGAAGAATTCGTCTCATCTTAATTTCTCTTTCTTCAAAAGTTTACAAAATATTAAATAAATTAGATTTGTAGCTACAAATTTTTTCCAGCAATAATTATAACCGTCGCTGAAAAACCGACCCAACTTTATGGTTTACGACTACTAATGTTCAACTCAATAGCCTTGTAATTTTGAACCTAATTCAGAAGACAAGGGAACGCCTGGATCAAGTAAGTATACAATACAAAATGTTTCTTTCAAATATTGAGATACAATTTTCCTCTAGTTTATTCATTGTCCAAGCTGCAGAAGCATATGCCAAGACTGCCTGACAGGAGTTTTGTAAATTAAGAATTTTGCTTTTCTAGAAAGAAATCTAGATTTAATCAATCGTCTTAGCCCATAGGCAGCCCTATTTGCAAGATAGAGTCAGTTTTTAATTTCAGGAATCATTCTGTTATCAATAGTAATAATTGATCCCAAGTAAATAAAACTCCTTACAGTTTCAAATCTAAAAAAAACTACTTTAAAGTAGGAGTCTGGGACTCTGTTTCTTGAAAATAACATGTATTTTAATTTCTCTACATTTATGACTAAGCCAATTTGTCTTGCAACCACCTCAAGGACAAGAATTCAGTTCAAGAAGGGAAAGAGTAATTGCATCAATATCTTCAACATACGCTAGTGGTTGTACTGATCTAGTAAAAATATGACGGTATTGATGTTTGAATCCCGAATAACTGTCTTAAGTGCAATATTAAAAAGAAAATAAGATAGAGAATCTCCCTGTCGAACACCTTTAAATGTGTCAGTATTTCTGACAGAGATGCCATGTCTCAATGATAATAGCCTTAAGTTCTGCTACAGGCTGAAACTGCTCTTTTTTTATATATACAGCCCTACTGAGGAGAGTTCTCTACGCTTCCATGGGGATTGAAGTAAAAGGAAAGGAGATGCAAATCATAACAAGCACATTATTAACATTACTTTCCTCCTATGATTTAGCATATCTTTCAACTACTGCTTAATTATTTTATATTACACAGTGCTTGTATAATGTAGAAAATGAAACATTGGATTTTGAAAATAAGGTGAAATCTTCTTCAATGAACTGCTAGGTGGCGGATCTTTAATGCTGTGAGAAGGCTGTGGCTATAGTTTTAGGATAAAATGATTTTTTCTCCAGGTCGCACAGAAGCTACCAATTACTAAACATACTGGAAACCCATTTATTACCTTTTATAGAAAAAAATTGGTGGTTCAAGCCAGACTTTTTTACAAGATTATGTCTAAAGGTACGTTGATGAAAAATCTTCAGATAGGTGGTTTTTGGATAGACGCCCGGTGGCTGAGTGGTAGCTCTTCGCGGGGCTAGGCAAAGTTCACTCAGCCTTTCATCCCTTCAGTGGGTCAATAAATGAGTACCAAGCATGCTTGGGAACTAAACACTGGGGGTTCCGCTTTCGGCTGACTACCTAACCGGAACAACTGCTCCTGCACCCCAGAGTCATAGGTCAAGAAAACTGAGATGGGCACAGTAGGTCTTGGCCTTCTATGGGCTGTCGAGCCACGGAGTTTAGTTTGTAGGTTTTTGGATAACAGGATGCTTGCCATGAGTGGTCAGTTCTTCTCCTTAAATTTTTCCCCAGGAAAACGTGGAGGCGATCCTCATTGTAGGGCTGTATATAAAAAAAGGGCAGTTTTAGTCTGCGGGATAACTGAAGGCTAACACTACTGAAACTTGTCATAATATTGGTGCTATTGCCCTTCAGATTTTGGTAAATAGTAAGCTATACCACATATTTCTAGTCGGATATAAATGTGATAGGTATTTTGGCTATAATCAGAAGTGACATTATTTCGTTGGGACACTTTCACCCTTTTGTTTACTTATTTGCTTCTTTCCTGTCCATGTGAAGCTAATGGAATGTAGTTGATTCTTGTAAATATGTGTTTGGATATCGAATTATTTAATATGCATGTTTGGTTCGCAGTGGTTTTCTTTGTTTCCAATTATGGCACAAACCAAAGGCGGATTTACTTAAGTGGGCCACACTGTCTAAGCAATTCTTGCGAATTTTTTTTCGGAGCTTGATTTAAAATATATACATAACAAGATTTACTTAGTACTTATTGCCCGCCTTTGTCTCAAAATTTCAAATTGATACTTCAAAGCTAAAGAGAAAGAGATTAAATTATTTTTTCTGTTAAACCGTTTGCGCGAAGAAAATATGCATCAAAACAGTTTGTTACAATAAACAAAACGTAGCACCATTTTTCAAATTTGAAAAAAAAAAAATATGTTATAGATTTATGCAGCGACTTTTATCACTTATAAGCTCCGAATTCCATTATTACAAATTCATGAATTTTGAAACCAAATATTAAAAATAATTATTGCAAATAAATTCCATTGACTGCATAATATTCTCAGACAAAAATGAACGGAATCGAATCTGATTTCAAAACCACATTAAATTGCATCAAACATCGCTCAGTATTCACGAAGCCATAATTAAAGAACACAAAAATTCAATTGAGAAGGACGAAAACAACCATTTTACTCGTCTCCCATTTCATCTGTTCTAAACAAAGTTAAATGCATTGAATTCTTAAACCACTTTAGTTTTTTTAAAAACAAAAATAATCTCGTCGTCTCTCTGACGAAAGTGCTTCCAAATAGAAACAAATTCATGGAGAAGATCGATGAGATTTCAATGGACCATCCAGAGAGAGCAGAATTACATATCAAGTCCCAGGCCTTCAGACAAAACAAAGGTGAATGAGGAAAAATAGAGGAGCATTGCGATCGCTTATTGAAATACATTGGAGAGTAAATCTAATAAACGCGTCACTTAAACGGCCCACTGTTTACTTTGACTCCTGGAGAAAATCGGGAGAACTCTTGTGCATCTCCCTCATCAGCTAACTCAATTAGGTGGGTGGAGGGTCGACAAGGAGCGTCGGACACCCGGGGGCGGGGTATTTTCTTCCTTGACGTCATACGATGAAATGGAAGGGGCGTTTGAGGACCCTTGAAAAAGATAAGACTGTAGAAATCGTATATAAATATATATATCAAAAACAAGGTGGTGTTTTCTTTGGAATATTGGAATTAATTTGCTAGTTTAGTTATACATGATGGGACATTGCTTTTGTGGAGTAGGAATAGTTTTGTTGTTTTGGGAACATTTGTGATAAATATAAGTGTACTCAAAGTTTAAATAGACTCGGTCTTACGCTCAATGCCTTTAATTAAGGTTTTCTAAATAATTGAGATGACTGATAAATTTTTAAATTTAAATATTATTGTATGATTTAGCTCTTACAAGGATGAGAAAAAGGAAACTTTTTAAAGAGCGAATAAAGTTTCAATCACGCCTTTTTGAAGGATGTTATTATGAAAGTTTAACAGTTTTTAAATGACATTTTTATGCCAATTCAGTTAATGCTTTTAAATGTTATTCTATATTTCAACGTTTTACTGAGAACTAAGCTCAGCGTGGTAGAAAGGTTGCTTTAAGGGAAATAATAATATAATTCAGGAACTTACGAAGAATTTGTAAGATGTTCTGTTAGTCTGTGTTGCCATGCGTTATAATTTAACCATAACTAAATTATAAGAAGTCCCAGTAGTATTCTCAGTTATGTGTTCTTACGATTTTGTTGCCATGTCGCTCACCCTGCTTATTTTCCCCCTATTAAAGTTCCTTCATATTCATGGTTTCATAAAGATACAACACCATGTATGGTTTGTTAATATCAATTCTAGCGGAAATTTGGTTCATGATTTTATTTTATTTTATATTTCACTTTCTGTACGTTCTTGAACAGCTGACCCATCTCTTTGGGTTTACGACTACTAATTTTTTAACTGAGTAGCCTTGTAATTTTGATCCCGATCAAGTCGACAAGGGATCTCTTGGATCAAGTATCAGAAAAAATTAGCCTTTGGGAAGAATTTTTTTGAGGGAATAAACCCGCATTTGTATTACATGGAGAGGAAGACTACGAGAACCTCCCACGGTTAGAATTATGGCAAGGTAACTCTAACCCATGATCCACCTACCACTGTGGATATTTCACGTCAGCACTGTGGTCGGTGCAAGCCGGATGCGGAATTCATATCGACCAGACATGGCTGGGATTAAAACCCGGTGCGTACGGTTGGAAGGCGAACGCTCTTACCTGAGACATCGTTGGCTTATGATTTAAAAAATAATGAACGCATACAGTGTTGATTTGTATACGTTGATTAATTCAATAAAAATACAGAGATTATTATTTTAATTATTATCAAGTCCATCATGGGTGTTAGCAGTTGTACCGCTCCCTGTGTGAATAGGGAGTGGTACAACTGTGCCAACAATTGAGTGATGGGTTTTATAAATATGATTTGATGTTTGCAATTTGATTCGGATGGTTCCGTTTCCCCATACTGCTTAGTTATGGACTCAAGCCGCTATCTTCTCATTTCAAGTATATTTTTAATTTACGGATTTTCTCTGATAGAGAGTTAAAGTTAATTCTTATTAAGTATCGCTAGTAAATAGTAATGATAAAATCCAGTGATTTATTTTACAAGGTATATAATGTTCTTAACTTTTCAATGGAAATCAAAATTAATAGATGAATATGAGACAAAATTTAGAATTAATTTTATGTTTTAGATTAAATAAGTATATTACTGTAGAGTAAAGACTAGTGATGGGTAAACGTTTTTTGGAAAGAGGATGCCTTTCGGAGGACAGAATAATTTCATGTCAGTGAATATTAACTTAATTCCTTATTGTAAGTATAACAATAACTTATAGTTTGGATTAACTATTAAAAGGAAAAAGTATCTTTATAAAACAATTTCAAAGTAACAAACAACTGAAGTTTTATATGTTTTATTTATATTATATGATTATTTTATGTTTTTTTTGTCTTAATTTTTTAAAATTTTTTTGTGTCTTTAATTTTTAATTAAAAATCCTTGAAATATGTTTGTCTTAATTTGATTATCTCAGTTTTCTTGACCTTGGGCTCTGGGGTGCAGGAGCAGATGTTCCGGTTAGGTGGTCAGCCGAACGCGGAACCCCCAAAGTTTAGTTCCCAAGCGTGCTTGGTACTCATTTATCGACCCACTGAAAGGATAAACGGCTGAGTCAACCTTGCCCGGTCCGAGGATCGAACCCAGGACCTGTGACACGGGAGCGCAAAGAGCAACCACTCAGCCACCGGACGTCGACATCTTGAATTATCACCCATGAAATTTAGAATTTTTATATTATAATTTCATTAGATTTTCAAACTTCGGGGAAACTATATTGAGAGACATAAAAATATTCCACTATGATTATGTCTTTTTTTTTTCAATTAAGTTACTTGGAAGGTAGAGGCCACATCTTACAGGAAATACATTCGAATGTGGGTTACACACTACTGGTGTCGAGAACAAAATGTTTCAATTTAAAAAATAAAATTTAGCTATAATAAGGTAAAAAACAATTTTTTGCTTTTTATACTTGGAAGTTAAATTTATTATTTTTTAAATTAAAAAATAGAAATTATTATATAAAGTTTCGTAAAAACTTCGTCCTTGAATAAATAAAACTGTTTTAATCTAAAAGCATTTAACGAGATATTTGGTTATTAAAGGTTCATGTTAATAATTTAATTTATATAACTGAAATCATATTTATGCTGAGATAAATTTTTATGTCTCATTTTTTTTTAAGATCATGGATTTTACAAGAGTGGTTTGAAAACTTATATAATTTTAACGAATGAAGCTTTTAACCGAATACCTAATGTTTTTCTTTTGACTCACATATTTACTTTAACTTACTCCATTTCATTTTAATCTTAACTAGTCATTTTAGAGTCTCAACAAACAGTTTTCAAATACCAACTCTGAAATTTCACATCCTCGTTTCCATTATCAGTCTTCAAAACTCAGTTCTAGGATCTCAAATCCTAGTTACCAATCACAGTTCTAAAATCTCAAATACTATTTACCAATCTCAGTTTCCATATCCGACTTCCAAAATCTAAAATCCTGGTTGCCAATCTCATTTTCCAAATCCCACGTTTAAATTGCAATTACTATCTACCAATCTCAGTTTCCATAATCGAGTTCCAAAATCTGAAATCCTAGTTACCAATCTCATTTTCAGAATCCCACGTTTAAATTGCAATTACTATCTACCAATTTTAGTTTCCATATCCGAGTTCCAAAATCTGAAATCCTAGTTAGCAATCTCATTTTCCGAATGTCACTTCTAAAATCTCAAATACTATTTTCCAATTTTAGTTTCCATATCCGAGTTCCAGAATCTGAAATCCTAGTTACCAATCTCATTTTCCGAATCTCACTTCTAAAATCTCAAATACTATTTACCAATTTCAGTTTTCATATCCGAGTTCCAAAATCGGAAATCCCAGTTTCCAATCTCGATTTCCGAATCCCACGTTTAAATTGCAATTACTATCTACCAATTTCAGTTTCCATATCCGAGTTCCAAAATCTGAAATCCTAGTTAGCAATCTCATTTTCCGAATCTCACTTCTAAAATCTCAAATACTATTCACCAATTTTAGTTTCCATATCCGAGTTCCAAAATCTGAAATCCTATTTACCAATCTCATTTTCCGAATCTCACTTCTAAAATCTCAAATACTATTTACCAATTTCAGTTTCCATATCCGATTTCCAAAATCTAAAATCCTGGTTGCCAATATCATTTTCCGAATCCCACGTTTAAATTGCAATTACTATCTACCTATCTTAGTTTCCATATCCGAGTTCCAAAATCTAAAATCCTGGTTGCCAATCTCATTTTCCGAATCCCACGTTTAAATTGCAGTTACTATCTACCAATTTCAGTTTCCATATCCGAGTTCCAAAATCTAAAATCCTAGTTACCAATCTCATTTTCCGAATCCCAGTTCTAAAATCTCAAATGCTAGTTACTAATCTTAGTCTATAAGACCAATTTTTCAAATTGAAAATACCAATATTAATCGCAAATCTCACATCATAAATCCCAATTACTCTTCCTCATATCCTAAATCCAAAACTGCAGCTTACGACATTTATTTTTCAAATGTGCTTACCTTTCGCGTTTTGAATTATAAAACCATAATTGAATATCATTGATAACTTTCAAATAAAAGTTTTGAAGTAGTCATTTCTAAATTCTAAATCCTAATTTTTAAATTCTATACTGTAGTTTTATATTCTCAATTTTTAAATCTCAAAATAATTAATTATTTAATTTATTCACAGTTTAATCAGTTGATTGATTTATTTGATTTAAAATGCATACAGCTTAGAAAGGTGTGAAATTTTCATGTCACAATTAAAAGTTTAACTTCATAAACAAGTAAGTTTTTTTTCTAATGGCAGACACTGAACTTTTACGTCCTTCGCCTAGGAAGGTGCCGGAAGTATTACTCATTTAACGTTACCCAGTAGGCACCTATGAACCTAAATCACAGAGGCGAGCAACATTACTTACGCCACGCTACCACAGATATCCGTTTATAGGGTGGGCCACATTCACACATCACACGATAGAGAACAACACAGTGAGAAACATCCTTGCCCTGAGCGGGATTCGAACCCGCAGCCATTGGCTTCGCAGTCATGCACGCTAACCGCTCGACCGTCTGGCTAACAAACATTGAAATTACAACGTGGCTAAAAAAATTAGGAAAAAAAAACCCCTTTAAATTCATAAAAATAGATTTCAAAAAAATCAAACAAAAAGATTTTGCATGAACCTAACGAATGAAATAGTTTCAATCTATGTAATAAAGATTGAATGAATGTTTTTAAGAGAGAATAAATTTCAAAGTTAAAACTATAAGAGCGAAGAGAAGCAAAAAGATAAAAATCGTGCTTCTAAAAGCTCATTAAATCTTATGATACTCACGCAATGAAGTATTTTAAGTTAAATTGCGAGAAGTTTAGGATCCAGTATAATTACAAACGTATCAAATTTCAACGTTGCTATATATAGAAAACTGGCTTATTTAATTGATCAAAACCGAAGTTCCTTCACTAGTTTTGGCCAATTTTCTTATGATTTACGCCATTTACTTTTCTATTAAAACTTTAAATTTCTAAACCATATGAGAATTTGTTTTTCTTTCAAGTTTAGGTAGTATAATATTTCCTAAACTTCGAAATAATTAAAAATAAACGATTATTTTCAACGCCATCATTATACAAAATTTGGCGAACGATGCAGAAGATTGCATCTTAAATCAATCAAATGAATTAACTTAGAGGATAAAACAAACCTCAGGAGATAAAAAAAAAAAAGAAATTATATTCATGGCGTTTATATTCTTGAAATATATTACTGAAATATTTTATCACTATTCCCCAGATGAACGGGCTGTTTCTTAAAAAAAAACCTTTTGATACTTTTATGTTAATTTTTAAATACAAAAATTTGACATACCTCACCCTTAAAAGCTAAAAGAAATAGCATCTCGATAATCCGAAATATTCGGAACCGTGTCTATTTAAAATAATCAGAATTATAGAAATCGACATTCTAAATGTCCCGCAGTGGACTGATCGTTGAGACACGGTTCCCAGCAGATCACCGAAGTCAAGCATCACTGGCTGCGGTCAGTGTGCGGGTGGGTGACCACTTGGATCAGTCTGCGTAGGAACCGAGGGTGTGCGGTATTGGTCCTCGTTAAACTGTTCTACCGTAAAGTGCTCGACTTCGCGTGCAGGTCGTCGGGCTACCAAAGCACGGGTGCCATCCCCTCTGCAGAGGATCAAAATTGTGATGGCATGTCTTCGGATCATCCTCAGGGATGTTTCCCAGACCGTCGCCAATAGCCCATTGTGCAGCTCTAGTGCGACGTAAATTAACAACAACAACAACATTCTAAATACCATATCAGTCAGAATTTTAATTTCTGATCTCTCTAAGAAGTTGTGGTAAGAAGTCTGATCCCGAAAAGTTAGCCTTCAATTTAAATGCCCATAAATGTGAAAGAGACGTCCATTTATTACAATTGTAATGAACTTCAGTAGAGTTGACCAGTAATTTATGAGGTCAGCTCCCTTCGTCGATGGAGAAAAAGGTGCCCGAAATTGTTACGAACTTGAATCAAATTGGCCGAATAGACTGTTAATTTATGTAAAGATCCCTATTTTAATTCGGGGGTGTACTCCTTTTTTCCCGGGTTGCCCGATGTCAGTATACGGAGACAAAATTTCCGGGTTTGAACCCAGCTGGCGACAAAGAGTATATTCCTCATTTTCCTTACATTGGTGACTACGGTCACTCAATTCTCTTAAAATGTTTAAAATGATATAACTCATGTGGTCAAATAAGTCTTTTAGAAATCCGGGTTTGAAACAGATCACTTAGAAGATTTTCGAAATGAGTATGCATTTCACTCTGATATAAGCGAAAAAAAAGGCAAACAATTAGAAAATCTGAAAAAAAATATCCCTATAAAAAAAATACAAAATTCCACAAGTAGTTTCAAATTATCTTAAAAGAAAGTAAAAAAAAAAGTGAATGGAAACTGCGAATACTATTTCATTGAGCCACCGGGTCATCACGATGTCTGCAATCTCCTTCATTTTTATTTATTTATTTTTTTTGCAGCTCGTACGTTTTGGTTTTTCGGGAACTAACATTTAAGTGCCCTCGAAGAAAATAATTTTTTTAATATTTTAAATTAAGTCCTTAAAATACATATAAAAGAGGTTTTGTTTTATCCATGAAGATCTATGTTACACTTGACGGTAAATAGGTACCAGATTAAGTTTTAAGGTTTTTAGATGAGCTAAATATAAATGATTTATTTTTCTTTGTTCAAATTTCCAATAACACTTCTTAGTCGAGCCGCGATGGCTCTGGGGAGAGAGCGTTCCCCTTCCAGTGCGGCGAACCGGGTCCGAATCCCAGTCGATCCGAATTCCACATCCGGCTTGCACCGACAACAGTGCTGACGTGAAATATCCTCAGTGGTAGACGGATCATGGGTTAGAGTCTCCCTGCCCTCAGTCTAACCATGGGAGGTTCTCGTGGTCTTCCTCTCAGTGTAACGCAAATGCGGGTTAGCTCCATCAAGAAGTCCTTCACGAAGGCAAATTTCTCCCAATACTCGATCCAGGAGTTCCCTTGTCTTCTGGATTCCTAATTTCATGTTTAAAATTACGAGGCTACGGAGTTGAACATTAGTAGTCGTAAACCCATAAAATTGGGTCGGTTGTTCAACGACGGTTATAAAATACTTCTTAGTCGATTGAGAGTTCATATTCTATTCCGACATCAATCAAAGTTTTGATACAACACAAGTTCCTGACACGAATCACGGATTAATGTTTGATTATTTGTAGACTATTGGTTTTAACAGTTTCCCTTTCCACATAACATATTGTAAAGTGGAGCTTAAGGACATTTTTGAGTTTCTTTTTTTAATCTTTCGTAAATTGCAGAATGACTGCTTCTATGTTTGTTTTTCAATCTAATACTGCAATACTATTTTATAATACAAGTCCGCTCCCTGTTCGTTCCACTCGCCAACCCCTTGGAGAGCTCTAATTCTTCATTGTTTTTTCTTCGAAAATTACATACTTTAAGAAAAACAAACATAATTCTGTTTATAAAAAGCGTAATTATTGTAATTTTATGTAAGATTATTGTGTTAATATGTTGTTATGCTGTACTTAACAAACTGAATGATAAATTGAATTCGAAATATAATTGTACCGGGAAAAAAATCAAAATTGCGAATACAGATTGCGTAGCACAGGGGTGGCGAACCTTTATGCACCAACGTGCCATTATTTTAAAAAAATTGTTTAATGAGGTCATAGACGTGCCGTCAAATAATTTTGACTTCGTGAATATTGTGAAAATAATAATACTAAATACTATCAACACAAAACTCTTTTTTACTATGAAAAAAAACAACATTTTGCAATGTCTGAGTTATACGCATAATTCAACTTAAAGTAACATTAATGTGACTTCTGCTGTTGCAGATTAGATGACAAATAACTTATATTAGGTTGCAAGATATTAGTTTAAGCAGGACTGTAATTATTATTTTTTTGCTAGTTATTGTTAGCTTGTTTCTTATAGTTATTGTTCTTTTGGCATTAATTGTAAATTTTATTGTTAATAATTGTTTATTTTTTTGTTTGCTTTTGTGAATTCAATTTAATTGTTAATATGCTTCATAGTGAACTTTGTGATCGGTGGCGTGCCCAGAATATTGTGTCGCGTGCCATAAGTGGCACGCGTGCCATTGGTTCGCCATCCCTGGCGTAGCACAATAAGAAGTAATAAGTTAGAAAGTTTACTTTTTAACAGTGTGTAACGATAGCTTTATTGTATAATGGTTTTGAATCTCTTTTGAACCATTCATATTTTTCCAAGATATCGATACAAATGTTATTATTTGTATCTAGAAACGTCTGTTATTTCCTCCTATTTCTTCGTGCTTATTTATCCATGAATATATTAATTCGGAACGATAAAATTAATGAATTGAAGATCTCGAAAAATATAAGTTTATCATCACCAATGGATAAATAATCATTATTTAAACAAAAAGTAAAACAAATATCACTTAAAATTGCAGTAACTTTCGAAACTCGGTAATTAAATTTACAATTGACAATGTTCTCTTCGATACGTAAATTTTCAACTGTGTAGTTGCATTTCAGTGGGTTGTAGACATATTGTTTTGTTACTTAAGTTTTTATCAGTTGATAATTCTCGAACTAATAATCAAATCTCAATTTTCTTATCTCGTTGAATTTCTGGTGCATTTTTCTACCCATTTTCGTAATTATAAGTTTTTAAGTCTTATAGATTTTGAGTAACTAAACAAAATGTAACGTAAGGCGAAAGAAAAAAGTTTTACCGAAAAATGGGGAAAAAGTGCTTAAAATTGTAATAATTTTGAGCAAATCGGAATTTTATGAAAAAAAAGCTCGTGTTAAGCTCATTAACAATTATGGCTCTTTCAACAAGCCAAATTTCATTTTTGTAGTTGCATTTCTGTGGCCTGTTGAGAGACATGAATTCAGTTTTTTGTTGTAAGTTAAATATTCAATAATTCTTGAACAAATTATCGAATATTTTTTGTTATTCCATTGAATGATGAGTACGAAAGTCTATTCAAAACTACCATGATAAGGTAAAATTTTCAATAAAATATGTTTTTATAATATGCAATAAAATTTGGTAAAATAGGTAAAATTTAGTAATTTTATCAAACTTCAGAGCATGTCCTAAAAACCATTTATTCGGTTAAATTTGCTTTTCAGCTTCACATATTCTTTGCTAAATATGAAGTACTAAGAACTACAATTTTGAAAAATGGAATTTCCGGAATTACCGTATAAAAGAATAAATTACCCATTAAATACTGTATATTTTGGTTTAATTAACCAAAACTTAGGTTTTTTTTTTTATAGGAAATATCTTTACCATGCAGTGTAGTTATTTTACCAATCATTTTTCTCCATGTACATTTTTCTACACATCTTCGTAAGTTCATGTTTCTAAGTCTTATAATTTTTTCAAAGCTAAACAAAATGTAACGTTAAGTTTAACACCGAACACAGCGTTTTAACATTGAGGATGTTGCCTGAACAACTCTTTTTTTATGTGGTAATCGAAGCTTTATTTTTAGTGGTAAGAATAATTAAAAGCAAATTACTTTCTCTTTCACGAAAATACCACCTTGGTCGAAGTAATTTTGGGAAGCCTAATTTATCAACCTCAAATCTACTAAATTTTTATTCTAGCATAGCGTAAGCATTGTTGATAACGAATACCTGAATTAAAAACTTTTGAAAAATGTAACTTTTTAATCACTGTTTGTGTAAACCTTAAATAAATATAAAATAAAAGTATTATTTTTTTTTATAGTAATGAGTAAACATCTTACTATTATTATTTCTCTTATAATTACTTATTCTACTATTATTGTTAAATATATTATTATTACTTTAATTAATATTACGGATTTTATTAATATTAATTATGCTGCTATTTATTAAAATAAAATTTTAAAATCAGTATCAAGCAAATTATTAGAAATTTTATTTCTAAGGTATTTTTTAATTTTATTTTTCTTCTCTTACTAGACTAAATCGTGTGTTTTGATGATCTATATGCATTATTTTGCCCTTAATTGGCTATAGCAAAAATTTTTGCCCCTCCACTTTCCTCCTTAATTAGTAAGCATCAAGTAAGCACCAAGAGTGCAGCTTACTGAAATACTGAAAAACAACACAGTACAGTATTATGTATTAGTTCTTAGTGTTTCATCATTGGGCCAGGCTTTTATTGGCTACTCTAATGGTATTCTGACGTCATAACAATCATATCTACATCAAGTTGTTTTTTTACTCTAATGATTACTGCCCTCATTATTACCTCTTCTACTGGTATTGGGCAGTCATACAATCATTGTCCACCTCAGTTTGTTTTTACAGAAATTATTACTGCCCTCATCATTTTCCTTCCACTGTTAATGGGACGTCATACAATCATTGTCCACATCAGTTTGTTTTATAGTAATGATTACTGTCCTCATTATAAATCAACGCTCAACGATAAATAGGCACAAAACCACCAAAGGGCAATAAGGTTACAATAAAACATTATATAAACTAAAATATGGTTTTTAAATATAAATATATTACGTTTATTTTACTAACAATATAAGCGCTAACTTAGTTCATAATAATGTTCTAAATATAAACTTCAGATAAGATTTGACTTAAATCACAACAGGCAGCAAAAATAAATAAATAAATAGAATAAAAAAATAATACAATTAAATTCAAATTTTGTAGGCCAAAAAGCATAAATTATTACTAAAATAACAGCAGTTTCAGAATCTAGTATTGTATCTCAGACAGACAAAAAATTACGATAACACTATCGTAATTTTTACTATCGTTGGAAGCAATTCAACTCCAGAAAAGGCGAGAGTCACAAAGTAAACCCATTTTACTGTATACTATAGGGTTATTCTACCTCTTAAAGTCTCCAACAAGGAGAGTTTGTCCTCATACTTGAGTCATAAGTTCCCTAGTTTTGAGTTGGGTACAAAATTATAAGCTTATGGAGGAGAGCATTAAAACATAAATCCATTTAAATTGATATACCATTCATCGATCGAGATAAAATAAATTTATTTGTCAATGTTCTTAGAAATATAACGCAACTAAAACTAGTAGTTTAGTATTCTATGTGATTTTTAAATACTAGTTGTTTTATGTACTTCATCTTTAAAAATATTTAATGTATGGATAATCTGAATCTTTTACTTTAATAACATGTATTATTTAATTTATATGCAAAAGATTAACGACAGATTTAGTTAGAGAGAAAAATTAATTAAATGTAAACATTGGAACAGTTTCGAAAGTTAAACAAAGCGATAAAAGAAAATATTTATCTCATAATATGCATACGTTAGTTATTAAATTTAGAAGCTATTTATTTTTGTATTTAAACTTAGTTTAAGTATGAAAATTAATTTTAAATTTTTCGAATATTAACGACATATGTTTTCTGCAAAATCTTATTTATGATTTTGTTTAAATATATTTAGTGCTAAAAGAATTGTTTAAATTGTCTAGGGATAAGCTATTGATTAAAATTTTTTCTATTTAGTTTTAAGGCAAAAGGTTATTATTTAAATTTAAACAGAATTCTTTAGTATACTAAACCTATCATTGAAAAAAATACTCTTTTGTTACATTTCAATGGCAGTTCTAAATTTTTTTAGTCATTTAACAGTTTTAAAACTGAAACTAAACAGTTCTATGTCATTACAGTTTCATGCATTTTTGGAATGATCCAAGATATACGGTCGAAAATGATTCAAAATGACCACCTTTAATTTGTCTTGTAATAAGTCCCAGTCGAAAAAGGAAATAAAGTATATTTCTTAAGAGTTGAGAAAATTTAATCAAGAAAAATACATAAATTTGAAATTTGATGAATCACTACTGAGAAAAATATGACTAAAATATTAAAATCTGTTTGATTGAGGGAAAAAGCTGGTATTCACAAAGCAATCAAAATGATTATTGTTTTCTATTCATCCCGTCTTCCTCAATAGTGATTAGGCAAATTTCAACAGTGTCTTTTTTTCTCACTTAGATTTTAATTTCTGAACCTCAACATGCATTATTAATTTTATGTCAAATTTGTCTAGTTTTCTGAAACATGTATTAAATTTAAATACTCCGTATTTGGATTCAAATATCCTTTTTTTTCATTTTCTACCTGATGTATATCTTAATTTTACTATCTTTAAAAAAGAGAAGCATTTATTTTTAAATTCAAACACAAACTCAAAACCTTTCAGATGATAAATTAAAGATTGCTTAATTTGAGGACTAATATAAACTTTAAAAAATATATATACGTCTTGAGACGTAAATACAATGCTCTTAAAGTAATCTTCTTAGATATTCCGCGTGACATTCTAATTCCAGAAATGAATAAGTAACTTAAGAAATATAATGCGTTTAAATCTAACTTAAGTTATTCATGTAAGATATAAACTAAGTTATAATTTGAAATCCGTAAACATTTATCTATGGCTCGTATTTCTAATAATGCTTGTCTAAATTAGAAGTTAGCATTTAGTTTATGAATATGTAGTTGTTTTAACTGAAAAATTAGTTAGTGGCGTAATATCAGTGATTAATAAAATTTTGAAGTTTGCATCTACTGTCGAGAATAGCATAAATTTTAATCCTGATTTATCTAAATTCGCTTCCTAATTTCCTGAAATTTGAACGGGCAATCAAGAGTTTGAATCTCGGAAGAAATAGGAACATTATTTAATAATTTTCCAAGCTGTAAATACTTTCAGAAACGTTTCTAAATTATTCTTTTTAAAACCTTTATGAAGTTGTTTGAATGAAAATTACTAATAAATTACGAATAATAAATTTATAAAAATTCTCAAAATATAACCAAAGTGTATTTAGATGATAAAATGCAGATATTTTTTTTCAATATCTATCGAAATTTTTAATCGGCTTGAAATAACGGTGTATCCACACAGATATTTTTTAGTTAATTAGAAGTCAAAACAGCATGATTAAGGAGTCCAGTTTCGGCATAATCTTTTATTTTACTAAACGATGGTGAAATAGCAGTTTCACCCCTCTCCAGCCGGAGAGGGAGAGTTTCAGTCAGATCTGACTGAGTTTAATTTGTAAGCATGAAATACCAAAAAGCCACGCAAAAACATTGCTCCTGCGTTTTATAGGATGATTAAAAGTTGTGAAGAGGCCAGTCATTATTGCCTTTTTTGTATTCTTACGCCTCATCAAATTTATTTATTACTCATAGAAAATCGTTTAATCTTTCCTTATATAGAAGTGAGAGATCTTAAAATAACTTCTCTTTTGAAATATAAATCTAATTATTATTCATTGGCATATTTTTAGCCTTGAAGTCCCAAAATAGAATTTCTACCCTTATCCTTTACCAAAGATATTTTATGAAAACGAATGAAGTTTTAATGCTTTTATTAATACAAAAGTATATAATTTTTGTATTACATGCATATATATATATATATATATATATATATATATATATATATATATATATATATATATATATATATATATATATATATATATATAATATTTTTTGTTACAGTGCGAAAACTGGAACTAAAAACTTACGACTTGAAAACCTGACTACTAGGTGGAAAAGTCTCAAAGTCGTTTGACTAATTTATTTAATTTTCGCTAACCGTTTGAACCAAAATCGAAATAGCTCATAATATTTGGAAAATTTCACTTAGCTTATTTAATAGGATTTGGTGAGGAAAAAATACTTAAGCTAATATTAATTTCCACATAAAAATTTGATTTAAAAATCCATGCCTGGAAAGACCAAAAAGCTAATAATCATTAAAGGCACACTCTTTCCTTGGTCTCTATGTTCATCTACCACTTATATTACCTATATAGGGTGTTACGCTACCATTGCATTCAATATAAAGTTTCAGAATCTTTGGTGAAAACGAAATAAAACATTTACGCAGTAGAGATTGAGAACTGATTTTTCAGTAAAGCAAAAAGAAAAACAATATCAAATATGGTGAATCATTATCAAAACCAATAACATTGACAATGGAAGTAAAATTAAGATATTTTGATTGCCGTATTCGAACGGAAATTGAAAAATCCTTTTCACATAACCTCTTAATTTCATTCAAATAATCTCTCATTCGTTGTGATTGACCTCGATTACGGTTTGCCAGATTTTGACAGCAAGAATTTTTGAATTAATTTTTGACTGGGATTTCAAAAATAAACATTAAGGAAGAAAATCCGGTACATCCTGTACATAATAATTATGATACTAAGCGTATAAATTACATATAATCGTAATCACTTTTCGAAAAGATAAAACAAGACTCTTAATGTAGATGAAAGTAGAAACAATGAATAATTCCGTTTACTTCCGTCATTCTAAGCGAAAGTACATTAGCTTATCTAAAAGATACTCTTTAAGTTAAAGAAATTTAAATTAGACTCTTGTTTTGATCTTAATAGTAAGCTTACTTCAAGGACTTACACTTCTCTATATCGGAAAAGTTTCCAAGAATTAGATACGTTGAGTTACTCTTCATATCACATACAATCCTCGTTTGTCTTATTTAAACATTAGTCCCTATCCTTCGAAATTTTTCCCCAATCAATTCTGAAGGCTTACTGAAGTGGAATAATTCGAGAGCTTTGAAGGGAACTTAAGATAGAAGTGCCAAGTAAACACACGTGACTATTTTATCGACATCTGTCTCCCCCCCCCTTCCTCCCTCTTCACTGTTCCTCTCTTTCTAACAGTAGTTGAAGAGTGGACGTTCTTGTCCTAGTTAGGGAAAATATATCTGTTACAAGCATAAGTAACAGGGATGCTTCCGGAAAAGTATCACTAAATGAATTGGGAATCGATTCAGTCGTCACCGAACAGCTATTTATTTAATAGGAGACGACTGGGAAAGTGTATCAATGGATCAATATCAATAATCTTGTAAATGTCAAAACGAACATAATCTAGGGAATGTATTTCGATTCGAGCAGTTAATGAAAATAAGAAAAATATATTTTATCCAGTTTCATTATTCAGAATATAAAAAGAGTGGTTTAATAATTCTCTATTCATCTAAATCGCTTTAACTTTAATGATCAGATTGAGAAATTTATTTCACTTTTTTTTTACTATATTTTTTCCAAAATATTTTTTTTTTAATTTTTTTTATTAAACAGTAAATATTTATAAGTGATTTTGTTGCACCGATATATTCTTAAAATCCCCCAAAAGTTTGTAGGTAATTTGTTATTTCAATTTAAATTTGCTAAAACTTGAAAATATTAATTCCCAAATAAATAATAATTTAATTAAAATAAAAATATTTAATTAAAATCTAGCATGAGTTTTAACAGAGTTCTGTTGTTTAGTTTTCTGTTGTTAGTTTTTCTGTTGTTAGTTACCGATTCCATCTATAGAGAATTAATCTCGCAATCCACCAAACTCTCATATTCAAACTTTAACAATATGATTGTTTAACTTATTATCCGAAAATCAGTTCATAAATTGATAAGATTTTGAGTAAAATTGAAATTAAAGTCGTTTTCCCTTTGTAAATAATCTAATTTTCCCCAATTTTAAAGACCTTAATGTTGATATTAATAGCTAGGGTGTTTATGAAATTTCGTGTCAATGTGGTCCTGCGTTCAAGAAAAACACAACACGTAAAAGAAACACAAAAGTCGAAACACAAAAGAAACGTCCAAGATGAGGACGTTAACAGATCTTTCATCGCTATAAACTGTTAGAATTTAAATCATAGGTTTTAGCTTTCTTCTACAAAAATCATTCAACACTGCTTTTCATCTTCCGAACTTGATTTTTGGGAGTCATTCCGCATTTTGAAAAATTCCAATAATTTAGTAATAATTTAGTTAATGATCTTTCGAGTGTTCCGACGTATCCTAACATGTAAAAGTCTACTTTAATTTTATATGTTATACCTTAGGGTTCCCACCGAATTCCCCTACACCTGTTTCTTATCTCCCCTTTGTTACTTCCTTGTGTAAACTTGTTCCTCTGCCCTTATTGGTTAAACCACTTTACTTCAGTTTGTTTATTTACTAATCTACCTTCATCTGATATTTAAACACTGAGGAAGGTTTTTTTTTATAGGAATAAAACTATATTATGTCCATTTATGTACCTAAATTTGTGGTTTATTCACGTTGTTTTTTGCTTTAGTTAACATGAGATATTATACATTCATTTTAAAGTTTTTAGTTTTCTTAATTCAAATACTTAATTGAAGTTGCATACATCGAAGATGAATAAGAAAATGAGATATAAAATCCTTCCATTAGGGGAAGTTCTTATGTTTCATCAATATGAAATTCCAAATTCCAAATTTCCAAATCATTAATATGAAATATTAATTTAAAATGTCAGTCAACGATTATATCATTATCAGGACGAATGGTCTCATTTGAAGTTCAAATGTCTTATAAAAGTAATACCTAGCATGTATAACATAAATTAGTGCAATAATCTGCTTATTGAATCATGCATCGTCAAACAATTGAAGTCTATTTTCATTTTACTAGTTAAGAATTCATGAATATGTATGCGGAATTTTCCACAGCATAGATATCTCTCGTAAGAGCTATTCGGAAGAATGGTTTAATGGCCTTCCCCAAATGGTCGCTAAACGTTCCTTCTCAATTCCGACTACTATAGATGTCTAGCAATTTTTATTAACTAAGTCGTAAGCTTCTTTTTAGACGAAAGAGTGGTAGGAAAACTGTTCTCAATGGGGTTGGACATTTTTTGTTATAAGAGTGTGTAAGTCTACTTGACTATCACGGTACTGTCTAAATTTATGGTGTCTAGACGGAATAGGGTATGGGCTCAATAAATTATAGATGAACATTCTTCCACAAAAAGGAAGATATATTATAATTTGAATTTTCTATTTTAAACAGCTACTTTAAACGACACGTATCAAGTATGTAGTAATTGTAAAATATATTTTTAGAAATAGATGCAGATATGTAGTTTCTTTTTTACGCATTTTAAAACAATAGCTATGTAATTAAATACAAAACAAGCTAATAGTAGCCAAGGTTGTTTTTTTTTTTCCTGTGGCCTGACGATTTAAGGGTTTGGTGGCAAAGCATGTGAAGAAAAATTTCAGCATATTTTTTTAAGAAAAATAATTATAAGTTTTAGAAATATATATACGGGAAATAAAAAAAGTAATTTATAAAACAAAATTTTCCTTTAAATATTCCCGAAGATTTGGTTCATAATCGGGGCCCATCGTTTTTTTTTTTTTTTTTTTTTTTGACGATTTGAAAACAAACCAAAATATATGAGAATAAACTAAGAACAAAACACAAACGGTGAGCAAAAAATGTGGTAACCCTAAGGTACGCGAAGTCGTTGAAAGCAAAGGTAGCAACGAATATCATGGTAACCAGAAACGGTGTTGCAGCAATTCTAAACGAAAATTACCGCCGGACTAAACGGCTCCCATTCTACACATTAATGCTGTTTTTCGACGCTCTGTCACCTAGGAAAATAAAAAAAGCCATAATTTAAGTGCCTCGCACCAGAAGCAATGCTATGATTTTAAACTATATATATAATCTTGCCGGAAAGAATTATCTGGGCATTAGAACAGAATAATAACTTAAATATTTTAAAAGTTATTAAACCTTTTTAAAAAATTGCCAACTTGGTGACATTTTTCCACCTAGATAAAAATTATCAAAATCACTGCCTTATTCTCAGTTTTTGTAAATTTTTATGTGCCCTGGTAATGCAGCATTGATGTAAGTTTTTCGATATTAAAAAAATAAGACCACAATATCTTTTCATTTTCCAAAAACTGTGGCTTTTCTTCATATAGACGTTTTGCGCCATTTTCAAAATAAGCGTAGACAGAGCTGGCTTTAGGTAGGTTAATCTTGACTTAACAATCATGAGTAACAGTTGCAAACTTACAACAGTTGTTCGCAAAAAAACATTTCATAATACGACGGGGTCTTCGTATAGCAGCCTTAACCCCACCCGATTTAATGACTCCGCAAAGTTTAAAAAGCTTATAATTTGTAACGTAATATTTTTCTTATAAACATTTTTCATTCATTATAAAACGAAATGACTGTTCAATTTGTATTATTTCTTACGGTTTTCTAAAAGAACACATATTGAAATAATTTAAAAGCATGTGTTGTATGTTTCTTTTAAGTCAATGTGTATTACTTGAGACAGTAAACAACAATATTTTCAAGAAAAGTGTCTAAGATATTAAAAGAAATCACATTGCATTTATTTCTTGATTTGAAATGTCTTTAAAATGCAGGCTAACTATAAAAATAATTTGATGTAAAAATTTGATGATGTTACAATAACAACGACCAATAAAAGTCGGCGAAACTTAATGACGTATGATCTCCAGCAATTGCGTGATATGATCTTTAATATATAAAGAAAATAAAGACGTCTCTGAACGTCATCAGTATAAAATTAATTAAGTTATGAAAATATTTATCTGTCACATATAACTGTATTTTAAGCAATTTCTTTTTTTTTAAATTCTGTCTTTAAAATATTTTGTTGGGGAAGCGTTCTAATCTCTGAGAGTCTAGTCTCATTTCCTTTTATTTTATAACTAAAACAAGAATCAATTTTGATGAATCACAAAACACAAACGAGAATCAAAACCACTGCAAAACCAAAGTAAAAAACACACGCTTTAAGAACTTTATACCTTGATGTTACAACTCCACTGAGCGAAATAAAAAAGGAACAGCCTAAATAACGTTTGGTCGATGACCCAATCTTAAATATGCTAATAAATTTGCGTAGACGATATTTTAAGTTTCAAAATTAGATACAGAAGAGTATTATTTCGAATAAAGAAAAAAAATTTCGGACGAATTTACTGATCTTTAAAATATGGGGTAGCCGCACTCTAGAATATGGCCTCAATAGTTTAGGCAGGAGAGAGATCAAAACTATGTACCCCTTAAAGATAATTTCCCTTTATAAGAAGAAAAAAGGGAATATAAGAATAATGAGACTTGTTACCTTTTATTTTGCCTTGCGATTGAAATAACAATCAATGCTGAAACACTATATAATAGAAGACTAAAATACACGTAATAAAAACTTTTTGTTTTCATGTTACATGCATAAAGCAATACATTAAACTACAATATTTCTTTCAAAGATCTACGTGCTTGAGAATTGGTCAGAACATTCTCATTTATTAGTTGTATAATTATGCTTAATAAACTATTTATGATTTAGGCTTATATTTAACAAATCAGATTTCAAATTTTCAATGATTAACTTCACGAGCTTGCATTCAAAGGAGTTGTTTCATTTATTCTATCTTTGGGCAAAATATTTTGTGAGTGAAATATTCCTAATCTCTAAGAGTAAAAGATTAATGAGTCTTGCTCCCTTTTAGTTTGCCTTGTAACTGAAATAAGAATCAATTTTGAAAGCGATTGGGTTTTCTAAAGACGCCGCTCTTTGATGAATGGAGCTGCCCTGCAGTGGCGTGTGAATTTTCAAGCAGCTTAGTTGTCGCCGTTATCTTCATAATGATAAATGTTGGCATGACACTTGGGTTTCAAAGTCTTTCGGCTGCTACTGACGTCCTATTTGCTGAAAATTAGTTGTACAACCTAAAGTAAAGTTACAACTTTTCAGTCAGAGAAGTCTAGTTCTTAATGATATCTTGAGTCGAATTTTTTTTTTTTAAAAAGGTGCGAAGAAACTGTTTTAGTACCTCATTTGTATGGAAACTAAATTCATGAGTACTTGCGATGTAATTATATTTGAAAGATAATAAATTTAAAATTGTGGTAAAGTTAACTTCATAAAGTAAGAATTGCATTAACAATTAAAATTATTTTAACTATCGAGAGATAAAAAATAGCTTGAGGAAGGTATTATTTCAATAGATTTTAATTAGATTGCTGAAATATATTTTTCGAACATAAATCGATTTTAAAGCACAGCCGGAAGAATGAGTTCCAATTTACTAAATTATAAAATGTTCCTTTTTTTAAAAGTAAAAATATTTTTTATCGATTAATGACTCGTATTTTAATATAACTAAGCGCTTTCGGATTGAAACTTAAAACTTCATTTGGTATTTATGCTATGCGTCGAAAAATGAATGACCGTAACAGTGAGAAGTGATATATAACTTACCAAAATAAAACGACTTTCAACTTTCTCCATGAAATGCGGTGTCAGGAAGCAAAAAGTAAGTCAAGAGGAGGCACATGCTTGATGAAACGTAGATCATATTAACGAATAATTATGAACAAAAAGTCTTTATTATTGAAAACTTGACAACTAATGGTAACATGAGGAATCATCATACAGGTTTCACAAAGACGACTAAAAGAATAACTGAAAGTTTTCTGGCTTTTCTCTAACATCTACAGTTAGACTCAGACTCACTCGGGTAACATCTTATTTCGAAATATATTCAGACAATAAATCTTACTGCTTCAGTGGGATTGCCATTTAAATCATCGCACATATGTACGTACTGCATTGGGATATTGTTGTCTAATTCCCAATGACAGCATCTGAATGTCGCATGACATTCACCTGAATGGCGAATAACAGCAGCTGAATGTCAGTTTTTGCGAAAAGTGACATTCCCCTCTACAGAGAAAGCGTCCTCTTGCAGTTCACTCTTTGCTTTGCGACTCTCAATTATCAAGTGATAGTTGCTTCCTTTGACAAGTTTTATTAGTTCTAACAGTCATGATATTCAATTTTAGAATACCATGCCCTGAGTGTCCCAAAATTCGAGCGAATATTTCGAAGGGTGATAATAGGCACCATAGGATGGAAAGTTACGATAGAACAGGGATAGTAAAACACGTTTACAGGATCATTAAAAACTTACGTAGAAAAGAAAATCATTAAAAACTTACGCAGGACTCCACGACACGTTAAAAACCAAGTACAAAATATACTATAAAACTGCCAACTACAGAAAGGTTTATTTGATTAATTATTACAAAAGTTGTTCAAAATGGCACCCACTGACGTCATCGCACAGTCTACAAAGACGTAGAAAAGATTATAGCCGTTTAAAGTGCTTAATTTAAGTAGAACAAGCCATCTCAGCCTTTAAATTCAGGGCTGGCATGGGTTTTCGCTTTTTTTACTTTCAACGTGGTTTGTGATCCCATATTCTGTGGTTCCTTAATGCCACTTAACAACACTCAGAATTTGTTGGTCGAGTTTCAGAATATCCTTCAAATGCTTAATATAAAATTAATAAGATGTTGATTTTTTTTTAACCTAACATTCGAATAAAGTAGAATCTACGGTGACTTATTTCATTAATTATGTAATATGCACTTTTAAACTTGTTAGATTCAAAAACATGTTTTTTACTTCAAACAGGCTGAAGTTTATTGCTGTTTTTATAAATATAAGTATATATAAGAGCTAAAGATCATACGGAGATCATCGATCAAAAGAATGAACTAAAAATAATCTGTTGTAAGGAGTATTAGTAAGTTTAACTGGTTAAGCCACGTAATCAATAATTCGCAGATGACAGCAACCAACTACGAAAAGTTGGAGGAGTAGTGTATCACTAGCTTATACAGAAAAAAGTGTTTATGCTTTAAAGCAAATTAATGAAGCCAACCATAAAAATGAAGAATTTTATGGGAGTTTGGAAATTAATATACATAATAAAGAAATTTAATAAAAAATTACTAAAACTAATGATTATTTTCGATAATTTAACTAGTTACATTTGTGACAATGGCATTTAGAAAATCGAAAAAAATATTATAATCATAATTTAGCAGCTGATCGAACTTAATTAATTTACTTGAATTTAACAAATATGCATTCGAATTGTTGCATTATTTTTCTAAATTTTGTAAAGAAAAAAATATGGAACTCAAAATTTCATTGTGATAGTATGAGTCAGTATTATTTCTTAAGCATAAGACCCCACTAAGATTTATCATCTAACTCTTAAAAGGGTAAATTTATTAAAATATATATAACTTAATTTAGACTTAACAGCAATCGAAAAGAAGCGAAATCATTTAGACAGACATTTTAAATTATTGAATTAAAATTAGCACATTTTACGGAAAAAGTTATTAAAGCAAGTAATTTTAATAAATTAATGAAATGTTAAATTCAATTAATGTGAAATTAAGTATTTATTTGTTTCGTGAAAAGTATTTTAACCTAGTAAAAAAGATTAAAATCCACCATTAATGTAGAAAATTTTGAGAGATTTTGGAAGCTGTTATAGATTTGTGATATTAAAAATTAAACTATATAGCGATTTATGGGGAATTATATATCAAAATAAAAACTAGCTAATGAGTATCAAGTAAAATGTATGGTGAAACTTTTTAATTTTAAGTTAAACTTTGACTTATTTAGCATTATTTATATCATCTAACTGAAAATTCAAGTATAATTACATACTAAAATATTTTGCAAATGTTATACAATTTGTTATAAAAACAAGCAAATAACTAGCTAAATATTCAGATACATTAAATTTTATATTAAAGTGACATGAAAAAATAGTTAATAAATTAGGATTTATTTTTTATTACCTAATTAAAAAATCTGAAATTTTTTTTCTTTTTCTCCTTCTTAAAAAAATTGCTTTTATAATAAGAATGATTTGATAGCATGAAAATTTTTTTTCTATTGTTTAATTGTCACTTTTTATTATATCTAAAGTAAATAATACCCCTTCTCTAAAGGTGACATTTTTACGTTTTCTGAGGTTTCATTTCTAATTTTTTCGCATTGTAATAAAAAAACATTCTCTATTTTCAACCCAATGACGAGACATTTGACGTTTTTGATATTTTTGAGACAGATATAAAAAATTAATATTATATTTAAACAACAGAAAAGTTACAGTTGAAAGTTAAACTTTTTCAATTAGATGAAATGAATTATGAAGCACTTTTATAACGTTTCGTACACTTTAAACTTTTCGCGTGAAAAAATATCTTTTTCGCCATTTAACTGGTAAAAAATCATATCTTTTACGAAACTAACTTGGGAAATCTGACAAGTTAAAAGTAGCCGCGAAACAAATAAATACAATTTCCTTCCATGTGATTGTCAAAAGACATGTCCCATTGCTTTTATTTCAAATATCAAAAGGAAAAAAAAAGAAAAAAATAAACATAAAAATAAAGGTTCCGTTTTGATTTTTTTTAATTTATTTCAGGCTTACATGACGAAATATTCTCTTGAGAGGAAAGGGCAAAATATGAGTTTAATACTGACATTATGATTTTCATTTTGGCAACAGAGAGAGAATGAGAGGAAGTAGTAATGAATGTAGTGTATAGAATGGAAGGATGTTATGTTTATTTCAAAATTTCTTCCTGATGGTAACGAGAGTTTAAAGATGAATTCGTAAGGAAATAGCATCTCATTATTCTAACGGCATTTGATGAAAATGATTATGGTTGTTCAACTGAATGTTTTTTTCCCTGATGTGATATTTTAATGGCATGAGTTACTGATGAAGAAAAAAAATTTTTTTTTCTGGCGATATTACTAAATAACAAAAACGAATCCAAATCTATAAGGTCATTTGAAATTTCATATTCTCTAGAAAGCAAGAAAATGATTTTTTTTTTTAATATATGTTTCCGATTATCTGTCACTTTTAGTCTTCTTTCAAACATGGCACAATTTTAAAAAAATGAAGTAAAATACTTAAAGTACAGAAATAATGAATAAATAACTTAAAGAATGGGAATTTTCTTTTCACGATTAGAACAAAGGCCTTAGTGGTGAAAGGAAAAATAATTCAACTATTTTAACAAGACATTAAAAAATAGTGTATGAAGAGACATAAAAACAGGTTACATGTTTTAATTTGTAGTCTTTGTAAAGCTATACATTCCTTATTTTCAATTGGTAATACAAATTTCCGTAAAGTTTTCTAAGAATAATCATTATGCAAATAAAGTTTCTATGTTACAATATTTAAAAATGACAAGATTTAAATATTTTTTTAATAACATAACTAACATAAATCATTTTTGTAAATATACTTTTGACAGGAGGAATCAAACCGAATTTCGGTATAATCACGCGCATTATAAAAATACTCTACATTATAATATTTTCTGTTGAATGAAATCCATAAATCGTTGAGTAAGGAATATGCGCCAACTTTATGCTATTACGAACGCTATTATGAATAACTGGTTAAAATTCTATAGCTTTAAATAAAATCTTCAAAGACATAGAGGCTCGCCTGGCCTCCCAATTATGCTGTTTTTGTAGACTATTATTATTATATTAATTTATTCCAGGCTATTATTATATTAATTTATAAATTATAAATAAATTACATTTCAGAGCACATTTCATTCAATGCATTTTTCCATGCAGATGTATTTTTAAATTACGCATAAACAACAAGTTGTATATAAACTAATAGAGGCCAGAGTACAGTGCATTAAAAAAAAGAGAAAAAAAATGGAGCATCCTGAATAACTTTTGACTTAATGATCGGCTTTTCACGCTCTAGGACTCAATCTTAATGACTCAAAGGGATGACCTCGAATATATTAATTGATGCTGACGATATTTTAAGTTTCAAACTCAGATACAAAAACGTACTTTATCAGAGTAAATATAAAATTTTTTCAACGAATTGGGATTTCTGAATAAACTATGGGGGGTAGGCGTGATCTGGAAAATATGGTCCCATTAGTTTGGTCAGGACAGTGCTCCAAAGTTTGGTCCCTTAAATGTTAATTTTACTATTTGCGTAGTTCGCTATGCCTCAAAACATTTTTAAGCGAATTAAAAAATTCATATCCAATCAATTAAATATTAGTTTGTCACACATATTTTAATGAATTATTTATGTTTGCTTTTCTGTGTTACGTCACCAAATTCGTAGCTTTAAGATGTATGAAGCTCCGTGACTTATACTATTCTTACACATATAGAGTCTGTTTTTATAAACTTAAATAATTGTAACTCAACAAGATCTAATAAAATTAATTACCTATTAGAGCATAGAAAAAGTTTAGTAATTCTGAATATCACATTTTAAATGATACTATAAAAGGCATAATAGTCTCTTATTACCGCAAGACTTATAACGATAATAAAACACTGTAAAAAATTGATACTCAAATGTCATGAAACTTTTTTTTTCGTTTTTGACGAAACCGTATCCTAGTATATACTCTGAGAAAAACTTTCGTCCAAGTGACGAAATAATAATCGGCACTTCTTTAAGGAGACGAATTTCGTCAAAATTAAAAAAAAAATATTTCTTTATTCTATTTTATTCTAAAACATAAAAATAATATCTTAACGCCTAATATATCTAATAATCATTTTATCTTACACTGAAGTCAAACATCACTGGCTGTGGTCAGCAAACGGGTGGGTGACCACTTGGATCAGTCTACCGAGGGTGTGCGGCATTGGTCCTCGTTAAACTGTTCTATCGTAAAGTGCTCGACTTCACTCACAGGACGTCAGACCACCAAAGCGGTGGCGCCTCCCTGTCTGCAGAGGATCAAAATTGTGATGGCATGGCTTCGGATCATCCTCAGGGATGTTTCCCAGACCATTGCCAATAGCTCATTGCGCAGCTGTAGTGCAACGTGAATAAGCTACAACAACTTTTGGTACCTACATAATCACTATAGGTACTTGGAAAATATATTTTCTCGTCTCACCGAAAAGGATATGTACCGGAGCAAATTGTTTAAACCGGTAATTTTGGTTATCAGGAGTTGATCTCGTGCAAAAACATTACTCCAATTGATATTAAATATTATTGATCTGTATTTTGATGTTGAAAAAGTTTTTAATATCATGTTTTGCTTATTCTTAAAATGCATAGCAGCAGAGAAGTGCAACACATAATAAAAAATAAAAGCAAAATTATAATTATTTCGACTTTATTAATCGTGACAGTATGCGTCTTTCATAGTGTTGATTAATGCTGGCTTATTTAATTATTATTTTTTCACTCTTTCAGAAGAACAGGTAAGAAGAAATACTACATAAAATATTTATGTTTTGAATTTGACATTATGTTTTTCAATTCTCTTCATTATTAAAAACACATTTTTTAGCGCACATGCTTTAAAATTGTTCGATAGCTTTTCAGATCTTTTTCTGTAACAAACACCTTGCTTGTTCTTTGGCACGAATAATTCAAGGAAAAGATTTTTTAAGCATAAGAACAATAACCTATTTTATACACATAGTACAATTTTAAAAGCATATCCAAAAGCATTTTGGAGGGAGAAGTTTTCTTTCACAGCAAGACGCATCCTAAAATCTTTATAAAATTTGGCAAAAAAACCTTTTTCCGAGAAGTAAAATTCAATATAAAAAACCTGATGCGGACATTTTTTAGCAATGGCGACTAGAATAAAATGCTCTACATGATACAGAAATTGTTCAGTAGATGAACTGAATAGAAACAGATCCTTTCACTCGTAAATAAATAGCATTTTTTTTGTCTTTTTACGTGTACTAAAAGAAGTAAAGACACGCATAAAGTGAAAGAGAGAAAAATGTTTTTTTTTTTTTCCTTTTTAGTTTCGTTGTCCCAGTAAAGAGTTCCTCTTTTCTTTTATTAAATTTTGTTTCTTATCTGACAATAAAATCTACTAAAAATGAAAGTAGCTTACATTAAAATCTGTCGTTATAACGGAAAAAATCTAAATGCCTTTGTTTTAAATTACTTTCTGTTTCCATTATGCTTTTAAGTACTTAGAAGTGTCTCTTAAGAACGAATTACAATTCCTCTTCGAATGTGCTTTCTTCATGTATTTGAAATCGTTCTCCTACTCTCTTAACGTTACTTTGAGTTAGTATTATGTACCTGAGAAGTTATTATAGAGTTTAAAACAAATTTCAGGAAGTTTTTGAATGGTTTGAACTTTGATCCGATACTGAAGAAACTATACGCTATTCGCACAGTTCTTTTTAAAAAAGTTAAAGAGCTTTTTTTTATTTTCTTTTTAAATTAAACAATATTTTTTGTTATACCTGAGAAAATTAAAATATCATTTGCAACTTTTTTTTGTTTCCAACGAATTTCGAAATCTTCTTCGAATTATATCTATTGATTAAGTAATTAGTACATTTTCTAGCGTTTATCCTGAGTCAGTGTTCCGTGAAGATTTGAATACAGAGTCATTACGCACATATATTTAGCGAAACAAAAATATAAAATATAAATTAACGAGAATTAAGTGGAAAGAAAAGCTTATTTCTGATTAATTGTTTTTCGGTATTTATTATAGTATTATTATATTTTATGTAGTTAAAAAATAATTAAAAAAGTAATTTAATGATAAAATATAATTTAATTAAAGCTAAATAGTTTGAAAAAAATATAAATTATTGCAAGGAGAATCAAGTGGAAAGAAAAGCTTATTTCCGATTAATAATTTCCAGGTATTTATTATGGTATTAATATATTTCATGGAAATTAAAAGAATTAATTACAAAATTAATTAAAAATTAATTTAAGGTTTTCGTTTCAAAACAGTAGCTTGTATGGTTTCAGTGCAAATTAGATAAAGCTTTTAATTCGTAATAGCTTACTAATAATCTAAATCTTAATCAGATTTTTTCATTTATTAGTGATTTTTTACGTCAAGTTTTCTTGCTATTTTTAAATTTTGTTGAGTTTTTATTGCAAATAGTTGCCATAGAAAACTATAAAATAAGTAAAAAGAAGAAAAAACTGTTTGCAAAGAACTTATTGTAAATAAATATTCCTATTCTACTGAATAAAAACAATCTTCTGAATTTCATCGATAAAAACAATTTTTCTCGATTTAACTTCAGATTTATGAAATATGATTGATATAATTAAAAATAATAAACTTAATTCAATTAGCATATAAAATGAACTTATTTAAATAATTCGTAGTTTCGAAATAAAATTAATGAAATAATTGAAATCGCAAAATTAAAAATTCTTTGAAGTAAATCAAAATTAATTTTCAAGTGAATGCCTCTATTCATTAATCGCTAACCATAAAAAAGAGGAATTGAATAGTCCTAAAATGCTATCTTAAATGCAGTGGAAAACGTAACTATCTATTTAATTGGCTATTATAAATATAAAAATAAAGAGAAATGTACTTCTTAGTTTAAGTAAGTAAACTTGGTATGCAAACTTGGAATATTTTAACGTTAATTTCTATTTCTGTTTTTTTGATAATTCCATAGGTTATGAAATACTGCTATTCTAAAATTATTATTTTCCTTCAGGTATATTAAATGTAGCATTCTTATTCTCCGATTTCAATTAGTATATAAGATATATGGGTTATTAAATGCTGTTAGTTAAAAATTTTAATAGAATTAATCAGCAACGAAACAATCAGTATCAGTTGGTAATTTCAAACGAAACACTCACCATTTTCTTCAGTTATTATGTTTTTCATACATTATCTTCTTATTCGAAATGGACATTTTCATTCTGTTTCTCTTTGTGCTTCTTTTAAACTAATTTTTATTAAAATAAATTTTGGATATTTTCACTTTCGAACTTTTCTGACAGCAAAATACTAATTACGATAAGAGAGTTTAATAAGACGAAAGTATTGCATTAAATTTTATTCATCCACTAGTTTATTGGATGCCGATCTAAAGTAAAGTTCTACAATAGACACAAACATATTTTTTTAAGTCATAATATAATAAACTTACATTTCTCTTCATAGTAACTAACTCAATATTGTGTGCTACATACCTGAGTTAATCAAGTACATTTTAACATATTTAACTCTTTACCTCAACTTAATCAACCTTGATATCATCAACTCAATATAATTCTAATATAGTTCTACATTTATTTATATAATCAACTATATTTTTCTAAATATGATCAACGCAATATAATAAACTACATAACATCAATATAATCAATTGTACATATTTTTCTTCAATATAACCAACTGCAGTTTCCCTTAATATAATCAATTCTATATAATGTACTATATTCCTTAATCTAATTTATAATTACTGACATTTCAGTTTTCTCATTTTTAAAGCTTGTTGCTGACGTAAACTACCCCACTCATCTACTATCTCAACTTAATACAATTCACTACATTCCTCAATTTAATCAATCAGATTTTCTCTCTCTACAATCAATTCAATATAATCAACTACATACCTCAATGTAGTGAACTACGTTTTTCTTCAATGTCATCACTTCAATACAATTAACTACATTGTTTTTTCCTCCGATATTAGCATTGAAGTTTTTTTAAGTATCCCCTGTAAAATTTTGTCCCATACATTCATATAAATCGCATTTATTATATCTTGATCTAAAGACAGGAGAAATTTATTTACGATTTAGTTTATTTTGATATTTCAGTTTTCTCATTTTGAAAGCGTGTTGCTGACATAAACTACCCCACTCTTTAACTATCCCTGACTACAAGGGAAAATAAAAGAAAATAATCTTCTAATGCCCCGATGTTAAATGCTTAACTTTCTCGAACGGAATCTTTGAAAAGATCGTAAATGGGCTTGGTGGACGCTTTACGACTTGTTTACAGATGATCACATTTATGATCCTCGTCTTTTACTTCTTTTTCTTTTTAACAATCGGAGAAAAAGAAAATCTTCCTGCCGCTCTTAACAATTCCGACACGATGGATCAAGATCTAATTTCTGGAGGTAAGTTTACGGCTGTATTAAAACCATCGATGAAACCCGATCGTGAAAGATTGCCGCAACGTGGCTGGAATGTTGTTAAGTGTCGATTGGGTTTTTATTGTTTCGTTCTTCGTGGTTTGTCGGCATTCTATTAACGTCAAATAAAGAAGACAGAATTATCATTAAATATTAATCCATGTTAGAGATTTTTATGGTTCATAAAATAAGAGTTTTTTAGTTCTAAGATAAAGTACATTGATATTGATTTTTTAAATGTCTATCCACTTAAAACTTCTAGCAGAGTAACTTTTTTTTTCGATAATAGATTTTGAGAAACATTTTAGTGAATTTGAGGAAATACTTTGAGCAGAAGCACTTGATATTAGCATCATTAGTCAGAGTTTGAGTGAAATGGAATTCGAATGTAAAGAATCATCAGGAAATTGTTAAGGATATATTCTTATTTGTTTTTATCTATCTGAAAGGGACCTAATAAATCAATTTGCTTATGACTTATTATTCAATTCAGTAATTTTATGTCCAATGCTATAAAGTTATTGCTTCGTTAATGTAATTCATTTGCGAGTTGTTGCCATAAATTAACACTTTTTAAAATTACCTTTTTTCTATTGGTTATTGAAAAAAAAATTATGTTTCAGAATTTAAAAAAAAGAAGATAAAATGCGGAATTATAAGTACTTTTTTTTACACTTCAGTTAATTACAGTGTCTTTGAACATTTATCAACCACTCAAACCTTTTTCGATTAAAACTAAAACCATTTCAGCCAAAATTATTCCATAAAATTCGATGGAAAACTAGATTTCCCAAAGGAAAATCCCCGCTGCGCCAAATAGGGGTTGGAGGAAGAAATTTTAAGAAAGGTGAGAACATCAAGTAAACACATGTAACGCTTTTATTGCTAAGATTTCCCCCTTCTTTCTATTTTTTTCATTCTTTGATGGGTTGAAGTATAAGACTGAGATGAAGCAAGCTTGACGCTAATGGAAGAAACAGTACTTTCGACAGCCCATAGGTTTGTATTCGAATTCCATTAAAGGACACTTCAAAAGCTTCGAATCATGCTCGTCAATACAGAAGGAAAGATCACGCTTCGTTTGTATGTAGTAGGAAGAATTCGAAGTATTTCTTCTATTTATCCAAATACAGTGGTAGTCTTCTTTTTCCATTTATTTCAAAGTTTCGTTACGGAAATTCTAAATTTTTTAGCTGTGTTGCATAGTTAAACATCTGCGATTTCTAGAAATTTGATAAGTAATATTGACTCCAATTACGCATATCATGTGTACATAATATGAAATCTAAATAATTTTCTCTTGAATCAATGCTGAATAGAATATTTGAGAATGCATTAGAGAAAAATAAGGATAACATTAAATGTGATTTTTTTCCGAAATGAAAAAAATAGCTGTATAAGCTAAAGATATTCTTATTAGATTTGATTGTTTGACATCACCTGTAATTGAAAATTACTATCGCCAAGTCTGAGATTTAGCTTGATTACATAATTAAGGAATATGACTTATCAATGGAGTAGTTTAACTTATGTATTTGGTTTTCCCTTGAAAGTTTAAGTCATAATTTCGTTTAAACATCTTCTGTGTGTTGAGTATTTTGAAAGCATAACCTTCTTTCTTAGGAAATTTCAAATTCTTTTTAAAATGCTTCAGTAAAAAAATCCTTTCGTGACTTGATTTCGTTTTGTAGTTTAAGTCAATTTTAGCCCTGTGTTATAACATTTATATAACTTACCACAGCTTCAAGAATTAGTCACAGTTATAAACTATTTAATGTTTAATATGCAAACAGAGATTAATTTTGAGATAAATTTTTGAATGAAATGAATAGAAAAAAATTTATTTAACTAAAATAAAAATTTAAATACATGAATATAAACACTACCTAGTTCCATGAGAAAAACCAAACGCTATAGGGCAAAATTAGAAAATTATGTTACAAGCTTGTGACCCGTTGTACCATTTTTAACAGTGGAAACTGTATTTTTAACGATAACAAGTGTGAAATAAAGCAATTTCCAGAACATTATAAATATTTATAATAATTCTATAATTATGAGGAAAGTAATGCAGGGGGTGTATTTTTGATGAAAAATGCGTCAATAAGGGGACATATTTTTAATCGTTACTTTTTATATTTGGTCGACCAGTGGGAGGTGGTGATAGTTAAATTTGCCTTTTACTTACCTAATGTACTAAAAATAGTCATTTGATTCTCAAGGTCATAAATGTTAAGGCTCCACATTTCCGGAGTAAATGGGAGGCCAATGTGATCGTGCAAATGATGATGCCAATGCGTCTCATTTGCGTTTCATTCAAAAAAAAAAAAAAAAAACTGCTCTTCGTCGATTTTAAACTGGATGGTTTTTGAACTGCCTCAAAGAATAATAATGAAAAAATTAATGATATTAATAATTTTTTTATGAATTGAATGATAAACATTTACATTAATGTGCTTTTTTACGATCACGCCATTTTGTTAAAAATAGTATTTGTCTATATGAAATAAAAACTACATTATTACATACACGATGTAAAATTATAAGTAAACAGTTTGGAAATTAAAGCAGTAATGGAGTCTAGTTATCTTTTATCCCTATAAAGTAGGTATTGGTAGAATTTAAAAAAACAGATATAAAATATATTAGATATAGTTCAAAACTCGATTATCATTCGATTGAATGCGAAACATTTAGTTTAATTATGTATTTTCTGTATTACGCTATTTTGTTAAAAATTTCACTGCATTATCATATAGCTGATATTTAAATTGTTTGCAATATTTTAGTTATTGCAATAATTGAGGCAGTATTTTTTTTATTTCTGGAAAGACGTTTTGTCATTGACAGAATTTGAATTGAATTAGAAAAGGTATTAAATAGGTAAAACTAATTTAAAACTTGTTTATTATTCAAATGAATGATAAGTATTTTGTTTTATTGTAATTTTTTCCACATTACGCCATTTTGTTTAAAAATGTTACTATGTGCAATGGAAACTACATTTTAATATACCGGACTTTAAATTATAAGTAAACAGTTAGGAAATTAAAGTAGTGATTAAGTCTGTTCTTTTCTTTATCTCCAGAAGTATTACATAGGCTATTTTTTAGTTTGTGGAGAATTATTTCATAAAAATAAGATTTTTCATGTAATCACACAGCTTAAAAATAAAAAATAAATGCATGAAATAAAAGTGTATCATCAATTAATAAAAGAATAGATAAACATTTTTCTTATTTATTCAAAATTACAATCTACAAATAATCTACAAATCGTTTCCACTGTCGATAATTTATTTCTATTTCTTCTATTTAAATGAATTTGCGTAAGAATTAAAACAAAATTTGGAGAATTTATGATCGCTGCAAAAGGAATCCAGTTTCGTAATTACTTTAACAAATTTTCAGGTAACTTAAAAGAATTATTACTTTAATTTACTTGAAAAATTATTTTCAAAATGTTCTAAATCACAAATTCATTCAAAGTCCAAACTTTTTACCATAATTTCAGTGCATAGGAAATAAATAACAATCATTAGTATCTTTTTTATTTTAATTAACATCTATTTATAATTTAAGAATTCTAGCTGGTTTCGAAGACTTTATTTTTCATTTATTTTGAACTAAGAATATATTATTTTAGGTGCATAAAATTCTTTGTGGTGTAGCTTTTCAACTAGAAATATATAGGAAAAGAAATAGTGCTTGAATAAGAAAAATATTCTTTATGTATGTATCTAACGAAAGTTTATAGCTGCTATTTTTGTTGGATGTGGTTGGAATCATGCCCACATAGAATAAATATTTATTTTAAAGGAATAAGACATTTATTTCAGAAAAGATTAAATCATAATTGTCACTCGAAATAATGCTGAAACTGTTTCAGTAATGGTTATTAAAGATAATAGGATGTTTTCAGAACATTCCCTTTGAAGTCTTTGTTATTAAAAGCACAAGTAAATATAATTCTTAAAAATATAAACTTAGATTCAATAGTTGCTAATTTTTAAAAATCCTAAATTTAACGCTGTTTATTTATGTTTCGGTACTTTCAGTTTTTAATTGCTACATTTGTAATTCTTTATTGCTTCATATCATATGTGAAATAATAATTTCAAATTAAATACCTGGGATAACTTTATTTCAAATTAATTTCCAAGCTTCGTCGAAATTAATTTAAATTTCTTTCTGGAATAATTTTTTATATCAGTTTTTTTCAAACATGAAATGAAATATGAAAAATTTTATAAAAAATTTGTCCCTCCTGACTGAAATATAATTTAAATGATTTAATTTAGGAATAGTTTATTTCACAATAACTAAAAAATTCATTTTCAATAAAGTTTTTTCTTTAAAAAGAAAAAAAATCTTTTTTCAAGCAATTTTGTAATGAATAGGGTAAACTAACCAGTGAAGGAACACTTAAGCTTCGCTTGCCCTTTAAAAAATCATATTAATTTCAAAATTCGTAATTTTAGTTAAATGACAGTGTCAACATATTTGTTACTAATTGCAAATTATGTAAAAATTGTGGAGAACTTACATAATATTATTTTAAAGTTTTGGAGGTTCAAATAACAAGTAGTAAGAAGACCAAGTGAAGGAACAGCTCTTACCAGTGAAGGAACTCCCAGTAAAGGAACACTTAATTTTGGTTATTTTTTAGTGCTCTTTATGAATTTATAAGCCATATAAATATTTAAAAACAAGCCTATTCTTGAAATTATAACATATAAATACTTGGAAAATGCTAACTTTTTTTTGTAATCATGAATTGAAAATTAAAGTGTCAACATATTATAACTACTGTTCATTCACTTGGAAATCTATGCCCACTAAAGGAACATGCCTGTTCCCTAACTGGTTAGAAGTTGTTTTTCGTATTTTTAACATACTTTTGATGCGGAACATCACTAATGGTACAAGAAAATAAAAGTTTATCTTTTATTTTCATTAACTTAGAGAAAACCCAGCAAAAGAACACACTTTCCTTCACTGGTTTTTCATCGTTTGGTGATCCAGTGAATAAACACCCCCTTATCCCAGTACTTTATTATGCTATGATGCTTAAAAAAATAAAACGTAACTTCAATAACTATATTTTGAATTCTCTTTTTCACAGTGCGAAAAATAAAACTATTAATAAGTGGAATAATAACTTAATTCCACTTCAAACATATAAATACAAACACTCACCTTATAATTTTTCAAAGAAACAAGGTGTTGCAGGGATAATAACAAATTCAAAGTCTATTTGACCAGGTAATCCAAAACGTTGCTAGATGACTTCCTATTGTTTGGCAGTAAGCTATTGTTACCAATCAATCTAAAGAAAAACTTTCAAATTCGTATTTTTAATCAATATATATGAAATGTTCCTTCACTGGGTAGTGTTCCTTCACTGGTTGGTTTACCCTATATCAAATGTGCAATAGTTGAAAATCTTCAAAGTTTAAGGAAAATTACAAAACGTCGATAGGCGAGGTACAAAGAGGAAAAATATTCGTGCATTTGACCACGTTTGTATTTGCAAAAATTATTTTACAATGTTTAAAACTTGTATTGAATAATCTCAGTACCGCAGGAAAATTATTATTATTATTACTAATATTATTTTTGACTCGAATCAAATTTTTTTTTAAAGAATGGCAATTTAATTATATTGTGCAAGCGTTGTAATACAGTAACAAAAGGTGAATTCGGAACGAAATTATATATATATATATATATATATATATATATATATATATATATATATATATATATATATATATATATATATATATATATATATATATATATATATATATATATATATATATATATATATATATATATATATATATATATATATATATATATATATATATATATATATATGCATGTATGTTACAATCAACAATGTGAATTGTCAGTTATTATTAATACTAACCGGTCAATATTTATAGGAACCAAATAAGAGGATTAATTTGAACACTTTAAATGAATTTATTTGCAATATTAGTAATAACCGATTATTATTAGTATTATTAGCAATAACCAATGAAGTTTGGTCAAGGTCATTGTTTCGCGCTTTCCGGGAGTGGCTACGAGTTATACCCTTTTTGTTGATCCCTTTCCGTGATGTTTTTTTTTTTTTCTTTTCTTTTTTTTAGTTTCTCGCAGGACGCTACTCGGAAGTTGCCAAGACATAGCGCTTATTCAGCCATAGATCACGATGCGGAAATCTCCCTTTTTCAGTTCTCGTTTTGACCAAAAAAAGCGCTCATTATTAATTTTGACCGGTAAGTATTAGTATTAATCGGATCTATCACTTTAACAGTAACACTTATAAAAAGGGGCTCACCCATGTCCCAGACGAATTTTGGAAAGGAAAAATTTTGCCTTCGTGGAGGACTGTTTGATGGAACTAATCCGCATTTCCATTACACGGAGAGGAAGACCGCGAGAACGTCCCATGGTTAGCTTGACGGCAAAGGGACATTTCACATTAGCACTATGGTCGATACAAGCTGGATTCGGATTTGTATCGAAAAGCCATTGCTGGGATTCAAGCCCCGTTCACCTCTTTAGAAGGCGAATTCTCTATACCCAAAGCATGATAAACTTCAAATTATTCAGTATAACATTATTACCTTGCGAACAGTCAGATTCGGGCCAATCCAAGGTAACTAACAAATCAAACGCGCTAGTGTACTTCAGTGTAATCTGGCAAACTTATTACGAGAATATTTTAAATCATTTTTGAAAAATACAGGTAAGTGTGAGTACAACTTAATTCACTACTCGTTTTAATAAAATTTGATTTAATGAATGATCAGATTTTTTGAAATAAAGAAAAAATTTTATTTCTCTGATAAATGTGGTAATACATTTAATAATTTTTATGTCTGCTTTAAGATAGGTGATCTATTAGGAAAGAATATTTAACCAAACCTTTTATTTTTGACTAATGTAGACATCATATGAGATACTCTTATTATTTATAAATTAAAAAAACGTTAATTTATAAATAAAAAAGACACATTTTTTTTGCCTCACAAAGAATGAAAAAATAGGAAGGCTATAATTTGAAATAAAAGTAAAATGCAACTTACGTTGTATTTATTAACATTTAAAGTCTACTGGCTGGAATGTTAAATGTCTTTTAATATTCCAACTAAAAGGAATCTAAAGTAACATTCCAACTGAAAGAAATTCCACCTAAAAAGTATCTTCTTTAATCTTTGTATGTCTATAAGATTTTTTTTTAATTCACTTAATTAAAACTCAATAGCATGACCGAAATTATGGAACTGGCATAATGGAAAACTATTTTTTAGATGACCAAATTACTGTTTTCCGCAGTTAGAAAACATGTTCCGAAATGAACTTCTTCACTCTTTTTTCTTATAATGATGTAGCAATCCTTGAGCAATATTTCGTTGTTTAAAACAATCATTTTGGCTTTAAATTACATGATTGTTTGAGAAACTCAAATTCCCAATTGTTTGACTATATTGCTTTTTTACTCGTGTGTTATCTCAGTGGGTATCTTAGTGTAAAAAGTAAACTCGGTTACCTGAAAGGTACCCTGGGTTCAAATCCTTATGATGACTGAATAAAAACGCTCATAAACTGAAAATTTTTCGATTATATTCTCTAATCAATAATGCTAATCAAAATAAAGCATTTAGCCTAATTATTCTTAAAAATTCTCATCTTCTTACTGATAAAAATAGTAACTTCGTCAATTTTGTGAAATGTTCACTCAGAGTATTTTTAGGAAGAAGTTTTGTCAAAATTTTGTGAGAATTTTTTAATTTTATCTCTTTTGTATTGAAAGGAAAAGATACACACTAATTGCAACAGAAAGAAGTCATTTCCAATTTATGATAAGAGTATTGGCGCAAAGTTGAAAAAACCTTAAGCGCCAGAAAGAGTGCTGAAATTGATTTTGTCGCCAATGATTTTTTCTTACTCTTTTACCCCTTTTTAAAGCTTAAGATTTTGAGTGTAATATTTTTTTCTAATAAGAAAATATTTTTTAACAATTCTTGTTGTGTGTATTCATGGTCTCACTTAGAGGACCTACCAATTTTATCATATTTATTGATGATAAATAAAACAAACAAAATTTCTGGCGATATTTTTATCATTAATTAAATAGTTATGTGAATAAATTTAAATGTACTAGGGAACAAGGCGAAAATGCTCTGTTGCAATCTTTATTGACACACTGCTTGTTATTATTGTTTAATACTCTCTTGTTAAAGTAAGCGTGACAAATTTTGAGAAAAATTAAGAATAAACTTTTTATTTCATTTCATTTTCTTATCAGAAAATATTTTTATTTGCCTTATTTTCTCCGTAACCTCAGCATGTGAACAGAAACCGATTCGAATAAGAGACGAATCTTTGCAGAAAACTCGAAAACCGTTTCATAGTTGCCACAATGTTTTATTTTATAATTTTCTATTATTAATTTCTCATAACTCTTTACTGCAAACACATTGTGTATGATTAAGACTAAGAAAGAAAAGCTTTAGCAATAATCTGTAGCTACTACTAGTCCAATCATGGAGTTTCCTTGTCTTGGCAAAGAGTATATTAACATCTACATGACACGTTATTTTTCACTTTCAAGTGATGATATTGTTCAATGCTGGGCTTCAAATGCTTTCAACATTTAAAATTTATGTTTTTGGAAATTTTTTTTATTTTCATAAAATTTCATTTATTACAGTGATGCTTTTTTAAAAAAAAAAAAATCTATGTTAAATAATAGCTCTTACAAAAATAAATTTTTAATATCTTCGCACTATTGCATTTCCTGATCATGACTTCGTATATATATATATATATATATATATATATATATATATATATATATATATATATATATATATATGTTACCGTTAAAGTATATAATGCAGTTATTTCATAGAATACCTAGTTATTCTATGAAATAACTTGGTATTCTATAAATTAACTAATGAGAAACAGTTAAAGTGCAAAATAAACAATTTATCTAAAGTGAAATAACTAGGTGTTCTATAAATAAACTAATGATAGACAATTAAAATGAAAAAGAAGCAATTTCTCTAATTTATGCATCGTATAAATGGTATTTATAGAAACGTACCATAAAATCATTTGTTACAACAGGGATTACTAAAATGACACTTGGAGTTGCAAAGACCATTATTTATAAAACGAAAAAATTTTTTGTTGACACACTGGGTTTTACACGAACATTTTTTAAATCCCTGACCAGTACCTGAACTTTGAGCTGTAGCAACCGACCGGAGCGATATTTCTACATCCGGTACTTCATCGATTTTAATTAATTTTTGTTCGCAGACACTGAACTAGGATCTAGAATATAATTGTTTTATTCGGCCGTTTCTTGTGCCCAATTGGAAAAATCCTTCTTTGGTTATTTTCATCATGATTTATTTGTTTTATTCACATTGTTTGCTGAATCAAAAACGCATATAAAATTATTTTGTGTGAATAACATGTAGTTAGGCTAAAAAATGACTCAAGGTTAAGTTAATTTAAAACTAAAAAAACATTGATCTTCTATTTGCACTTCCTCTGACTTTTCTTCGGTGTCGAGACAAAACTTTATTTGAAATAGAAATAGCTCAAGTATATTCTAATTTAAAATAAAAAAATAAGTTCTTACTTCTCTTGCCATTCTTTGTCATCATCTTCTTCATCAGACCCCCTAGGTATAGACACCACATACGAAAAGAAAGTGTTAAGTTCACTGGCCCACTTGATGTACATTGATCTAAAAAAATATATTTATTCTAAAATGAGAACAATTAAAAGGAATTTTGCATAAATAAAACAAAAAAATGTAAGACTTATTTTTCATATGATTTAATCCCTTTTTCAAATGGATGACAATTTTTCAAACTCAAAAAGTAACTGTTGTAATAAAAAATCCTCATTTTAGTTTATCTTATCATTCGGTAAATTTGTAGCGTTTTAAAAATTGAAGCCGAAAAGCTCTTGTAATATATATGTGTGCTTGCAATTCCTTTCCATCCGCTTTTTCTTTGTCGCATCAATTTTCCCTCAAACCGACTTCGCTCCGATGATCAAAGACGACATGAAGATTAACGATACAACTTCCTTTTCGGCACAAAAGATACATATGACTGTAATTTTTAATAAAGACGCCGTAAATTCGGCTAATAATTATTCTATTTCCACTAAAAACAAATGCTTGAATTGTTTCTCCGCTAAAAAGATTTTTCAAATGGTTTTGAGATAAATTAAAAGTAATTGATGAGAAAAGTAAACCATGGGAATCAAAAATTTTCAAAACAGTCCCATGGGGTCAATTAATTTTCTTTTGATTCTGTTTATCGTCCTTTTGTTTTCCGAGTTTATTTGTTTTTCGTTGACTGCATACATTCCTTTAAGTTATATAAAATACGAATTAAATACCATTAAAATTGAAATAAATTTTGAAAAAGGTAAAAATGCAAATATTATGTTTTAATAGAATTGTTATTTAAAAATATACTACATCAGAAGTACAGCTAAAGGAAGAAGCATGGAATATAATTTTTATTTGGAAAATATTTTTTCGAGAAATTTGGAAAATTTCATTGCTTATTTTTCAGTGATCCACTTTCAAGAAAGAACGAAATATTTTTTTTTACATTTTATTCTTGTGATAAAATAATGTTAAATATAAAATTCTAGTAAGGGACAGCTAAATGTTTTTAATAGAAATTAAGATTATTGAGAACAGAGAAATTATAATTCTTTTTTTTTATTATTTATTCATTTATTAGAATATAAAATAAAGGAAACATATAAACCGATATGACTGAATGCAATGAAAACTAAATAACTATAACTAAATAACCATCTAAAATAACTATAATGAGAATAAAATGAGATATAATAAATTATAACAGAAACAGAAATCGAGGAAAATGTAAGAAAGTAATTGATATCGAGTTGGGTAAAAAGTTTTCCGCCAAACAAAAAAAAACAGTACTGTAAAAGGATAAAAGCATACAAAATCAGCAAAGCTAATGAGGATAGTAATCTCCATTCAAATCAACAATAGTCTGCCAATGTTTTGGCAGCTTTTCAATCCCTTCTGCGAAGAACTGGGGTGTGCTCGAGTCCAGAAACCGATCGACCTCATTTATGAACTCGTCATTTGAACGGAAAATTGTGCCATTAAGATGCAGCTGCAGATGTGAAAACAAATAGTAATCCGAAGGCGCTATGTCTGGGTGTATGGTGGATGTTGCAACAAATCCCACTCCATCGTGTAGAGCGTCCAACCGGTCATTGCACTAACATGTGGCCGAGCGTTTTCTTGATGAAAGAGAACTACCTTCCTTCCGAATTCGCTTTTTTCGTTTTTCGCGAATGACATCGCTAACTTTGATTAACATATTGCTGTATATAGTACAGTTGATAGTCTGCCCGCTTTTCAGGTACTCCTTATAGGCAATTCCACGACAATCCCCACAGATGCAGAGAAGGACCTTCTTGTTAGTTAGTTTCGCATGCAGGTTTTCGGCCTACCGAAGCGGGGGTGCCATCCCCTCTGCAGAGGATCAAAATTGCGATGGCATGTCTTCGCATCATCCTCAGGGATGATTCCCAGACCGTCGCCAATATCCCATTATGCAGCTCTAGTGCGACGTAAATGAACAACAACAACAATCGTGTTAGTTAGCGTTCGTCTTGCAACCGAGCCTGCTGATTCCCCGGGTGCTGACCACCCTCTTTTACGGTTTGTATTGTAGTAATATACCCATTTTTCATCACAGGTTACAATTCTGTCCAGAATATTCTCTTTTCTTTGATCTCTGATCAGAGCCAAACAGGCCGCTTTTCTCTTGCCCTTGTCTTCAGCAGTCACATCATGAGGCAACCCCGGTTAAACTTAAATGTTAGATTTATGCATTCGAGAGCATTAGCTATTGCTTTTTTTTTGGCAAACTTCAAACTCGAAGTCCCGCAGTGGACTGATCGTTAAGACACGGTTCCCAGCAGATCACCGAAGTCAAGCATCACTGGCTACGGTCAGTGTGCGGGTGGGTGACCACTTGGATCAGTCTGCGTAGGGACCGAGGGTGTGCGGTATTGGTCCTCGTTAAACTGTTCTATCGTAAAATGCTCTACATTTCTCGTGCAGGTCGTCGGGCTACCGAAGCGGGGGTGCCATCCCCTCTGCAGAGGATCAAAATTGTGATGGCAAGTCTTCGGATCATCCTCAGGGGTGTTTCCCAGACCGTCGCCAATAACCCATTGTGCAGCTCTAGTGCGACGTAAATTAACTACAACAACAACAACAACAAATCAAACTCGAACACAATGGTTCCCGTTGAAGCATTTCTGTCATGATCAATAATTTGTTTGAACTGGTCACAATCAAGTTCAATAGGGCGGCCAGAACGTGGTTCATCTTCAATTTCGAAATTCCCAGTACAAACTTTCAAAACCAAACTTTTACTGTATCACACGAAACATTGAAACCTAAACTTTCACACATGTTTCTGTTTCACATTTGATCTGTTTGCGTGATAGCTCCAGTTTAAGCACTTTTTTGGTGCACAAGATAATATTAAGTAAGATAAGTTTCTTCAAGATAAGTTTTGACAAACAAATTACACAGTTGTACAGTTCCAATCTTCAGCTTTAAAACGCAAAATCCCGTTTCGAAAAAGGTTAAGTACCAGGAGAATGGCTGCTGTTGCGCGAAGGTGCTTGGTGGAAAACTTTTTACTCGACCCGATATATTAGAATTAGTGGTATTTGGAAAAGAAATTGCGGAAATTATATAAGAATCAGTATTATAATAGAATCAGTATTATAATTGAGTTAGTATTATAATAGAATTAATATTATATTAGCCGGCCAGGTGGCCGAGCGGTTAGCTCGCCTGACTTCGAAGCCCATGGCCGCGCGTTCGAATCCCGCACTGGGCATGGATGTTTCGCTCTCTTGTGTTGTCCTCTGTTGTGTGTGATGAGTGAATGTGGCCCACCCTATGAACGGGTTTGTGGCAGTGTGGCGTGGGCAATGTTACTCGCTTCCGTGACTTTGGTTCACAGGTGCCCACTGGGTAACGCGAAATGAGTAACACCTCTGGCATCTTCTAAGGCGAAACGAATAAAGTTCAATGCCTGCCTTTCGAAAAAAAAATATTAGAATTATCTTTATAATAGAATTATTAGTACCATTAATGAAAATGGGTAAAAATGCAATATTATTTCTCGTATGTGTAGTTTGATAGAATTATTAATTCCCTTCGTAAAAATTGAAAAACAAAATCATTTTTGTTTATAGAAAAATAAGTTTGCTTAACAGATTTATGATTATGCAAAAGTATATTTCTACAATACTCCTTAGAAAAATGCCGAATATTTGACACTATGTACTTCAAACTAATTTGCCTAGTTTTTTTTAAAAATTTCCATAGTAATTTGTCTAAGCCTACTGATGTTATGTTTGCTGACATACATTCCAAGTAAGATCATTCTTCACATAAATAACGATGAACCTAATGTCTGTCTGGTGTTGTTGGTGTTAAAAATGGCTTACGGTCAGATGTAAGTACAAAGCATTTTAATGCGTGCGACATTTCAATTCAAAAATAGTTGTTGATGTTAAAAACATCTTATGGTCAAATTCAATTACAAAGCATTTTAAAACTTGCAATAGTTCAATTCAAAAATAGCTGTTCCGTAGTCAACTTTTTGTTATTTAATTACATTTTGAAAGGGTAAATCTTAAATTTGGCAAAATTTCACTTCGCATGTTCTTACATTAAGTTTTCAAACAATTGTTTTAAAAATACAATTACCATATTCCTCTTCGTTTCGAATCGGAGCTTAGAACCTCTATCATTGTTCTCCATCTTATTGTGTGGTTAAATATTTTGCCTCTATCCCTTTCTTGCCGATTGATTTCAGATAATTTAAACCAATACTTCACCAAGTTGTTCTTGAATTTCTGTTTTTGATTTTAAATAAAAACTAACAACGAAGGTAGACTGAGTAATTTATATAAATATCACAAACCAATTAAGTGAACAAAACTGTTTACGAGAAATATGTTCTGGTATGCTGGAGAAACTGTGGTAACTGGGTAACATTAAGTCTAATATTAAATATAAATTATATTATTATATTGTTTAAAGTATAATGTAAAAAATTTCGGAATAAATTACAATATATTTATACTATAGACTTGGAAACTTTGAATAAAATTGCTTGGAAGAAACTTTAGAATATATTAAATAACTATGAACCAATCAATTATATTGTCGTGGCATTATTCAGTTAAGTGTATTAATTGAGATTAACTTTTAATTTTGTATAACCACAACATTTAAAAATTATAGTATATAAAATTTTTGATCCGTTATATGTCCAGGGGAAAATGTATTTTACGGAAAATAGTACCGTCATCATGAGTGCACTTATGGAATTTTTTGCAGTGTTACAGCCACTCAAATGGAAGCATTTCGTCTGATTTCCATTAAATTGTATCTCTTTGCAGAAAATAAACTTGTCAATCCTTAACCCACTGACGAGTCTGCATGTAAAAACTCATAAATTTTAACCTGCAGTCTTCTCTGCTTTTTGCAGAACCGATTTCACCACTTTAATAGATTTGGAAATAGTACATTGGAGAGAAACATTCTTCCAATTTTGACCATTTGCTAACCTCCCAGTCGGTTAATTCCTACGGCTTAAAAATCGTAACTTGAAAAAGGGGAATTTTTTAGTACTTTTTAATATCTTTAAAAATTATACGATATAGATATGGAGATGGTGGTTTTGCTGACAACCGTTACAATCATTTCAGTAATTGAAGCTAATTAAAGCATTTTCAAAGTATCTTAAGTATTTCGAAACGTAATTGTTTTATTACATATAGAACGTTATTTTTTTAGAAACTATATTGAACAAATCCTATTGCATATATAAAGCAGAGGTATTTTTAATATAAATTGATTTTCTATTAAATTAAATTGCAAAATTGGTTGATATTACTCATTATCTTATGTAATTGCACATTTCAATTATAAGATATATTAAGATTTTAAGCAATATCTTTTTCAGCATAATTGTTCAAATTAATGAATAGAATAGTTAAATAATCTCAGAATAGTTAGAAAATAAAATGCAATCCAAGATTCCATGTAGAGATTTTCAAGTAAAATTGCTTCGTGTCTTGTGAACTACTGAACAACGCATTATAACTAGTGCTATGCAAATCTCTGAGGTGTCTTTAGGCTGCATCAGGGAAATGCAAAGAAAAGCTAGTAAAAATAGAGATTTTACTTGGAAAGGGAAAATATTCTTTTCAGATATTCTATACTAAGTTTTTATTTACATTATATAAGTTTGTTAGTTTGTATTACGGTGTAAAAACTTAACTATTCGTAGATGCAAAGGTGTTTATTTTTCATTTTTGAAAATCGTTCAAAATTTTTAAATCTAAATTATTAGGCTTCCTCCGAATTCTTATTTAAACCTCCTATATCATGTTGTGTGGAGGATAATGCGGACTTAAACAGGATAATCAATTTGCAGACTTTTAATATTATTTTTAGTTTTAAATTACCATAAATCAGATATATGTCATACATTTTGGATTTGAAAGCATGGCACTGATATACATTTCAAACAAACTTATATTTAGTTTCCCATTCAATGCTTGCTGATATTTTGTTTTTAATTTTAGGTTAAAAAAAGGAATAAAATTCAGTTGCGTGTGTATGAGAGCGGCAATTTGGTTCTTAGATTCTTAAAATTTATATTTTTATATAATTCATTCATCCCCTTACTGTTATTTATACTATCTTTTCTATAGTGCTAATAACTTATATTGCGATAATCAAAATCGCGATTATTGTTTGTACAAAAGCATTTAGTTGAATCACATGGATGATTTCGACTGTTGTTAGGTTGTCAATTGGTGTGGATTACAATTTTGTCACATTATAATTTTTAGATTGCTATACTGCATTACTTTTTTGATCATGAAAGTTTAATAGCATAGTTTAAATTCACCATTTTCGATTTACTATATTAAATTTGAAAGGCAGTTTCTGAAACTAATTAAAATTTTTTAGCATGTTGTATGGGATAATAATTGGGGATATCTACAACGATATACATATGACCAATCGGAATTATATGTTGCGCAGCTACAATAAAACATTAATTATATTCGTGATGTTTTCATAAACTGATGAATTCAATATTTATAATGGCAGTGTAATAGAAAAATTAACCCAAAATACAAAATAGTATAATATGAAAATTGCAAACAGTGAATATCATATAATAAATTTCTAATATTAAATTATATTTTTATGTTTAAAAATGAATTAGTTTTTAATGAATTCTATTTCCTAAATTGTTACTTAAAAGTGATTCAAGCTTTATTTGTGAAAATATTAAGTAATTGGGATTATACATAAATATTGTTGGATAAAAAAACACTTTTGAAAAATTGTATAAGTGTTTTTCGAGGTATTAAATATATTCAAAAACTTTGAATGCGAAGAAGCTTTTAAAACGAATGCCAACATTGAAAAATCGACTTTGGTCACGAATTCATTGCTGCTAAAAAAAGAGGGAAAGAAAAACCTCCCGAATTTTCTCTTTTTGAAGCCAAGAATATACATTTTCAATTTTCTGAAGATTGAAAATCTTTAGGTGCTTGTTGATTGCCGGATGAAAAATCTCAGGACGCGAAGTTTTTTCTTCTTTTTTTTCCAGAAACATATGGAATAGCACAAAAATTTTGGGGCGTTATTGAAATTTAAAACGGTTTCTGCGAAACTTAGTAAATATATGTTGAAAATGCTAGACTCGTATTTAAGTATACTCAAGAATAAGGTTAGAAGTCGTTATTACGTACGAAAATTTCATAAAAAAAGAGTAAATGCGAATATTTTTCTATTCGGGGAAAAAAATGTAATATAGTTTTTTTTTTTTTGCTGATATGAAACAGATTACTTAACTTTTTAGTCTTACTTTCAAAACTTTTTGCATTTATAAATACAGAGAAAACTAATATAATATTATATAAGCTTCTTATAGGGCAATACGCATTAAAGATTAATAAAAAAGTAAACAAACATTAATTACTGTTTAATTTTCAAAATACTATATGTTTGTAAAAAAAGATAAAACAAGTATACCATTTTTTAAGTTTTCAAGCACTAAAAATAAAACAAAATTAAGCAATATAAATATTATATATTATAGAAACTTGTAGTCACATGAAAAGCATATTAGGAAATTTATTTTCCAATTTTTTTTAAATATGCGGCTTTAAACTAACGGAAAAGCTTGTTTTTTTTATCATATTTTGTCAATGATATCCTTCTTACAGTGATTTTTTGAAACTTCATTATTAATTAAAATGCAAAAGAAAAAGGAAAGAAAATTAGTTCTAGTTATCCAAAAAGCTTGGCGAGGCAAGAAAAGAATGGTAAATACGATTGAAAAACAATAAAAACTGTAAACAAGGCTTAACTGTTAAAAAATGGTTGTTGAAAATTAATAAAGTTTTCTTCATTTTTTGCTAAGGTGATTTATGAGAAATGTTTCAAGCAAATATTTTGTTACGTTGAGGGAATTATTGACTTCTTGCTTGAGGATTTTAATTTTGTAAAAAATTAGACTTAGTACATCATTATGCTTAGTACATCATTATTAAATATATTGAATAAAGATGTAGGAGTGAACAAGTAGTGAATAAGTATTCAGTAATGAATCGTGTGAGTTAATCACAAAATTACATTGTATCCTTGTTATTTTTTTATTGTTAGTGAATTATGATTTTTTTTCAAAATGTAGTGAAAACATGGAAAAACTACATAATAATGAAAAATAATAATAAAAATAATAAAAATCCGGGAAATAAAAGATATAAACTTTTTTTCAGCTCAGACGATTATATCCGCAAAAAGGAGTGCTTTCTATTATTGTTTCAATGTAGCCAAACTAACCCTTCTTCTTGAGAATTTTCGGGGAATTTGTTCTTGATGCAAAGATTCCCTAATGTTTAAACAAGTAAAGTAAGGAAGCCATTTTCAAGGTTATGAAATCATTTAATCAATATGCGTTACAAATTGCTTAGCCATACAAATCTGTCGTCATTTATCCGAATAACGTGAACTCTTCAGTTCGACTTAATTAATTTTGTCTCTTTCTTTGCAGATTTTATAAAATAATGATTTTAATGCATTTAATTTTTTTACTTTAAACTTTTATAAAAGTTTGAAAATTTATGAAATTTTTCAATTAAATACAATATAAGTTTTATTTGTCTGTAATAATCTTTGAGGGAAAGTATTGGATTAATTAGACGTGCAAGCCAATAGGTCGCCAATTTAGAGGTTGTGTGTTCACGGGCTTAAGAGAAATCCTTTCATCAAGGAAGTTTCTTTAGCCCCAACAATTCCCAAGAAAGCAATGAAATTGGGTCACACGATTTCATTATAGTGGACATCCACACCTTCGTGATCTAGGGAACAAAGAGGGAGTGATCGCATTTAGCTCTTCCTTTTGTGATGGAAGGAACAAAAACTTGATATCGGTCTCATTCAGTTGCTTCCTTTATTCTCCTCACTTTTTTTCCTTTTAGTTTAGTTTCGTGGGAAGGATCAGAGCTTTCTTTTCCAGAGATCTGCACTAACCACACGTTGATCTAGCTCGCTCTTGATAACGATAATTGTATTCTAGATTTACGTTCAGGTAACTCTCTAGTTGCAGATTTTACGATCGTGTACTTGATTTGCATATGGTTAACTGGACTTAAGGAATAATTAAGGTACTAAAAACGTTATATTAGTTAGCTCTATTGAGTAATTAATTTAATATTCGTTACTCATAATTTATGTAACTCTTAAGAAGGCTTGGTGGAATATTTTCCTCTCAGTATTGAAAACGATAATTTTATTCAAGGTTTAAGTTCAAGTAAAGCTCTTGTTCAGATTTTACGACCCTGTACTTGATTTACATATGCTTAGAAGGACTTAAGGGATAATTAAGGTACTAGCAACCTTTTAATTAGTAAGCCGTATTAAATAATAAATTTAATATTCTTCATTCATAACTAATGGCAACTCATAACACTGGGAGGAATATTTTCTTTTGAATATTTTTTTGAAGGTTAGCAATACCTATTTCACATCTAAGTAATTGTATTATATTAGATTTTTAATTTTATCATTTTCAGGAACTTAAAAATTGAAATTCGAAAAAAAAGAAGAAATATTGAAATATAAAAGGATCAAGCCTAAAATTTTGAAAAGTCAAAATAAAGCACATTTTCTGAATTAATAAATTGAATGTTCATTTTTGTAAACCTAATTCAAAATAATAATCAACGTTATTTTTATGGATTAATTGGAATTAAAGAATAACATGCTTTTTCCATCCAAATAACCTACACATTATTAGCATTATTTTCACTAACCAGCGACAAAATACGTTAAGTTTGTGTAAAAAGTGATTGCTGTTAAGTATAATTTAAAATGTTTCCTTAGTTTAAGGTACCTTTTCAATCAGAATATTAACACGTAAATAACAATAGTAAATGCAAACACTTAGGTATAAATTTTTATTTCAGATTTAAGTAAAACTTTTATGTAAAGATGCACTCTTTAGCATAAAGATCATGCTAATTAAGATCACTATTCATGTTCATTAAGTATTAGTTCATATGATCTTCAACGAAAGATTACACTGATTCTTTAAGAACAGGGATCTGTAAAAGTTCAATGCAGCAGAATCAAGGAACCAGCATGTTATGGAATGAAAAGTAGGATAATATCTTTTTGCTTATATGAAATAACGTAGAGACAATATTTTTTTAAACTTAATGTATGCTGTATTAAAAAATAAATAAAGATGGCAAAGGTATACTACAATGATGCAGTTATTAGTCCATTCCTTTTGCTTTTGAAAGCGATGAGTAATAGTAGACAAAATGGATCACGGGAGTGGTGAGGGTTTTTAGACAGCAAAAGGTGTAAAGTAACGTGAAAATCGTTGAAAAATTGTAAAAATACACGAGAAGCACTCTATATCAGTATAAAATGTTTAGAAGTAAAACAAATACATTTACGTAAAATGCATGTACATGGAGTGGAGCGAGTACAGCATGATCTTAAAATGGATAAACTCATCAAGAAAGACAGTCTTTTAAAAGTAGACTGAATTTTTGAAATTCACTCAATCAACGGTAACATTTTCAAATTCCATAAAATGCGGGCTCAGTAGGTTCAAAACAGATAGATAACAGAACAAGAACTAAGATTTTGAACTACCCATCTTATGATCTATAGATTGCCTGATGTGACCTATCATTTTCGGAGAGCACCAAAGTAGTGTTGCAGACAACAGATTCATCAGCGACAATGATGTGAAGGAGTATGTACTATTCTTGCAAAAATCAGCCAAAGCTTTTTTTTTTCCATATGTGTGAAAGTTTAGTATCATGTGACTAGCTTGAATATAGGATAAGCGTCTAGACAGTCTTCGGAATTTCATAAACCTTCCAAAAATTGAGTCCCAGAGCAAACTTTGGATTCCCTTAGTCCCTCACTGGAAATTTTTTTTCCTTCCGATTGTAAGATATTTTTTTGCGGAATAACAGATCTTATATGCTTTTCTATCACTGAATTCAAATCTGCAATCGTTTCTCTCCAAACTGCAATTTTTAAATAAGATTTTTAGTCTATTTTTTGTGGAATTGAAGTAGTTCAAAAACGTTATATATTACAGAGGGTGCATAACTGTTGTGACAAGGTTCTGAGATAAAATTTCATAGGGACCGTAATTTCGTAGTCAGGATTAAAATTTCATAGGGACCATTCCCAGAAATGTCATCATTCACCGCTAGGGGCACATTTCTGCTTCTTTGTGAGGTTTTAAGCATGCCATAATTTAGAAGCTTCTCTAGCCGCGTATAGTGACATCAGTAAGCATGCAGTTTCTTCTCTGATGATGTGCCTTAACTCACCAAGAAGTTTTTTCTAACATTTACGCAATCCCCTGTTATAAGGAAAATCATTTAATATGAAGAAAATCAGTTTTTTTAATGCAGAGGAAACACAACGATATTACAATATATACTATATATTTATTCAAAGATGATGCTATCCCTTAGGTTGAAATATTTAAAGTACATTCTAAGGATATACAAAATGTGAAAATAATTATGATATTCTAATAGTTGGATGGAGATTTAAAATTGCTGAAGGAACAATAAGGAAACGAAGATAAGGAATGAAGAAATTTCGATTATTTTTTACCATTAAGCATTCCTTTCCTAAACGAATTGTACTTTTACGACGTTTTCAGAAGTAATGAAAGAAGTTTTTATTTCGGGTAATAGCAAGAATATCTAGAAATATATCAAGAGCGGAGAATTATTAGGAAAATCTAGTAATGAATATTGGGGCTTCTTGAAATAAAAAAAATGTTCTCTTTAATTTAAAAAAATAATGTTTTATTAGAATAGCACTACTTTATAGCACTCATAGCACTACTAAACCCGTTGAAAAAAATGACATGTGTTTACATTTTATTTTAGTTTCTTGCCCTAAATTTCTAAAACGCACAAGCTTGCGCTTTAGAATTTTAATGACTTTATAAACCATATGATTTGAATTATGCGGTTAGTTTAGACACTAGATGTAATAGGGAATATTTAAGCCATTTTTCTTGTTTGTCCCTTTTATAATGTTTTTTTCTGACGCTCTAATTACAAGCAAAAATATATTTTGGTAATTCTTAATTATAAAGAAAGCAGTCTAATAGTTATTAAGAAATCTGTTATATTATCGGAATTATATTTGTACTAAAATATAAATTAAAAAAAAAGTAGTTCAAAATTATTTTTCATTCATATTTAAAAATGTATCAATAATTGATTTTGTAAATACAAATTTTTCAAAGATGAATTACTGTTACTGTTTGATCTAAATAACCGCAAATAAGTGCAACTTTAAAAAATTATTGTCTATAAGGAAGCCGTGTTTGGAAGATTTTACCTGTAACGCAGAAAAAGGCTCCGGTGTTTCATGCTGTATTTCATAAACATAAATTATTTAAATGCCAAATATAATATTTTTAATTTATTTTTACCTAGAGTAATACCAAATAATAGAAAAAAGGAAAAATATGTTTAATAAAAATTCTGCTTGAAAGGGTTAAGAAAAGAAAATAACAAATCAGTACAATTCATATTAAATCTTTATATTTTTGCTGTATTCCTGAAATCCTCCTAAAAAGAATTATTAAAGATTCTGTTTTAAGAATAGAGATCATGTAAGATAGTAACATGTGACTGAAATTATCTCATCGGGTATTTGTTGTAGCTCATTAACAAGCTTAAAGACAGCATTCTATAAAAAATTAGGACATGCTACCCTTATACTATGTATGTAATTGTCAATTTTGTTAAATACTTTATTTATGCAAACAAGATGTAAGCACGAAAAGTTCTATGTTTTGTCCTATCAAACATCCTTATCAAATGAAATTTGAAATTAATCGGTAGTACACTGAGAAAAAAAGTATGGTCAAAACTACCAGATTATGGTAATATTTACCGTGTTTATGTAAAAATCTCGGCAATGTTTACCAAAGCACTCTGGTAAAGACTTTTGTAAAAGTAATAATAAAATATAGTTTTGTAATATATGATAAAATTTGGTAAACGTGGTAAAATTTGGTATTTTTTTTGCATGATACCTTAGAGGATGGTATAAAAACTATTTATTTGCTTAAATTTACTTTTCATTTTGTTAGACAAATAAAGGCTAAAAGGTATAAGGTTCGATTTCCGTTAGTCGTCGAAGAAAACGATATCATGCATTCAACTTGCGTCGGTGACGTCATGGTCTGCGGGGATCGGCCAGTTTCTTTTCATTTGCTTTTGGTGGTTCTTGCGTGGATCATGACGTCATCTGTTATCTGTTTAAAGAGTAATTTAAGCTTCTGTTGAAGCATATTATTTTGTATTCTTTCTTTTCGTTTGTCACTCTGTTTGTGACAGTTTGTCTACTAATGTTTTTAAATAAATTTATTGCTTTAGAAACTTCGTTTTTCGTATTTGTTAAATTGACATACAGATAAAATTATATTCTGCGACAATTTCGGATATCACATTTTATATTTTTTTATCAATAATTTTGAAAACTAGAATTTCCAGTCAATTGTTTCCATGTGAACCGAAAAATTGCAAAGTGAATGATTTGAATACCGCATATTTTTGTTTCATTAACCAGAAATGTTATTTTAACAAGAAATACCATTTTTATATATAATAATATTCTGTACAGAATTTGTTTTCTCCGTGTAAAGCAATCCTTCAACAGTTTTAAAATCATTGCGTTTTTAATTGATAGTAATTCAAATTTTCTTTCACATATTTTTAATCAAGAAAAATAACATATTTTCGCCACTTTAATAAACGCGAAATGTTTAATCATTTTAGAAATAAAAAAACTTAATAAAATGAATGAAAATAGAGTGGTTTTTAAGAACTATTAACATTTATTTTTAATTTAGTGGGATAAAAGAAAGATTTGAAAGATTTAACTACTTAAAATTAAAAATAGTTTGACTAAAACTATAACAGAAATAAAATGCTTTTTTTTTTCATTTTAACGAATTTTAATTTTGAAAAAAAAACTTAGATGGAATTTGTGTTAAAAATAGCTTTCTTTAGCCTAGGGATATAAAGATTTCAATTATCGAAGTTCAAAGTATATAGAAAAGCTTAAAAGCAAATAATTCTCTAATAATTAGATTTTCTTGTTGACTTTTACAACTTAACGAATAATAATAACGCAATTACGAACGTTATCAACTAAAAATGTTTTAACACTTTTAGTAATTTAAATGTTGCTAAGAAAAAATTCCAGAACTAATGATTTAATTATATTTGTATCCTTGAAACATTTGTTCGATAAAAAAATATACGTTAACTATTCTTTGATATATGGATTCTTCCAGACTATTACAAGAAATTCTCTTTATAAATTTCATTCTGCTTAAAATTATTAACCACTTCTAGTTCTTTAAAAATTTATTTTAGTCATAAACCAATAAATTAAAAAAAAAACATATTTTCAGATGCATTTAATTTATAATCTAGATATTTTAGTCAATAGACATTTTAGTGAAAAAATTATAATTTTTAATTTAGTTGAATTTTTTTCTTACTTTACTGAACAATCAAAGCAATACATTTCATGTTTTTATAACAATGTTTAAAATATGCAAAGATGTAACTCTCATAAGCCTAACGAACATATTTATCTACTTAAAAAGAATTAAAAATTTTAATTAATTATTTCCTAATGGTTTGGTGTTACTCTGTATAATAGTTATCTTCAGATTCAGTCTGCAATGATGTTTTTAAAAAACGCAGACAAGCGCAGCAAATATGGAAAAATGATCTCGATTTGCACGGAATGAGTTAGAGAGGTTTTTTTTAGTTTATTTATGGTCTGATTCTCATGAATAAATTGAACTTTAATTACGTTATATATTTTATATGAAATGAATTGGAATTAATTTGTCAAGGGTAGCTTATGAAATAAAACTCTTGTTTCATGGAAGATAAACAAACAGAGGATTTTTAGATAAAGGATTCATTACAGATTATTTGCAAATGCCTGAAGATACAAGTCATATTTTTATTATTTATTAATTTATTTTTTGGCATCAGAAGATATTTTTGATTTTCATTTTATTGAAGCGCATGTCAGGAAAAGATTTAAAATTCATCATTTGTTTTGTTTTATAACTTTCATGAAAATTAAATGCTATGACTTACATTTTAAATTCTTAATAAAATTTTTCCATTCATCAATTTTATAATGTCTGGCTTTTGTATTTGCATCATTTATAATGCTAAATAATGTTTCTGAACATGCATCGATTTACTCTCCATAACGTTACTTCTTTCTTCAGTCATTTTTCATTAATTTATTTTTAATCATTTCATAAGAATTTCAAAATTGATTAAAATAGTCTAGTTTTATGATGTAATCATAAAACTAGACTATTTTTATGATGTAATCAAGCTTGAAGATGTGATATTAGGCTTATTACCATGTTCGTAGACGTATAAAGCTTAATAATGTTTCTAAAAATCATCTCATTGATTTGCTCTCTAGAATGAAAAAAAGCGTACCCTTTTCGGCAGTAACTTTTCTGAATCATCTCATAGATATTTTAAAAATGATTAAAATAGTTTCCAGTTTTTCTGATGACATCAAATTTATAGATATGATAAAGGCTATCATCAAACTCATAGAGATTTGGTAAATAATATAGAGGGCTAAGGCTAAATAAAACAGTAGCAACTAATAATCAAGAAAAAAACATCTTTATTTAAATAAATCCAAACTCATAATTCACTTGTGGATATATTTCAATCCACTCATTATTTTAACTAGATCTTCAATATTTATTATACGATTTCTTTCATGTGATTACTCTTTTTTCAAGATCTAAAGCAAATATCAAAATTATTATTTTATAATCATTCAGAAAGTTATCAATCATTGATAAAATATTTTTATTAATGCAAGGAAACGAGAGAAACAATTTTAAAGGCATGTATTATATATTGATGCCTTTTTGTATCTCAAATTTTTCTGTAACAAAAAGAGAAAAGTTTAGCTGAATAAGTTTAATTAGCTTTGTGATGTCGAACATTGTTTTGAAAAATGTACAACTCTGAAGAAATCATACTTTTCATTCAAGAAATCATAAAAGTAAAGTTTTGGAAATTATATTTATTTTAAGAAATAATCGCTATAGGTATAAAGATCAGGGAATTAGATTTATAAGTTGTATATATAAAAAGTTTCTTCAAAGAAATAAATGCTTCTGTCTAGACAATAGTTATAACTAGAATTGTAAAAATCCTAGGGGGTTTTGGAGCTTTACTTTTGGCTAGGGGGTTTAACTTTCCAAATCACTAAAGCCTAAACAATCTATATACCACAAACATTTTAAACTTTTCAAAAATGTATTATTATTTCGAAAAAAAGACATATACTAAAATTCTGGAAATTAAAAATTTTGATACACTGTAAAAAGTGCCGGAATGAATTACGGTCAAAAATACCGATACTCAGGTTGCCGCTACTTTTTACCGTAAAAAAATTTTTTATCAGAACATGTTACAGAGCAAAATTTCTGATATATCGTAATTTTTCCATTAATTGTTACCGTAAAATTACTGAATCACTGTAATTAACTAAAAATTACGGTATTATGTTTCACTGTAAAAATAAATTTTACAGTAAAATGTATTTTATGCATGATGCAATCAAAATTCCGGTACTTTATACCGTGATTTGGTCCAGTGATGTTTTACAGTGTGGAATAAGCCACTTTTCTTGCAGCATTTCTATCTCACTGCAAATGTATAATATTCTAAAATTTTCGAAATTTAACATTTTGAAATACTGTAAAAAAGTACTAGTACACAGGGCGCTGCAACTTTTCACCGTAAAATTAACTTTCATAGAAATCTGTTACTGAGCAAAAACTCTGTTATATCCTGATTTTTACACAATTTACGTAAAATCCCTGAATCATTCTAATAAACTAAATCTTACTGTCAAAATTATGGTATTATGTTTTACGGTAAAAAATTATTTTACGGTAAAATATATTGCAAATGGTGTATTCTAAATGACGGTATTCTATACCGTAATTTGATCCGGAATTTTTTACAGTGTGGAATACGACAATTTCTTTATAGTATTTCTATCTCGCTGCTAATGTAATATTCTATGTAATTTTCAGTTATGCAACTTGCTATAGCCGTGTATAATGATTCCTAATATACCTATTCTTTTCGGGCCAGCTGGAGCTGGAATATAGCTGGCAAAGGAATATAGCATATCTCTTTTATACATGATTTTATTACAATCGTAACTATTGTAGTTTTAAAGACTTATTAAAAAATTAAAATAGTTTTATTCGATTTACTTTCATTTGGCTACATTTACAGTATAGAACCAACCTAAAAAAATATAGTCTAAAAGGATATTATGTATGCAAATGATTAAGTAAATACTCTTTCATTCGAGTGAAAGAAAAGAGGATTGAATATAGATTGAGTGGATGAATATAGAAATAAATGAAGGAAGAAAGAAGAGAATCAATAAATCAGTAAATTAGTAAATAGACGTATCAATGTATCGCTTAAATAGTGAATGGGAAAATAAGTGATTTGTCAAATCATTAAATCAGCGAATCAGTTTTAAAATAAGTAAGAAATAAAATTAAAAATCAATTATTGATTAGGTCCACTGTTTGACATTACAAGGAAGGGTTTTTTTTCTAACTGTTTTTTCCGATTTTTTTCTTTGCACGACTTCGTTTAGCAAATATTAAAAAGGATGACACTTTTGCAGAAAAATAAAAAGAAAAAAATACTTCAAAGAAAACGGATAAAGAATTTTCAAAAAAAAAAAAAAAAAAAAATTGTTCGAATATTTTTTTGTAAAAAAATCATTATAAAATGCATGTACGACTTATGTTCTGAAGTTTTTTGAATTTAAACAAAGACTTCTCGTTCTGTTCTGGGTAAACTATTGAAATTATTATTTTAAAATTACGGTAAAATTACATACAGCAGCCTCTCCATCCGATTAACTAAAAAGCAAATGATTAGGAACATTTCTTTACCTTTACGGTACTGAAACTGTTTACAACTGGTACGTTTAAAAAATCGTGAATACAGAACTCGGTTTAGTAAGTATGTAGCAATTTTGTAATCATGCGTTAATGGTAGTTTTGTAATCACCGATTGAAGAATGCAGGACTGTAGAAACTTTTTATGTATTGAAAGAATGGAAGAAATATAGTGGTATCGATGCTGGAATTTGAACCCCTGTTGAACTGGTCATTAGATTAGCCCTCTCGTCTACAGTGTGTACCCAGATGCACGAAAAAAAACGACTTCGTAAGGTAGGCTTAGTTCGCACCAAGAAAATTCTGGTTTTCAAACCGTATACGGTAAAACCAATCAAGAAACGTTTCTTCTTACACTTAACACTTCGAATATTATTTTTTTAATGCTTATTTGACTATTTTGGATCAAGATTGTAAAATAACAATTAAATAACGTGCTGTTTAACCATTTTTACCAAGAAATTTTGGTCCCGCAGTGGACTGATCGTTAAGACACGGTTCCCAGCAGATCACCGAAGTCAAGCATCACTGGCTGCGGTCAGTGTGCTGGTGGGTGACCACTTGGATCAGTCTGCGTAGGGACCGAGGGTGTGCGGTATTGGTCCTCGTTAAACTGTGCTACCGTAAAGTGCTCGACTTCGCGCGCAGGTCGTCGGGCTACCGAAGCGGGGGTGCCATCTCTTCCGCAAAGGATCAAAATTGTGATGGCATGTCTTCGGATCATCCTTCGGGATGTTTCCCAGACCGTCGCCAATAGCCCATTGTGCAGCTCTAGTGCGACGTAAATTAACAACAACAACAACAACCTAGAAATTTCAAATAGTGAATCGCTTCAACCTATACATGCTGAGAATGACTTATAAAACTTGTGAAAAATCCCTTTCATGATTACAAATGAAACTAAAACACTACTTGGAAATAATTTATTTCCCAGGGTATTAGTTTGAAAACAGAATGACAAATAGTTATTTTCACGTTGTTAATTGATCACCTAAATACATCCATCCTCTTTTTTTAATGCTCATTAAGAGTTTTTATTTCCGTTGCTACTCTACTTCTATTTGCATTAATAGAGTTCTCCATCATCAAATCTATCGAAATATACATCACAAATAGCTTTCCAAACCCATTATTTCTCTTTTCCATTTCATTCCATAGTTTAGATGCTAATGTAATAAAGCTAGGTTTCAAATGGCAAAACTTTTAGAAATAATTTATAGTTCCTCCTTACCTCCCAACCTTTCAACTCATAGCCATTGAGAATAGCTTGCTGTCGCTCTTGGCTCATTTATTTTTCGAAGTGCCTAGTTAAGGTCCCCCAGCAGAAAAATGGTAGCTTTTAACCGCTTAAAGTTTTCTGATGTTTCTCTGATTTAAGTGCTCGGAATTTTCCTTTACCACCCTGTGTCCCGTCCACCCTCCCTATAGTTTGGAAAATAGATAAAGAGAAGATACTCAAGCATATAATTCTAAGCCAACTACGTTTGGATTATTTTTAGTTTCTTGGAAAACGCGGTTGCTGACAATTAAAACTTTCGGCGCTGTAAAAATTTTCTCCCGCGGAAAAAGATAAATGAGTCGGAAAAATTTCTTCGAAAGATTGAGAAATAAATGAATGATTGAAACTCCCTTTCATGACATTGTATGCTAATTAAAGGTTGGTATTGAACCGATATTTGTTTCATTATTTCAGTTATAAAAGATTTCGTCCATCGCAGCGAAACAGCATTCTTATAATTTTCTTTGGAAGCAGATAAAAATTAAAGTAAAATATTTTAAGTAGAAGCTTCAATAGCTATAAAAGTAGTTTCAGAAATTTGAAATAAATGACTACACTGTTTCATCAAATTAAAATTTAATTTATCGTTTATATATATAAAATAAAAATTAAAGTCCAAAATAAAACAATTTTCTTATTATGTATTTATTGTTGATATTCAAAGGCTCTATAATCATATGAAATAACACGCTTTAGTGAATAATACTTTATTTTCGAATTTATATAAGCTATTTATGATAACAAAGTTAAATTTTGTCCATCTTTGGCAATTGTTATTCATTCAAACAAAAGAAATGGCGCAAAACTCCAATATAAAAAAAGTGACAGTTCAGCAAAAATGAAAAGCATATGCTGTCTTTTTCTTTAATATTTGACAAGGCTCTCCAACACTACATTGTTTAGGCATTACAAGATGAGCTAAAATTGATTGATTGATTTTAATGATTTTCATAAAGAATGAAAAATTGTACCAACTTGGTAATTTATTTAAATAGTTTACTACTTTTAAATATTTAGGCAATTTGTCTTGTTTAAATTTTAGACGGTTTTTGCACAAAATAGCTTTCTCTTTATTTACTTTAAAGTATGAAGATCTCATGAAGATCAATTGCTTGAAGAAGTATAAATAGAAATTTACAGGTTTTTATATAATTTATTACGTTTTGCAAATATATGTTTTAATTCTATTATAAACTGTAAAAAATAAAAGCCAAAAGCATGATTAAACAAGCTTCAGTTTCGAAACATGCATATTGAAAGATTAAAGTTTACAATAGTCTTATGATCTTATAGTCAATGTCTTGACGAAGTAAGAATCCAAAATAGACAAAGAATAACAAAAGATTTTCCAGCACATACTGAGCATTTATTGTTTCTTGTATTGTTCTATTTAAAAAATTAGAAGCGTTAAATAGTAACTATATATATATATATATATATATATATATATATATATATATATATATATATATATATATATATATATATATATATATATATATATATATATATATATATATATATATATATTATGAGGGAGGTTTGTTTCTTCGCCAGTAGCCGCCAATAGTTGTATAGTGTAGTACATGAATGTTCATTTAGGCCATTAATGAATGAATTGAACAGTTGAGTTTCCAGGAAATAATGCACAAATCGTTGAATGTAAATTTGAATTTTATTAAGCATGATTTGATTTAGACAATGGCCACTTCTTCATCAAAAAAAATAAGAAATCCCTTAAAGGGATGAAATCAGAATACTCTCTATATTGAGAGATCCTACAGCCAGAATAATATCATTTCTGAAGGTTAGAAAATTGAGACTGGGGAGGCCCCCAAAGGGCTCCCAGCCTCCACAAATTTGAAATTAAAAGTGAATATAATTATTCCCAACGGACATAGAAAGTATGGGTAGGAGATCCATAATTTGGCGATTTATCCTAATATACCATAGCCAAAACAAAGCCAACTAGCATATCAACACGGATTTAAAAGAACACCCTGGCGATCACGAGTCGCCAACAAATTTATGAGAATTATTACAACCATGCAACCGAAACATTTAGCCGTTGGAAATTTAGAATAAAAAGTTATGAATAGATTTTTATTTTCGATTAGAGGCGACAGTGAATGAATAAGTCTGCATAATAATGAAATAAAAAGTATCCGTTACATTGATCTGGAAGAGAAGAAATAAATATTTTTTGTTCGTTTAAAAAGATTAAGTTTTTGATTTATTTTAAAAAATAATTCTTCTATTAATAAAAATAAGCTTAAGTAATGAAAGATATTTTAAAAAGATGGGAAATAAATATGTAATGCCAAATGTGGCATCACACACACACACACACACACACACACACACACACACACACACACACACACACACACACACACACACACACACACACACACACACACACACACACACACACACACACACACACACACACACACACACACACACACACACACACACACACACACACACACACACACACACACACACACACACACACACACACACACACACATATATATATATATATATATATATATCAAAATTCCAATGAAAAAACTAGAATTTGTACTAATGGTATTAATCCGTTTAGGACTGAATAACGAGAAAAAATATCTGAAATAAAGAGAAAACAGTTTTGTCATTAAAACAGTTTTTAACCGTCATATATACCGAAAACGTCAGTAAAATGAATGAGGATGTTTTACAGTGAAGTGCTCCTTTGAAAATTTCAAAAATTTCAAAAATTGTTTAAATCTACTTTACATATAATCTACTAAATCTAATTTAAATCTACTTTAATTTGAAATTACATCGCTACCTAAGTAAATGGAGTACATAATTTATTTTCAAGAAGCGTTAATAATGTTGGTAAGATAATTTTAAGTGCATAAAAATGCTGTGAGTTTATCTAGTTTAAAAGACTTTATTACACAATATATTTTTGAAACTAATATGACAAAAATATCGAAAGACTAAGTTAAGTTCTTAATATTTAAGACGTGCCCAACTAGTTCATGAGAAAATCAATCGGTTGCGAGTTTAATGAAGCACAGTAGATTCATTTATCCTTACTATGAAAAGACTGGAATTTTAGCCATTCATCATAAATGTCAAATTCCCGTAAAACATTTATCAGGAAAGGACTAGTTTGCTGGGAACAAAGGCTCAATTTTCTGTTGTTTAAAATTAAACATTTTATTATGAAGAAAATTGTACAAGCTTGTAAGATTATTAAGCTATAGAAACATTTTAAAGGTAACTACTTAAAAAAATAATTTAAACAATCACAGAAGCCTTTAAGTGATATTTTATTTGCTTATAACATTAGACAATATTACCGTAAAATTTACTTACAGAATTGTAGTGGTTATTACAGATGCTATATAACGATACTTAAATTAATCCATCGTCCATTTTACCTAAAATAATAAACTGAGAAAAAATTTAGAAATTTTTAATATTAAGGTAATATTTTTCAATCAGCCCATCGTCCCCTAAAGGTTAAAATTGGAGAAATGTTGAAAAATTTTAAAACTAAAGATGATTACTTTCAATCAATCTATCATCCCCTCTCCCTTTGTTAAGGGCGAAACTAGTAAAATTTTTAAAACTTCAAATATTAAGGTGATTTTTTCAACTGCCTTCTCTATTAAAAGTAAAATTGGTTAAATCCTTAAAATTTTTAAATATTAAGATTATTTTTTCAATTAGCCCATCGACCAATTTACGTTTGTTAAGGGTAAAATTGGTAAAATCTTTAAACATTGACATTACTTTAGTCAGATACAATAAAATAAATTTTGATGCTTTTGAAGAGAAAAAAAATGTGTTTTTTTCATTATCTTTTTAGGAGAAAATTTGTTCGTCAATAATAATCGAACCATTGTATAAAGACTATGGATTAAAAAAGGAGTATCTTTAAAAAAAATGATTAAAGACGAGATAACAAAGACAGCCACATTTTAGTTTCCACAATTTAACAAATATTTTCATATCATTTTCTTTTTCTTAAGTATCAAAAAACATCTAAAAAGTGTTATTTTATGGTATAATAGTATTGATTCCATTTATAAATAAAATAAAAGAACAAAAGATTTTGTATATATTTTTGCATATAAATAATTATTTTAAGTAATTTATTGCATATAAATTTGTATCTTTATCAAGTTAATGGATCATCTTCTCAGGAAAATGATTAAACAAGCTAATAATATAATTAAAAATTCAAATCAAATGAGGTACGAATTTAATAACTATACACAAATGCTGTTGTAATTGCATTTGTATAGGGAAAAAATGCGGTAAAATTACGTACTTTATGGTAATGACATTTCTTGTTAAAAAAAAAGCCGCAAATCTGATTAATAAAACCAAAATATACGGTATTTAAACCATTAATTAGGTGAATTTTTCATTCATTTGGTAACGGTTTACTGGAATTTCTGGTTTTAAAAATTATAATTATCACATTTCTGGCCCATCACAAGTATATGTTTTAAATTAATATAGTTAAACAGTATAATTATGAAATTTATCTACAGTTTGCTTTTTAAAAAATGCTTTAAAAATGTATTAAATTATTTTCCAAGTTATGGCAAAAATTAATAAATTTGTTTTTCAAAGAAAAATGAATAGAAGGAATTGTTGAAAAAGATTTATATTTATAGAAAAATTTAATTAAAAATTTTGTGATTAAGCTACATATATCAGTGATTAAATAAAAAAAATTTCCTTTAATGATTGAGTGAGTTATTTTACGAAACTGTTTAATCTCCAAACATAATTTAAGTTCTGATATTTGATGATGTTGGTTATTATTTGTTCAAATTTTCATGAATCGACGACGAAAAGATTAAATTAATAAAAAACAACGTATAAAGATTTGTTTAAAGAAATTTGTATTTACATTGGATGGGGAAATCAAGATTTTAATTCAATATGATGTGAGAAAAAATATATATTTCTTCTCTGAATTAGAAACTACAGAAGAAATTATTGATTCGTGAAGCACCTTCAAATTACAGCGAGAATTAATTAATTAGCGTTATAAATCGATTAGAGACGCTAAATTAAACCTAGCTGAAAGCAGAAAAATGAAGTAATTTGCTTAGTTAAGTAAAACTAACGTTAAAAGTTTTTTTTTGTTCCAAATAATCAAAAAGTTTTTTGATACTTCTTGACTGCGACTCCTATCATTTATGTGATTAAGTTTTTATACTAAAACTTAATGAAATATCGCAAAAGAAATGGCTGGAGAATTTGCTGAATAAGATAGTTAGCGAATAGAAAAATTTGCTTGAACTAATATTTTACTTTTTTGCAGAAATATACATACAATCGAATAAATTAATGAAATCGTTAAGAAACATATATATATTTTACATAAGTGTTTTTGTCTAAAACTAAGCAATTAATATTTTAAATACATATAAGTAGCATATACAATATATATAATAAAAAAATGAAGAGTGTTTTCTCGTCAGTACCTCTCATAACTCATAATATCTATCTATCTATCTATCTATCTATATACATATATATATATATATATATATATATATATATATATATATATATATATATATATATATATATATATATATATATATATATATATATATATATATATATATATATATATATATATATATACATATATATATATATATATATATATATATATATATATATATATATATATATATATATATATATATATATATATATATATATATATATATATATATATATATATATATATATATATATATATTAGTCACCATAAAAAATTACTTAGCTTTATCAATGATTAATTAACTAATCGTTATAATTGAAATAAAAAACGTTTATTTAGGTAATTGATATTTACACTTATTACAAGAAACACAAAAATGGTTCATCAAAATTCTTTCTTTACTTTCTTTTATAATACGTAAAGAATTAATTTTATACTTTACTGAGGACACTCGAAAATAGCTCATCAAACATTTCCTCGCAAAAATCTTTAAATTTTCTGTTAATAATTAATCAATGCATTTAAAAAATATTTCTTGTGTTAAATGTTGATGTCTACAATTAACTCAAACAATAAAACAATTGTTCCTTACAAAAATTAGTTCATCCTAAAAATAGTTTCTGCACGAAAAAAGTTGAAAAGCAAAACTTTATAAAGTGTAAAAAAAGAAGTACAAAAGGGTTTCACTTTATTTCTTTGTTGCAAAACTTTAGGGGTCCCAAAACAGCAATTGAACACACCATTTTCAGCTCCTGAAATTTAAAGACAAGTCTTAGAGATTGTTTCTAATTTGTTGATTATGTAGTCTTAATATTTCCTAATATAATTGTTATTTCTTGCAGGTATTACTGAACATTTGATTTAATTAACTTTTTTTGAAATTTTCTTAAAACTCATGAGAAATACGGAATTTCAATGTAGCTGTAGCACTAGCTCTCAGTTGTTTCGTAAAACCTTTAAATTTTAAACTTTTTTGAATGAAGCATTGTTTGTAAAAATGTGCAAGCATACTTTTTTAGTAAAAAAATGAAAACTGTGGTGCAAAGTTTTGAACTCTACATCATAGAGTTAAAGCTCATAAAATGCAAATACAATCATTCCTTAATTTGAGTAACCTATATTTTAGCCGCAAGAGATGGTGAACTTAATAAAAAAAATCTAAAACACATGCAAAAATTGTCTGAAGGTAATCAGTAAAAAACAAAAGCTCTTTTCTTAGCACTAGCATATCCTTTAAAAATTATGTCTGTTAAGATTTTAGTTCACTATTGAAATGTATTTTTTGCTTTGCTGTTTTTATACGTTACCATAGTGCTGAATTAATCGTGCTTCAAGATAATAACAATTAGAACTTTCATATTTCATACGTTTCGGTATTATTTTGGACACCTTAGGTATTTTACATGATTTAGTAAACTATATTTAGGCACCTGTTGTAAATTATGCAGATTTGTAAAAATATTTATTTCAATTACTATGTGAAGCTCTTGGGAATTGCAAAGTTGGCTAATTTCTAGTGTTTTACTATACTTTTTAACACATAGTATTAGGTAAATCTTTTTAAGGTGTGCATTAAAGGTATGGATATCAAAAGCAAGGATCATTTGTGGAAAAAGTTTCAATGCCATTTAAATAACAATACTTTCAAAATTTCGAAAATATAAACTCTTGAGTGTGTGTGTAGAGAAAAAAATTCCGATAAAGTTTTCGTACTCTTTTGCAAAGACTTCTAACAAAAAAAAGCATAGCAAAAGCAAGCTGGTTAATAAAACTAAAACTAACGGTATTTAAACAATTCACAATTTCATATGATAACAATTCTGGTTTTCAAAATTATAGTTCTTATTACCACACATTTAGCTAAAAATACTAAACTGAACATTAAATTTAACTAGATAATTAGTTTTTATGCCCTTCTCTAAGTTATCAAGATAAAATTTCCAAATTTTAACAATTCTACCAAATTTTATCACGTGTTAGGAAACCATGTTCTATTATTAATTTTACCAAAATCGTGACCGAAATGCTTTAGTAAAAATTACCGATATTTTGGTTTTCTTATAGAGTAAGAAACGTGGTAAGCTTTTCCATAATTATCATAATTTTGTTTCCTCATTGCGGGATGGGATGTCCACTTCTAATTTGGTTTAATTGGATAAAGCGGAAATTTAAAAAAATGTTTCGTTGTGCATGCTGAATTCTCCAATGAAATGTATTTCTTTTCTTGAAATTAATGCAATATTCGAAAGAGTTCATAACATTATGTATTTCTCGGGAAGCTTTAAAAAACAAGGAATGCATTGAAATTAAGGAATGGTGGTGTACAATGCATAAAACATTGCTCACAGTATCATGAGAAAAATTTGACTCTTCAGCTTTCAGAAAGCACGCGCTTCCCAAAACTTACAACTAAAACTCGTCTGAATTCATAACTGGCTTTTAATATGAATTTAACTTTTCGAAACTCTTATCAAATCCTTCCACATTTTGGGAGAATCATTAAAACCTCACGAACATTTTGAGGATGTGTAACAAGTTAGAAAGAGACTTGGAGTCTCGCTATTTTCCCGTCACTTCATATAAATTCAGCAGATCGGGTGCAATTCCCTAGGTGGGAAAAATGTCACGTAGACTCGTTTTTACGTGACGAGTATCTCAGTAGCTCTGTAAATGAACGAGAACTCTTTCTTTAATACCGAGCCCATTTCGAAAATTCGAACACTTTCAAGTCTGCGATTGGAACGTTGGTGCGCTACTTGTATTTCTCGATGGGAATCGGACAAATAAAGTTAGGTTATTTTTTTTATTTTATTTCATTTCATTGCCCATGGAGGAAGAAAAATGCATTTTGTATGATGCGATATACGATGAAAATTCTGCTGCGAAGAAGGAATAAAAAAGGGAGTTATTTCGTATTTTTTCTCTTCTTTTGACATTTTATATTCACCTCAAAACAAGATTATTCAGCTTGGGAATCTCTCGAATTTCCGATGCTTCAAATTTTGCGCACAAACATACTATTTAAAATAGATTAGAAAAGAAAGTATGGAGTGTATCAGTAGGACTGAGGCAAATTAGTAAATAACATGAATTAAATAATAATGATTTGCTATAAATTAAATAGTGAAGATAATGGCAATGATAAAGGTTGCTTTACCTGTAAAAAATTATTGGCACACCCTGACAGAGTGGTATTGCTGCCTCGCTAAACGTTCTGAAGTGCAGACCATAGTTCTTGGTGTATCGTTGTGCTATCCTCATCAAGCCTGTGATTTTTTTTCTTCAAATTAATTAGAATTTATAAACCATTCTTTGCCTCAAGTTTCCAAAATTGCATACTTCAGAGAGTCAATGAATAAATAACTAAATAAATAACTAAATGAATGAATGAATGAATGAATGAATGAATGAATGAATGAATGAATGAATGAATGAATGAATGAATCTCATTACTCAAATAAAAGATTGTGCATGAAACAGATATAATAGCTTAATCCATCCGTGTTTAATATTCTTACAGCGCTTTGACTAAACACTTGAAAGCATCATTAGTGCCTCATTTACTTCAATTATGATTTAGTAAACCCTTAGAAAAAGAAATAATTAATCTTCATCTAATTCTTATGAGCAATTGAAATAAACCAGCATATTTAAAAAATCGCAGAAGAGCAAAGAAATTATAAAGTTTATTACCATTTCATTTGTTAATAGGCATCTTAAAATTACAATAAACAATAAAATTCGAATTCTTTCTGAAGATATTTTGTTAATTTCTGGTGATACTTTAGAGCATGGCAAGAAAAAAATTGTAATGTTAAATTTGCTTATCAGTGTCGTATTTCTTACTAAATAAGTTGGTAATAAAGACTATAATTTTGGAACACGAAATTTCCATTAAACCCTTACTATTACGGAAGGAAAAATTATCAAATAAATGATTTAAAAATACCGAAAATTTTAGTGCCAATGACCAGAATACTCTCACTTACTCTCTCTCTCTCTTTTATCAGAAATGTATTTACCATACAATTAAGGAGATTTTTTTTGCCAGAATTGTTTTTTTAGTGTTGGTCACATAAATATGTCTCTTTGAAACTTTTAAACAGGCCGTAGTAAAAATAATGATGATCATATATTTTTGCTTTTAAACTACAATGATTGATCTTTTAGCTCTATTAATCTTTGTTTTGCATTCTAATCAAAGTAAAGTATACTTCAGAACAAATAACTCATTTACCGAGATAGATAAAATAGTCAGTTACGCATAGGAACAAGTGAACATTTCTACTGTTTATACAGTGCACCAGAAGAGGGGGGAACACCCTGATTATTTGTATTCTTGACTCATAATATAAGAAGGGGGCTGCAATCTGGTGAAAAGTTTACCCATAGCTTGAGCTGGAGAACAGTCTAATATTTTAACTCCGTAGAGTTAATTTCTCTTTTTGTGTGCTTTGCAACATCTCGAAAATTTTTCAAGCAAATAAATTTTTTTGTATACAATTAAAAAATTCATTTATGGAAAAATAGCTAGACATTTTTGTAAAAGTTTTTAACCCTTACAATTCAAAATTCTTCGCCCCTTATGTATTGCAATAAATAATAAATAATTATTGAAAAGTATTAAAGAGAAGTAAATATCTTTGGACAAAAAAATGTAAAAAAAAAAAAAAATCAGTTTGTTTACAAATTTTCAGTTTCTAGTAAGAAACAGAAAAAAAAGTAGAATTAACACTAAGAAGTTAAAATTGACTGCTGACCTGAAACTATTGGGACCATATTTTCTGGATTGCGACTACCTTCATTATTTGAGGGTTAAGAAACAAATCTGTAAAAGAAAAGTGTTCATTCGCTGAAATTATGACTCTGAGTCTGATTTCGTAACTCAAAAGGTGGTATTCTCCCGTTAATTAGCCTATTAAAAGGTAAGCCCTTGAAAACATTTTGAAAACATTAGGATTGAGTTGTACAACGTTAAAATTCGATGATTTGAGCTAAGAGTTTTTAAAAGGTTGTCATTAGGTGTTCACTTTAAATCTTAATAATTACTCATTTGTTTATCCTACTAACTTGAAATCATTTTCATTCGATACATCAGCAAAAATAGTTTGAAAAGAATACGTAATTTCATTAATCAAGTTCTTTAATCAAGTTCTTCCCCCTTACTAAATTCATTTAGAATAAAAAATTGATTGAATTTTAGTTAGCTATGAGTTTATATTTCGTCTTAGTTCCATTTTTTGAGGATCAGATGAAAAAAGTTAAAAATTCTCTATTCGTAGGTGTATATAATTTTTAATACTTAGCTGTAGGTTGATCGAAGTATCGCTAAACAGTGAGGCCAATGACATCTTGCATAAGTCCAAGTAAAGTGTCTAACATAAGTTGAAACGATAACTTTACCAAACATTACTTCATACTAAACATTATTTAAAAATCATATGTTTGAATTCATAGTTATTTTTCTTTGAAAACATTAGTTCAGTGTGTTTATTTTAAGTTGACAATGGACAAAAAGATAAAGGATAGCTTTGTTGACATGATTGATTTGTTTTTAACACAGGAGTGTTTGAATGTAAAAATATTTCTCGCTAATTTTGAATAATAATAGTATTTATTTTAGAATTAATAAACTGCTGTTTGTAGAAAATGCAACACCATGAAGGAATCATCAGAATCAAATGAAATTCGCAGGAAATGTCAATTATAGGATATTATGCAAATTAATAAAGTTTCAGAGCCATCGCGCGTGCGTGGCGCGCGCAGCGCCCTCTGAATTGATGCTGAAAGCGTATAAATAAAGTGCTGTAGCGGGACGTTGAAAATAGTCTATGATTATTTGTTAGTGGCAAACGTTTAGTGAGACCTGAGTATGCCTCCACGACGGAAGAATAAGAAATTCAAGCAACTTACGGAGTTTGAACGAGGGAGGATAATCGGCCTTCGAGAAGGAGGATTTTCCTATCGCGCAATAGCAGCTCGTATGCAGCGGAACAGTTCCACAGTGATGCGAGTTTGGAAGCAGTGGACCGACGAGCACCGAACAACTCGAAAAACAGGCACTGGACGACAGAAGGTGACGTCAGAGCGCGATGATCGACACCTGCTCCGCATGGCGGTGAATGATCGCACAGCTTCCTCCAGGCAGCTGGCAGCACATTGGTCTACTGCTACAGGTGTACAATTGTCGGCTTCGTCAATTCGTCGTCGTCTGCTGCGCCGTGGATTGCGTGCAAGGGTGCCATTATACAGGATTCCCCTCACGGCGGATCATCGACGGCTGCGTCGGCAGTGGGCTCTTGAGCACAGAGACTGGCGAGCTGATTGGCACCAAGTTGTCTTTTTAGATGAATCACGCTTCAATTTGTGGACCCATGATGGCCGTGTTCGTGTTAGACGTTATGCCGGTCAACGCTGCCTTCCTGAGTGTATTATTGAACGACATAGTGGTCGAACACCCGGAGTTATGGTCTGGGGTGCGATTTCGTATCATGGACGATCCAATTTGATACGAATTGAGGGTAATCTCAATAGCAACAGATACGTCCGTGAAGTGCTACAGCCCGAAGTCGTTCCTTTCCTTCAAGGCATCCCTGGAGCTATCTTTCAGCAGGATAATGCACGCCCACATGTTGCGCGGACTGTTAGAGACTTCTGTTCAGCACAACGCATGCAACTTCTTCCTTGGCCTTCTTATTCGCCGGATATGTCGCCTATTGAGCACGTGTGGGATATGGTTGGTCGGCGTCTCACTCGTGATCCGCGTCCTGCAGTTTCCAAAGACGAACTTTGGTTGCGCATACAAGCGATATGGAATTCTCTTCCTCAAGCAGATATTCAACATCTGTTTGACTCCATGCCACGTCGTATAGCAGCACTTATTGCAGCGCGTGGTGGCTGCACCAAATACTGATTTCGGACGCTTAATTTGTTTCTTTTGTTTTGAAAATTTCATCATTTATTTGTATCAGTACAAGTCGTTTCTGCATTAAATTTCATTTGATTCTGATGATTCTTTCATGGTGTTGCATTTTCTACAAACAGCAGTTTATTATTGGCGAAAAACACTCATTGTAAGTAATATTCTTATAAAATGATATCTTTTCAATAATGCTTGGAAAAGATAAAATATTAAGAGTAAATAATGTATTAAATATAGTCCTTGTTCTAATCTTACAAGACTGTTCTTTTCTTACAATTAATTAACCAAATTTATATTGCTTAGCAAAGATTTAAAGAAAGGGAAAAAATGTTGTGAGACCGGGTATTTTTGGTTGCTTATTATTAACTGGGAAATGAATTAGAGTATTGTCTAGGTAAAAAATTTAATGTTTATATAAGGATCATAAAAAGCTTGGTTTTCGGTTCATGGAAATATGATATCTTCCTGAGATTAAGAAAACGTTTTCTATTTAATTTTTTGTTCTTAAACTGTTGAGGATTTGTAAGTTATTTGAAGAAAAAAAAATACTTATATTCTTACTGAATAAATGACTATTTTAAGATATGACAAACATATACAGTTTATTTAAACATGTTGTTGATAAAAATATTTAATGAAGTATTACTTAAAAATTCAGATTTATTAATTAATCCCGCTATTTAAAAACAATTTTTTATTGAATTGAATCTTTCATTAATTATTTCCTAGAAAAAGATTAAAATGCAAGATGATTACCAAAGATCAAAAGAAAATAAGGGATTTAGCCCTAAATGATTTTCTATTTTATAAAAACCATCGAGTGATTAATGAATTAAATAACTAAAAAAATTATAATTGGAAATCTTAATTTGCTCTCAGTCAATCAAGTCAAGTTTTTATGTGGGGAAAGATAAGCCGATTTAGTTTTGAAATGATTTGACAAAATAATATTTAAAAAAAAAAACTATTTCCTACTTTCTTGATACAAAAAAATTTATAAAAATATGAGCAGCTTTTATCATGATTGCTTTTATCACCATCATTAAATTTTCCAAAATCAATGAGCTTTTCTAGAATAATAAGTAAATAAACAACAAAAATGATCATTATTTTATTCAATTTTTTTATCATTAGAGCAATCCTGAGAGAATATTAAAATTTTTTGTTTTGATTTATTAGTTAAGTTATTAATGGATGATAATATTTTGAAGGTTTTTATAATCCTTTTTAACTATTTCAAAAAATGAAATTGCATGGACTAAGTTGGAGATAAAAATGTTTAATATATATTTTTATTTGAAGGTCATCTTTCATCTGAAAATTTCAAACTTTTATGTTAGGCTTGTAGCACTTTAAATAAAATAACTAAAATTGGACAACTAAGACAAATTAGAACGTGATTTTTTGTTCGATATTTAATAGCACTGGATATCAAAAGAAGTTTAAAAGAAGATTACGTTTTTTCATTTGCTGAACAAGTTTCGAACTTATAAATGTAATTTTTTTGAAACTTTATCTGCATATAAGATTTATATACTGATATGGTGAATAAGGAAAATGTAACTGATAACCCTGATTGCTGACTGACTACTTCAACTTCGGAAAGTGAGATAAATGTTTATAATACTATGGGGAGTATATTATGTGAAAAATGTTTCAATTGTGTAGTTTATGTGTAATGCCATTAGAAATCTTGCGATAAATATAATTACTACCCAGGATATTAATTTGAGAATTCTCCTCCGTATAAATGACGAATGAACATGCTAAATATCACACAATCTTCAGATGAATTTTCCCATCAAGACAGCTTTCAATATAAGATTTGAAACTTTAAAAATCATTTGTTATAAAACAATGCACATTAGAGCCACAAAGTATTACTTAGCGAGGAAAGAACAAAAATATTTTTATGTCTTACCAATTAAAGTCAATAAAAAAAATTAAAATTATTGTAGGGTTAAAAATTAATGATGCGACTACTAGAAAGGGGGAAATTCATAACTAAGAAAAAAGTTTGGTCAAAATTACTAAATCATAGTAAACTTTACCGTGTTTCTAGCTCAATGAGAACACCGAAAGGCTCGATAATTTTTACCAAAGTACTTGAATAATGATTTTGGTAAAATTAACAATGAAACATGCTTTTATAATGCTTCGTTTGATTATTTTTATGCTCACATGATCAAAATTATAGTTTTTATTACCACATACTTAGTAAAAAGTGCAGAACTGGAAAATAAATTTAATCAAATAAAAGGTCTTTGTGACAAACTCTGTGGTATCATAATAAATTTACTAAATTTTACTACATTTACCAAATATTTTCAACTACTATAGAACCATATTGTGTTGTTAATTTTACAAAAATTAATTAACCGGAACTCTTCGGTAAAAATTATACTGAGATACATGGTGATCTTATCGAGCCAAAAATATAATGAATTTGACCAGATTCTGGGATTTTTTATCATACTTTTTTTCTCAGAACGGAACAAAATGTTTGAGAAAAATCTTGCACTGGAATATTTAGCCTTAAATCTATTAAATATTTCCAAAAAATTCGACATATTTAAAGTAACGCTTTCCGACGCACAGCTTTTGTTTTATTTTTAAACAAACATATTGATTTTCTAGACTGTTTAAATCCAAGTGGAATTTTCACAAATCACCCAATTATAAATCAAAACAATATAAAACACAAATAATTCAGCTAAATCTTCTGTAACTGAATACTTTAATACTCTTTGGAAAATCAATAAATGTAACCAAATCCTTGTATTGGTGAAATGTAATTATGTGAATAAAAACAATATCTTCTATCTTGATCTAAAATAAATTACTGAAGTGTTTGTTACGAAGATTGTATTGAAGAAAAACTAAAGCCTTACAAATTGGCCGGATTTCATATCTGTGTTATTTGTTTTATTTATTTCTACCAAGTCTTCGGAATTAGAGATTGATGCACTAATCTCGGTAGAGAGATCGATTTGAGGAAGGAAATATCTAAGAAGCTTAAAATATTTCATATCTTCTTCCACAATCTAGGTAGATAAATGATTTGAAAAAGAGGAAAAAAATTTAAAACCATTCAATCCATAAAGTATAGTAAGTTTAAAAAAAATTGTGTTTTTAAATAAAAGTTTAAAGACATTACATGTATCGAATAATATTTAGAAGAATACGGCGGCAACAGATAAGATGATATTGAAATGGTTATTTATGAGAATCGTATTTTGATTTCTGAGCATAAAATAAAATGGTTTAAATATTTAATAATAAAAACCGTATTTAAATTTATATTATTTTGATAATGCTTTTAATGTAATTTATCATTCTGATGATAATATTTTATTGCCTGAACTATGCTTTTAATATAAACACAATTTAATTTTTTTTAAATAAATGAAAAAATGATTAAGGATAAAACAAAATATAAATAATAAAAAACTAAAAATAAATAAAACGAATAAAATAAATTATGCTTTTATAACAGACTTAAAAGTAAAGAAATATTTTATTATAAATACTATACTGGAAAATAAAAAAGAATTTTTCTTCTGCAGTGTATATAATTAACTTACTTATCATCAGGAATTGAACCATGACCAATTGGCGTACTACGTAACATCCCAACGTGAATAAAGTTTTCTAAGTTATTTTAGGGATTTCGAATAGGGTGCAAAGTGGAACCATATTATACCCATATATATGATCCCACGTTTGTCTGCAAAAAGAAATAATAGCAAATTTATTTAAAAAAATTTAAAATAGAAATAAATTAAGAAGAAGTTATTTATTCAAATATTCAATTCATAATTTATTCATTAATTTATTCAATTTATTCAAATGGTTTTAGAATCTAGTGAAATGTTAAATTTTGTTATTTGTGATGCAAAATTTAAATAGTTGTTACATGAATAATGAGTAAAGCTAGCATTTGCATAATTTTTCTTTATTAAAATTTGCTAAACAAAATGATTTGAAATAGAGTACAGCAACATTAATTATATTTCTAATGACGTAAGGTGTGAGTTTGCTTATAGCTCTTCTTTGAATTTTTATCTCATAGATGTGTACTGCTCACTTAGATTCAAACTTAGATAAAAAAATTATTTTGTATAATTTTTGTTAAAACTTAACGTGAAAAAAACTCTGAACTTTAATTGTTCATCACTCAAAAGTATTTATGTAGCAACAATTTTTTTTAAATAAATGAATAACAATAAGAACATCAAAAACATATTCAATTGGTCAATAAGTCTCTGAGTTATCAAATTTTGAAAAAAAATTTGTGTATTTAAAATTAAATTTCTCAAGGACTATTCTACCAATTGCACTCAAGTTTTGCATTTTGACACTTCAAGATACAGTTTTGAAAATGATCAAATTTTATACACTTAATAATTAAAGAAATTCGTCGACTATTATAAATAAAAAATAAATATTTTGTAAATAATAGTTATTAAAAATTATTTTTTGCATGAAATTGTGTTGGAATATACGAATTTTCTATTTATGATAGGACATTTCTCGATTGGCTTAAGACGTTCTCGAGATATAGCGAGTTATGCAAAAAGTAAAATGGTCCATTCACAGGTCCAAACTTTCGATCGCTCTTTTAACTAAAACCACATTTTTCAGATTGCTAATGCCTCCCTATTTTAAGGATTTAAAAGCCGTCGAAAATAATTTGTGTTGTCCAGAAAAGTACGCCTTTGTGTCGTATTTTGCAACTTAAAATGTTGTCTAAAAATGTAAAAAGTCTTAAATAGCGTATTGAAGGTTAGGTCATCAAATCTTTAAGATTGACTGATGGCACGCAAAAATCCAATCATAAAATCAAATATTATTTTTTTGTTTACCGTATACCGAGTAAAAAGGCTAATATTTGAAATTTAAAACAACAGTTATTGTCTATAGAAGAACAGTCTTCATTAAATCCTTAAGAGTTGCATAATTTTGAAGAAAAGGTCTTAAAAGTGCCAATTTTTTTTATTCAAGAAAATTATGTAATACTAAGAGTTTGTACAATATATGTATTCTTTTTAAGTTTTTGGGTGAATTTTTACCTTGGAATAATGATGAGTGCAGAAATCAAGTTTAAAGTAAACTAACTATCTCTAAACACATTACAAATAGTCTAGCACAGTCATCTGTTTTATACATTCAGAAATAAACATGATTCTGGAAACAAGAAATATATATTTTTTTAAATCTTTGCTTTTGAACACTCCTGCTTAGAAACATCACGGGCACGAGAAATAGAGGGCGAAAATTCACCACGTCGTTTTGACTGGAACGAGAAGGAAGGGGTTAAATAAAGAAAAATTAAGCCTTGGTATTTAAAATTAAAATCTGTTCAATTGTAGTTTATAAATCGTGAAAAGATATTTAAATAAATCAAGTAATTTATTAAAAAATTAAGCTTTGTTAACATGTCACAAAAATGTTTAAATAACCTCATTTAAATTTTACTGTATTTTTTGTAGCTTTAAACGACGTTTGTAACTTTAAACGACAAGGTCAATATAATCTCGTCGTTTAAAATTACTCGAAGATCAAATTGATTCGAAAATTTATGAACACCCTTCAAAATTGCTTTTACGACTTGGAAACTTTACCAAAAATAATTATAATTTTGATTTTTTTTCCTCCATGTGACTTATATATTTGTGCTTCTTTACGTTGAAAACAGATTACGTAACAATCTTTTAAAATTGACAAAAAGTAATTTATATATTATTTATCTCTAAAACACTTATTAATTAATTGCTAATACTGCATTTACTATTTAAATAATTTATTTTTAGTTTTTTAAATGGTTTAAGAGATGGCTTATTTATTTAAAAGAGTACGTATTAAAAATAGACTTATTTGAATAATCGAATAGAAAACAAATCTTAAACAACTAACTTTAAGACTAAAAAAATAAGAAAGGCTTTGAAAAATTTTGGCTTAAAAAAATTAGATTTAAAGATGGAAAGTTCTGTACAAAAAAATCTATTTATTTTTCGTTTTCTATCAAAAATAACTTTAAGTCATAATGATTTAGTGTCTTGACACTAGAATTGAAGAAAAAAGTGTGAAAAAACATGAACTTTAAGATTAATCACTTAAAAAACACGCATTAATTTATAACCAAGGTGCAAAGTTTCATTTTTTGCCAAAAGTAAATGCTATTTTTCAAATAATGTTTTTTTTTAAAGAAAAGATAATTTATTATCAGAAGAAAGTAATAAATTTTGTGCATTTAATTGTAGATTTTTATCCAAGTTTAAAACATTAAGTTTTAACATAATATCCAGGTATACTTTATAAGTTTTTAAATTGAATTATTTTCTTAGTTTCAATATAGCACAATTTTTCGATGGCTCATTCATCATATAAAATAAAACTTCTTAGTGAATAATACTTTTGAGACGTTTGTAAAAGCTACTTATATTTTACTAAAGTTTAGTTTCGTTATTTCTCTCTACGTAGTCCTGGAAGGGGAGCAAATATTCAATAATTCAAATTAATTAAAAAATACACAGTTTTGTGAAAAAGAGTATCATTTAATTTTCCAATCTTTGAAAAGTAATTTCGCTGCATTGCCTTGGCAAATAAACTGTACAAAATTTGAGAATCATTCATTTGTATTCATGATATAGTCTGACAAAATTATAACAATTTTTTCAAAAAAGTAAAATGTTTTTTTTTTTTTTAAATTCAATCGATTTGTTTGTTTAAAGATCAGGCGATACGTTTTAGAAAAAAATATAGATGTATCAAATTCGAAACTGCTCTTTAATATTAGGGCATTCAAAACTTGTTTTTTTTTTATTTTTTAGTTTTGGAAAATAAGCTTCCAAAACATCCTGGGGGTTATTTGAAACATTAAATGAAGATAATGACTCATTATTATAGACAATGCAAGTTTAAATATTTACATAATATATAAATTCTTTCCTTTAACAATATAAAAAGTTTTATAAAACACATAATGTGAGGATAGGTAAAGTAAAAAAAAAAGTACACGTTAGAAATAAAGGCAAAATTTCTGTATTTGTACAGCAAAGGTATTAATAGTCAGAAAAGCATAATTTCAGTATTTTAACAAAAGCATATGGTATTTGAATCGTTCATTTGATCATTTTTCAATTCGACTTGGTGACGGTTAACCGAAAATTCTTGTTTTCAAAATCAGAGTTTTTAATACCACACATTTAGTAAAAGTATAAAACTGAAAAGTAAATTCAACCGAATAAATGGTTTTTATGCCATTATCAATTTAGTCATTATAAGGTGCTTTAAAAAGTTACAGAACTCATTCATTTCACAATGTAAAGACCATGGGAGGTGAACAGTGTCTATCCTTTCACAAAAAGGGTGAATGGATCACCATTCATCCTTTAGTTTTTTTCCGGATTACCAAGTTATGACAGATCAATAATGTGATAAATCGGTTCTTTCCGAGAGTTAACGTACAGTGAGAGCCGCAATGACGGTACTAAACTGTCATTGCGAAGAACTGGGATTCGATCCCTGGCGGTGGCTTGGAACCCACCATTTTTCAGGTAGCTTGTCTGAAAAGTAAATGCAGCACTCTGCGATAGTGCCCATCCCATTGATGCAATCCTACCGTTAGTCATGACATTGTGGAGCTTCAAACTTCATTACACCTCCGCCATTACACCTCACAACGGGCTGCTGCGGGAATGCTTTACTTTTAGAACACAGTGAAGATAGCAGCCGTACTGAGGAAAAACACTTCCTTTCAGCGCGCAAAGTCTTATGTACTCTGAATTAGCCTTCATCGACATAAACCCTTCTTCTCCGTTCTCTTCATTAACTTGGCAATTTTGACCTTTTGATGTCTAGTCCTTTTACCAAATATAATAGGAATAATCTGCTTACAATTCTATGATATTTTTAAAATGGTTCATGAGTGTTAAATGGCGGTTCATTTTTCACCATTATACCAGGGTAACAAGGACATGGATAATTGCTTTAAATGTTTAATCAAGGAGTTTTAAAGGCACTAAGCGGGAATATATCAATCTGCGGTGTTAGTTCAATCCATCTTTAATGAGGGTGGATGGATTTATTTATTTATTCAGGTGCATAATTTAGCTTCTTACTGAATAGATAGAATGGCTTGAAAACTCTTTTCAATTTGATAAACAGATTCAACACATTTGGGTAGGCAGAAAAAATACGAAACTATTTGGTTTCCCCACATCTGCACTTTAGAAAGATTAACGGGACTGTGATACTGCGCAGCAAGAGAGGAATTGATTACAAGTAAAGCATTTAACCTTACTCAGCCTTCGTTGCTGCGAAGAATTTCTCTCTCACCAAGCATTATGAAGCATAGAGCTGACAGGTTTAATACCTCACTGTTTTGTGCTATCTTGAGAAACTGAAACGGAAAGATGCTAATGTCAATAAAAAACTTCATATTTAGATTGTCAAAAAATAAACACACTTCAAGATCTCAAATACTTATGTGTATGAAAAAAATGGAATAATTCTTTAAAACAAAAAGTCACAACTGCTACTGAAAAAATTTAAAGAAAATTAATAGAGAGAACAATTAAATATACATGGTGAAATATGGAGGTGAATTTGGGAAGAATGCATTTCCTTACAGAATGTAAGCGAGGGTAGACATTGAGGTCTTTTACTTGGAGAATGCTGTTCATGTGAATGAAACAAAATGAACTGATGTGTTAGGTGTGGACATAATTTTCCCAATATTGAAGAGCGCATTCTTCGAGTGCTCAAAACCTATAGTTTTTTTTAATTTCAAGTATGAAACTCCTAAACATTTTATTCACAAGCACATTAAACTTAATTATTATGTTTGTGTTAAAATATATCATAAAACTTTAGTGAGGTATTTAGAATTTAAAGAGAAAATATTAACACTTTAGGACATTAGTAAACATTTGAATCATAAAGTTTTACTTTGGATATATATAAAAACGAAATTATTGAAACGCTGCGCTAATTGTTTGCTGCTTCCATAGTCTGAAGAAAATTATTTTCTGTCTTAAATATAATCGCCTTGTGCTTGGCTATGATGATGCATCTATTTAAAAGTTATTTACGCTCTCACATATATTTTCGCATTTTCCGCACTATTATCTCCCATTCCAAAGAAACTAAATGCCGACAATTTCTCCAAGATGATTAGGAGTTGTACTTCATAGAATATTAAACCCCAGAGATAGATCTCTTTTTTCAAGGAACATTTACCCCATTTAAAGTATCGATTAGTGACTCCCATCAGACAGTAGTTCTCCAACAGATTATTATTTCACCACGTAACTTATTTCTAGACTTTATACATATATTTTTTTGCAATTTTCTTTACTTTCAAATCTTTTAAAGCCTCAGCCGTACTCTTAATCCGAAGTTCTTCTTTTTTTCGACGCCATAAATAAAGTTTATCTCTTCCGTAAATCGTTTCTCTCGCCAAGCCATTAGATATAATAAATTCTTTCCTTTAGAAATGGGGTTGAGTCTCATCGAAAAGTTAGTCCACCCCTTACCCTAACGCATCCTTCTGTGCAAACAACCCTTTGGCATAAGTGAATGGTCCTGAGTCGTTTTCTACGAGTAAAGTGATTCCAGCGGGGTTAGCATGTGATTTACATTGAAAGAAGAAGAGAAAAGGATCTGGGCAAGCACAAAACGTTCGATGCAGACTATTTTCAGTAGAACAAATAGACCCCGCACATTTGAAATGATTTCTGAAATCAGATTTTTTCCCTTTATCTTACTTTACGGAAATCAGTCGATTTGAATGAAATTTTAAATCTAGAGAGATTGCATTAAATATTTACATATTCTTAAGAATATTAAAACTTCATGAATTTACTATTATTAAATTTATATGGAACTTTAGGTATTTTATTTCTTGTAAAGACCCGCATGACAATACTGAAATACTGATAAAAACTAAAAGGACAAAGGAAACTAGCAAGTCATACGATATTCATTTTATAATCATCATTGAACAGCCGCCCCAATTTCCTGGGTTTACAACTACTTATGTTCAACTTCGTAGCCTTGTCATTTTGAACCCAATCCAGAAGACAAGGGAGCTCCTGGATCAAGTATTGGAAGAAATTTGTCTTAATGGAGAACTTTTTAATGGAACTAACCAGCATTTGCGTTACATGGAGAGGAAAGCCACACAAACCTCGCATGGTTAGCCCAACGGCAAGGGATCTCTAACCCATGGTACGTCTACAACGGAGGATATTTTTCGTGAGTACTGCGGTTGGTGCAAGCCGGATGCGGAATTCGTATCGACCAGCTGTCGCTGGGATTCGAACCCGGTTTACCTCATTGGAAGGCTAACGCTCTATCCTCTGAGCCATCACGTCTGAAGTCATACGATAGAAGTTAGGCTATGTCATGTTTTATATCTAAAATGTACTTATATCTTATATGTGTTCTATTTCGATTAATAAATATCCTCGCCTGTAAAATTTCATGTCTGTAAATCATGTTTTGCCTCTCTCCAACCATTTTAAAAATAGTATTCTGTTGAAAATGGAAATTTAGACTGTTATAACAAGCTGTATATATATATTTTTTGGTTGCTTTTCATTTCGATTTAGTAATCCTGTCAATTAGTAGTAGTGCAACAGGGTCAACACGATTTCATAATAAAAGTTTGAGCCCATAAATCCATCATTTGCTTTAAGATCACTAAAAAATCAATTTAAAAGGAAAGAAATAATAATCATAAAAGGCAGGCTTCATATAACAGTCAGTCAACGGACATCATTGTGGGAAAATTCTTTAAGAAGATGAAGCTCTGCCAGAAAAAGCAAGTCTTTGAATTAAAATCATATAGACATCAGGTGATCAAATTAAGAAAACATAAGCTCAAGCGCTTAGAACATATACAACATTAAAGTATGGAAAACTTCCTTGACATATTTCTACTTAAATAAATAAATCTATGCATACAGATATAGATAGAAAAATAGATATTTGGTTTAGTTTTGGTAGCTTGTTTGCCAGAGTTCAAGAATTTAAAAATTTCACGCATTTACAACTGGAGTAGCACAAGCACTTTTCTCTTGCAAATAAGTAAGAGACTTTTTGATAGTAAAGCGTCAAATTCAGGATGCAAAACTGGAACCTGTTTTTGGAATAGAAGAAAAAATCACTTATGGTAGATTTTTTCCATCATACATTGAAAATAATTCTCTGTTCAGTTAGCAAAGAAACATTTGGATCCACATCTCGTACTGAAAGCACCAATCTAACATTATTCATTAAACTCAGAGACTCTGTTTGGATGATTAATAACACATGAAAGCATAAAATAAACACATGAAAGCATAAAATATATCATTTGTACAATTTTAAAGTAAAATAAAAAGGAATTCTGATCCTTAGGAACAGATATTAAATAGTTTCATGATCGCATGATAGGGCAAAACTACCTTTTAAACAAAACAAAAAACTTTTTTATCTTTTAATTTTAAAAAAAAAATGTTTATTTTTAAGTAATTTATTAATACTCAAATTGTTTAAAAGATAACATGTCCCCTTCTAATGACAACGAAGTTTTAAATCATAAGCTAACTAAATATATGAATGTTGTGTACGAAATATAATACTACAAAGTAAATATATTTCATATTTAGGGGAAATATGGAAAATTGGATCATACAGGAGGTTTGAACAATATGTTTTTCATATTTAAACATTTGTTTAGCTGATGATCACTTGATTCCAATGCTCTATCAAGCAAAATCACAGTCTATCAGTAAAATTGATCTGAAATCGCATCTGTTATCTCAATTTCATCCAAAATTTACCAAATCAAGAATTTTGGTAGATGGGCCAATCAGAGAGGTAATTGAATAGTGGCCCACCATTTAAATAAATAAACAAAAAAATCACAAAATATTAAAAAAAAAAACTAAATACTTATAAGACTTATTTTTTAATTTCACAAAGTTTCGAATTTAATTTAAAAAATATCGATGTAAACAGAGGGCAAATATTAGATAAATAATAACTTCAACTTAGAAATTCCTTACGTTAAAAATTGCACAGATAAAAAACTGTGCAAACCTTCCACGTTTTTCTTGACCACAACCAAAGTTGATTTAATAAAAACATTTGTTTACCTTCAAAGGTGAAAAAATTATGTCTTCTTAATATCCTACCAAAATTTTTAAATAAAAATTCGGCCTTCACGGATTCATGTACAATTAATTTGAAAAATAACAATAAAATCAATTACAATAATTAAGTTAATTAAACAATTAAGCAAGTTGAAACATTTTGGATAGTTAAAGGGAAAAAAAGCTTTCATAATGAATTAGAAAAAATATCTAAATTTTGTAAAAAAGAAAAATTGATGGAATTGAAAGAGGACCACTTTAACGATAATATGACACAACAGAAATCTCAAGACAGAGTGATCCAAAGCTCAATGCTCAAGACAATTTAAAGAAACTAAAAGCATTTTCCCTCAGTGTAAAATGAGGCGGTTATTCGACAACGCTGTGAATGGTAGTTGCGAAAGCGGGGATATTTCATCAGCTAAAAGAGCGTTTTCTTGCTCTTTTGATTAGAAAAGTGTAGAGTAACAATTATTTTGTATTCGTAAACACTTGGATTAGATTTTGAAAAGCGTCTGACAATCTAAAAAGGAAAAGAAAAGTATTTTGGGCTTCAGAGGGCCCCAGCTCCGAATAAAGCTTTTTTTAAAAGAAAGAAAAGTGGAATCTGGGGGCCATTGCCCTCTCGGGGCCCCAAGCTACAGCTTATTTAGCTTATACGTAAATCCGGCCTTGACAGGCGGCTATGTTCATCCATTAGAGTTTATTCTCCATATGATGATCTTTAACTATGGCTTGACTTGCTCAAATTCACTAGTCTTGAATCAAATTCACTAGTACACTTGTATGATTCACTAGTCTTAAATGATGTCATGAAAGCCATAAAAATGCACTTATGGTGCTTAACAGAAAATAAATATGAAGTGCTCTTTTCCTTTTTTTTTAGTCAGGATTTCTTTTTCAGAAAGGCAGCTGATTGTTCTTTCGAATCCTAAGACTTTAAAAGCGAAAGGAGTAATTTAAATTCGAACTCCCAGTGCAAAATTATTATTCCTTAGATTAAGCTTCTTGGGGAGTGGTGCCGACGGCTTAGGAAATCCTGTTAGGGACAGGAAGCATCATCTCAATTGATAAGAATCTAAGATACATCTATAGTATTTGAAAGTAGCAAATAATTGGCTGGGAAAGAACTATGAAACTAATGTAAGCCTTTTTTGTAACTAATGATGAAACACAAAAACTCTTTTCCATTGCAATTTGTCATTTATAATCAGAAACAAATCATAAACTTATAAATATACAGATAAATTTCATATATATATATATATATATATATATATATATATATATATATATATATATATATATATATATATATATATATATATATATATATATATATATATATATATATATATATATATATATATATATATATATATATACATAGTATTTTATAAATACAGTATATTATTTTAAAATAAAACTATTTTTAGCTTTTAATTTTCTTTTTATTAAATATATAACTTTATTTTCAAGCATATAATTTATTAAATTTAAAGTTTAGTGAGACACGTTATTGGCGGTGAGGTTCATTTATTTTACATCATTAAGACATGTGCAATTTATTAAAGCTTAACATTCAATATGAAAAATGTATGATTTATTTTGCCATCTTCAATGCGCTAATTTATTGCACAATTTTCAATATTAAGTTACTGATGTTACAAATACTCAGAGAAAAAATTATTGAGTTAAATATCAATATTACGTGTCATATGCTGAGTTATTTTTTCTCTTGTAAATTAGAATATATTAAAAAAAGCATTTTAACATAGAAAGAGAAACTAATTTTCCTTTTCCAGAAATTGATTCATAAGAAACTCTATAAATTATATACTCTATAAATTATTGTTTTCTAATAATTTATAAAACTGTTCAATGCTGTTGAAGCAGAAGGAAGATAAGTAATTATTAAAAAAAAATTAAATTGCGGATATCCATACAAAATGCATGATATTTTTTTAATGTTGTATGTATTACAATTCTGTATGCATTAAAATGCTGTATGTATTACAATGTTGTATGTAATACAATGCTGTATGCAATGCAATGTTGTATGGATTACAAAGTAGTATGCTTTATAATGCTGTACACGGGGTAAGAAATTCTGACAAAATCACCATACTTGTATGGTAGAGACATTTCTAGTGAAAAAAAACTAACATTTACAGGAATTAAACGAAACTATACGCTATTTGAACTATTCAAAGGGTACTTTTACTGTTCGCTGTTGTTACGGTTTACCTGATATTCAACTTGTCAAATTATAGTTCTTATTACAAAACATTTAATAACAAATTCAAATCTCAAAAGTAAATAGTTTTAACAAAATAAATGGTTTTTTTGCTCCAGGCTCTAATGTATCACGATAAATTTACTAAAATGATCTTCAAAACAATGTTAATCATTTTAAAATTTATTTCGTAATTTTAACCGTTTGATGTCTTTGCCTCTTACAAATAGAAGGATAATAATTCTTCCGTTAGTAGTACTTCTACAATTTTTTTAAAAGGGCAGCTTATTTAAATGGCTGATGGGAATTATATGACTGTTAATTATTTCTTATTCTAATATAATTGACCTATAAAAACAAGGGTTAAAAGGACAAGAATGGGGGCCTCAAATATTTAAATGTTTTAAAGATACTAAACTTAGATATATCATACTATAGTGACTTTTTTATTCATCTTTTATGAAGAAGTGGGATTTATTTATTTATTCACGTACGTACAAGGGTTTCTTTGTAAATATAAAGAACGGCTCAAAAACTCTTTTCAGTTTGAATAGCAGATAGCACAATTTTACGAAAGACAGCAAGAATATACATTGAATGTCATAGCTGGATTCGAACCCACTACATATACGCTTCAGGCCGCTTAGCGGAATAGCAATACTGCATGACAAAATTAAAGTGAAACAACCATATATTATTGAAGTCTCGATCGCAGCGGGATGTTTTCTTTCGGTCAAATGCTCAGTAGAGTAGAGATACTGGTTTAATATCTTTGTGCTGTTCTCATTTTATGCTATCTGTTATTTAATTTGACAAGTTTACAAGCCAATTTTAATACGAGTACACGAGGTTTTTTATGCATGCAAATCAAAATGGCTTCTTATTGTTATGTTGTAGAAGACTGGTATGTTTATTATAAAAAGCCCTTTATAAGCTTTACTCAAGATTAAAAGATAAAGTTTAGGAAATGATTGCTCAAATTAAAGAAAAAGATGACAAAGACGCATCTATTGCAGCGTAGATGACTGGTTCAAATTTAATTGCGTTCCTGACTGTATTATGCGCTGTCTCTCTCTATCTTGTGTTATCTTTAGATCGACTTGACAAGGGCACGATAGACGAGTTTTGCAATAAACACACAAGCCTACGTATGTGCACGTAACAATAAATAAAAAAAAATGTAAATAAATAGATGCATCAGGGTTAAGGTGAGATTTGGACCATCTACTTCTGTGTTTGGATTTTTCCCCTAACGTAGTATTTCTTTAGTAACAGTTAAGTTACTGATTTAGTTAATCAATTACAAATGCATTTTTTTTTATTATTTTAAATGTTAATAAATGTTAACATACAGTTTATATAAGAAAAATAAAACAAACAAACGGAGAGAAGAAGAGTTAACAAGTTTTCTAAAGAAAATAAAAGTTATGAAAATGAGCATTTTTGCGTCATCTCACACTATACTAGCACTGTTTAATTTACCGACCTTTGTTCAAAACTACCTATTTTTGCCGTTTGATAGCATGGTAATTAAAACCATACTTTATTATTAATTTCACCACAAAGCAATTACCAAAACGCTTCAGTTAGAATAACTTTTTTTTGGTGTTCCCACAGACACAAATATGCGTAAAATTTTACCATATTACGGTAGTTTTGACGATATTTTTTTTCTCAATGTACATAAAATGTTGTATGTATTACAATGTTGCATGTTGTATAGATTAAAATGCTTTTTTTTATTATCTTACGTTGTCAATGTTGTATGTATTAAAATGATGAATGTATTACAGTGTTGCTACCTGGCAACATTGTCAGAAGAGGCATCATACTAAAATTGCATGGTGTTGCTATACATAGCACAAATTAGAGAAATACAAAGTTGAGATCAATTTTAGCTTTAATTTTCATATACCAGGATATTTAATAGTTCATATGTAAAATATTTTTTTTAATTAATATCTTCGCTATCATTTTAAAGTTTCTTTTCAAAAAGATATTTTACTTTAAAAAAAAATTGCTTGTTAACCTTTCCTCTACATAAAGACAGAAATAAATAATAATATTTTAAATAAGATTTTCTTAAAAATTCTTTCACTTTCTGCAATTGCTAAAAATATTTTCTTCAATTCAAAATTGGGATAAAAAGTATTTTTAAGCAATTATAAAAATAATTAATCAAGAATATTTCTAAATCGAGTAAAATTTCTAAATTGTTAATATTCAAAAGCAATCGGTCATTCTGTCATCAGCTATGCGGTATTTTTTTAAATGACCTAATATAAACTTAGAAACCATTTGATTCTAATTGCTTAGCTTAAAAAAATATATATGGATTTTCCATACTTACTTTTCAATTAAAGAATAGTTCGTTCTTATTAGGTAGGAAATTACGCTAAGAAAATAAAAAAATAAAATATACTCTATTAAAATTTTTACGCTTTTCATTTTGCTAAGGTGTAACAATGAATAAAGTATAAAATACTTCTTTAAGACTTGAAATGCATTATTCATATTTTTTTTCAGTTTTCCTTCATTTATAATACCTTGAAAATGTCTGTGATTTACAAAAAAGAAAATAAGTAATTGCTATGAAAAGAACGATAGTTTTTAATTAAAAGAAGAATGAATTTCATTTAAGAAAGTAATTAACTAAAAATTTAAAGCGTTATTTCTTAATATTTTTTCAGCAATACCGATGAATGGATTAAATATTTTAGTGTATATTTTAGACGTTTAAGAATAAATACTGTTACTTGAATTCTTTTCTATTTTCTTTGAAATAGAAACATTTATTATTCGCAATGTCTTGTTTTGTTTTGCTCATTTTCCCACTTTTTTGTTTGAGGAAAAGATAAGAATTTAAAGATGCGAAAGATATTAATTTTGGTTTTTAATCATTATACTTGCTTTTCCTGCTTAAATATGCATAGTTATTATTTCGTATTTCATTTTTTAATTTTTACTTTTTGGGTGTTGTTATTTTCTCTTTTTTTTGTAATTTAATCTTTTCAACATTTACTTTAGAAATTCTTAAGAAAAAAACATAAACAGTTTACTCTCAAGATTTGTTCTAATTATACTTTTTTTTTAAAGATTCTTCAGTGCTTTTGCTTTAAATGCTGTCCAATTTATTCTAGAGATTTTGAAGGGAAAAAAATGAAAGAGAAACTATTTTACGTACATTTGTTAAAGCATTAAAATTTAAGAATCATTTATAAAATGAATATGTTTAAAGAGTGTAATGATTTCATGAAAAAAAAAGTATTATGTAATTGAGATAATTTCTCATTTTTATTTTAATTTCAGAATTCCTTTTTATTTATAACTTGAGATAAAAAATTATCAAGACTCCAAATATCTTAAAACAAAACTTTCTCTCATTATTTTTCATTAGAGTGAAATACGAGAAGTTGAAATTAATTTCATATTAATAAATAAATATCGAAATGCAACATGAGGAAAGAAAATCTTATATTATGTAGAAATATTATTCATGTCGACGATTGCAATGAAAAGAAAATTCTTTATAATTAAAAACTTTTTGGTTAAAGCCAACAAAACGATCATGTTACTCTTATTAACTCAGATTATATAAATGAAGGTTTCATTTATAAAAAAAAGATTACGATTGTAAACTTTGTTAACTTATAAAAATCAAGATTTGTGTAAAAATCTGTAATTTATTTCCCTAAGATAATTTAATAATTTTGTCTAAGCCTATTTTAAACTCTCTACGAGGGTAAAAAATTCCGGATAAAATTACAGTTTAAAGTACCTGCACTTTCAAATGCATCATCTGTAAAATTCATTTAAAATATTTTTCCTTAAGATTTACAATAATATCTATTTAATTAGAGTGATTCAGTAATTTTAGGGTACTTTCTACTGTAACAATCACAGAATAACATATTTTTTGTTCCGTAATAAATCCTGTAAAAATTACCGGCTGTGTATATGTATAGACTTAACTGTAATTTCAAAACCTATTTGAATTTACAAGTTGAATGAAAATTAATGCTAAAAATAAAGCAATTTTCATGACTAGAAGCTGACCAAGTTTCTTTCTTTGCAGTTCTCTCCATAGAACGTTTTCAATCCGTGATTAATATTCTTGAAGGAACATTTACCAACACCTTTCTTAATATGTCAAAAAAACAATAGATTTTGAATATTTTACTTCCTAATTTTGTTCAAGAATGATTATTTTTGCTCTTTTTTCCTTTTCTAAATTTTAGCTTTTCAAAATAATAATGGTGACGTTTTTATGTACTTACCTGAACTGACTGTTAAATGACTTTTGACCTTCTAAACAAAGATCCACTAAAAATGTTTATGCTTTGATAGTTATTGTATAAGCAGTAAAACTTAAAATAATGGTCAGAGCCCTGGTCACTCATTTTAAAGAAAGTATTTCATTATGTAAATGAATGTGCTTTTTGCAAAATTCCATTGGAATTTCAGTTTCAACCCCCAAAACGATATGACAATTTTTTTTGAAAGTAAAATGAAAAAAAACGCACAAGTTTCTTTTAAAAAAAGAACACATCCTGAAAAATTTCAATAGAATCACAAATGTCAAGCATACAACATTCCTTGACTCTTCTGAAAACCTTCCTCTCAGTTAACATCAAGCCAATGAGTCAAAAAAATAATAATCAACACTTACATAAAGCTATTAAATTATTATCTAATTTTTACTAAAAAAGATTTAAAAGAGATAAAAAAAGACTATATTATTTACGCACACATTTCTGTCTATATATTAGCTCTGAATTGGGAAAAAAACAGTAATGACATTTCTACTGATTAAAACTTAAAATAATCTTTTGAATACGAACATGATCTCTATTTTCCCCTCCCATTGCTTCCTAGAAACGACACGTTTTTATGTCTTTATTTGCATGACATTGATTTGGATTAAGGAAGAATGATTATTTTTATCATTAAAATTCTACTGAGAGGTGGCGGAGAGGAAAATTGTTCTGAAACAACAAACAGCTAAAGGAAGGGGAAAATTAGCAGAAGAAAAAGAATTAAAAGTGATTATTCTGAGGGAATCTTCATATTCTCCACATATTTCAGGTTCAGGCCCCCATTTTTGAAATATTAAGCACAAAGCTTGAATCATTTGTTGATAACATAGATGATCGATCAGCTACCTTACTTTTACAAAAATAAGGTGTTTTCGAGGTTGTTTCATGGTTGACAGATGCTAAAAACACACCTGAGGTAGAAAATGAGGTTACATTTTGCATCAAAAACAACCTCGCGAATAAAACTCAATTAACCACATTTACACATTATGAAATCAACCTCATATATATCTCTGCGATAATTTTAGTTGAGATCGAGTGAAATTATTCACACCTCAAATATACTTATTTGCTTGAAGTGTAAAGAAATAATAACCTGCACACCTCCTAAAACAACCTCCCTAAGCTGGTTGCTCTAAAGTAAATGCTCTTTCAACCTCAAAACTACCTCAAATATGAATAAAAAAAAACTTCATACACCTTGATTATACACCTTGGGAGGTGGATTTTATTAGGTTGTTTCTGAAATCAACTTTTTATAAACCTCAAATCAATATTAACACCTCAAAAACAACTTAATTTTTTTTAAGGATAAATCAACTGATTATAGTCAAAAATCTTGGCAATCCTATCATGACTGAGAAAAGTTGTGCTCTTAAAATATTAGTTTTTTGGGCATAATTTCGTGTTTCAGTTAATAGTTTTTAAGGTATAAGGGTTTTATGTACAAAAAGTACTAATTTGTGCTAGTATCTATTTACGCAACTGATATTGCTATCTTAGTTACCCTTTTATTGTACTTTTTGTACCCAAAACCTTTATGACTTAACTATATTTATCTTATCAATTCCATTTTTATATTATTCGATTCAGCGTGAGAAAGTGTATCGGAAAATTAACTTTACATAGTCAGATAGTCCCTGAATAGTAAAGAGTGCGCATGTGTTAAAAGAAGTACATTTTAGACATAAAAACTCATGCAGCATTTAAATTAACTTTTATTTCTATTGACTTATGCATTCGATTCAGCATGAAAAAATACATAGAAATCAATGTTTCACTTGTTTAGATAGTAGTATAATATACCCAAATAGTACAAAACTATATGCTCTGTTCATAAAATCCTTATACGGTCTAAATTATAATTTCTTTTGTCACGAGATTGGTCTAACTCAGTTCAGACTGAAAAAATACACCGGAAACAATATCTCATTTGCCTCTTTAGAAAAAATTCAATTCTTACCCTTAATTCTTTCCCCCATTTCCCTTAAAAAAAGGAGGAAACATGCAGATGAGAGAAGGTAAGTTTTCAGGTATCATTTATTATTACATAAAAGAGATTTTGGTCAAAAAATATCCTGGTTATAGATTTCTCAAAAGAAGCACCATTTTTTGCTATAATTACAGGATTAATAGGGTTTAGTAGTTTTTTCTACCTTATTAACCGCGCAATAGACGACTGATGTTATTTTTGTGTTCGGTTCTTGTAACTGCTACACTATTCGCAGTTATATGAATTAAACTAATAAGAAAATCTATTCACTTGTTTTTATCCATGAATTAAACTAATAAGAAAATCTATTCACTTGTTTTTATCCATGAATTAAACTAATAAGAAAATCTATTCACTTGTTTTTATCCATTAATCACTTTAATTGAAAAGTTTAGGTTGCAAAATACTATATAGATACAAAAATACTGAATTGATTATTTGGAATTACCCCCCTCCCCCCAAATAGTTAGAAAATGTGAAGACAATAAGAATAAGCCACACATTTCTATAACACAAATATAAAAACGTTAAATCAATAGTTGTCTAGTTAGAAAAAATTCTACAGCAATATATTTTGCGTTATATTGTTTACTTTAAACATATTACTTATGGTAATATTTCTTATTTCGTTACCTTCTGTAGAGACGATATATTACATAGATTTAAATTGTCATATTTTAGTTTTATTCTAACAAGAATGGAATTGAAATAAAAATGGGTATCCACAACGTAAACAATAAAAATAATCATAGCCTTTTTTTAGCTGTCTCAAAATACCAGAAAGAAATGACATTTAAATGTGAGAATAATATCACCAGAGCAAATCCTTAAGATACCTTAGCTTAAAAAATACATGTTTTGAATTGGAGTTACATAAGGTGACATATTAATTGCATTATCCACATCATCAAGGGATAAAAGATAGTTGTTTACCCGACTATGGCAATCATATTTCTAGCAATCATTTGACAATAAAGACTGGTTTATCGTGACATACATAGCCTAGTCTGGAGATATCGATAAAAAGAAAGGTTTGTTTCGATATCCCAAAAGTGAAAACAGAATCGATAGCAGTTGGGGTACAAGAATTCCCGCCTTTGAAGGTAGTTACAGCATGTAACCAATACCTTTACATCCTTATTTCACGCTACTTTGACAGCCCCCTAATTGGCGGGGCAACATAAAAGGTAAAGCACCCCCCTAGCTCTCTCATCTTCTAATCTTCCGAACAAGATGGCCTCATTAGAAACTTGCCCGCTCTGTTGAGCACTTGATGAGGACACTAAAATGAATACCTCAGAGTCCTCGGTGCTCCTCAATCTGCAATACTCTCCCTCCCGCCCCCTACTTGATAAGAAAAGACATATGATCGACTAGTTGGATGGGGTAACTAATACTTTCAGCGAAGCATATTTTAATGCTAATAATGGAAGAGGAAGGATATTATGGAAGAAAGTTTAATGGGATCGTACGCTCTTCTCTCGTAAATTTTCCGTAAAAAACCACATTATTCCTCGGGTTCGAGATTAAAAACTCTCGCACGCAGAGGGTGAAAGAGGAGCTATTAAATGCTTTTTTAATTTCAATCTCAGGTGGTGTGTTGGTAGTGTTTTTTTCTTTAAAAAAAAGTTTTGATGAATATCAGTTGATGGGAGAAGAGATTATGGATGATAGAGTAAATATTGTTCACAGGTTAGAGAAGGATAACTAAGACTGTGTGTGGCTTAATAGTATATTTCTTTTTTTTTTTCAATTTTTGTTTATTTTTGATGCTGCGTTTCTGGGAAATAAAATCTGCTGAATAAAAGCTGCAGTAAATTGAAAATATTTTAAGTCATACGTGTAAAAGATCCAATCTCAAACTTTTCCATTACCCACGTAAGAAGAGTTTCTGGTTTCTGAAATGATTTATATTTAACCGCGGAATAAGTATAGAAAAATGAGGGAAAAAAAGTGAAAAGGTGTTTTAAAATGGAAAATAAAACTTAACTATCTTTCAAATATGCATAAAATGCAATAATGTATCTTCTTAAATAATCGAAGTCAAAATTTACCTCTTTTTGAAGAAAAAATTATTAATGCAATTTGCTTGTTTTAATTTGGAAGAGATGATTGTGCAAACAATAAAATAGTTTTGAACTCGTTTACGCTGCTGGAGCATAAAACAATCTAAATTTAAAATCTAAGTATTTCCTTTTCATAACACAAAACAATCAAATGCTAGTAAAAAACAGTAATGCATATGTCCTGAAAAAATACTCATAGAAAAGTTTTCAACAATTCGAATTTGCTTGGCCATTTATTAATGATATTGTTTTCAGATCATTGTTCTAAATATATATATATATATATATATATATATATATATATATATATATATATATATATATATATATATATATATATATATATATATATATATATATATATATATATATATATATATATACAGAGAAAGAGTGAAAAAACAACAACATAAAAAATTAATTATTAGGATTTTTAATAAAAAAAAAAACATTTTTTAATAATTAGAAAGTAAACTGATTAATTGAAAGTATTATTAAAGACAAATTAGAAGCGAAAATAAATACTCTTTTGCCCATATCATAGTATTAACAAACTCCTATATGACTGTATTGGTAAAAATTAATACCTTCTGACATGGTAACAGTATCAGAAATCCAAATCAATATCCAATCAATAACGGAAATATCCAAATAAAAATATATCAATATGATAATATTAAGGTGTTTTTCGGTTTTATACTGAATTCTTCTAAAATATTTGGCACCTGCTATAGTTAAGCACCATGAGACAAATATTTGTAGTCCCTGTTAATTTGAAGATGTTATAATAAACATCAGATTTACTATATTAGACTAAAGTTTAACTCAATGTAAGTCAAAAATCAATAACTTTTTTTATTATAAAAGCTATATTTTTGAAATGCCACATAATTTGTAAACAACATACCATGTAATTATAAAGATAGTTTGTTGATCAAAAAAGGTTTGTTTTCAGTATGTATGTAAAATTAATCTTTAATACCAGTTTCATGAAGCAATAAAAACATTATTTTTTTCCTTTCTTTTTATCAAAGCCAATCCATTTTTAGATTATGTCATAAGCTCATAAATAAGTTAATAAATGCCGATAAAATGTTATTCATGCCCTCCCAGTATTGAGTTTAAATACTTTCGAATAATTTTAAAGTAAGATTATAGGACAATAAATATTTACTGTATATGTTACAATAAATATTTACTGTATATGTTGCAATAAATATTTACTGTATATGTTACAATAAATATTTACTGTATATGTTACAATAAATATTTACTGTATATGTTACAATAAATATTTACTGTATATGTTGCAATAAATATTTACTGTATATGTTACAATAAATATTTACTGTATATGTTACAATAAATATTTACTGTATATGTTACAATAAATATTTACTGTGTATGTTACAATAAATATTTACTGTATGTTACAATAAATACTTACTAATAATCACAAATAAAGTTTAATTTGAAGTAAGTTAAAAATCAATAACTTTAAAAGTTATATCTTGAAAATATCTAAATTGTAAACAACATACCATGTAATTATAAAGATATTTTTCCTATCTAAAAAAGATTACTTTCGGTATGTATTATTTTCAAACAAATCCCTAACACCTGTTTCTTGAAAAATAAATTCTTTATTTCTCGTTTTATTATCCATGCCAATCGATTTTCAGATCAACTCATTAACTCTCTGGAACTTGATTAAAGAAAATATAGTTTAAGAACGCTGATAAAATGTTATTCGTATCCTCCGCGTAATGAGTTTGAATATTTTCTAATTTTAAAAGAAATAATAAAAAACAACGAAACAGTAAGATTATATTGCTTACGACCCTTCTGCATTACACCGCAAATTACTTGAATTTATAAGAAAAATTTAATCTACTTTTTCTTGCAATGGCGTCTTTAAAACCCAATGTAATATCACATTATGAGCTGAAAAGTGTGAAAATTCCTAAAAAAAACTCGTAATAAAAAGAAGGTGTTAACTGCTAAGAAAGTGATTAAATTAAAAGCTTTATGTGTTGGACTAGTGTAGGAGATTGCGAAACTCATTTTCAGCGATATAAGATATTATTATAGTTAGTACTTAGGCAAGGATTAAATGGGATCTTTTAACTACTTTTTTTTGGGAAGTTTTAATATAGAGTAAAAGTTTCTAGATGTCTTAAAAATGAAAATCGTAAGTATTTTTGCTTTAACACATGATCTTATTTTCAATAGATTACCAATTTAAAGAATTCTAAAAAGAGATGCTGAAAGTCTTTTTTTTATATATTATCTTTCAATTTAAACTAAATGAATACATTATAAAGATATATCATTATTTTTCATATGTGTACTGTACCACAATTTGTTTAATTTGCTTTTGTTAAGTTGGAATTAGTTTAATAGAAATAAAGCACCTATAATTCATGAAAAACTAGTTTCCGTTTATTGAATAAATAATCCCAAGAAACTGAAGAAGTACGATATTATTACTCAAATAAAAACTTTCATTCGCTTCAAACATATAAATGTATTTTTGAACATAGACATGCGCAATATTGGGAGACCGAGTTGGCATTTGCGACATTGGTCGACATCTGTATATGCTAACTATGTCGACTTATACAGATGTCGACTTCAAAAATAGGAGTCTGTATGTTTGAAGAACTCAAAAATAGGCAGCCATTTTCAGAACTTGCCAGACGTGAACGAGGTAGAAAGATTTTTAAGTCACATTTGTTTCTTCTCCTTCCCGTTTGGCTGGAAAGTCGTGGAAATGAGCGCCTATTTATGAGGGCTTGGAACTTGTCGACTGTTATTTCAAATCTGTATATTTCAGAAGCATTCGTATTTTTTAAGAAGGGCTGAATCATAAAACTTTTATTTTATTGATATTTTTCTGGAAAATATTCAATCAATAAAAGTTGTATTATTGCCAAAATGTTGTTAACGCTCATTTATTTTTTTGGACTATTTTTCAAACTCTTTCAAACATTTTTCAAAGATTGTTAAATAAGTCTTGTATTTAGAATGCTTTAATTTGTAGTAGGAAAGTAATCATTTGTTTATTTCATTAGTAAGTTAACGATGAGCATCATTTTAATCTTCTACATAAACATGATGAAATATTTCAGATACCATACATTATTTTTACCTAAGAAGTTGTTAATTACATATGTACTTAAATATATATTGATTTGTAGATGCAAAAATGCTATTTATTTTCTATTATTGGTTGCTATTTCAGCTTTTAATATCACTTTTTACCTCAAACGTTGTGATACATACATAAAATTAGAAATTGATTTGTTAGAATCAAAGCTTGAGGAAAAGAAATATGTTAGTGTTTCTAACAGAATATATTGAGCGAAAACTATATCGCATCCAAGGGGTGAAGAAAAGCAATGAAAATGGTCAGGTTCTAGAAATAACATTGAATTATTATATCCACTTACACAGTAAAAGAGTAAAGGAATGTTACAATTGTTTATAGTGGATCGTAACTAGTCTTTACGATCGTTCTATTATTTTATTTATCTGAAAGAGTAAATAAATATACATATCGCAGGAAAAGCGCTTATGCTCTTAAGCCTATCTTTTCATTTTCCTTTTTTTTAAGACGCTCGTTTTATGTAATATGTTTTTCAAACTCAAAATATGGTGATTGTTGGATTGTCATTATGTTAAATAATAGTTAAAACATTAAATAAAAATTAAATTAGTTTGATACACACAATAAAAATTACGGTATAAAGTACCGCTCTTTGTGAGCATCATCCGTAAAATATTTTACCGTAATTTTTAGAGTGATATTTATTTAGAGTGATTCAATGATTTTTCGGTAATTATCACTGTTTGTTTCGTAACATGTTCTGGTAGAAATGGATTTTACGATAAAGTCTACGGATACTTATTACCATAATTTGATCCAAAAATTTTTAGAGTGTTTGATTAATTTTACAACACATTTTTATCAAGATTTTTAAATTTTTTTAATAACAGTGATGTAAATTTGTTTACAAAATTATTACAAAATTCTACGTCTAAAAGTAAACCTGCATTTTCTCTCTCTTTTTTAATACTATGATACTCTCAGAAAATTAGAATCAAGTATGAAGCAATAAACTAATAAAACTTTTAAATCCTAAAATCATGAAAACTTTCCTTATCTTCAATAAGATGTGAAGTCGAACTTTTCGTTAATACTCAGCATATTTGTAATGAAATACTTTTTAATTTGACAATTTAATAAGTTGGAAGCATATTAGAGCAATATTATGAAAAATGAAAAATATTCTTGAGTGACAGTAATTGCACTTATATTGCAAGTCAATATTTAATAAAAATTTTATTTTTTAAAAAGAGAAAAATTAAATTCATACTTTTAAAAATTTTGTTTTTCAGCTCCTTTTTTGTAAAGTACATATACTTACTCTTCCACGTTTGTTGAACATATTTTATCATTTTATAAATGATACTTGTAAGTATTTTATAATGATAAGAAATTATACTTTGACTCCAAGCGATCAACGCATTTCGACGACTCTCTTAATATCTCGTTCAACCACTTATTTCTTAAAATATAACCTCGATTCTTCTTGGTATGATTGATTGATTTATATGAATGATGTTTTTTTTTCATTTTCACTCTGAAAATACTCAATTGTATTAAGGACTGTGGACTCTGAAAGTCAGCGTAAAAAAGTAAAATCTTCATCTTGCTCTTCAAACCAATACTTTTCAAATATATCACTATGGTGAGAATATTACATTGTTAAATGTATCCCTTCGCTGTTGGAATACATAATCAGTATGACAGATTGGAATTGGCCAACAAATATGTTTAAGTTTAACATCTAATTTAGACATGATACCTATCACACAAAATAGCGTTGTTCAACCATGGCTATTTGCGTTTCCTCTCTATCAGCAATACCGTGATGCAACAGTTCATTTGCAATAAGCTTTTAAGTCATCATAAATGAAGTAGCTATTCGATGTATAGACTAAACAGTGAACTCTCTCTTCTCTCTCTTTTTTCCGGCCACTGTATCTCTAAAATATGGACAAACTGTGATATAACTATACTTTATTCATAGAATTTAACAATTGTTCATAGATTTTCGTTCTAAATTTATTGTTATGATCAAAAATAATGTCCGTGTATATTTCCCCCAAAAGTCCCTTTTTATACATATATAATGCTTTATTTTTTCGCTACTTATGAAGCTACTTACTTATTAGTGATCAAAATTCCATGTGGTTCAATAGATATATATATTGCCTTAGAGTTATGATATAAAATAATGCTATCAGTTTTTCTTTCTAAATGTTTCAACGATAAATACCTACTTTCTCGTCTAATGCACTCTACGTTTTTCATAAACAAGCTTTAAATTATTGCAGTGTCTAAAAACACTAGAGAATAAAATAACAATGATCTTTTTGTTTTAGTTTACAATTGTAAAGAATAAATATAAGTATATAATTTTACAACTTATGTTATCTTACTAGTTTTTGAGAAAGATGATACGTCAAGATGCAGTGAAGTTTTCTAAAATGAATCCATACATTACAATATATCTAAACAGTTTAAAAGAACATAGTGTATTCAATATGTTTCGTAGAGCATTCGTTTAAATTATATCCGTAAAAGTAGTTAAGAGATTTTAAACTTCATCCACTTTTAAATTAATTTACTTTGGAACATAAAACAACTACAAGTTTTCATGAATTTGCTTAAGCAAATATTTAAGTAATTTCTAAGTTTGTATATTTAAGAAAATGTGGAGCTAGTCATGAGTCGAAAGCTTTTGGAGCATGCATGACTCTATCGTTTCAAACACTGTAACTTTTGATGAACTGTTTTTTACACTGGGCTGGATTTTATTAATTTTAGCCATTTGAAAGTGCAAGGTGTCAACTAACTTTATTAAACAAACTCTTTTTAAGAGAAATTGCTGTTTTATATATATATGTATATATATATATATATATATATATATATATATATATATATATATATATATATATATATATATATATATATATATATATATATATATATATATATATATATTAGAGAGTAAAGTATGAATGAAATTTTAAAAGACAGATGCCATTAAAATTTATAATTTTATCTCTTTCTTTTATAAATAAGTCGATATTTTAAAATAATTCGATTCTCTATCGCTTGGCCAAAGGATACCAGAAGCTCGCTCTTTGTTTGCCAAGCTCTATCAGGAATCAAACACTGGACTTCTCGACTAGATAAGTTTAACGTTAAGGATTTCTGCTGTGTTTATTTTGCATAAAAAGAATAATTGAAAACAAAAACTACATTTATAGCTACTGTTAATGATTTCAAACAAATCAACATAAACTCCCAGATATTCTAAAAAGAAAAGCATTTTATTTGCAAGATTGAACTAGAAAGTAATTTTGAGATCTGAGAAAAGTTACACATTTTAGAATGATAAACTTTCGTACCGTGTGTTTTCGTGGGTCTAAAAGTATGTGATCCAGGCATGGAAATTATTGCCTTAAAATGCTTTTATTTTATATAAAAATAACTGAATTATGTACTTATATTTGGACTACTTTTTGCATTTTGTTAAGGGAAATATTGACAAAAGTTATACTTCAATTTACACAAAGTAAAAAGGTATGGTCAAAGCTGCCAGAATATAGTAAAAATAACCTTGTTTTTGGCTCTATGATACCGCCAAAAATCTCGATAATATTTACCGAAGTGCTTCTGTATTGATTCTGGTAAATTTAACAATAAAATATGGTTTTGGAATATGCAAAAGAATTGATAAAATTTCTTAATCTTTGTGATAAAATTTGTCAATTTATCATGATACCTTGAAGCATGGTATAAAAACCATTTATTAGGGTAAATTTACCATTCAGTTTCTACACAATGTGTAGTAACACGAGCTATAATTTTGAAAATCATATTTTCCTGTGAAACGTCTCCAAATAAAAGGGAGAAATATCAAATGAATACTGTAAATTCTGTATATTTTGGTTTCATTAACTAGGACTATATTTTTTTAACCGTAAATATCCTTACCAAATAGTACGGTAATTTTACAAGATTTTGTTTCTCATCGCGGAAATTATAACATATAAAATAAACCAGAGAGACCTTTAAAACAAACAAGAAAAATATTTTATACTCTTGTTGTGAGAATTTAGGAGCTTTTATTAATTGAAATCTTTTTTAAACTTCATTATTTCACATTAAAAATTTTGTTCAAAGAATATTAGGGATATTGACAGATATTCGATTCATACACTCGCATATTTATTTTGTTGAAATATGTTTGAACATTTTAAAAAATAATTTTGCAAGCATATTAACCAAATAATAAAGCTGAGGATAATTTTTTATAAGCTTATTTCTGAACTTTTGAAGAGAAATATTTCAATGAAAATAAGTTTTCCACATTTGCTATAATATTACCATTCCGGATATATACAAATATGTTTAAAAAAGACTCACCTTTAAAAACTTATCGCCTAACGAAAGTTGATGTTCAGATGTCGATAATTAAAATTTTGTCACATTCGTGTATACTTTACCCTAGAGACTAATTGGTTTTCAAAGAAGCGTCGCCGTTAATGTAAAAGAATTTTTTTGTATTGTGCATTAATGCGTTTTAAATCAGAAAACAAAATTTAAAACCATTTTAAGAACGCCACTATTTTTCACAGAAACCAGATTTATTTTATTTCTGCATTTATTTTTAATTTTATTTCCTATTCCTTCCTTAGTAAATATCACTCAAAATAACTTCAGAAATTCTTTTTTGAAAACTTGATTTGTCTTTTAATATTAAAAATATACTTACTTATTAGTGTCTGTTCAATGTAAAAGATAAAATGCTTACTTAGAATAGAATTTGTTTTCTCAAAGAAATCTGTTCAGGAAGTTTCCATATATTTGTTCTTGAATTGTTAATTCTAGGCGTCTGATGTTGCTTAAAATTTAAACGAAAGCAAAACTAGTGGAAATGAAAAACGGATAAGTTGGATTATGATTATTGTAAGTGATTAAATTTATTTTTCTAAAATGGTTTCAGATAATGAAAATCTTATAATAATTAGGAAATACAATCTATACGTTTTCTGAGAAACATATTTTTTAAAATATTTATTAGATGAAAAATTAAAAAATAACTTGAAGGAAGAAAGATTTAAAATTGATATTCAAAGACAAAACTCATTGTATTATTAAAATTTGCTTGATCTTTCCTTTGTGTAAACTTATTCGATGTTATTTCCGTTGACTTTCAAAAATTTTACTACGAAAAAGAATAATTTATTTCTCTATAGCATTAGAATCTTTTTAAAGAAGCTTTCTACGGATATTTTTTTCAACTCTATTGAAATGCTTAGCCATACCGGATTTGCAGCCATAACAAAATTCAACCACAATTTTGCACCTAACCTGGAAGACAAGAAAACTCTTAAATCAAACATTGTGATCGATCTGCTTTTGTGGACAACTTTTTGGATAAGACTTATCCATATTTTTGTTACATAGGATAAAAAGCAACTAAGAATCAGCTTAATCCTGGAAGAGAGAGATTAAACGAAATTAAAACTGTGTAAAAATGTTCAAAATATAAACAACAACGGAAAAACAAGCTAACTTACAATAATTAAATAGTTGTTGTCTGAATGCTGCGAGTGAGTTCAATTTATTTTTCTGATACCCTTCGAAGTAAAAGGTTTTTAAAATAACTAAGAATTTGATTTAGATGTTTGCTCGTAAAAAAAATCCGCTAAACTTACTGAAAAAAACTGTCAGTTCGTGTGCCAAGTATAAAAACTTTCATTTCATTAAAAATACTGTTATTTCAGAGCCGACATCTGTTTCTTAAGCAAATAAATACTGTCATTTTAACAAACAAACTCAGTTATTTTAATAAAAACTCTATAAATATAACTCTATAAATATAACTTTAATATAACTCTAATTGTGAAATCATTGTGCGTGCCAAGAGCAGAATACGCATAGGCAGTCAACACTATTATTCGAACCGGGTCACCTTCCTTGTTATGAGAATTCTTAATCACCTTTATCTTGAAAATCACTTATTAAAAACATATTTAAGTGTGAAAATGTTTAAAACTACATTGGACCGCCCATATAAAATATATTTAAACAGAAGACAGATAATATTCAGGTAGAGTATCAATTCGACAATGACGTCGAATTACAATTTTATTTATAGATGATCAAAACTATAAAATAATTTCTTAAAAGTAGGAACAAATTTATTAAATAATTGTAAAATTAGCAGAAAAAAAGATAAAAGTATCTTATTGTACGCAAAACCACGTTGCAAAAATTAGAATTTGAATTGACAGTTTTATTATAACAAATCAGTTGATGATTAGGGTTAAAAACTGAAAAAAACTTGACTATAAACCAGTTTTTCAGAGAAAGGAAAATTTCTCACATTGTTCTGGTAATGATTAAAAGGAGAAAAAAATCTGTATTTATCCTTTAAAAGTTTTTCATGTAAAAAAATATGTTTTTCCCCCTCTAGAATTTACAATTATTGTTTAACGTGTGGAGATATATTAAAAAAAAGAGTTCATCAATTTGAAAATTAAAGTCTAAAGTTATAGTATGTTAAATAATTAAAGCCTGTATAGGATTTAAATCTTGAAGACTGTTTCAATAAGACTTCAGTTGATTTCTTCAAAACTATCTCCACAAAACAATTATGCAGTTTCTCCATACCAATGGAGTCGTTTTTATAGAAACTACTAACGGAAATTGTCTTTGAATTTGTTTTTTTTTTCTTCCGAAGAAATGAGAAAAGAGAAAAATCTAGAACCTTTCCAAAAATACAGCTAATTGCTCTCCACAAGAAGAAAAGTGAAAATGAAGAAAACTCGGTCAAAAAGAAATCTTCTCGAACGCATTTTTGCTCTTCATTGCTCTCAAAGGTCTGTAGACAAAAAAGGAAAAAAAAAAAGTTTGGCTTGTTGGCGCGATACCAAATAATGACATAAACTTTTCCTCCTTGCATTTTTCTCGGCAAAAACTGACTCGAATTTTGAAACAATCTCAGTCAAATGGTTCTTAAGGATATTTACAGTGTGCGAAATATTTTTTCTACCAAAAACATTTTACATTAGACTGAATACGGTTTCTTCACTTCCTCTTTTCTCTTAAGAGAATTTTAATTGAAAGTTCTTGAAATCTAGATTAATGAATGTTTTCGTTTTAAGGAAATAAAAAGATTCAATGCATTTGTAAGAAAAATCACCACATAAAGATCGGTCGTATATTTTTAATTAAGAATATATGCAGAGAGTTGCAACGTGTTTCTCAAAATTTTGAATTTGCTATGTGTTGTAATTCAGAGCATAATTATTTTATAAAAAATATTTTAAAACTGTAACATGATACTTTTGTATCTTCCGAAATAAAAAAAAGATATAAATCTTTATTGTGCATTTTTGATTAAAAAATTAGTAAGAATTTTATTTAATCAAATATCTGGATATGAAGATACTTTTTGTGTGATTTAAAATGTAATTATAGAAGAAAGAAATTTTCTAATAAGCAAATTACCCCACAAAAATTATCGCATATTTCTAATTAAAATATCAATTTTATAAATGTCAAATTTTGAATTGGTTTTCCTGAAAATAATTATTAAAAACATCATTAGAGCACTTAATTTAGTCCACCGACTAACCTCGAGTATTCTATGCTTCGAGCAATTATTTTGCTTCCGGTAGAAGTGTCTCAGAATTTTTCTCTTTTGAAAGATACATACGTAGCAAAATAAAATACATCACTTAAATTTATAATGCATATCTGGAAGTTATTCGATGATTAGTGTCATGAGGTTTATACATGTAAGAAACAAAGGTTCTTCTGCCCTTTTTTCCCCATTATTCCCCTCGGCACCTATCCAACAGAAATCTATCTCAAACAACCAATGAGTTTAAGGATTTAGATTCTTTGGATTTTCTAAAATCATTTCGAATAGCGTTACCTATAAATTCTTAAAACCAGGAAGAAATTTTCCTTGATTTCGAGCTCTAGAATTATTTTCTAAACAGCACTCTCAGAAATAAAAATCCCACTTTTGACGATTTAGCTATCTTTGAGATGTATTTCATTAATTTCGAGAATCATTATGTCATGAAATCATAGGATTTGTGATATAACGTGAACTGTCAAATATGTGACGAAAATGTTACCTCTACTCGAAACCTCATAGTGCATACTGGAAGATTGTTAACTAGGATGAAGACTAGACGATCGAAATTGAAGTGAGGAAGTACGCCGTTCGGGGTATATGGTGGTGAAGGAATTGACTTCGTACCAGGGAAATCCCAGACCTGAAACCAACTTCAGGGGTGGGTGTGATTTATTTCTCTTTTCTGCCAGTCTTTCTTGCGTTATAAAGGTGACATCGATCTAGGTTTTTTTTCTTTAAAGAAAAAAAATATTGAATGAAAAAATATTTCTTTAATTTTGACGAAATTTGTTTCCTCACAGAAGGTAGTTGTTTCGGAGCTGTGGTGGCTCAAAGGATTGAGCGCACTCATCCCAATGAGGTAACCCAGGTTCGAATCCTTGGTCGATTCGAATTCCGCACGCGGCTTGCACAGACCACAATGCTGACGTTAAATATCCACTGTGGTAGACAGATCATGGTTAGAGTCCCCTTGTCGTCATGCTGACCGTGGGAGGTTTTTGTGGTTTTTCTATCCATGTAACACAAATGCGGGTTAGCTCCATCAAAAAGTCCACCGAGAAAGCAAATTTTTCTCGATACTTAATCCAGGAGTTTTCATGACTGCGGAGTTGAACATTGGTAGCAGTAAATTCAAAATATCAGTTGTTCAACGATGGTTATAAAATAAAAATGTTTGCTTCGTATCTTCTACAAATTTTTTGCTTGGAACATGTACCAGAAAACGGTTTCATCAAAAACGAAGAAAGTCTCGTGATATTCGAGTGTCTATTTTTGACTGTTTTTTCAATATACATTTCAGAGTATTGACTATTTCAGGAACAAAACAATAGACTATTACTTCCTATTGAATTTACAACTACCCCATCACGGCACGGAGAAAAAATGTATGGTAAAAAGTAACAACATAGGATTAAATTTACCGTGTTTCTGGTTATATAGGAACACCAAAAATCTTTGTAGTTTTTACTGAAGCACTTGATGTTGGCAAAATTTAACTATAAAGTACAGTACTACAAAGGGAAATAAAATTTGATATATGTGGAAAATTTCGGTAATTTTGTCATAATTCCTTAGAGAAAGGCATGAAAACCCTTTTTTAGGTTTAATTCCTTTTTCTGTTTTCCATTTTTTACTAAATGTTTGGAAACAAGAACTGTAATTTAGAAAACCAGAAAGTCTGGTAAACCGTTACCCCATGAATGGAAAAATTACCAATTGAATAGATTATAAATACAATATAAAAAAATGGTTCATAATATATGGCCTATATTTTATTTTTAGTTTTCAGAATTATTTTTATTTATAAAAATTATTTATTTACGAGAATTTTTTTTCTCCGTATATAGAAATAAAAGAAAATTATCGGTATTTTAAATGTATATTTTTTGTGCCTTGACTATATCATGAACAAAAAAATAACTGTTTGTTTCCTAATGAATGCTCAAAAACCCCCTTTATTGTTTAGTTCAAAAACTTTTCCGTTTTCCTGAAATCACATTTAAAAAAAACCGGTGCAATTGCCTAATGTTAAAAAAGATGTACTGATTCATAGTGCTCTTGATTTATTCCTCCTACAAGCATAACATTTGAGCCGCATTTTCTCATTGTTAAGATTATTACTTCGCTATCCAATATCGTCCTATACTAATTCTCGCAATTACTTGTAGTTTAAAACAACATTGCTATTTCTTCATTCAGGTAGGATGTTATCAAAACAATTTAATTACGCTCAATTCGCTATTATTTTCCTCGCTGAATCTAAGTAATCGCTCAGAGCATGCGTGCTTCGAGTAATTATTTTGCTTCCGAATAGGAGAGGATGAGAATATATATTTTTTTTCCTTACAAGATAAAAATTTGCGTTACAAAATAAAGTACATTCCTTATGTTAGATATAGATATCCAGAGGTTGTTAGATGACTTAATTAAATTCCTGAAGTTTATCGATCTCAGAAATAGAGATTTTGTTGTCAGGTTTCCCCTTAATGAGTTCAGAGCCGGCATCTCGGGTTTATTAACATGTAAACAGCTCTCTGTCGTTAATCTCGTAAATTAGAAGCTGCATCTACACAAGATGAGAAAATTTTTTGTTGCTTTCTTCAAGTAATTACAGTGATTCGCTAATGTATTTCTCTCCGAATAAATGAGCCGTAAGAGTTTATAGATGAGAGATCTATCACTGGACAAGTATTAGCGAGGATTCCCGTAACATATGGGTGCCCCGAAAAAGGGACTTTTTTTTTCTTCTTTTTCAGAGATATTTTGTTCATTGGTTTGATATTCGGGGAAAAAAAGGAAAAATCAGTTCTTGAGAATCCTTCCAAATATAATTAGTTTACTAATGTTTGTTCTCTTATCTTTCTTTGAAATATTTTTTTCGCAATTAGTGTTTATGTTTGGATTAGGCTGTTACGAGTCAGCCTATAAATTTTTCATTCAATTTTCACTATTCGAGAAATTGTATAATCTTTTTATTATAAAATGATGTTTATTCTTCATATAATATTTACCTTATAAACTGAAAAAAAAGTATGAATGTGGTAAAATTTACCATGTTTTTGGTTTTGGGGGAAAAATCAAGAACCTTTCTTTTAGCGAAACGCTTTGGCAATGATTTTAATAAAATTAACTATAAAATATGGTTTCATAAAATGTGTTAAAATTTGGTAAGCATGGTGGAGTTAATTTCATCATGATACGTTAAAGCATGGCATAAAAACCATTCATTCGGTAAACTTTACTCTTCATTTTCGTATTGCGCACTAAATGTGTGATAGTAAGAACTATAATTTTAAAAACCAGAATTTCTGAAAAACAGTTACCATATGAACGGAAAAATTACCAAATTAATGGTTTAAATACCATATGTTTTAATCTTTTTACCAGAATGTTTCTCACCGTAAAATATTTTTATTTTACTGTATTTAATTCTGTATTTTGAATAAATTATACTCGACAATAACAAAATGTCTCGTCAAAACTTCTCAGGAATAAACTACCTAGTTAAAATAGCTTAAAACAGTTGTGTCAAAACTGCATCAAAGAGGAAACTATACTTTGCATTATTACATTGAATAAATAATAATAACGGAATAAAAAATAATAATGAAATAATAATAACGAATAATTTTAATCGGCACTCGAGACGTGAAAAAAACCAACGTCACACTCTGTAAAAAAAGGATGCTTAAATTTCACGAAACTTTTTTCGTTCTTGAGGAAACCCTTTGCTGGTATATTCTCGGAGCAAAAATTTCGTCAATGGGATGAAATAACTGTCGTCACTTCTTTTAGGAAACGAACTTCGTCAAAATTAAAAAGAAAAATATTTCATCATTCTTTTTTTCCAAAAAGAAAAAAAAACTTGTAGTGCCTAATGTATTCAACTTTTCTAATAATCTCTTCATCATAGGCTTATAGGCGGATCAACGTCACCCAAACAACAGAAAGACAGATGAAACAGAGAGATAAATTACTCTAATGCCCGAAGAGAGATACGAACCCGATATCTACCTGGCATAAAGTTAATTCATCGACCAACGTACAGTCCAGTCGGTTTGATTTGTCATTTTATTTTCGATCGTCTAGTCTTCATTTAGTTTCGTCATTCTAGTTAACAATCTTTATTGCATTGCGATGAGGTTCCGAGTTGAGGAGACATTTTCGTCCCATATTTTAGAGTTAGCATTTTGTCACAAATCACATGATTTCATGATGAATGATTCTCAAAACTAACAAAATGCAGCTCAAGGATTGCCGAATCCTCAAAAATGAAAGTTTTATTTCTCAGAATGCACAATATGACATTTTTGAAATGCACACCTCGTAAGTGAAACGTAGTTGTGTTGCTTTTTTTAAAAATATATCATAAATTAATGTGGAGTTGAGAAATATTTAGAACGTAAGAAAAGTATGAATGTTTTTACTGGTGCGATGTATATTAAGATCTATTATGTGTTCAATTGTGAAATATTTTCGCCACTAAACTCTATAAATATAATGGTAAAATTTTAATTCGAAAAATATTTAACAAGGTTTTATCAATACTTTCTTTAATACCAGGACCAGTGGTATAAATTAGCATGTTTAAAATCTAAAACAACAGATTGCTGATTTCAAACATATGATTGTTTATATCAAATTATTTGCCTTTTCCAAGAATTTTGAAAATTAATGTCATTGTATAGTATTTTTATTCCTTTTATAAGATACTATTATAAATTGATCTAATGACAGCGAATTTCATGTAAACAATAATATTTTTGAATTTAATATATCTACTTATTTAACATTTATTTGTTTCTAGAAAGCACGAATTAAATTTCTAATATTAGCAAATATATAAAAGTTTTATTAAATGTGTTTGTATTTTAAATAATGGAAATTATATGTTTTAAATTTTCAAATTTAGAATAAAATTTGAAAATATTTCCAGCATTTTAAACTTTCAGTTTTAGTTTCCTCATAATTTGCTTACGATTTTTTAATCTTTACATTTATTAAAAATTTTAGCACATTTCATATTCTAAGTTACATAGATTTATTACTTTGCTTCAAAATCCATATTCAAATTTCACAAATAACCTGATAAACATATAAATAAATTTCTTTTGGAACTAAAATATACCTTTCTAAAAAATGATTAATAATTAGGGAGACTTTAAGATTTAAAGAAAACAACAGTTTTGCACAATATTTATATAACTGAAAATTAGAAATGAAGGAGAAATATACGAATGTGTAGCATTTCAGAGTATTTTCTGTGAAGATTTGTAAATTTTCTTTTAGAATGGAAGATCGAAATATAAATACAGCAATACGGAGTAATTGTTTTTTTTTTATCAAAATAATGTGTCTAAGCTTAAATTTAAAGAAATAAGTGGAATTTTTTTGTAATCATGAAAGAACTAGTGGAATGTTTAAGGATTATATATTTCAAATTGAAAATTCCTAGCTGATAAAAATAGTAGAATTAGAATTGTCAATAAGGATTTATAAAAATTATAAAAATTAATTTTTTATTAAAATAAAATTCAGAAAACATTTTTCTTTTGTGTTAGTATATTCATTTATAAATTTTACAAAATGAGTCTCTGTACTCAAATTTATCCAAAGAGAAAAATAAAATTTTATTTTGTAGCTAATGCTGGAACTAGATGCCGAAATTTCTAATTTTAAATTTTTCGACTAGCATGACAATATTAATGTCAAACATAACCGATATAGGAATGGAGAATTAATATATTACTTAAATTTAAATTAATAAAAGAAATTCATTAAAATCAGGATTGAACAACTGAAGACTTGTTAAAAATATTTTCCAATAATAACAAGAATTTAAACCAGATGTAATTACGTTTCAAACTCATTAACGAAATTTTATGTTTTAGTCGAATTAACTTAAATTTTCATTGTTCTGCATGTAAAACTACACAAAAGTGCATTGAAACTGGTTGTTTTAATTAACATGTTCATTAAAAATGTATTAGAGAGCGAAAAAATTCCGATAAAATTGCCTTACTTCATGGTAATGAAATTTCTGGTAAAAAGCATTATAATACAAACCAAAATATACGGTATTTAAACCCTTATACGTTCTTGCGGTTTTCATGATATACGATACGGTTTTTAAATCTACGATAAATTGCTAAAAGGTAAGTAAAAAAAAAAAGTAAAAAAAAAAAACTCGCCACTACTGCAAATAACTTTTGATCTATTTATCGGATTTTCGCAAACTAGATTTCAATCTTAATGTTTCACAGCGGTAATATCAAATATGCTAACTAATTAGAGCAGATGATATTTTAATTTAGGAAATCAGACGAAACAATGAAGTTACTGGGAAACGGAACTTTTTCGTTTCTCAACCTGATAAAAATCCCCACGAATTTGGATCTTTGACTATCAAACTAAGGGGGATAGCCACAATCTGGAAAATAGGGTCCTAATAGTTTGGTCGGGTAAGTGGTCAAAAGTTTTTATCACTTAATGTTGATTTCTGAGTCATAAAATTTTTGAAAAAAAGTCATATTTTAAAATCATGTTTTATCTAATAAATTCTGTGCATAACGATATGTTTTTTTTATCAACATGTAACAAATAGTCAATTTATGTTTGCACGATATGAAATAAATTGCTTTGAAATAATTTGATTGTAATTTAATTAATTTGTCTTATTTTTTAACCCTGATGAAATTATATCTTCCTAATACAATCTAAAACATTTTTGCGTGCAAAACTACAAATCGAAATGCCTTTAAACGATGTTTATTTTCCTAATAATTCATCTAATTTGTTCAGTAAAAAAATAAACGAGGTGTAAATAGATGCTAATGCTTTTTCTTTTAATATGCATTTTCCTTTTTTGCCAGATGATATAACTTTTTGCCAGATGATATAACAGAGCTAATTTCCCTTTTTACGCTACAAGAGAAATATTAATATGCTCTCGAAAATAAATTTCTCTCGAAATCATTAAGACGAGTTATCACAGTCATATTTCTCTGAGAGAACAAATCTCTTTTGTGAGTTCGAATAATTGCTCCCACTGGGAATCCAACTTCTAAGTTCTGCAAAATGAAAAAGAACAAAAATGTTCGGAGACGAGGGAAGAACGATTACCAGGAGAAAGATTAATAATCAAACATACGAAGCTAAGATGAATATTCGATTCTTACAGAAGTAAACTGTGAGAATGGAATAAAAATAGTGAGAAATGTGTATGGTTGAAATCAATTAGCAATCTCTTTTGTATCTTTGAAAATTTGAAGCATTCTTCTCTAAAAGGTGTTGGATTTAAAACGTGTTATGATGCAACCTATTAAATTTTAATATCACATCCCTAGTTGCTGAATATATTTAAAATGCTGGAAATATGTTTTCATGTTATTGAAATTACGTGAATGGTGAAATGTATGCATTAGCCGATGAGTTTGACGACATATTTGTATTCTAGGTTTGAACTGTATTTTTATCCAGGAGATAACAATTTGAAATATGAAGAGGGAGTTTCTTTACGCATTAGAATATAAATGCTATGATGATTGGCGTATATATCTAAAGCAAGTTCAATTTTGTAAAGAAGGTGGTGATGTCAAGTTTTAAATGATATTTTGAATTCATGAGGGATAATTTAAATTTTTATTTAAACTATGATACGGTTTAATCCAAGTCCATATAATTTGATTTCATGTTGAAAGTTAATTTTTAAAAGCAATGATAATTTAAAATTAAATTTACATAGTAAGGGGAGAATTAGAAGAAGATAGTATAATTTTGCGTATTGGGTATTATGTAAAAGAAATTATGGCTTCGTTCTGGGATAGAACGCATTGAAGACCTAAAGTTAAAGGTAATTTTTATAACTATCAAATTGAAGAAAAATTACATGAGATGAATTTCAGAAACAAATTACAATGAAAAAAAGACACAAATGCAAATGCTGAATTGTATAGAAAACGAATTTATTAGGTGTAAAAAAAGAAATAGAGCTCCACCTGTGCGCAAAGTTCCTGTAAAAATTTAAAATGGGGAATGGTCTCTAGAAGTAATAAATTTTTTCAAGAATAAGTGAAATATTAAGTTAGAAATAAGTGAAAGCCTGAACAGGTAGCTAATAATTGTCGCCAATGGTAGCTAATAAATGTAGGTGGCTAATAAGCTAGCTAATAAGTATAAGGGTGGCTAATAAGTGTCACTTTTAATTTAAATTAAAAATGTGTTGGCTGTGGGATATTAACAATAGACATATTTTTAAAGCTCTAAAATTACTGTAAATTTTTTGATTAATACGGTAAATCATAGTATTGTTTTCGAGCATTTGTGTAATAAAACAGACAAGAAAGAATACTAATTAACGGAACGAATGATTTCTGCTAAAGTGCAATTGCAGTTGAAAAGATTTTAATGAAAACTTTATGGAAAAATATTGATTAATTATTTAAATTATAAGAAATATGTATTTATTTTACTTTTGCATAATACTGATTTAAAAAGTTGATTAAATAATAAATTATTTGATGTTATTCAAAAAATCCTCAATTTTTCTAAATGTGCAATTTTATATAATAATTTTTTTCTCGAAATAGTTTATTAATTTTTTTCTACTTGAGTCTCACACAAACAGTTTTGACTAGTTTATCAATAAAATTATTATTAAAATTATTAATAAAATACTAAAAACAAAACAATTATCATGATTTAAATATTCTTATCAGAAAAATAACATCTATAAATAAAATTCTTAACAATCATATTTGAAATAACGCGAAATTACAACAATATAATCATTTTACTACTTTGAACAATTATGAAAGTGTGGGGTTTAATATCAGTCTCTAAATATTTCGTCTGTATGATGGCGAATCAAATAAAAAAGAAATTAATTTAGAATTCGCTTAAAAAATATGAAAATTAAAATATTTCATGATTCAAATCGTATTTGTACTAATGTGATGCTTGTTTTACGTATCAAAGATTTTGAGAGTTAAACTAATTCATTCGAATCAATTTGTTCATTTTATTATAATTAATAACTTAATTTAATTGACTGTCATTTAATTTTTTTCGTAATCTTGTTGAATTCATAGATTAAGATCTTATTGAAAGCATTCATTTCAACATATTGAATCGTGATGCATCAATGAATCAATGATCAATGAAGTCAATGATTTGATCAAAATATAATAAATAACAAATTCAAAACTTTGCAAAAATAATTTAAAACATCAATTCGAATAAATTTGAATAAGTCAGTCCGAAAGAGCTATTCAAACCTCCAATTTAATTTTGAATTTTAGTTTTGTTTAATCTGAACTCGAGATTTATACATTTGCTGTAAGCATACTGCTTTAGAGAGTTCTGTATTGAATTCAGTATAATGCAGTTAACATAAAAGTAGGAGACTAAAAATTGAGTTGTGATATATTACACGAGATGTACAAAGGGAAATTGAAAGTAAAAAATACCAAACGCTAAGCATATTTATAACTTCTTTAAAAAGATGGTCTATATAACATGATAACTACGATTCGTAGCATAAAAGTATAAATTTTTTAAAATTTAGATCAGTGATTAAAGGAATTACATTTATGCTAATTCTTTAAAATGTTTTCCTTTATAAGTGTTTTAAATAGAATGTAAACTTCAAAATTTGTTGGACAGTTTAAGTATTTAGAGTAGTTTTAAAATTTGGATACACCAATCATTTCAGTCCTTTTTTTAATATTTCCTTATTACTTCTTATAATTTCAAAACTATATTTAGTTTCTTATCCTTAAAGCATCCTTTTCCTCTGAAAAAAAAATAGATTTAGTTTTAATATACAAGAGAAATTATCTTTTATTAACAAAATATTTTTCTTTAATTAATGGCACACTAATAGATTCAAATATTTATTAATACACTGTCTAATAAAAAAAAATTAAAAATAAAAACTACTTCCAAGCACTTTTAAAGATATTCCAAGCTTTATCCAATGTTTTTAAGTTTGCGAAATTATATATTTTATTTGCTTTTGGGAAAAATCTAAAACAGGAACTAAAGGTATTAACAGTTAAGTAATGTAGTGCACATTTTGATAATTAAATCTTCGTAAGAACGTTTTTTCCTAAAATTACATTGAAAAATATTTCAACTCTGAAACATTTTAGTTCTATGTTCAGAAAATGATCTGTTTGTTGAAACAATTTTACATTAAAGAAATCAATCCATTCTCTCATTAAAAAAGCAGAATAGTTAAAAGGTTTTTCGATCGATTTTAATGTGATTAATGTTAACTAATTAGAAAAATGTATTTTTGTGGAGTGATAATTTTTCTGGAAGAACTTTAAAAAAACAATGATTAATTGAAGGAAAATGTATTTATTTTGTAGCTGTCATTTTAACTACTCGAGTATTGATTTTTTGTGAATAATGTGTTAATGGATTAAGAAAAAGACTTCTTAATAAACTACCTTTTAAGATTTTAAAATATAAAAGCATGAAATCTTCATTTTTAATTTTTAAACTCATTCCTTTGGATTTGAAAGCAAAACAAATATTCCATTTATTCCTCCTTTTTTCAAAATTTTATGACTTAAAAGAAATTGCGAAAAACAATATTTATCTTTCACTAATTTAAATCCAACAAATTACAAATTAATTATTTAGTTTCGCCTCTTCATCTATTTAAAATTTATTTTAAATTTGATACATAAGAGGTTTATAGTACTACACTGTAAAAAATTCTGGCTCAAACTACTGTGTAAAGTACAGTCACGAACGGTACAGGTACTTTCAACAGCAAAATTATTTTTTACCGGAATATGTTAGATCAAAAAATCAGATGTACCGTAATTTTTACAGTAATAATTACAGTAAAATCGCTGTAATTAAATATTCCAGTAAAAATTATCGTATCATATTTTACTGTAGAGATGTATTTTACGGATGATGCACCTAAAGTGTCATTACTTTATATCATAATTTGATTCGGATTTTGTTACAGTGTATTACGAGAGCAATTCCAAAATCTCTTATTTTTTAGAAGCACGAAATATAATTATTTTCTGAAATGTTTACATTTTAAAGGTTTATCATTATTCCATTTTACTACACAATCGCACCAGAGATCTATTTATTTTTAGATTCTGTGATACTTTTTGTGTCATACCAACTCTCTGCCACGTCCTTGAGAAGCGTTAAATTTCATCATTCACCTTGTTGGAGCAGAGAATCGCTTAAAATTGAAATAAGTTATTTTTAAACTTGCTTGGTGCACAATGACAAGTTCTTTAATTTTATAACCGTCGTTGAACAGCCGACCCAATTTTTGTGTTTAGGGCTACTAATGTTCAAATGCGAAGCCTTTTAATTTCGAACCCAATCCGGAAGACGAGGGAACTCCTGGATCAAGTAATAATGGGAGAATTTCGCCATTGTGGAGGACTTTTTGATGGAACTAACCCGCACTGGCGTTACCATTGAGAGGAAGACCACTAGAACCTCTCAAGGATAGCCTGAAGGTAAGGGGACTCTAACACTTAAGGATTACCACTGAGAATATTTCACGTCAGTACTGTTTCAGTGCAAGCCGTATCGACTGGGCGAAATTCGAAATTCGTATCGACTGGCGAAATTCGTATCGACTGGGATTCAAACCGGGTTCAACTCATTGGAAGACGAAAGCTCTATTCTTCGCCATCGTGACTCGCTAACAGGCTTACTAACGGGACAAAACTCAGATATTTAAATTAGAATAGAGGAAGAGAAATGATGAGCAACGAATTAATATTCCCAACAAAAACGCTAACTCTCACGTCACTCATCAATGTTTCTGTTAGTTTCCATATAACACCATCACCACGAAGTCTGGTTTTGAAATACGTGACTACAACCTGTTCCCTTGTTTTCAATAGATTTATATGTTAAATTTTAAAAAATGAAAAAGATATTTGGGATTAATCTCGTTTATCGGTCAATTTATTCATAACCTCTAAAATTTCGGACCAAAAATTGTGTAAGATATTCAATGTAAAAAAAAAATGCATATATGGGTTTAATATAAATTATTCTATCATGAAATAAAAGATGAAGCTTCTTTATTAATAACAAACATTGCTTGATAGGTTACTAGTCTCGTAATGGCAAATCAATATGTCTCATCATCAAATGATGGGTGTTGTTGGTTCACCGAAACCAAAAAAAATATTGAATGGCTGACCATCATAGTACTAAAGCAGCATTTTCCATCATGAAACTATGGAAGTTGTTGGACCAAGAATTTCAAACATAACTTATTGGTTGGCCATCATAGTACTATAGCAGCATTTTCCATCATGAGAATTTGTTGATCAAAGAATTTCTATCATAACATGTTGGTTGCCCATCATATAGTAAAATATCATCTTCCAATATGAAAGGATGGAAGTTTGTTGACCCATCGAAATCCATTAACACATGATAGGAATTGTTGTATGATGGCTACTATAAAATGGTGCTAGAGGCCATCAAGAAAGCAAAATAAACCATTAAAATATCTTTATGGTCTCATCAGGAATTTAGTTTTTTTTCTTCTTTTTTCTTCTTTCGAAAAAAGGCGAGTTTTTACTTTTTCGTTTCATTTCAGACCAAAATAAACAAAAGGCATAAGTTTCCGTCCTTTTCTTCCAATTCTTTCATGAAAAAAAAACATTATTACTATTATTTTTAGTTGCAAATTCTTCATGTCTTTTTTATGATGAAATTAAAAAAATCCAAACTACTTAACAAATAGAATGATTTATATTCTGCTTCTTCTCTAACCAAATTATAAGCGTCTATTACTCAATATAGGCTTGTTCTGTGGAAAATGTGCTGGACAGACGCAATCAAAGCAAAAAAAAAGCACTTCAGAAACTCCATCAAATTTAGATTATACCTGGTGTGAAAGTGTTAAAAAACATTTTGTTCAATTTGAGTTCATCCTTACACGTCCAGACATATATTTAGTGCATCAGATTATAGTTTTACTTTTTTAAACTTTAAAAGATTTTTATTTCGGCTAATGCTGCTTAAATTATTTTACTCCTTAGAAAGGAAATAAAAGCACTCTCGCTGTTCTTTTCAAAATTTTTATTTTTATTTTGACTATGCCTTTTAGCTCGTCAAATTTGACTTGTATCTTTATTCTCAACTTTAAAATGAAGTAAAATTACACTTCTTGTTTTCTTAGATTTTATTTTTAAACTTTTGGTTACATCGTTTGGCTTACCTTCTTAAAACTATTTTTAAATTTCAAAAATAGTAAAAATACTCTTCCTTCCCTATCTTACCTTGTTTGGCTATGTCTTTTGACTCATGCTTGATTTCTTAAAGACTTGTTCTTACCTCGAACTGGCTATTATTATTATGAAAATAAAAACCGTATTCTATCTATCATTGTCTACACTGCAAAAAAAAAAAAAAAAAATGGGAACTCAAATTTAACGAAACTTTCTTTGTTTGTGACGAATCCTTTTCTTGATATATACTCCGATTGAATATTTCGTCAAAGTGGAGAAATAACTATTGTCACTTCTTCAAGGGAACGAATTTTGCCATTATATTTTTTTTTCCAGAAGCGATAAAAAAACAATCTCGAGATGCCAAACTTTTCTCGTAATCACTTTATCATGGACAACATACAACTGAGTCAATGTCACCTCTAGAATGACAAAAAGAACAGTGAGATAAATTTCCTCTATGCCCGAAGCGGGATTCAAACCACGTTTTCTCCTGGAACGAGGCAAACTGCTTGGTCACTACAAAACTCGGTCAGCTTATTTTATTTCCTTACTTTCGATCGTCTAGTCTTCTCCTAGCTTTATTTTAGCTAACAATCCGCCATAATGCACTACTATGATGTTTCGAGTTAAGGATACATTTTCGTCATATGTTTAAGAGTTCCCGTTTTGTCGTATACCACGTGATTTCATGACGAAATAATCCACATAATTAACGGCTTGTAGCTCAAAGATTGCTGAATCGTCAAAAGTGAAAGTCTTATTCCTGAGAGTGTGCAAACAGAAAAAAACATTAAAAACAGCATTGTTTACACATCAGGACAAGAACAATATGCAAATCTTATTAAGAATATCATTGTTACGATAAGATAAGAGGTGGCTAGAAAATTTATGAAATGCAGACAAAGTCTAGAATACATCTTTAAATTACTAAATTTCTCTTACGTTCTGTTTGATTAAGGATATTAAACATCCCAAGCAAAATTAAAAGCAATAACCTTCAGAGGAAAATTGTTAAAATTCCATTTTATTTCTGCGTTGTCTTTAACGGAAGGTCGAACAATATTTTAATCTCGTCCGTCTTTAGCTCGTAATCTGCTTAGGAATCCGTTTAGTTTCTCCATAACACTTAAATATTTGTGCCAGAATATTTCTTAAAGTTTATTTTGTACGACGTTGTTTGCAGCTAGAATTACTTCTAAGTTCATGTGTGTTACTTGTTAACAGTTGAAATATTTCTTAACGGTGTATTTCTTAACGGATTACTTCCTGTTATTAACGGTGGTAATATTTCAAAAGCTGGGAGAGGGGCAGGTTTAAAACTTGTTACGATTATTGTTTAATGTATGCTTTTAATATATATATATATATATATATATATATATATATATATATATATATATATATATATATATATATATATATATATATATATATATATATATATATATATATATATATATATATATATATATATATATATATATATATATATATATACTATATATATATATTTATATTATTATATATTTATATTTATTTCATGATTTTTACAACATAAGGTTTTTTGCGATATCGACACATATAAAGAATAATTTTTATCTTAGGATAATTATTCTTTATTCAGAAATATCGCATTTATAGCAATTAGATGTGTCTTGATAACGACTATTTGCTTTTACCATTCTTGTTTCTCTACCATTTAGTTTTTATTTTATTCATGTTTTTCATGTTAATTTGTGTTTATATATATATATATATATATATATATATATATATATATATATATATATATATATATATATATATATATATATACATATATATATATACATATATATATATATATATATATATATATATATATATATATATATATATATATATATATATATATATATATATACATATATATATATATATATATATATACATATATATATATATATATATATACATATATATATATATATATATATATATATATATATATATATATATATATATATATATATATATATATATATATATATATATATATATATATATACGGGGTTAGATATATAGATAGATATTAATTATACAGTTTACGCATACACTTAATGCATGCTTAAATAAAAACTGTTTTTTTTGTTGGCTAAATCATTCAATTATATTTTGCTGGAAAGTTGACATAGTATGTCATATTATGATAATCTTGATTATATGATAAGTTTGCCACAGTCTAATTATCACCACTCCATCAATAGTGGACTCACAAAGAGCCACATATTTTCCTGGATTTACTCTGAATTAGTTTTTAATATAATCTCTTCTAATTGCAGTAACAGTCACTCAAGTCAGGTATTAAACAAGCAAAACTAACTTAAATATTGGTTATAAGTCTTTCATTAAAAAAATATGTCTTTCATTAATTTGCATAAAACTATTAGACATAATCAATTTAGTTTATACACATTAGTAATGGTTCTCAATTTACTCTTTCAGAATTTCAGTACTAGGGATAAGCACTTCGTCTCGTCTACTGGTGGTTTTATTAAACTGTGTGTCCTAGCTTGGATTGACGATTTTCAAAAATTAATAATTGGGGACCGAAGTAAAATAAAGCCATTTTTTAGTTCGTTTTCGTTTGAGAGTCAAGAACTTTTTTCTGATTTAATTCCTAGCATAGTTCTAATTTTTTTGGATAGAGGGTTTGAAAATTCCACGACAGTTTTTTCCGCTTGTTCTGATATACGAGGGTTGCCATTTATATTTCTGGCCATGGCAACAGTAAGTGTTGCTAGGCGACCGCAGACGATTTTAATCGAAAGTTTGATATTTTTAAACATAAATTCAGCAGACTATTTACCATTATAGCTTCATTTGTGTTGTTGACGGTAACTTGAAACTTCTCTTTCAAAAAATGGAATTGAGTCGTGAACATTTTCGTGCCATTATTTTTCATAACTTTCGACGTGGATTGTCAAGACAAGAGTGCTTCGATGAACTTAATTCCTTATTCAGCGATAAAGCGACATCCTACAGCACTGTAAAAAATTGGTATAACGAATTTAATCGTGATCGATGTTCGATACAGGACGAATCCCGCGCAGGTCGTCCAAAATCAGTTGTTGTGCCAGAAAAGATCGATGCTGTGCGTGAACTGATAAAGCAAGATCGTCGTGTGACATACCGTGAGATAGAGGCGTCTTTGGACATTAGTATGACTAGCATCAATAAAATATTTTATGAACATTTGAGTGTAAAAAGAATTTGTTCGCGTTGGATCCCGCATAATCTGACAAACGCTCAAAAAAAGCTCGTGTCAATTGGTGCAAGGAAATGTTGGAAAAATACGTTCAAGGTACATCAAAGGCTGTGTATAACATCTACACAGGTGACGAATCATAGATCTATGCATATGAGCCGGAAACAAAACAGCTATCAACTGTATGGGTCTTCCAAGACGAGGCAAAACCAACAAAAGTTGTTCGAGGAAGAAACACGTCGAAACAAATGATTGCCTGTTTCTTCGGCATTAACGGTCATGTGGCAACAGTGGCGTTGGAGCAACGGTGGACGGTCAATTTTGAATGGTAAACGACCATTTGTTTGCCAGAAGTCATCGGAGAAATTCGAAAAAAGCAGAAGAACAGGCGAATCATTCTTCATCATGACAATGCGAGCTCTCACACATCGACTCAAACAAAGGCATTTCTGACGGAGCGAAAGATCGAACTGATGGGTCATCCGCCGTACAGCCCTGATTTGGCACCCAATGACTTCTTCTTATTCCCACACATCAAAAATAAATTACGTGGACAACGATTTTCGGCCCCCGAAGAAGCGGTTGATGCATTCAAAACGCATGTTTTGGAGTTACCTCAATCGGACTGGAAAAAGTGCTTTGAAAATTGGTTCAAACGCATGCAAAAGTGTATTGATCATCATGGAGAATATTTTGAAAAGCAATAAAACCAATTTCGATCCTACATATTTGTTTTTTCATTATTAGGCCAGAAATATAAATAGCAACCCTCGTATGGATTGGGCTATTTTAACGTAACATCGGTGTATATGATAGTGTGTTCGAGTACTAATTATATGATTACTGGTTCGAGCATTTGTGCGTCACTTATTGTTTTGCTTGATTGCTTAGTTCACCAAATGCAGTGTGGTTTTATGTTAATCAAAGGCATTCTGAAAATTTTATAATGTGAATATAATTCATTGGATGATTTCAATTTTCTCCAATTTGTGAATTTTAAGTAATCTTCTTTAATTTCAAAGTTAATTATCTTCAGAGCCTTCTGTTTACAACTTTTCAAGCCAGAAACCAGGAAGTCTGGAAAAATAGATTTAGGCTTTGTCACATGGTTTAATGGTAAGAATTATTTCTTATACATTAACCATTTTTCCCTTATACATTTTTGAAAACTATCCCCCGAGTTTAAGACACACTTCAAAATTTTCCAAGAAATGTGTATTATGCATCTCAAGTTCAAAGAATTAATTGGTTATAAAAAGTTATAGTAGGGTCAAAGACAAAGCTTCTGATGGCATCATTTTGAAGCGGAACTAGTGTTAAAGATATGATTTAGAGGCTAGAGTGTCCGTTCATGGCACAGGTTAAAAACCAATGAGGATAGGATCATTTCATTTTTTTACAGCATGCAATAGCCAAAATACTGACATGTTATGCATTTTAGATAGTTCGTGCACTTTTTTTTGTCACAGAAACATAGAAATAACTACCAAATAATTTTTCTTACAATTGTATTTTAATCATCAAACCACATTTTCAGCTTCAATTAGTAATTAGTAATCAGTAAGATATGAATTTTAAGATATGAAATTGTCTTAAAAAGTATTATTCTTTACTTGTTGTCTAGCGTTGACTGTTTCCAATGCAGAACAACTACACGCCTTTGCAACTGAATCGAATATACCGCAGTTGCGAAGGTTTTATCAATCGCTAGTAAGTGAATCATACCAATTCTAGTTCACCAAACACATAGAGTCATTATTATTGTCATTACTATTTTTGATTCCCGATAAAACATTTTCAGTGTTCGGACATGAATGTACACTAGAAAAATCGGTTGGACAGGAGTCGAGTGTAGTTATATCTAAATGAAATATCTCGAAAGCAAATAGAAAAATAAGGTTCGTGTATACTAACCCTCCGTAAACCTCTTCAATCTTATATCCTCACAATGTCGTAACGATATTTCTCCTTTCATCTTCACAGCGGTCACTGTATTCCAGTATCCATGCACAATGTTAAAGATAATGGTAGTTTCCCATATGACGGATATGTGCTAACAAACTATAACTAACCACACTTAATTGTTGCATGCGAAATGATGCTGGACCATGGTCTTCTCAGTGGAAAACTACAAGTAGAAAAATCATAGTGACAGATGCTACTAATTTCATGCCCAATTAAAGTTTAGCAACTATATTTTTCCATAAATTGAACGAAGGTTATTTCTATAAACTTTTATTCACACAATACTCCCTTTCCCCTATCTTTTAATACGAAACAATGCTAACGCGAATTTTCCCCAATGCTTGCCTCTAGACTTGTCTTTTGTGTCAAGAGAAAACTTACAAGAATATGAAAGGGATATGATATACTGTCGAAGATGTTTGATCTATAATAATAAAAAGAAGAGGCTGCCTGCATGTCGTTTTTATAAATTCAGAATCATTTAACCTTGTATCTTAAAATGTAAACAGTGTGATCAATTAGTAATTTAAGCCCCGTATATAATAAAAATCATTAAACAATACCATTATTCACCTCTATATTATTTGGAGGATATATATAGAATATATATCCTCGGGAGGGATATTCGAAAAATAATTTTAGAATTAGGCATTATTACAAGTCAAACTATAGACGATTTTTCGTATCACTTATTTGAATGATAATATCATTGATGTTTGAAAGATTAAAACTCTATTCAATCAAAAAATGGGTTTATTGCAGGGTCTTACTTATTGTTATGCAATTATATATTTTCTCGTAATTACATATTCTTGATTTATTATTGCAAGTAAACTCAACCAAAATGAGAGCGAGATGACATAATCGAATTAACAGTTTCAAAACTATTTAAAGTCACCGGATTATTTCCTTAAAAGTTGCGTTTTTGAAAAGTGTTTCTATGCATCTAAATAATGAAGAATCAACGATAATCGAAAACAAAAATTAAGTTATTAAATGAAGTACAAACTCATCAGAATTAAATGTTTGGTTGTGGTACACTATTAATCATTGATAGCTTCATTAATCTTCTGGGTGCTAAATAATACTATGTATAGTTAACTTCTGTTTCGATGATTTTAAATTCTAAAGGCATGTTTTATTAAATCTAATCACAGAAAGTCACCGGGTATGGTAGAAATTTACAATCGAATATTATAACGATTTAAGATTTATCAATTGTGGTGGTAAATGTTTTTAAATTTTTTCTTGATTAAGTACGGTTTATTAATATTGATTTGTTAATTGCTTACTTTTGTTCTAAATCGGGCAAAGAACTGGGTTACAGCTACTAACAATAATAAATTAGAATAAAAACAACAACTGCTAATGGTGCCTCAAATTTTTAGACTCATTTAATATGCTGTTTTGCTTGTGATGAATATTCATTTAAAGTAACATGAAATAAGTACGCAGTGAAATAGTAATTATAATATATGATCCTTTTTTATGATTTATTTTGAAAAAATAATTCAAGTACTGATATTTTTTAAAAACATTGTAATAATTTAAAGCATTAAAAATCAGATCATAAAAAGTTCTTTTAATAAGATGAAAATAAAGTCACGTATTGAATTTTAAGGTAAATGAATTGATGCTGTAAATAATTCAAAATGAAACATTTTTATAAAAGAATATTGAAACAAAAGAGCAAAGCTTCCATAAATTAGATACTCCTTCTAAAGGTTTACTTCTTAGATAGGAATTTAGAATGAGAAATGCTCATTTTAATAGCCTTTGGAACAATCAGCACGAAATCCTTTTGCAATGCTTAGTACTTGCTTAATATAAGTACTTAATAAATCATTATCTTGAACTTCCCCGCTCTAATTTCCAGTTCGCATAAAATTAAAGAAACGTTAATGCCCCTGCTATGTAAGAAGAAATTTTAGAAAAAATTAAATGACTGAACTGCAATAAAACTTTAATGTTTTAGAACACAATCTACGGTACTAAAATAAATTAATCTACGACAAGATGCAGCGAAACAGGACTTCATAAAAAATAAACCAGAAGTTTAGTTGAAAATTATTGTTATTAGGATAAAAGATACTAGAGAGAGCTGAGAAAAAAGGGGAAAAAAATAACAAAATTTTTCTTTTCATTTTACCAAGACTAAAACCGTCACAAAATGTTTCTTAAGGAAAAAGAAACAATAAAGAGTACGACCTCTCTGCAACTCCTTTAGCCTCTCAATCTTTGTTAAACAAGACAAAAAAGCAATTTATTTACTACTTAAGGGATATATATAGTTATTTAGTTGCCCAAAGTTCCTTATTTTTGGTCTTCCTCTTCTCCCAGTGATTTGTCTTTTGTAAGGACAATTTTAGTCAAACACTACTTATATGGCTCATCATAAAAAATGTTGTTTTGGTTTTTGAGGTTTTCTACTGAGCAATTAAGTGATTAAACCTTAGCATTTATTTTCAAAATAAAGATTTGTTGAATTTTTTCTGTAGTTAGCATGCAATGAATGTAATTTGTAACTTTTAATCATTTTTAATAATGCCGTAGAAAGAATGGAGCAATATGAAAATGCAAAACACATTTATTTGTTATTGTAAAACATTCTGCAGCAATGTTGCCATCTCAAATTTCTATAACAAAACAGCATCGTTTCGAATGATTTTGCATCTTAATCTGATAAACAAATGATTGATTATTTCTTTGAAATTTGAATGTTTGTATAAGCAAATGCATCAGAGAATATAAAATTTTTAATCAATGGGCAATTGCTAATTTAATAAATCAGCTATTATAATAATAAGCGGTGATTATGAGCAGTTATTTAATTGATCAAATAAATGGTATCCTGCTTACCACTTTATAATTTATCAATAACTTGAAATTATTAATGACTAGTTGACTACCCGTTCTTCGTACATGGAGAAAAATGTCATTACTCAATAAATAGTTGTTTATTAACAATACTAAATTGTGTGCACAACTGAAAGACATATACCTACATAGTTAATAAAGATCAAATAATTTCATTTATTTATTTTCTTGCCCCTGTTGCTTTACGTTTTTCGATTAAGCAAAACACGTTTTTGGTGCTTTATCTCATCGAAAGAAAGATTGACTGCATTCAGTATCATTTGGCATGATGCTGTTTCTCGAAGCCAACCATTGATAGTCAAACTTTGCTATCATCAAATAATTTTCTGTTGTACTTATCCCTATCGAGGGTCTGTGAAAAACGCTCTTTCCACAGTATCCATATCAAATCTGCACAGTATTGTTGAAGCTTTAATGGGTACCAGACATGCTAAAGTAATATGTTATTGTCATAGTAGTACATTTGATACCTATTGAAATTGCATCAGTTTCCATAGTACCAGTACTAAATATTATCAAAATTTATTAAGCATAATTGGAGTCAATGTATGTAGATTTTTTATGTTCCTGCTTAATGAATTAGTAATATTTTCCGATTAAATTTGCTTTATAATCATAACTTATTTCATTTTCCATTAGTACCTACCAAAATAAACATAGTACTATAATCGTCAATAGTAGATAGGCACTTTTTTACACTGCCCTTAATTGATTCAATGTTGTTTCACCACTAATTTCGCTATTTAGTGCATAGTTATTTTTTAATTTTGCCAAAATTATTTAGGCATCATTGGCGTTAAACATGGTATGGATATTTTTTCCAGTAATTAGTATCAGTACCTAAGCGAATTAGTACCATTTCTCCATTAAATTTGCTATTTATTGCATAGCTTAATGTTTTTTCCTTTATTAATATAATATAACATAATTATAATATTTTTCTCCTTTAGTTGATTTTTAGTTCATGGCTTATTTTTTATTTCATTCCGTGCTTATTACAAACATTAAGTAAGCAACATTTATAATATAGTGATTTTTTTCGTTTTTTCTTGAGAATTTTGTTCTAATCTAGTCTCCATTAATGTTGCTTTTTAGTGCATAACTTTTTTTATTTCAATTACTGTTAATTTTATAATATTTAGTTTTGTATATACGCGTTTTAAAAGCGTAACTATAAACAAAATAAGCACGTAGTTTAAAAAAAACTCAACAAATTTGAATTCAGTGACGTAGCCCATTTATGCATTTATGTTTATCATTGAAATTATCTGAGATATCCAATTAAAAATAAATGTTGAAAAACGCGTAATGAACTTCTTTTTAATTAATGAGAGCTATAGACTAGCAAACACCAATTATGTTATGGTTTAAATATTTGGAAAATCAAATCCCATGCAGTTTTATTTATCCGAGTTTTAATGGCTATCTCCTACTAATGAGAAAATTGCAATTTTCAAACGTCTCTCACTTATAATTTAATTAAAATTTTCAAATGATTTTTAGAGTAGGAGACTAAAATTGCTCTCAGCTGCCGCAGTCTGAATTTCCGGAAGCTAGCACATGCATTTCTAGCTACAGACATACAGACAATCTCTTCATTTTATTATTATAGATTAATAATCACGTTTGGGCTGTGTAAAATTAATAATTAACATTATCACTTTCATTTTCCTTATAGTAAAAATGGAAAAATATTTACATGTTCTAATTTCTTAAATACGAAGTTCATTATCAAAACGTTTACACTTATGCTTGAACACTTGAAATACAATAAAATTTTTCCTTTTAAAATAAGCAAATATAGCTTTTTTTATAGTCAAGCTTGCTTTTCATTTGAATCCTTTTTTTGACTATTTGTTTCATATTAATTACCATAAATCTTTTTTTTTCCAATGGCAGGCACTGAATTTGTATCTTTTGCCTATACTATGCCAGAACTGTTGCTCATTTCGCGTTACCCAGTGGGCACCTGTGAACCAAAGTCACGGAGGCGAGCAACATTGCCCAAGCCACACTGCCACAAACCCGTTTATAGGGTGGGCCACATTCACACATCATACACACACAACAGAGGACAGCACAAGGAGGGAGAGAAACATCCATGCCCAGAGCGGGATTCGAACCCGCAGCCTATGCCTTCGCAGTCAGTCACGCTAACCGCTCGGCCACCTGGCCGGCACCATAAATCATATAAATGATTGTCGGTTACACTAATAGAGCAAAGGAAAAGAAAGATAACCCAATTATTTTCACCAAATTCTTCTTGTGCCTAAAAGTTGACAACTTGAAAAGTTTGAGGCAAGCCAATATTTTTGTATTCTTGAAAGTATTACCTTTCTATAGTATTGCAGCAAAATATTTGGATGAAATCTATATTAATTTAGTACAAATAATTAAAAACCTCAATTAACACGAAACTGGAGTGACAGCCGTTCTAATTTTCCATAAATCAGGTTATTTAACACAGTATTGCTTGTCGTTGTTTGTTCTCGTTATTGTTTCTCCGGATTTTCTCTTACTTCTTCTGATCATTGGTCAAGTATTTCATAATTTGGTATAAACATTATGCATAACTCAAAGCATCATACAATATCACAACAGCCATAGTAATGTTTTTATCTTTATACGTTTGATTTAAAGCGAAATAAGCAATTTTTCATAACCTATCTTAATAATATTATTCTTGGTTTAGTTATAAGTGTTTAATATTTAAGCTTATATTAAGCCTGCATCCATTTAGGCTTACAACTGATAACGATCTTTTATTATTATTTTAAGGCAAAAGGTATAAAACAAACTGTATAATACAAACATAAATTTTAAAAGAGTCAATAGAGTATTGGTGAATAAAAAAAACATTTCTTTAATTAAAATACATTATAAATCAGATTAGAGATGTGTTACGATTATACAATTTATAGTTTCAGAACACCTATCATTTTATCCTTAAATGCCTACATTTCTATATTTTATTGATTGAGTGAATTGTTTTTAAACTTAAAATTTATTTGTTTAAGTTTTTATTGGTATTAGAGACGGAACATAATAACCATGTGTTGTTTTATTTTGGTATTTAATAAACATATCTTCAAATCATTTAAAGTTTATTGTATTACGTTTCTATTAAATTGTTGTTGCTTATCAGAGCTATATATGGTTTGATGTAGAGTTTTATATCACAAGAGCTGCAAGATACTACACTGCACCAAGCTCAAGTGCCTATTTATAATAACATTGTCATTATTGTAACCAAAATAATTAATGTTTCCATTTAAAAGCACGTGGTTTATTTAGATGACCCCGAGGAGACTTTTAAATTGATGTTTTCAAAAATTTAATATTATTATAACTAAATACTATTTGTAATTTGAATTTATCCCTCTATGCTGTAAATACTAAATAAACAATTCTTCTAACAGTAACTGTTTATACAGAAGTAATTGTTTTCTAAATGTAAACGAAGAATTTCACTATTTTATAAATAAAATTTGTTTTCTTAAGATTTATAAAATAATTAAACTTTATGCAATTTCTCCAATCTAATTCTAAAGACAAATATTCCAATGTAATAATCTAGTCCATTATTTTGGCTAATTATTTTATTGCGCTATTTTCTGATTGTTTTTGCCAACACTATATTACTAAAGTTAATTATTCTTAAGTTCTCTTTGAGACAATAATTATATTTAGTACTAGTGTAATACCATTCAAAGTTTTTAAAGCGAATGTCATTAAAAGTTTTTAGTGCTAATGTCATTCTAGTTTTATAAAATGGAAGCGCAATCTCAAGTCAAAACTATTATCTAAACTTATAACTTTTTTGATTAAAATTAATGTTCCATTCATCAAAAACTTGGATTATATAAGAAAAATATTTTTAAGAAGAACTTAATTCTTTCTTCCATAAGGACTCTTTTTAGTATAATAATCAATGTTTTGATGCACTTCTAAATTATAATATTTTCCCCCAGCTTCAGTTTTATCAAAATTCTATAAGGTTTCCTGTCCCCAAGAAACGATGTTTCGCACCATAAAATCAGTCTCAACAATGTAACACGGTTATCGCCTTACAGCTGAATAACACAAAACTTGCTAATAATAGTAGGGAAAAACATAAAACTAGGGATATAATTCTATTAGTTTTCCCTATCTACAAAATGAATGAATTTACCACTTAACGGTTCTTTCAGATAATTTAATTATGAAGTGTTATGATGTTTTTGTACGAAAACTCTCGTTGCAAACTAAATAGTTTTACGAGAGCTATCAATTTTTCTGTCAAACTTTATTTTTCTTGAAACTTTGGAAGCGTTATTAATGCTAATATCTGTAATAGACTATTAAAAATATTAGGAATTATAAAACTGCAATGAAAAATTTAATTTCAAACATAAAATTAGTTTTGAGAATTTCATAAACAAAAATAACTGTTACAAAGCATGTTACAGAACAAAATATTTAGTTTATATTTTCTTGTTGGAAGAAATTTGACCCTAAGAATAAAATTTTCTTTAATATAATTTCCTTTCACATTTTGTTTAACAATTATCTATTGATTAAGTCCGAAAAGTTTTAAGCTAAATATTTCATGCTGAAATTATTTGTATTTCTTTTATTATAAAGATGAATTAAGATCAAAAAATAAGAACTGAAATTATAATTCTTTTTTTACACAGTTCATAAGTATTATTATAATTGTGTTTCTTTATATGATATTCTGAATGTGTTTTAAATTTCTGAATACTCTGCGAAAATTTAAATAGAGTATTTTACAAGTCAAAACTGCCGTGTAAGTCAAAAACGACCGACGATACTGACAATTTTGAAACTCAATTAGAGAAAAATGAAAGGGAATGGAAATGTATGATCTTCAGAGTTCTGCTCAAGGACCCACAGAATTTAACTGCACAGAATTTCGAAATTAGTAATAAAATGAGTCAACAGACGGCACTGCAGGCAGCGAAAATTTTAAATTTTTTTTTTCTAGAAAATAACGAATATTTTCGTCAATGTGTGTGAAGACAGAATAAATAGAGACCAGCGTAAATATTTTAGTTGGAATGGGAGCAGAAACCATCAGATGATGCATTTTGTAACTTATTTTGAAACTTATTAAGAATGATTTCTCTGATTTCCAAAGACGTAAGCAACGAACAATTATCAGGATATCTGTAACCAAATTGCAGCCCCAAATCCTCAACATCTAAAGATTTATTTCCGTTTAGTAATCTAAAACTTTAAATAGCTGGTAATGAGTACCTTGTATTAATAGAACCTTGTACCTTGTATTATTGAACAAAGCACCTCTTATTAATAAAATTTCATATTTTCTTATCATTAAAACCTTTACAACATTATCGAATAAATATACGGTAAATTTATATAGACACATTCCAGATTTTACATTTCTTTAAATATAGTTTAAAATTTATTTGGCAAATCACATCGATTGCCAGCATAAAATAAATACTTCTCTTGGTGAAAATATAATTTTCCTTGGGTTTTCAAACTCCTTTAAATTCGATTGAATGGTTGCAAGAATTCTTCTTTTAATTAGAAGGGTACATAAATGTATTAAGAAAATTACAAAAACAAAGGCCTTAACTTCCTCTGATCCTAAACATGTTTAAAGGTTTTAAATTTACTTTCATTTAATAATATAATTAAAAATAAAATAATTTTCTTCTTATGCGACTAAAACACACCAAAGACTTTAAAAATGGAATTACGAGTACCACTAACATTTATTTTTGTAATTTAAACTTCAATACCAAGAAACCTTTAAATTATCTGAGCATAAATTTCGAAACATTAATATTTTTATGTTTCGGAAAATAATTTATTTAAAAGCAAACAACTTAATTCACTTAAAAATTATATAATTTTTCTCATTATATTAGTTTAACAACAAACATAAAGTTAGTTTTATGCTTAATAATTCTTTAAAAATCTTTGAGATTTGTAAGCATCCATATTTCAATAGCTTTTTTTTCTATTTAATTCGAATCCAAATAATTTTTCTCCTATTCATATAATTCCTTTTCTTCATAAACACATTTTTTTATCTTCTAAGATAAAACAGAAAGTTTGATCCAAACCTAAAAGGGTACTCGTAACAAATTATCCTCCTCTTTATCTCGTTCAAAACCAGGTTTTGAACCTTTTTCTTCACCAACCTTTCCGCAATTAAATAAAGATGGATGGATGAGGAAGAAGTAGTTTTTTTCCTCCTTACTTTTTCTTAAAAGCAAGGATTGGGTCTTTTAATTGAATCTTTCAAAGACTCACGAATATAAAAGATACATCTTAATGAAATCTGTTTGAGAAATGAAAAAGAATCTATTATTCACATGAGAACTAAGATTTCCTACAAACGAATTATTTTCTTCCATTTCCATGGAAATGGAAATAACCATTTGTTTCTCTAAGTGATGATCTAATGAATATTGTCACCACCAATCTTTAATGAGAGTTTTTGTTTTAGAAACTACTGTACCAAGACAAAGATATAGTATTTCTGTTTAAAAAAATATACAATTAAGGTAAAACTAAACAAGTTTTATTAATGAATGCTCTGCTGCATGTTAGGAAGTTACTATAAAAAATTGTAAATTTATATAAAATTTTCTTAACGGCATTTTCTTATGATCAAGTGAAAAATAAAACATATCTGTAAAAATAATTTTTTCTATATACATATTATAAAAAAGAAATTAAGCTTGTTATTACTTATTATCATTAAACCCAAACTCAGATGGCTTGATTGAAGGACTTTCTTGGTCTGAACTATAAAAAGTGGAAAACCGTGCCTGAGAACAGGTCCGGATGGAAATGAATCCATGAGATAGCCAGGACCCTCCCGCGGCTGTCATGCCGATGATGTCATCTATCTATGAGTGATTAGCATCCATTTTTCAAGACGAAGAACTGACATGAGTTTTTTTTTTCAGTCATATTGTGTAAGCCTCACACGAATTTAGTTGATAAGGTAGTTATTTTTATGTTATACTCAAGAGAAACTGTTTTGAAGTGGTAAAAGAAAAGCTTATCACCAAATAATTTAGCAAATAAATATTTAACGCAAGGTTTATTATTTTTAAATATAAGTTTATGATTTAGGAATAATATTAATTATTGTGTAAATTTCTGGGACTAGAAATTGATTTAATTTTTTTCCACTGAAACAGAACGCTAATTTTTTTAATAAAATGAAAAATTTGATTTATTTTTGGACAATCATCATTAGTATACAAAACGTAATTTAAGAATTACGATTCAATATATTTAAGTGTTTGCAAAAGTTCAAACTATGCAAAGAAAGAGTGCAAATATGGCCAAGTTATTTTTTTAAAAAATATATAATTAATAACATCACACATAGGACGAATTTTATAAAATAATTTATTTTATTTTAATTACGTTAAAATGAAAGAATTTATTTTATTTTAATCACAATTCATTGAAAGAAATTACTTTATTTTAATTACGTTTCAGTGAAAAAATTTATTTTATTTTAATTTAATTTAAAAGAATTCTCTTATTTGTAGAAGTTGAAGGAGTTGCGTACAGATCATTTTATTTTCCACTTCTAATTACGATAAAATTGGAATAATCATAAATTTACAATTTTTTATATTTTTCCTTGATACCAATTATATTCTATCGAGTATTAAGTGATAAATTCGTTGCAAATTTTTAGATAAAAAGCCTTGACGAACTTCCTTATATATTATTCCTACAATTTTCCGATTATGCCACTGAAAGCTCCAGTTTAACAAGTAAAATGTTGAGAATAAAATTTAAGCAAAACACTGTTATTTGCTAGCAATGACGTAACCGCAAAAATTACTTTAACCATAAAAAAGGAAAAGCAAAATACAAAGAATTACAGAAGATAACTAATTAACACTAAAAACTACTTATTATGCTTAATTGTGTGGCACTTAATTTTTTTAAACGATAAATACACTAATGATAGGCAGTAACAAAACGTTCCTTCAAAATTCGGACTAGCTTCTGGGGCTCAAAATTCCTCAGAATAAGCTTAAATATATGAATTGATTGAGAGGAAATTTTTTTAATAAAAGACAGAAATGCTATTATAGCCCGAATATAGGACTCTTTTTTATAACTATAGTGTTGAATATAATTTAATCTGTTCAGAGAACATAAAAAACTACACTTAGAGGAAAATTTTAAAAAATTAAAAGATAAGCTATAATAAAATAAAAGAAAAGCTTGATTCATAAAATTTATGAAGTAAATTGCAAAATGAATCACGCTTTATCATAGGTGCATATAATGACAAATTATCAACTTAAAAAGAAAAAGAGAACGTGTACTCTTAGATCTATTTTTTAGGTTTACTTTAAACTTTCAGATTTTTAAACAAAATAATTATATTTTGTTTGGGGGAGTGCACAAATTTTTTTTATAGAAATCTACTTAATTTCTATGCTATGCAATTATGTTTCTTTTCACCATCTACAACCATCTTTAAAAGTTTTAATTTTTAAGACCTAAAATTGAAAATTGTGAAGCTTTTCTTCCGGCCCATGTCAGGTTTTGAAACAAAATAATTCAATTCTTTTTTTTTAGAAGCAAATTTCTTTTACAATTTCTATGCTGCGCAACTACGTTTCTTTCATCCTCTATAACCATCTCTGAATATCATTTAATTATTATAAGCCTAAAACTGAAAACCATTTAAACTAAAAAAAACTAACTTTGTCAAAATTGATTTAGTTGGAAAGTCTTTCTTAATGAAATAAACAATAGAATGTAGAACACCGGTTTCGAAAATGAACGAAAAGGTTATAAACTGAAATCAATGTTGACTAGTGGGTAATTTAAGACCCCGTCGCTCCGGATATGCCGACTATCGTAATAATGATTGATGAAACTTGGCTTCGCATCTAGTAGTTAACTGATGATAATTGTGTTGCCAAACGGCCAATAATTGTTGGTTTTATTGGAGAAACATTCATTACATTTTGGAGCTCTACGAAGATAAATAAGTCAGAACAGTGTGCGTCGACAGATTCGTTAACACCTCTGTAGAGGTGTTTTAAACCATGTATGGTGTGTAAAGTTAAGAACAAAATAATGAATTGTTTAGCGGAATATTTGAATTACGGTGATTGATAAGTAGTAAGTGCAGGGTTGATCTTTTTGAGTTATTTTTTTACGAACTTCTATAAAGTTTTTAAATTGTTATTTTAAGTGTTTTGTAAAAAGTACTACTTTAATATTGAAAGGAATAGAAATTTTGAATGCAATGAAGTTTTGAAGAAACACATGGAGAAAAAAAATCTGGTAAAATATCCGAACTGTATGTAATTATAATTCTAGTAAAAAAAAAATAATTCTAAAAAAGGAAAAAAAGCATGCTGTATTTAAACTGTTCATTTGGTAAATTTTTCATGGTAACTGTTTATAATGTAAAAAATTCCGGATCAAATTACGAAACAAAATACCGACACTTTGGGTGCACCATACATAAAATGTATTTAACCGTTAAAATCGTTTTCACGGTTAAACATTATACCGTAAGTTCTTTACAAATATTTATTTCATTAGAATGATTCAGTTATTTTACGTTAATTAGTACTGCGAAAACAACTGAATATCAGATTTGTTTGTTCTGTAACATGTTCAGATAAAAATAATTTGAGTATTGTAAAGAATGGATGGTAAAAATGGATAATCTGATTTAAGACTAGGTCATTTGTTATGCAAAAAAATTTATTACTCTCATCATCATCACCGAATACCTGATCAATAAATGATGAAATTAATAGTTATGTGCTATATTCTAATGCTGTATTCTATGTACTGTGTTCTATTATTCATTTTTAATGATTTGAGGGCGAACTTGAATAAATCCCAACACATATAAGTTGACAATCAGTGTTCTATTTTTGGAGAAATTAAAATTGAAGTAAAAGCTTTATTTATCATTAAGAAATAAAAAACAATGTTTTTATTAAAGATATGTTATTACTTTCTTAAAGACGTAGATAAACATTTTATTTTTTTATTCAATTTTACCAGTCTCATGAAAAACAATATTAAGGTTAATTTATTGCCGATTATTAATTTTCCAAACAACTATACTAATTTCGAAACATTTCATAGAAATTTCATAAACTGAAAAATTATTTATTATTTAATTATAAATGAATTGAATCAATGTTAAGAATTTTTTTCATTAAAATGTATTAACACTTTGATCATATAGTTCACTAAAATACGTTATTGGAATTCCTTATATTATATGCACTGTAAAAAATTTCCGGATCAAATTGCGATAAAAAGTACCAGCACACAGGTTGTTGGTACTTTTCACAGTAAAATATATTTTTATCGGAAAATGTTGCACAACAAAAATAGGATGTACCGTAATATTTATAGTAATAATTACCATAAAATTACTGAATCACTCAAATTGAATAAATATTACTGCAAAAATTACAGTATAATATTTTACGGTAAAAATGGATTTTGCAGATGATGCACCCTAAGTGTCCGTAATCCGTGATTTGATCTGAAATTTTTACAGAGTGGAATAAGCTATCACATGACTGCAGGGCATAAATCAAGCTTTTACAGTTTAATGTTATTAAATTTAACTTCAGTAATGTTATAAAAATACTTCTGACAATATCCTGAAAAAACTTAACTGCGTAAGAAGAAAATAATTACTACGTTAAGTATCAATGAAATATTTTTTACAGCTAATAAGTAAAAAATATCGTATAGCTTACTTAAATGACGGTATTAAAGTTCTTCGTGTCATAGAATAAGCTATTTAATATGCTTTTAGTGTTTCCTGCTTTGCAATAATCTAGAGAGAGGAAATGAACCGGAAAAATCCTTCATTCCCTTCACGTTAAACAAGGACACAAACGTGTTTTCCTATTTATTTCCTGCTCCCGTTTTTTTTTATTCCTTTTCCCGAACGATCCCTTCTCCTCGTCGAAATGGCACCTGGGGCTATTCTAGAAAATCTCGACTGTCCGGTGATGCGTGGTGAGTAAGAGTCGATCATTACACGGGAAAAACCTTAGGATAAGTACACATGGATGTAAACAATCGTGACAATTTTATTGCGATCATTTCCTGTTCCCGCACGTATCTCTCTCGGATCCTCCGAAAATCTGTGTGGCGATATCGGATCATTGATTATTCTGAGGGAGAAAAATTTTCTCTGGATACGTTCGAATCTGCATTTGGGAAGGTTAAGAGAGAGAGAAAGTCACATTTAGACGGTTATTTGAACTTCGCCTTCTTTTCTTGTTGTACACAATATTGATAATGAGTTTCCGGTAGAGGATATCGTTTGAAACGGAAATAAAAATGGATACCGTGGAGGAAATGATTGAAAATTGCTATGCCTACCGACGATATTGCGTCCGATAAAAGTAAATACGTATTTCTGCTTTTGGAAATCAATCCATCCATCGGTTTTCGTTTTGCAATGCCTCTCCTGTCTTTGATGGATTGTTTGTTCTCATTGTGAAAGGGGAATAGATACTCGAGTTTTAAAACAAAAAGACAAAAGATTTTGTTTGCTTTGTGAGAATGTCTGGGAATATGATATAATAACATTCTGACTCTGCGTATTTGAATATTGATATTGCTTTCCTGATACAATGCGAAAGCAATGCTGAACTTTCATAAATAAAATTATTCTAATAGAATGTAATTTCTTGGATTTAGGAAAAAAATTTCTCGATTAATGTTGTATGGTATGCAACGTAATTTAATATAGAAAATTTAATTTGTTTTTAAAGATTAATATAATTTGGATTTTTATTAAATTTTAAGCATTTAATATGAAGTTTTCAATTATATTTATTCTTAACGGCGACATTTTAGAAATATTTTTATATTAAATTTTTCTTCACGTTATTAAATGGCGCTGGTGCACAGAGCATCACTTACTTGGCTTTTTAAATACCTGTCTAAACATTAATTTTTCAAAAGATGCTCCCATTGAATGTTACTAGTCGACTAGTCGAGATAATTATTTATTCATATTATGATCACATTATGAAGAGATACTCGATTTTTTTTACTAAAAAAATAAATAAGACAGAGGTTTTGTTTGCTATGTCGAATGTCTGTATCCATAAATATGCATACAATAACATTTTGATTCTAATTATTTGAATATTATTACTGATTTTCTTATTAAACACAAAAGCAATTACTGAAGTTTTATAAATGAAATTATTTTAGAAGAGGGCAACTTCTGGGATTTAAGTAATAACTTCATTATTAATTTTGCATAGTATACAACGTAATTTAGTGCAGATAATTTTATTTGTTATGAAAAGACAGATACAATTTGGATTTTTGTAAATGCTGAAACATGGAGTCGCGTTGGTTAGAAAGTGGTTTCCTATTAAACATGAAAGCAACTGTTGAGGTGTTATCAATAAATTTATTTCAAAAGAATGTAATTTCTTGGATTTAAAAAATAATTTCCTTATTAATTTTGCACGGCATGCAACGTAATTTAATGCAGATAAATTTACTTGTTATTAAAAGATTAATACAATTTGGATTTTTATAAATGTTCAAAGATGGAGTCGCGGTGGTTAGAACGCTCACCTCCCAATGAAGTGATTCAGGTCCGATCCCAGAGCTGGATGGTCATTTTGAATTCTGCTTCCAGCTAGCACCGACCACAGCGTTTACATAAAATTTCTTTGATGGTAGATGGATCATGGGCAAAAATCTTGTCGTGATAACCGTTTGAGGTTTTCTTCGTTTTTCTACAAAACCTCCAAAGTCCTCCACGAAGGCTCGTTTGCCCTAATGCTTGATCCATAAATTCCCTTGATTTCTGCATTGGGTTCAAACTTACAAGGCTATGGAGTTGAGCATTGGCATTTGTAAACTCAGAATTGAGTTAGCTGTTCAACGAAGGTTATAAAAAAATTTGAAACTGTTAATTAGAATTTATCTATTATATTTCTCAACAGTAAACCTTTAGTAAGGTTTTCACATTAAATGTTATTTTATATTATTAAATGAGACTGGTGCAATGGACATATTATTTTTTTTAGTTTTTAAATACATTTCTGTGTATTAGATTTTCAAAAGTTGTTTCTTTTGAATGTCACGGATGTGCATAATTATTTGTTTAAGTCATAAGAAACGAAGAGATACTTGAATTATAAATTTCTGTTAAAAAAATAGACAAATATTTTGTCGACTTTGGGGAAATGTCTGTGTTGCGTAAAAATGTATATACTAATATCCTGACTCTGCTTGTTTGAACATTGAAATATTTTTTGTTCTTTCATATTTCAAAATGAACGAAATGTTGAGATTTCGTAAACAAAATTACTTTAGACGAATGAAACTTTTCGAATTTATGCTTAAAAGGATAATTTATTTTGTTGCAATACAACGTTACTTTATAAAGATATTTTTATTTGTTACAAAAAATGTTGAAATAATAGGATTTTTATGGACATTGTACCATTTCATATTGGATTTTGAATTGTATTTTATTTCGCAACTGTAACCTTTTTGTAAGACTTTCACGTTGAAGATTTTATTTTATATAATGAAATGGCATCAATACACTTAGTTGTCTAATGCATTTTAATTTTTTAAATTTATATCTACGAATATGTAATTTTTTCACCAACATTTCAGACATAATTGTTTTTTCACATCGTGAAAGATGAAGAGGTACTCATTTATTAAGCTTTTAAAACAAGAAGACAAAAGTTTTCTTTGCTTTTCGAAAATGTCTAAGTTCCATAATTATGTAAATAATATAATCTTGATGTTATTTTTGTTGAGTAATGAAATATCTTATATTCTCTCAAGATTTAAAAAAAAGGACATTTTTGAAATTCCATAAATAAATTATTATAGAAGAAGGAAGCTTTTTAAACTTATGCTTTAAAAGAATAATTTCTATACAAATGTTTGAATTTTGTAGGATGGTATATTACTTAGGCTTATGAAAGTAAAGATTTTATTTTGTTATTAAAAATTGAAATATAGTAACTAGTCAAAAATGATGGAAAATTCATTTTTTGATTTAAAATTATGATTTACAAGCAAAGTTTTTTTTAAAAGGTGTTTCTATTAAATTATGTTTCAAAGTATTAAATATTCATAAACAACGTATCGAGAATTTTATTTTGATTCTTCAAACAAATTTCCCAACTTTTATCTTTTTTTACAAGATACATTATACGTAGAATACATTATCAATATTATAAAAACGTTATATTATCAACATTATAAGTAGAAAACATGATCAAGCGAGGATATAATATGTCTTACAATTGATAACATACATAGCCTACAAGAGACACTTTCAATTTTTGTTGTAATTATTAGCAAAATAAGGGTGATCGCTATTTTAAATGAGCATTTAATATGAGCGTTTAAAGAAAAAGAAAATTTAAAAACTAAACTCAGATATACAGAAGAGAAGTTGCCAGGTTACAAAGTGCAACTCTACAACAATTAACGGAAGGAAACAATTTAATGTTGCCAATCTAATTTTTAAATGTTACTTCAGTTGGTTCATAAAGGTGAAGAACGATACTTCGTCTTGTACATCAACAATACCATCATCGATATAAATCACCATCGGAATCTTGTGTCCCAAATCTTTATTAGTGAACAGGTAGTGGTCAGATTTGCTTTGGATCCTAACATGCCTCTTTAGCACGCCTGTAAATTTGGCATTCCAACATTGGCCAGTTTGTTTAAGACCGTATGAAGGTCGGAGCATCTCGCATATACGTCCGCTTCAGTCATCATATCCTTCGGGTCTTGTTTACATCCACAGTCAAGTCACCATAAAGAAAAGCTGTCTCCACAGCAATTTAGAACAATTTTAGTTTCTCCTTAGCTGTTGTTGCAATTAGAGCTGGAATAGTGTCATAACGACATATTGGAAAAACGTCTCCTCGCATTAGATTGTCGTTGTCTGCGTATATCCTTTCACAACTAATCAAGCTTTAAATCTTTCGATAGAGCAGTCTGAGTCAGTCTTTACTCGACTGACAGTAAACCCGACGATTTGCAAGAATCTTTCTTCCTTTAGCTTGGCTCAACAAGTCGCCATGTACCGTGCCTGTTTTGCTAAGCCATTTCTTCTTCCATGGCTCGTTGCCCTTTGACATGCTCAAATCATATGACTTCTTCATATGATTTAAGGCTCTGTCAAGTTCAGGATGCTGCTGTACTCTTCATAGTCGTCAATTCAGGGAGGGCGGGGCATAGTTGATCGGTCACGCAATATATACGTCGTCATTTTGGATGGTTCATCTTCTACATTGCAAAGATTTTCCTCATTCTGCATGCCAGCACCGTCAGAACTGTCCAAAATATCAAACTGCATACCAGTTGATTTACTGGGACTAGAAGTCGTTTCTGAAGACTGGGAAGTGGGACCTATCTGCTGCTCATTGAAAACCACATTGTAATTCTTGATTGTGTCTTTCTTTGGTATGAAAACGCGATAGCCATCACAATCACAATATCCAACCAAATATCTCTTTACTGTTTTATCGTCGAGTTTACTTCTGTATACATCCAGTACATGTACAAAAGAAGTTGATCCGAAAATTCGACAACTGTCGATTTTCGGTTAGTTTCCAAACCCTAATTCAAATGGAGATTTTCCTATGATTTTATTTGGTCCAGTTCGATTAAGAATGTCGGCAGCTGCCGATGCTGCTTCTTCCCATAAAAACTGAGCATAGTGTGGGAAGATAGTTCATTATTGTGCGGTCATCTTTTTCAACTTCACCTATCTGGTGTGTATGGCATAGTTATTCTTAACTTGATGTTTTCATCATCAATCAATTTTACCATCTGCCAATTGTAGAACGAACTCGCGGCCGCCGTCTGTAATTAGTTCTTTAACATTTATTCCGTCCTTATTAATCCGGTAGAAACGATATAACTTTTTCCATAACTTCATCTTTGAGCCTCAGAAAATCTACACTTCGAAACTTTGAATAATAATCCTTTATCACTAGCGTGTACTTCATCCTCCTCTTCAAAAGACTGGCAACCTCTTGAGCTGAAGCAGCAAAACCTCCTTCTGGCGTGACCGGTTTTGTATGTAATTAAACGAGTCCACTTGATGAACATAGAGCATACAGTGCATCACTGAGTTCAATAGACTTCTGCAAGGTTCCAACAGTTGCGCATATGTCAATTTCCACTCAGCCATAAGCTGGTATTGTCTGCTTGTTACCAACTATGATTTCCGCTTACTTGTCAAAATGACGATAGGTTTTGAAATATTCAGCTGAATTTCTGTTGTGTTTCATAGCTCCATTGTCTTTGAGCCACGCATTTCAGCTACTGCCATCCTGGCAAATAAACGCACTAGTAGTAAGAAAAGTCTTGGCTTTATTACCTGACATACTTGGCTCGTCTGAAAAATCAGGACAAATTTCCATGTGCCCTGGCTTATTGTACCGGAAGCAGTTGCCACGAAAGTTTTTCTCACAGTCATTGGCTTTACTCTTTTTACTCATTGTTGCAGGTTAATATTAGTTCATTATCTGCAGCCTTGTCCCTTTCAACCATTTTTCTAACCAGTCAGGCAGTGTCTTGTACCGCTTGTTACAAAAGCTGTAGTAGCATCTTCTTTTATGCACACAATTTACTTTTGAAGGCGCATCCTTATTTCTTCCATTAGTTTCTCGGGTGACTTTTCAGCTTTTGGTATCGAGTCCCATTGTGACTTAAACATTCCGTATTCATCATCCGGAAGAATAGGTAAGATGCGTGGCATGAGCAGATTTTGAGGCAACTTCCCTTTGCCGTTCGTCTGTTGTAATTCGTCGTTGTAATTCGACCCATAGCGTAAAGAAATGTGCTTACAGATTTCATTACATCTTCATCTTTCTATATTTTGAAAGTGAAATATTGTTGAAGGGGAGTAGCCAATTCCACACTCAACACTTGTCAAAGTTGTTCAGCAAATCCGCCTCTATTATCCATGCTGAATTACCGTGCATGCGAATTAGATTTAAGATATCCGCTGATACATTTGATCGAATAATTATTGGGGCAGTCAGATTCGTCTTTGTGTAGGATACGAGCGCTTTGTTGTTCACGCTGACCATCTCAGCGCTGGCGTCTCTAAGACACCGATGGTTCTTCAACTGAGCCATCCAGAATTCTAACACAGTCATTTAGGACGAATAAAGTGTTAATTTCTGTTGTTGTTGCTGTTTCTAATCCCCAAGAGGTCCATCCTAATTAGACCAATTCCATAAGTCCAAAAATGTCCAGAAAGTCTAAAAACAGATGAGGTTTTGAAAAAATCTCGTCGATCTTAAAATCGATGCAGTTTAGAATATGCTCGGGCGAAGCCTGAGCAGTCTTACATTTAGTGCAAAGTCCAAAAGTCTTTTGCCGCTGAACATACGAGAGACACCTCAAGTGACCACTTGCAAAGCGAGACAAACAAGTCTACTGGCTTCTAGGTCCCCCAAAAAGCAAGGCACTTCCAGGTCGTTTTCTTAAATACCAATTATGCGGAGGAGGAACCCTCCAGAGGTCCATAAACATTTTTTTGCACTCTACAAAGATCTCATTGAAAGTGGAAGGTAAATCTGGCTGTAAAGGTTCTAAAGAAGCATCTTTAGCCAGTGAGTCCACCATCTCGTTACCTTTGATTCCAACGTGTGATGGAATCCATTGGAAGTGTACCCCAAAGTCCGCTGAGAGCCTGAGGAGCATCCCCAAAATTTAAGCCGCAGCCCTGTCTCCAACAATTATCCAGTTGCTAAGGTGTTGGATTGAAGATTTGCTATCCGTCAGTATCCATATATGCTTAAAGTCAGGCTCAGCAATATTCTCAACATGTCTTAGGCCATTTTCAATCGCAATAAGCTCAGATCTGAAAACGGAGCAAAATTCAGAATTTCTAACTTTGAGACTCAATGTGTACGTGGGTGTTTTAATAAAAACCCCACTACCTGAATGACCTTCATCTCTCTTGCTGCCATCTGTGTATAGTTGTAAAGCATCTGTTGGTATTTGGCTAATAGTTTCAAGAGCCATTTGTCTCATAAATTCTGGGTTGTCTTTACTTTTATGGGCCGGGTGCAAATTAACTTTAACTTTTTATTTAATTAACTTTTTAACTTTTTTAATTAGTTAATTTCTAACTTTCAGTTTGCTCAGTTGGACGCACCCTCTAACTTCGCGCGCTGAATAAAGTTCTTTCCATCCATTGTTAAACAGTTAATCCACAAAAATGAGCAATCCCTACACCACTAACTTTAATGGAAAACGAAAGTTCTACTCATGTTTTGGGATACGAAAGTTCATAGACGTCATCAGAAACAGCTATACATGCAGTAAATTTCTATTTGCCCATTACCTGTTGTAATTATTAGCAAAAAAGGGTGATAGATATTTTTAATGAGTATTTAATATGAACGTTGAAAGGAAAAGAAGAAAAAGATTTTAAAAAATAAACTGAGATATACAAGAGACAAATTGACAGGTTTCAAAGTGCAATACTACAACATCAACAAAAACAGCGCGAGGCTCGCTGATTGAAAGCACGATTTATAATAGTTTTTGAACTTTTTTTAAAAATTTCTCACGAAATTCTTAGAAGATTATTATATAACTTTAGAAATGCTTAATGCATGAGATTTTTCATGATCATCAGTAACTTTTAAGGCTTTCAGATTTATGAGGGGCTGGTAGTAAATTACGAACAAAAAAAAGTGTTTTGGGGCGGCATCTTATGTCAGAACTTGTAAAGTGAACTTGTAAATACTATTGATAACTTTGGTTATCATATGCAAAATTTGCATTAAATTTAAAAAAAAACTTAGCTTAATTATTTATGGAGATACAGTCATTTCTTCAAAGTTACGCAAGATATTTGCTTATAAATTTTTTTTATACTGCACATGCGCAAAAAAATGTTTAAAGAAATTTTTCTCATAATTTTGCCACGAATCGCATTAGCTAACTTAACTATATATATATATATATATATATATATATATATATATATATATATATATATATATATATATATATATATAGAGAGAGAGAGAGAGAGAGAGAGAGAGAGAGGGATATTGAAATTAAAAAATGAAATGAATATTCTTGTTCATTTTATGCTAAAAATAGTCTGTTATAACAAATAATGCCTTTTAATAACTGCTTGTTTCATTAATCTCTACTGCATTCTAAACTCACTTAAATATACCTTAAATATACCTTGAAAATTTCAATAGACGTCACTTCTCGATGTCACCAACGACACCGTCCTAAAGCATTCTAATTCTAAGTTCAGCATGGCTTTTCATGTTACAACTGTTCGTTGAATTTTTATAACAAGCAAGTTTGTCATAACAGATTAAGGGCATGATTTGGATCGAAAATAATCAGTTTGATATGATAGCATCACTTATTTTTAGTTCAAGACTTATTAATTTATTAAAAAAATAAAAGATTTATAACGAGTTTTGCTTCATTATGTGTACAGTTACGAAAGCTGCAATTACGATTTTTTGGCATTTTTCGTAACCTCATGAAGTTTAACTTCTAGCTAGTTTTTCGTCGAATTTATTATCACTTTAATTTTTTTGTTAATGAACAAAAATTAATTGAGTGAGACGGAAAGGTAGTTGAAATAGTTCTGGTGGGTTCATGCAGAGATCGTAATTCTGTACGAAGTCGAAACAATCTTTCGAAACCGAAACAAATCTTCAGTCCTTAATTTGTTTTCTGAAATTAATTGGCCTTTAACTAAAAATCAATGAGGATATTGCATCAAATCGATTATTTTCAAGCCAAACTAGCTCTTTAATTAAATGAACTATTTAGTTATAAAAATTTGACGAGAGACATACATCACTTTCCGTTTAATGGGAAACGCCGTAACAAGGATTCTGGTCAAGACAACGTTTTGAGAGCAGAGAGGGAGGGTATGATGGTCGACGTCATGATCACTGAACCTGTCTATTGTTCGATATATATTTGCGTTTTAAGTAAATTTTTTAATACAAAAAATATTAAATTATAATTCTTGCAATTTTATTTATTTTTTTAAGAAAATTTATTTTTTTAAAAATTTCCGAGAAAAAGAGAATTCCATCGGAAAAATGTCTTAGAATAATTCAGAAGCTTTTTTAGAAAAATTACATTTAAATTGGACATTTCATTATGGTATGAGTCAGTACACTGAATTTTTCTTAGAACTAAAATTAATTTTCCGTGATTGAGAAATGTTTGTAATAGCTTTAATAGGCATGCAAAATTAAATACTGATAAAATATTTACCAGTAATGGTAAATGAAACAAGTAAAAATGAAACAAGTAAAATGCTTATACAAACCACTCCTACTTAATAACTTTTATGATTTATATTTTGCTTCTGAATAAAAAAATGCTTTTTAAAATTATATTGATAATGTTTGTCAGAAAATATATTGATACTAAACAAGAATTACAATGGGAATAAAAAAAAACGTAAACACTTCAAAAACGTAAGATAATGTTTCATACATTTAAGAACATAAATCCTAACGTAGAGTAAAATTCCAGTTCTTATAAACATGAGACATTTACTTATCATTCACATTAATAACTTTAGATTTCGAAACAAAGTAAAACATTTCATTTCCTCGTGTCACATAAATGAACTATTTATGGGGCTATATATTTTAGCTAGAAGGGGAGGAAAAATTCTTTAAAGTATCAAAAATGGAATGAAAAAAAAGGGAAGGGGAAAAAATCCCCGTGAAAGTCAATGAGTAAATCAAAACAGCATGACTGTAGAAGGAAAGGCGGGGAAATTATCTTTTCGAGCAAATCCTCTAAGTAAGTAAAAAAGCAAATCGCTTCCAATCCTTTCGCAGCCCGATACATTTCTATATTTCATACATAAAAAAGAAAAGCGTGAATCCAATACATCAGCTTGGAATTTAAGAAGGAATTTAATACCAAAAAGCAAGGATCCCGCCAGAAATGCAGTTGAAATATACGTACATCCATCACACATACCGATCCTAGCTGGAAGAAGAACGGTGGATGAAAGAAGACTGGGAAGAAGAAAAAAAAGATTCGAAATGTTTCCGCTTGCCCCCCGTTTTCCTCTCGGAAACTTTCGGTAAAAGAGGTCATTTTTGTTTTCCCGTCTTCTTCATTCTTCGAGATGTTTCCAGTTCGATGCAAGGGGGAATCAATGCCATTTGCAATGGCCCCCAATCCTGGAGCATGCTGGACTTAAGTCATTTGTGGTAATGATGGTCCCTCCCAGCAAGTGCGGACCAATTTTAGGATTCAATAACCCAGAAGCTTATCCCGGAATTGGGAGCGATGTAACAATTGCAGAGGGAGAATGTTATGATCACGTTTGTATTCCCCCCTCTCCCCAAATGCACCTCCTATTCCGGTTGTTTTTTGGTGCGTCATAGAAATCCGGTCATTTTGAAATGACCATCATTAAATCTCCGACTAGTAGAAGAATGATTTTATAGAGAAAGCTTTTATCTGTGTGGAATTAAACTAATATATAAAGCAACATGTAGTTATTTTTATTTATATATATAAAACAATGATCATGAAAATATTACTTGGTTTCTTAAAATTGGTACGAAAGGTAAAATAATGGTAAGAAAAATGAGAGTTCAATGTATACTTACTAGAACGCACTATATTCATTTAGTTGTTTCCTTTGACGTCAATCTCTCCTTGGAAAATGATTGCTTTTCACTTTATATCTGTATTTGAAATACTGTAATGTTAAAATTGCGCTGGAGAAGTGAGGCATAATCATTTCTAATAGATAAATGATGACACAGAATTTCTTTACAAAAAAAAATTGTACAATATTTTTACCAATTAATCTAACAAAAAATTGATTTAGAGGCAATGCAAAGATTAGTGATTCAGTGATTTTACAGTAATTATTACCGCAAAAATTACTGTATATATTTATTTTACATAACATGTTCTGGTAAAAATAGATTCTATGGTAAAAAAAATCGTTACTCTGATTATCCGCTCTTTCAATTTGACCTAGAATTTTATAGGGGGATCCGTAAAGTAATGTTTCGGAACATTAATTGTTCGTTAGTCTTAAAAACCGATTCATTTTTTCCCGATCCATTTCGATTCATTTTCGATCCATCATTGAAAGGTTCTTGCTAAAGAATGTAAATACATTATTGATTAAAAAAAATCGTGATAACATATATCATGTGCACAGAAATGACATTTCTTTCCAGTACCCCTAATATTTTGTTTAGACCTGGTAGAAGAACCTGGTTGAATTTCCTCAAGCTTCTTGACTTTGAGAAGTACTCTGTACAAGGGAATGGGCCTATACCCAAAGAGAAATGAAGAGGGTTTAAATTCATCCAAATATTTATAATTACATTCTTAGAAATAGAAATAAACTCTCAAGATCTTGTGCATTTGCCTAGATCTTGACATAAGGACTTTTCATTTTGCACTTCGAAAAGTTAACTTTTAGCCGAGCGTTTAGCTAAAACGTAATTATTGGGCTCGACTTAGTTTCATATTTAAATAAGCGTCAATTTCGAAGGGTGTTTGGCCCTAACACATACACAAACAAGTATGGCTCTTGGCGTGTCCGAACCGCTTATCAATAAAAGTTTAAGTTAATATTTACGTAGAAAATGGAACAGTCATGAGTCTCCGTAAATTACGCATTGTCCATTTTCTGAAGGTCAGGAATCGCAACCGTTTTCGTCCATCATTTTCTTCTGAAGAATATTTCGACATTTTCTCGAATGTCGTACTTTGTTAATAATCCTGGATTAGATTTTAAACATTTTCACTATATTTCGAAAATTTTGATATCAGACTATGGCATTGGCTATTAAGAAGATGCTTCACCCGTATTGTGAGATTTCCATTTGTAAGTTTCAACTACATTAAGAGCCCGGAATAGCCAGGTTGACAGTGCGCTGAACTCACGTTTGAGAGAACGGGAGTTCGAATCCAGCCGGCCGAAAATTCCCCGTGTAGTAAATGGTGACTGGTGCACGTTACCTCTCTCCGTTCTCAAAGTCCTCCATGTTCCCATAACAAATCAATACCTTTGGGGGTACTGAATTTTAGATTGATCGTTCTCCGGTTTAGGTCTAAATTACGATCAGTGGATGAATAAATGGGTGTATGAATGGGTCCGCCCTATAAACAGGTGTGACGTATGGGTGTGAGAGAAGTCTTTTTATTGACCATAGATGGAGCCACTGAAAAACAAGAACAATCGCACCACTTTAGCCTTTATGACAAACGACAACAACAACAACTGTATTAAGAATTCACTTTAATGCACAGACGGAGATTTAAATATATAAGTAACAGGCACTGTTTGAAAACCGGCAGTTTATAGAATGCCTAGGATTGCATATGATGCCTAAAACTAGACGGCAATGTATGAAATAATTTATATTTCACGCATTTCCTAGGCGTTCTATAGAATGCCAAATGAGAAATCCGCAAAGTATAAAATACATCTCCAATTCGCCAAGGATTCGTCAAATGTATGTATAGAACAAAGTGCAAAAATATGAAATGTCTTTGCGTGAAAAATGTAATGAATAATTTTTTTATATGAAAATTTTGGTTCTTTTAATAAGATAGGCATAAATTGTTTCGTACAACTTCCACTTTTATTTACGCGTTTTGAATAAAAAAATTTTAATGGCACTCTAATTATTTTTTCAGAATAAAATTTTTATTTTTGATAAACGCAAATCATCTACATAACTAAAAACCTCTTCAGGACGTTTTTTTCCTTCTTTGCCTAAATAGCATTTGTCATTCTATAGAATGCCTAGGGAAAGTATGTAATACTTCTCTCATTTCGTACCTTGCCTAAAATTATCCCGCATTATATGCAACGCTTAGGCATTCTATAGAATGCCGACGTTTCATACTTTGACAGTAACATATATATTATTTATTTTAGTATAGTCAATATTTGAGTAGAAGATTAAATTTTATGGTGCTCATCAACATTAAAAGGGTTTATGATTTAGAATTGAAAAATTTAATTTACTTCTTTTTAGAAGATGCATTCGAGAAATAACGCATCACCATGTTGTTTTTGTTAATTCACTATTTTGCTATATTTACTGAAAATAAATTCAACTTGTGCAAATAAATATTAAAATTCATTATAAAATAATAAAAAATGCGCTGAAAATAATAATAAGAGAAATTATTTACAAAATGAATGAAAATTGTTTGACCACTAAATTAAATAATTAATAAAAGTTTACTTCATCTTCTTCGCGGCGAAAAACAACACTTTAGCCGAATTGATAAACGTAGTTCAACTTCTTTCCTCTAAAACAGTATTTGTTCTCGTTAAAAAATATTGCATACATTTCGATCGGTAATCTTTACTCTATGGCCAACTAATTTTAGATTTTTCCTACATATGATAATATTCTAATTAATTAACCTCATAATTTTTTCCATAGGTTACATATTTACACCTTTAAATTTTTTATTAAGCGTTACTTAAATTGATGCAGAGATTTCTACTTGACTAATTGACTACTACTTGATTCGTTATTAAACGCTATGATTGCTGCTTTATTTTGACTTTATGCCTTGTTAGACATTTTAGCTGACATCAGTGTCTCTTAACTTTGATACCACAACAGCAAGTTTGTCAACTGCAATAAATTGCATCATGTTGCATATGATTGTATATTCAGTCAAATTTTTGAAAAATTAAATGATTGAGCTTAAAAGTCACTTTTTAAAGGTGATTTATTGAAAATATTACCAGAAGTTGATAGTAGTATGATCTTAATATGATGTTAGTGCCCTTTTTTATAATTTTAATCTTTTTTTTAGACATATTTTATCAGTCACATGAATAAGTAAAAATAAATAAAAAAAATTGAAATAAAAATAAATGTAGAATAAGTACGATTCACTACAAAATGAAAAAAATTGCTACCTTGCAAGGCGATCACAGGTGACCTATTGGCAAAAAGGTTGTTGTCAAATTTTTTTTTTTGGAAAAGAAACTTTATTGTGTTTTTGTCTTGAACATCTTTAACTGTAAATCCTGAACTGCTCGGTACACAATTTTGTAGACATATTTAGATGCAGCTGAGACACATTCTGTGTGGATTCTTTTGATGACTGAATAGACATTGAGCTGCTAATCTATATCAATATTAACAATTTCGAATTGGTACAATGGGGTTTGATGGAGATTGTAAGCTGCATCATACACCCGTTTCAGATTCCTAAGCTCATACGTGAAATATGATTCGAAAGCTAGGCTTTTTTTTCAATTTTACACGAATAGTGAATGAATAATTTATCTTACGTAGAAGACAATCTACGGTGTTGTGCAAGTTATTGGGTACGTTGACAATGGATCCTTTTATCCCTAACTGGTGATCTACACCCAGTTCTCGTATTTGCATGAAAGGAGTTCGGAGAGTCACCATTCACTCTTCGGTAGGATTCAATTCTCTCAACCACAGTAGGTTTCAATTCTTTTGAACCACTTTTCTCTCAACCACTTACTTTTGTGAGGGGCGGGCTTCGTACTTGCGTTTGTAAGCGGAATCCTTTCGTTTTTCCGTTTGTGTGTAACGCTTAAGGTATACCCCTCTACGTTCTCTGGTTTTGGTTTTTTCACCCCCGGTAAGTGCAGGCTTTGGCATCATTCTTTCCTTGTTCAAATCTAACTTTTGAGTCAATGTCAATCAGTTTGGACTCTCTTTGTTTGTGACATTCCCCTGAATTGGTATTGAAAACGATCCAGTTTGAACCGTAGGTTAGAATTTCTGATTCTTAATTAAAACAATAAAAGCAAAAATATCGTACAAATGATTAAATTTTCTTTTATTCACAACTCAAGAAGTATGTATGTGGGTACCATATCTCAAAAATAAACTCACCAATTTGATGCATAACAAAATTAAAAGTGAAAAAAAGAATTCTAAAAATATTATTAAACAGCAGTGGTCGCCATAGCAGCACATGCGCACTGTTTATTATTACTCTTGATTATTGTAGTTGAAAAGTGAGGAAGCCATGAAATCCAAAACAAGACCCATTTTTCCAATAGGTAATAAAACATTAAATATTTTTTATGCTTCTTAAAATTTATTGAAAAAATAAGTAGAATATGTACTTTCTTAAACAAGTCATTTTTTTTTGGCCGAAGTTATAAACAAAAATGAAACAAAAAACCTCACAACTGCATTATTAAAAACGCTTCAATTTTTCATGACTAACTTTTTTAAATATTTTGAATCTTAAATTTATCTACACAAAAAATACTTACGCTGTTTTTTATTCTTAGAGAACAGAAACTAAATAACTTTTAACGAGTATTTATCAGAATATAAACTTATTTTATTACATTTGATGTTGGAAAATAAAGTATATATTTTTATACTGAACAAGTTATTTAGATCCATTAAGAATTAAAAGAAATATTTTAAGGATGAGAATAATATTTTATATTAAAATAAAACTCGTGGATAATATTTTATATGGCTCTTAATGGCTGTTAATATGAATGGGAAACTAACAACAACTTATTATACATGTTCCATAAAACTACAATATGGTCTAACATGCGTCAAAACATTTTCAACTAATATAAAGTATTCTGGATTAGGAATATATAACAGGAAATATTTATGGTTAAAAGAACATTTTATAAACCTAAATTTAGGTTCTCTTACATAAATTTCTGCAAAAAACTGTTATTTTCTCTTCGGCCCTAATCGTTTTCATGATATAATGATGTATATTATATAATGTTAATGTAATGTTTCATGAAATAGTCCCCTCTGTAACCGATGCTACACTCCAAAAAAGTTGCAAGAAAATTCGGCGAGTTGACCATCATTTTTAAAGCCAAGTTTCAATTTTTGGAAGAAAGAAACACAGTGCGGTAAATGTAGCGAGCTTCAGCAATGTTAGTTAAGTTGCCAGTTATTTTATACGTTGTGCTTTCTTCCTTTTTCTCTTCTTTGAACTTCCTTGAATCTCCGTAATTGAAACCTCCGAATTTTCTATAAAATATACTTCCTTAAATCCGTAATTTTTTCTCATATAAAAATGTACTTCATATATGCGGTTCTTCCTTATATTTTATATTTTGATGAAAAAAATATTGGAATAAAATAAATCATTTTAATAGCGAAATTCTCATAAGTCCTTAAATATAATTCTTATATTCGAATTTATAAGTTTTGAAACTCCATATTGTATCAGTCATTATATAATACTTCCTTACTTACCCCCTTATCGTCTTTTCCATAGTTCTTACAGCATCTACCTATATTCCCAAAAGTTCGATCCAAGTCGAAATCAAAGGTCATCTCTTCACACCGGTGGCTGAAGTAGCTTGGTAACATGCTGTTACGTTCCTTTGTAGAAACCTCAATAGACAACTTTTTTCATTCTAAAAACTTGTTTATTCTTTATGGGCAATAGGAATTTGAAAAGTTAAGGCTAAATTATAGAGAAATCCCACCAATTGGTAGAACCTTATACTTTTTTTTCAACATTTTAGTACAGGATCCAAAAAAAAACTATTACCGTATATCATATTAAACTGAAAAAAATGTCTGCATTTCGATTACTATACGCTACTATGGAAGTTAGCAATTCTAAATATCTCTTCGAAAAAAGTAAATTTTTTCAATGCAAAGTTTTTTTAAATTTTTATTTATTTATTTATTTATTTATGTATTTATTTTAACCTGGATGTCTTCCATCAAATAAACCAATCGCAAACAAGACGATCGAATTCTAGGATTTGGCCAAATTTCAGTTTTCCCAACTAAAACTTTAGTTAGTTTTTCAATTTTCTATTTTTTTAAGCACATAACTCCTTACAAATTTCTCGAAAAGTTCTTTATTTTGAGCTCTGTCAACAAAGAGAAAATGCTACGAAGAAACTACCCCCACGCCGCCGTCTGATTATACTTTTCTGAAATTAGCCAGATAAAAATAAATTGCAGAAAATTTACAAGAAAAAAAATGCAATTTGAAGACAGTGGTGATTTACTCAATTCCACTACAGAATTTCAGCGGTCGAAACACTGCAAAATTATGGCAGTTTTTAAACTGCAGTAATTTTGTAGAAGTACCAACCTCAGAATTTTACAGTAAATATGCAGAGCTATTTGATGTGCAATTAACCATTTTTAAGTTTGGTAAAACAGTCACGAGTAGATCTTTCAGATCCATACTACAAGTGTCTCAACTTTTGCGGATTTCGAACTTTAATTTATAGCAAAAAGAAGTAAAGGCAAAAATTTTGATTCTCAAAATTTGGCATTCCATTTTAATGATTTGAAAATTAAATTAAATTAACTCTGAAAAAGCATAGATTTTGTTAGAGCAAAACACCTTTTTTTGAATGATCTAAAATTTAAGACAAGAACATTCAGTGACATGTAGAATTTAAAAATTTCAAAACTATGGCCTAAGAACATATGCCAACCGAATGCTTTTTTTATGAAGAAATTGTATAACTAAATTGTTTTAATTTAAGAAAATTAGACTCGTGTTATTTAAATAAGCACTCCAAAAAGAGTAAAATAAATTCTTAACAAATTCGACTACATTTACCTTCAATTAGAATTTCTTTACAACTAGATAAAAAAAAATATTTTATCTTATTTGATTTCTTTCTTTAAAAATACTAAAAAGTGGAAAAAAACAATGGATTTAAAAAAGTAGTATGTATTTTAAACTGTTTTTATAACATCCCTAACATGTTTGATGCGTTTGGCAAACATCATGTTCTAATAATATACTAATCGGTTTCCCAATCTCTTTCTAACATTGTCGAATTGATTTTCTGATGAACTGAATACATTTAAGGACCAATATAGGCTGATATTTTTTATACCATGGAGATAACATGTAAAAGGTGGATAACACAATAATTATCATTTATCTAAGTGAACTTCACTGCATACAATTGGATTGCAGGAATTTTATTTTATATGCAATATAGTTTGTTTCCATTACTATGTTTTAACTAAAGCTATAATAATATCTGTTTAATAAAGCATACTATTTATTGACAACTTAGTATTCATAGAATTTTCTTGTTGTTTATTAATTTTTCTTATATATTAGAAATTGAAATCAGTAAAATTTTTGTCACAAAAAAAAAAGAAATTCCTCTGGTAAACAATATATTCTTATATTACAACACACTTTTTGAACGTTAATTTTAATGAAAAAGTTCATAGTTATATGTCTTACACTTGTCTGTATTGAACTTGTCTGTCATTCACAAGACAATGGGGCAAATGGAACCAAAATCTCTGAGAAAGCTGAAAAGTAATGTTAAAATCCAGTGAAAAAGCTTTGCATGAATTTAAACATAAAAGTACAATATCTATAACAAGTGGTCTAGCCTTCTTTTGAAATTTCTTCAGTTTTACTTCAGTGTTTTATCGAAATTGTGAAGAAAGATAACTTCAAATATGTTATGGTCATGTTGAAATAATTGCGTGAGCATATAAAATTAAACGTAAAATTGAAATCGGATAAGCAAACATCATCGAAATAAAGACGATTGAGATATTGAACCAAATTAAAGAGAGTTACAACATCATATCAAAATAGGGAGAGCTAAAACGTCAAATCAAAGTAGGGAAAGCTAAAATATGAAGTTTGAATAGGGAGAGCTCTATAACGTCTCATTAAAATAGAGCTAGCTACACGTCAAATTAGAATGCTGATGGCAAATATATCAAAACAATATAGAGATAGCTGAAACCTCAATTTAAAATAAGGGCAACTACGATCACAAATCAAAATAGTGACAGCTACAACGCCAAATCAAACATGAATATCAATTTCTTAAGATTAATCTAACAAGCTTACTACATTTAATGAAGTTGAAAGTTTCAAGCTTTTCTTCAGAAAAATAATTTTGAAAAAAAAAACATCTAAGCAACTTTTATATTTCAATATTCAGTTAGAGACTAAGTTCAACTAAATAACTTTAATATTTTAATTAAAGCTCAAAAACCCTTATTACAGTGATGTAATTCCAAATAAAAATTGTACAGACACGTTATAGAGAATCCTATGTGGGAATTACTATTTAGGTATTATTTAAATAAACCGGTATTTATTGAAGCTCTTAAGCCAATTTTATATGCTCTACTTCAACAAACAAATCCTTAGATATATTCAGCAACCTTACTTTCAATTTGGAACTTCGGTTTCATACCAAGGAAGAAAAAAAACTATTTCTGGATTCCCAGAAAGTGACAAAGAACTGGATTCCAGGACTTTCCGGAAATATTCACCATTTATCTACAACTGCTCCCCAAAGAACGGGATATCTCACGCTTTGGATGTCTCGTTCTTGTCGTGACAGATATTCTGGTATTGATTCCTCCTGGAAGATCTTTTTTTTCTGTTGAAAAAGAAGTATTTTTTGGAGAAAAGGTCGAAATTCGGCAGCATTTGGCTAGACAGCAGTGTTCCATCATTTCGAACGCCACTGGTTATGGTAAAATCGTGTAGTACGTGAATGAACGAATGGCAAAGTAACTCTGTCCCCAGTAAACGTGCTATCACGAACAGTTCGTTTTAAGTAACGCTTCTCGTTGTTTGAGAGCTACTCGCACTAGATAAATATAGAGAGAAAGTTCTGACTCGTGCGCAAGTTGGAAAATAAAAATGATTTATGTGTCAGTATAACCTGAATTGGAAGATACGTTTGAGTTTACCGCTATTTATCAGGAATATACATGTTTATATGTTTTTATAGGTTGCCTTTGCAAAAGAATAATATATTTATGAATTCAGCGTTAGAATACTTCCGAAGCATGTTTATATATTAGAATTTTTACATTAACATATAGATTTATACGAAAATGCCTGCGTACATTCATTAATAAATCTACTTAGTTTGAATTTGAGTTATTTGATTCTCAAAATAAAAGTCGTAAAAAGTACTATGTATAATTAGATTCCTTTTTGATTAGAACTTTGAAAAATTTATTTTTTTCTTCGAAATAATCTTTTAATGTCCGTAAATAGAGACAAAAAAATTTTGCATTTGAATGACAAGTTTCTGTGGTTTGTGTTTTAAATTTTATATCACATTTATTTTTGAAACTTGCCTTATTAAATTTTAATAAATTCTTCTACAGAAAATAATGCTTTAAATTTCAATAACTTATCTGAATAGCTTCAACAAAAAAATAAAAATCTTCATAAATTTGTATTCATTTTTTAATTTAATTGTAAAAAGAGCAAATTTTGCAAAGAACAGATATAGCTTATAGCTTGCAGATATAGCTTTAATTTTTTTTATTGCATAAAATTCAAAAAGGAAGATTTTTCCTCATTTTTCAAATATTTTATTTGCTGTATTGGTAAAGTGTAGAGAATTGTCAATGATTCCTCGAATTAATTTCAAGTTCGGTGTCTCAAGAGTTTAAAGTTACTAAACTGACCAAAAGTTAAATATTATTAAGTACTTAAGGCAATGAAATCACGTGTCGTTATTAGCTGTGTTTGATATAAAATAAAATAACTAAAATATAATGAGGTAAAAATGTCCAGTTTTACGTAAGGTAATGGGATCTATGTGCTTAAATAACGTAAACCCTTAGTGAGGGTATTGTTAAAGAGTAATTCACTACCTGACACCCCACGGATAAATGTTGAAACCAAAATGTGAATAAATTATTACTGTAAAGTATTATAATTTTTACGTAAGCATTTCTTTTACTTCTACCTTAAAAATTAAAGGATGTCAAACATTTTGAAAACCTTAACGAAAAAGAATGATAAAATTAATTTCAATTAAAAGCCATAAACCTTTCGCATACAGTTTATTTCCTTACTAGGAAATATCTTATAAATAATATAAATACATGTAATTATGATATATGAAGTGAGGAAATCAATATTATTTATTATTACTTTGCCTCATCCGGCAACCAACTAGTCCACCTTTTTGAATAAAAAATTTCAATTATTTCGAGATTGAAAATGTGGATACAAAAATAAAGATAATATTCAAGTATAAATTCATATTTCTCAATATATATGAGAGAGAGAGAGAAGAATTCCTAAAGGAGAAGAAAATAATTATTAAAACATGATTTTCAAAAATATTCACAAAATAAGAAATTTTTAAAATTAATTGGAACGAAATAAAATAATGGAAAGATGTAATCTCGTCATCAGCATAATTATGTCCGTTAAACAATAGTGATTTTCAAGGAGCAACAAAAAAATTAGAACGAAAATAAAACTCATATAGCCAAGAATGCGAAATTAAAATAAAATATGCAAAGCTAAACAATCAATCAAAAATAGATATTAAAAAATAAAGAAGATACAGAATAAAACTCAAAATGTAATATATAAAGTGAGTAGCAAATTCAAATATACTTAAATTCACTTGAATAAAAATGTAAAGCATTTTGCAAAAATGATTTAAATTTTTATTTAAAATATTTTCGTAACAAGTTTGACAGATTACAAGCTATGAAATGGAAGCGTTAATAGAGGATGAAAGGAATCAATTAATGGCGAGTTCTTACTAAAGTATAAAAGAGCGTTTGATTTGTTAGTTACCCTAGATTGGCCCAAATCTATATTTTTTTTTCAATTTTAAAACTTTTTGAATTTGTAAAAATTTTTCAGAAGCATTTTTTATTTTTCTTTCTCTATTGGGAAACCTATTTATCTTTATCCTTGTTTTCTCTTTCTCTCTCTCTGTATATATATATATATATATATATATATATATATATATATATATATATATATATATATATATATATATATATATATATATATATATATATATAAATATATATATATATATATATATATATATATATATATATATATATATATATATATATATATATATATATATATATATATATATATATATATATATATATATATATATATATATATATATATATATATATATATATATAGTTATATAGATAGATATAACTACTTGAGGAATTATTAATTTCATTCTTACTTTTCCTTTTCCTACGATTTTTTTTGTATTAAAAAAGTTAAACATATTTTGTCTGCTTTTTCTACGGTTCCTGACATAGTTAAAAAAAAACTTGCTGAAAACAAAAAAAGAGTTTTTAAAAACTGAATTTGTTCTTGTTTGTTCCACGGATTTTTACCAGAGGATAAATGAAAACCAATATCTCCCAATCCCGTGTGATACAATCTTGTCGTGGATGATTAGCTTTGAACAGAGTGCACAGCAATATGTCAAGTTTTTAATTAGTATCTTATGACGAGTGTACCGCATCGATCAACTTTTGAACTTTTTATTGCTTTACCTATACTTAAATGAGATATATGGCCATTCTAATTTGTAATTTTATATTTTACTTCTCTACGAAGGAACAACTGTATCAACTTGTAACACATAATATCATTTATAATTATGTATTATAACATATCCACGAATGATCTGAATGCAATCATCCTTAAAGAATAAATGTCTTCGGTATGCTTACAATTTAATAATAATAAAATATGATTTATTTTAAAGAAGGAAAAAATTAAATTTGATTATTCGAAAGTATTGCACGAACAAGATAAGACTTAAACTCATTAAAGCGTCTTGTTCACCCAATCATTATAGAAAAATAAATTCTACGAATCCAAATGAAAATCATAATTATCTGTAAGTTTTACCTTTTAAATGAATAAAGATTAAATTATGCTTTCTATAAAATATCAAGCGCTATAAAAATAATTTCAATCCCTACCAAAACTTTCTTACAATGAAGTCGTTCGAATATTCATTTATACAAATGATGATATAAAAAACTGAAGAAATTTTATTTCTAATTCATTTTCAATGAAAAAGGCTAATTTATTACGTTTACAACATATCATTAGGAAAATTATCAGATTACTTAATTATACACATCATAAAGACAATTAATGTGTCTGTGTTTTACTAGAAAGAGTAATTTGCTTTGCCAATTAGATTAGATTTAATTGTTGCTAAAAAAAAGCTTTATATCGTGTATCTGTAAAACTATCAACGATGTTAATGCATTGTTTACATTTTATGCAAATGAATATTAATTATGATTGCTTTTAATAAAAAAAATATTTAATTTATTTTTAAATCCTGGAGCAATTTGAATTCAAAATCGTAATATTTTGGAATATTTATTTAGCTTGATATATTCATTGCCTCCCAGACTTGGCAGAACCCTAAGAAATATGTTCCGAGGAATTTTAAAATATTTTATTTCCTCGGGTTTATTAGGCATAAGAAAAGTTCGTTGTAGTAGGCACTAGAATGTTTTTTTTTTTAAAAATTTTTTTAAATAGAATGTCGAAGTATTTCTTTACTTTTGACGAAATTCGTTTCCTCAAAGAAGGTAGCGATAGCTATTTCTACACTTTGATGAAACGTTCACTCGGAGCATACACCAGGAAACAGTTTCGGAAGTTTGTTTCGTAAGTTTCGGGAAGTTTGAGTAACTATCGTTTACAGCGACGCACCAAGAAGCTCGGAACTTTTTACTAAAGTGCTTTGGTAATGATTCTGATAAAATTAGCAATAAAATATGATTTTATAATCTGTGATAAATAAGGCAATTTTATCATGGCTCCTTATAGTATAAAATAAAAACCATTTATACACTTTAATTTAATTTTCAGATTTGTATTTTTTGCATAAAGTATGGTAATTGGAAAAAAATTTTTTAAAATCACAATTTCCAATAAGCCGTTACCATACGAACGAAAAAACCAAATAAATAATATAAATTCCAGTTATTTTGGTTTTTATTACCAGAAATGTGATTTTTTTTAACCAGAAAACTCGTTCTCGTTCTGACGGTAAATTAAACAGAATTGGATGTTGTATAAATTATTGAAATATACTCCTAAAAAGTTATACTTTTAAGATTTTTTTTTCTCCGTGTAGATTATAATGCATTTTGAGAAAATAATACACAATGCAGAGTAACCTTTAAAGAGTGTTGAACCGTGATATTGTTGTTCTAACAGGTTACAACCTTAATAGGGTATATAAATGAACCATTATTCTTCTCAAATTTTATCACACGATATTATTGTTAAATTTAAACAGGATAAAATTTAATCTAATCAGTTTTTTAAGGCTTTAGCAAATTTGCACTAAATTGCGTTTAAAAGTACCGATATTTAAATTAAGCATTAAACAGAATTTTTTCGAAACGTAATAAATTTTTCGGTTATCCTGGATCTATTCTTCTAGATTTCTATCTATTCTATATATTTTATTTAGCTTTTTCATGGGTCTATTCTTAATACATGAATTTTTTCTTTGTAATTAATTAATCCTTAAGAGAGCTTTAAATGGTCAAAAGACAAGACGATTCACTAAAAGTATTGGTAATAGAAAAAAAAATTATAAATTTTTATTACATTATTTTAAAATTTTTACTAGCATAATTCACTTTTATTATTATAAAAATTTATTGCTTATCTTCGCGGAAATAGTGAAAAGTGTATACATAGTATTTTTTATGTCAAAATTCATTTTCTACTAGTGGAAATTTGCAAATCAATAAATAAAAGTTCGAATTGTAGCATTGAAACAAAAATTCCTGTAATTCTGAAAAAGATTTAGTACTAACTGCTTCCTTACGGGAAAAAACTGTATTTATAGACAAATGTAAGTTTTCAGAACCCTAAGCACAAATTTGAAGATTCAGATGATGAGAATTTTTACGATGTGAAGAGAATTAAAAAGCAAAAAACCCTTGTCTGTGCTAACTTTCTCATTTTAAACAAACTAATAAGAAGTAAATCGACTTTTTTATTAAATCATGCAAATCTTAAACCTATATTGCAATATATTGCAATATAGGTTTAAGATTTGCTTGAGAGATGCTTAACCATGAGAGATGCTTAACCAATGAGATGCTTAACCATATATGGTTAAGCATCTCATTGTTTCAGAATATTCGGAGCCTAAAAACTGAAGGTGATATGAATGGCTTAACTCTTAGAAAGTTGCACTTCTTGTTTCTTGATTCTTGATTCTTGTTTTCCTTTATAAAGTTTGTCCTAAAGATAAAAAAAAAAGTTTTTTATTTTATTTTTAGTACTCTTGAATCAAAAGAAAAAATTCATTTCCTAATTATTTTTTCAAATAACAATAAGTTAGCAAAGTCTAATTTTCTATAATATAAAACTTATAAAATTTGAAAATTCTGCTAGAATTCTGCTCATTGCAAGAAATGATTTCTCAAAATTATTCTAAAATTATTCTAACAGCTATTCCCACCCTTTTTATTATGAAGGCCAAAAACTTATAACCGTCGAAAAAAAGCTTTATTCAGAGGAAAAAACTGTTTTGCTCTGATTCTGTAACTAGGAATGCTGCCGTAGCCTATTAAAAAGCCTATTAAAAAGCCTATTACTAGCCCATTTAAAGTCAATCTCCCGAACAATTTAAATTACATTTTGCAATAATACAAAATAATCGAATCACTTGATCAAAATCAATTAAAATGATCCGTGTATTATTCTGCACTATGTATAGGACAGGTATTTTCCTACATTTTATTTTAAAATATCTTTCGAGTATATTTTTCATACAAAGAATGTTAAAGAATAAAAAAAAAATAAAAAAACGAATGAATGTGATAAGAGCATTGGAACGTATTCCGCATTCCCAACCCTTTAATATATATTTTAGAAATTATTATAAGAAAAAATAAAAAGTATCTATACATTAAGAGCCACAAATTATTATTGAAGTAAGAAAAATTAAAAACTTTATCAAAATTTTTAAGATTAACTGAAAGAATAACTTTTTAAAGCAGAAAATTTGCTGTAGTGTCAGCTGTTTGAATCTTGGAGGTTTCACATTATTTTATATTAGCATCCAGCTCTTAAACGGGGTTACATAATTTAATCTAGACTCCATCAACAGTAATTCGTCAGATTTTGATAACGCTACTTTTGAAAGAAAAAGCTTAAAAGTAGTGTTCTTTCAAGTTTCACTTCCTCTTAAATACTTTTATAATTGAATTTTACTTATTGTTAATATTTTTTTGAGTTTGCGCAGTAATTTTAATCAGCTATTTTGGACGTTGAAAGCAGGACAGTCAATATAAAATTAGAGAGTATTTTATTACATTTTAACACAGTATCATATTTCTATTTATAAAGACAATTTAAATTTCACGGTACTTCCAAACTCTTATTAATTTAATTGTAATATAATAATATAATAAAAGATTTTGTTGGCGTGCGTTGAAATAGAAGATTTACTAAACTCATAACAGATTCAGATAAATATAATCGGTAAAAATCTTTGGACTCAATAAAACCGTTTATATCGTATCCTTTTATATCTACAAATGAATGTTTCCATCACTTGAATTCAAGTCAACGATTTTAAAATCGTTTTCCAATAACAGAAAACGCATTTCTCTTTATGAACCGATAAAGTTAGATATTTTTCTGTCATAATCGATTTTTAATTATGAGAAATCCTTCTGTAATGACGCTACTCTTCTCGCAATCTTAACAATATTTTGAAAAAATATTTTTTTTCAAAAAAATAAATAAATTTATGTTTAAGAAAATAATTGTAATATAAAACTCTTTTCAAAAGTTCTTGAGATCGGGGCATTTTAAAGGTAGAAATTTAAAATGACAGATCTGATTCCCCACTGTACACGTAGAAAAAAATATTTTAAAATCTGATTCCGTATTGTATGGTAATGGCATTTTTGTTAAAAAAAAAAATTGGTAACGAAACCAAAATATATGACATTTAACAAACACTCATTACATAATTTTTCCGTTCAAGTGTCAACAGTCTACCGGAAATTCCGCTTTTCATAATTATAATTCTTATTGAAAAATATTTAATAAGAAGAAACAACTTAGTTTAATTGAATGAACAGTTTTCATTCCATGCTCTAAGAAATAATGATTAAATTAGCTAATTTTGCCACATTCACTTAGTCTTATAAATTATTATAACACTGCATTTTATGGTTTTTATGGTTAATTTATCCAAAATAATTATTAATTTGCTTCAGTTACTTTTGCAACCTTAATGCAAACCTCATCGCGCAGGAACTAGCATAGTTAAATTTAACACTGAATCAAGCTTGCCTATTTAATTTGCTAATCATTTATAAATATTGCTGGGCTTTGTGATAAAGATTGTTGCTGTCAATGAAATTAAACTGGTACTACTGTCCAGGACTACTTTTTCTTGCACTTTTATTGCATATACATTACAGTGAATTTATAGAAATGTACCTTAAATATTAAATCTTCTAATATCTTAGTATTGTGAAGTTTTAATGTAATATTTTAATCTGTGACTTGTTTGCAATAAACTCAGTCGAAAATTTTAATAATTATAACTAAAAGAATATAATTGTAAAGTAATGTTTCCGCATTTGTAGGTAATAAATATCTTGCAAGCCTCAATTCAATATTTAAAGAAACAAGCTTAACATGCTACAATTTCTACTAGTTTTCTACTACTCTTCTAATTTCTATTAGTAAAAAGGATTAATCAGTCACCTTTTCTTTTCCAATTAAAGGAAAATGAAAATACAACGTTTTCAGTAAGGTTGCTTTCTTTCTGGGATATGATGTCGAATTTATAATTTAGTAAGTGAAATTATGTTTAATCACAAGCGTAAAACTTCATGTAATTTGAAAAACCCTCAAGGTATGCTTCCAGATCTTTTTTACTGTACTAATTTTAAGTTTAAAACTAAATTGTTTTGATTGTAGTCAAACTACTTGCGCTACAAAAAAAAATTTAATTATTGTGTCATCATTCTATTTTAATATAATATTTTATAACAATATACCTTTTATTCAATAGATCACATTATGGTTATCATTAGATTCCCACTTTGCTATTTTAAGTAGGAAAAAAGAAAACACATCAATCATTAGCTTAACTTTAAAATATTGGTAAATCTAAGAACATAAAAGCATGAAATCTTTGCCTCTGAACAATGATTTGTGTTTACTTGAATTTTTATAACAAACCAACATTTATAAAAATTTTTAATGCTTTTAAATCAATAGCAATGAAACTTAAATGGCTATTTTATGTTATTTTAGCTGATAAAAATATTTATAGAAAAATGATCAGCTTGAGGCGTTTTATTTTAACTAGGTGGCAGAACATATATAAGTAATATCTAAAAAGAGTACCTATACGGATGCTTTTCTAAGGACTTTTCTGTCTGGTAATAGTAGAGAAATGATTTGCAAAAGTTTTTTTTTTACAAATTCTGTATAATTTTGTCTGTCTAAAGTTTCTAAACTTCCAGAAAATAAGAATCTACAGTATATAAAAATTCAACGTTTTTATATATACATTTCTTCAGACTTCATTAAGCACGGGTTTATTCGCGTTTCCTTCTATTTTTGAGGAAGAAATAAATCCACCATAAACGATCTAAAAAACTGGTTTAAGTGAATAAGTAAATAAAAAAGAAGAAAATCAGTGATGTGAATTGAGCTAAATTGAAACACGATCTGCTGAATCGAAAACTCAGCATTCGTTTTGTCAAGTCATGGCGGACGAGTTTTGTAGCAAAAGCGCGTAACAGAACTTGTATACGAAAATAATTCATAACAACAAGAACCAAAAGTTGAAAAAAAAAGTTTTTTTTTTCTCGGAGACTTTACGAACAAATGCCGAAAAGCGTTTCCACTTCGCCGTCTGAATGAGAATAGGGCACCACAAAAAGAATTTCAGATTCCAGTGGCGAACGAGACTAATGCGTATGCTTTGTTCAAAGGATGATTGGTGTTTTGCTGGACGCAGTGCCATTTGCAGACATCTCTTCTTGTGACCTTTCAAGGGATTTCGTCCAGGAATGTCGAATGAGGATCCTTTTTTTCCCCAGTTTTTTTTCCCTCTCATCCCCGTTTCGTAAAGCATTCCAAAAAAGAACACAAAAAGCTCAGAACACGTATGCAGAAGTTTCATTGTTCTCTGTTATGTGTTCTAGAATGAAGAATAGAGGAAATATTCGATGCGTGAAACTAAACTTTGTTTCTGTAATTGAGGATTTTTCAGGTGGCATTCTGTTTATAGTATTGTTAGAGCTATAATGATTTATTTGATTCGGGGATATTTGGATTTAAACTGGCTATTTCTTTCCTTTTTTTTCAGAAAACTATTCGAAGAATTTTTAAACATTGAAGGTTGTTTTATTAAAATGTATTTTCTTTATTAAAAAGTTTGGTGCACATTCTAATGCAAAGAAGTTAAAATGCCAAGGCAGATCATGCAAATTGCATTTATTTTAAATTTTTTAGATGATTCCAGAATTTTTATTTCATTTTGTTTCATTAAAATCAAACTACACATGGTAAGTAAAACAATAAAACTAGAACGTTCTAATTGAAAATAAATGAAACAAATTTTGCATAAATTGTTGTTGCATTTGTATTTTGTTGCATCATATTTGTATGAAAGAGGCAATGTGTATTTTTATACCATAAATATTTCATTTGTTTGACTCAATTCAATATATTAACACTGCAAAAAATTCTGGATCAAATTACTGAATGAAGCACTGGCACTTTGCGTGCATCATTCGTAAAATCCATTTTACTGTAAAATCCATTTTTTCCATAATTTAATAGCAATATCTATTTAATTAGAGTCAATCAGTGATTTTACGCGTAACTTTACGTGTTTTTCAGTGCAACTATTGCTAGAAAAAATTAAGGTACATTGCATTTTTTGTTTCGTAACATGTTCCGGTGAAAATTGATTTTACAATAAACGATAATTGATTTTACAATGATTGACGATCACTGAGGGTGCCGGTACTTTTTACTGCACTTTGATCTGGAATATTTTACAATATAATATATATGGTTGTAGTTTTGTTATATCAGAAGTATTTCAAAAAATTATATTCGTGATTTGCTTTTTTAATCAAATTCACGTGATATGAGAAAAATCTATTTATATCAGTCAGTAATTGCGTCTCTTAAAGTTATCGTTTATTACATTTTATTTATCAGACTCCTGCTGCAAGTTTGCACTTTTTCCGTCTGTTATTGAGTGCTGTTAATGTATGTAAAGTTTCCATATAAATTTTTGGGAAAATGATGTTATGTAAATAAAAAGTAATTACGGGCTCTTTATTTTTAGAGAAGAATCTGTACGAAAGAAGAGAAGAATCTGTAGCATATATCTGTACTAAAAATAAGTTGTTAATGTTTTCCACTATAATCGGAAGAGAATAACATCAAATAATCAAGAGACATTAACTAAGTTTAACAAACATGGAACATTAATTTTCTTTAAGAGCCAGAAGCATTTTATTCATATACAGTTCAACAAATTTAAAAAAATAAAAAAATAAAAACTTTTTTTTAAATAATGCCGTTAGTGCTACCCGTGTTTTGAATTGTGTGACTTATGTTTTAAGCTAGATTTTTCCTTTATTTTCTAAATTTTTGTGCCGAGATGTGAAATTATTTCCAAGGGAGTGTGATGAACACTGTTTTTAAAAATATAACACACTCTTTTCTCATTTCGCCTCGGCGTATAGAGGCCAAAAAAATTTGCTAATCATCCCACATTAAATAGTTAGTCGTTGTTAATCACTTTTAGCAAAAGTATTGTAAAATAATAATGCCTGTAATACTTCTTAAAAACAATGACTACATGGCAATTCGCAACTTTTTAAAAATATTTGCTGTGTTAGTGCACGTATGATTGCTAAATTTAGAAATCCTTTGGTCTAAGCTGAAAATTTATAGAAGAAATCGTTTTAGACATACATAGATATCTATGGATATTTTTGCAGCATAAAAAATCTACAATGAAACATATTTTAAGACGAAAACGGTTTCGTATTAAGCTCGAGAACGAAAAATAATTCAAAAAATATTCATTGGTCAGCTACATGTGAACAATAAGATTATTAAATAATTAAACGAAATATCCTTTTTTATTTTTAAGCCGGAGATCAGTGTATCAGAGAATGACTTATTTATTGGTAAATAACACAGACAGAGAGTAACACCCTCGGCAAGAATAAGAATATGAAGAATGATCCTTGGATAGAAATGATCATTGGAGGATAGTCACAGTCTTTTGGCTTCACAAGGCCTTTAGGTCTCTTTTATTTTAACTTTTTGTAACGTGTTACTAAATCATGAATTAATTAAAAAACGAAATAAAAAAGAATAAAATATTAGCTGGCAATATTATGGAATAGAGGCTTGAATAATTAATTAACGTGCTGCGATTGCAGCTCCATGTGCTTATAGCGTTTAAATAAGTAAGTATTGTGGCAGTAGGAAATGCCTTTTATTTATATCAATTAAAAAATAATAAAATTTCGTTTCGAAGTTTGTTTAACAAAATTGCATCACTTGTGAAAAAGTGAGCCTGAGTTCTAATTTTCGAGTCAACTTTGAGATTTGTAGTAGTTGGCAGCTGTAGGATTTAATATTTTTTTTCAAATTTGGTATTTAATATCATAAGTGTTTCAATTAATGCTGATAATTAATGAAACTGTATGTACGGCGTTATTTCTGATGTACTATCGAATTTCAATCGTTCTTTTGAACATCTTATTTTGAAAAGTAGCGATTTCTTTAGATAGGACTTTATTAAATTTGCACCAGATTGGAGAAGCATATGTAATTGCTGGTCTAATGTATGACTACGTAGATAAAAACGTTCATTTTTAAAGAACATTTTTTGAGTAAGGATCCAATAAGCAAATCAGTTTATTGTAAGTCCTAGAGGCCTTAGCAATGATATTATTAGTAAGGTCATTCCAGTTTGAATCTTAATTTATAGAAGACTTAGATAAATGGCTTTGTTAACAATTAAGATTTCTTCAGTGAAAAAAGTAAACTTATTTTTAATGTTTTGTCCTCTGCAGTTTATTATAAGGAGCAGATTAGATTTTTGAGCTTTAATTTTGACCTTCCAGTTAGAGAACCAGGTTTTAAAGTCATGAATTTTAGTTTGTAATTAGTAAATGGTATTCTGAATTGATCTAGATTTGATTATGACAAATGCTTCATCAGCAAAGTATGCTGTTAGGCTGTTTGACTTCTTTTCTGTAAATGACATTTAATATTCGATGTTACTCAATAGCATTTCTTTTAATAATGTCATTACTGTTTTGTTTAGATAATTGAAACATCTTATAATTAAAAAAATAATTTTGAAATATTAATATCTTTAATAATAAAACTAATTTAGAGCTAGTTTTGGAAATAAAGCATTATTATTGATAACACACAATATTCTTAATATGTTTATTTATTTGAAATTAGCATAGCCTACCATAGCTCACGAGAATATGTCAATTTATGATCCGCATGATTTTTAAAAGGTACACCAATGCAGTTGGTCAAAATTGCTTCGTTGAAATTTCTGAAAGTGTTACAGATATTCTATTATCAAAATAAATTTTATAAATTTCATATTTGCGAAGAAAAAATGTAAGAAAATCATACATTTTTATTCTTTAAGACTAATGTGATAAACTATCGAGTTAGTGTAAAAATCATGGTGTTCTAAAATTGTTTTATTTTGCAAACTTTTGAGCAAGATAAATAAAATAAAATTATTATGATTATGTTGGATATATTTTTCTGAAGTAATAAAAATAGAAGTTTCCAAATATACGAAAAAAACATTGCGTTATCGTTAATGTAAAAACTAGTTAAAACATTGGTAGAAAGTGTGTTTAGACTGATCGATATCCACTAATGATTGTTTCTTCCCAAACAAAATACACAGGAATCATTAGAAAATAACAAATCGTTTTTAAAGTGATTTAGGATGGGTTAAAAATAAGGCTGGGTATACACAAGTTTTTTTAACTTCGTTATTTTTTTTATATGTTTAATAGAAAATGATGCGCAAAATGATAGATAAAGTCACAGATATCCTTTGATTTTGAAACAATATAACTTTAAAAAATACGTATAAAAATTATATCTAAATATAACATAAGTGTAAAGATAATAAGAGTATAAATATTTGGAACACTTAAATTTGCATGTTAATAATACGAAGAACTGTGTAGTTTTAAATACGAATAAGAAAATGCATGATTATATAATTTGTTTTTACATATGTACCTTATTTATTTATTTTTTAATTTATGACGATAACATTTTTAGTAATTCCTTCTCTTAATGACATTCATAGTGATTCGCTAGTGATGAATTCGAGTGATTTATTTGAATGACTCTATATTGAAATTGTTTATTTTTAACAATATTACAACGATTTTAAACTGCAGTGTATATTAATTTATCTCTATTATTAAGAATGATGATTGTAAATTGCATATTTTTGTCATTCCAGTCAAACTAGATCTGAAAGTCGTAAATTTAGTGATTTATTTTTATAAATCATTTTTCTACCTCTAAAGCTACTAAAACAATTGGTGAAACTGAAATAAATTAGGGAAAAATAGGCAATATACGTGAAATTAAAATACCGTGGAGTACACGATTTGTTTTATGTAAAATTTTCCATAGATGAACAATGATGATCATCAATGAACAAAGAGCGATGATGAACTCCCAACAATCAGACAATAATTGATGTCACCCTTTGTCCCCTTTTCATTATTTTTTATTCTATTTCAAATTTTAAATTATGCATTGCTTACTTTTCATTATTTTTCGTTCACTGTTAATTGTTCATTATTCTTTTTTCTTTTTTGCGATGGGAAAGATTGTCATAATTATGTGGATTAATTTCCAAATACAGCCATATATAGCAACATATTTAGTAAGTAATGCAATATTAGTACCTTTTGACTGCTGATTGTTCTTTTTTCCGATTTAAAATGTTTATAGTTCACTTTTGTTTAATTGTTATTCATTGTTAATTGTTTATTGCTCTTCCTACTTCTTTGGTGTGAAGAAGCCTATCATTATAAGGATTAATTCTCAAATGCAGCCATATGTAACAGTATATTCAGTAAGTAATAAAATATTTATTCGTTTTGACTGTTTATTGTTCTTTTTCAAATTTTGAATCGTTTATTGTTCATTTTTATTGTTTTTTGCTCATTGTTAATTTTTTATTGTTTCTTAGCTTGCTTAGGTTGCAGGTGACTGCCTTAGTTCTATCGCTAAATTTCCGAATAAAGTCATGTGTAACAGCATATTTAGTAAGCAGTACAATATGAATACATTTTAACTGTTTATGCCTCTATTTCTAATTTTAAATTGTTTATTGTTCACTTTTGATTGCTTATCGTTCATTGTTTTGTATTTCCAGCTTCTTTGTGTTTCGGTGGATCGTTATAATTATATGGATTAACGTCTTATTGAGTTACAGCATATCCAGTAAATAATTCAAAATATTAAGCTCTTTATCACTATTTCAAAACAAACTAAAAAGATATTTAAATAATAGAACACATTTAATAAATTGTGAAGTTCACATTTATATTTTACCAATAACATATTAGTTTAAATCGGGTATTCTTTCAAAGAAAATTTTCCAATCATTTAGATTTTAAGAACTGGCCTTGCTCTATCAGTTCCAAAGTTTCAAGTAGTATTTCAATTAAGCTTACGGTGATGAATGGTCTCCTGACGACAGCAAGTAATTCAATTTCGAGAACGTGATTAACGATTTAAGATTTGCCTTGATTTACAGCGTAGTGTAGCATTATGTACTTAGAAAACAGCTTGAATGTCTCATTGAATTTATATTTGCCACCTATGAATGGAAAACTAATCTTTGCATGTTTACGAAACTCCTTTTTAAGATAGTATTGTGATAGGCTTGCAAGTTTAATCATTCCAAGTTAACCATTTTATTTCATTAGAATGATAGTTATTGATTCTAGTATTGATTCTAGTTTGGTTTTGTCTAATGAATTTTAAGATATATTGGTACGATTAAAAATTTTATTATAGTTTTTCTTTTCTTTATTCGGCAATAGTTTCTTACTTGATGGTGAATAAAAGCTTCTCGATGTTCAGCAGCATTTAGTACTTCTTAAACATGCTTTGTCAACGAAATTGGAGTAGAATTACTTTATATCCGGACAAAAAATTCTGGTAAAATCATCGTACTCAATGGTAATGATATTTCTGGTAGGAAAAATATTCTGATTAATAAAAGTAAATTGAATGGTATGTAAATCATTCACTTGACAAAATTTCTTTTTGCATGGTAACGTTTTACCGGAAATTCTGTTTTTTTATTTATTTATAGTCTTTATTTCCCCGCAAATAGTAAATAATACAAAACTATAAACTGAATTTAACCAAATAAATGCCATGCTCTAAAGTTTCATAATTAAATTGCCAAATATTTCCACATTTACCAAATTTTATTGCTTATTATGAAACCAAATATATATACATTTTTAATTTTACCTAAGTGCTCCGAAAAAAATTACCGATGTTTTCGGTATTCTCATAGGACAAAAAAATGGTAATTTTACCATATTCTGCTAGTTCTGACCATGCTTTTTTCTTAGTGTTATAATTTATGATAATAAAAAGACAGAAATACTATTTTGTGTAAAGATTATTGCGCAATTAATCTGATGTGAATGGTACTTGAAATTGAGAATAAAGTATGCGACATATTCTTAGCGTATCATGAGATTATTGTTTGACAAAAATTATCGATGTTAATTACAACATTACTGAAATTAGTAGTTATTAGCTTAAAAACATTGATGATGTTTATTATACTTGTAGCACGTTCATGAATCAAAAAGTACTCAAGTTTGACTCAAGTATCAAAACAATCAGACATTAACCAGATACCAGACAACGTTTTGAGAAACCACTACTTGTTTGAGGTATCCGAGTTGTTTCGACAGCTTTTTTTCTAAAAAAAGATTATAAATCTTAAAAAAAATAGTTTGTTTGCTTTATTATGTGCAAAAACTTATAAAACTAGAAAAAAATATTATTATGATTATTACAATTTAAATGGATATTTTTAAGTAAAAAAAAGGGATTTTTTTGCATTAACGCTAAGCACTGTAAAAAACCTTTTATTGCAAAAAACAAAAAATCCTTTGAGGATGAGGATTTTATTTAGAAAGCTATCAACTATGTTTTGATCTACTATCGTAAGAGCAAGTGCATATACTACTGAGTTAGGCCTCAATGTAGTTAAAAAAGCAAATTTTTAAGAATTCAACTCTTCTCTTTGCGAAAAAACATTCAAAAATAAGAAATGCTGCATTTTTTTCTTAATCTGCAATTATCTGTAATTCAAAACATGTCTGTAAGTGTGTGTTAAAAACATAATCATAAAAACTCATGAATATACACGACAATTATTTTAAAAACAGCATGAGATATCGTGTTTAAGGTGGTGTAAAATGTGAAAAAAAATCTGATTTTGAGGTAAACGCCTTCAAAGACTTAAAATCACTGGTCTTATACATTCTAGTCGGAAATACCAGAATATGGTAAAATTTACAATTTTTTGGCTCTATGAGAATACCAAAAACCTCGGTCACAATGCACAAAAACTGATATTGTAGAAATTCTAAATTTATTCAATTTATTCAACTGAATTTCGAACATTTTGTCCAAATTTATATATTTGCACTATTCTTTAGGTATATAAATCTATACTACGTATATGAAAGCAAAATACTTCATTCACGAAAACTTTTGACTTTTAAATAAAATATACCTTAAAAGTTTGCTTATTTTTTGATGTTGCAAAAAACAATGGCTTGAAAAAATTAAATAAACAAGCTAAAGTGAAACTAAGTCTGCAACAATATATATCAAATATTGGAGATATTTGAAATTGTCATCTCTTCTCCATGGCCATCTAACATAAGCTAATTTTAATTGAAGAAGTTTTTTTTGTATCACCTTATAACATTCATTGTTAGTAAATAAAAAAAAGAAAGGAAGAAAAATAAACATAATAAAACTAGAGAATCTAGTAATGCCAAAAACTACATCGAATGCTACAGTAATAAATAAACATCAATTTATAAACAAATTATCAGATTCCCATACACTTTATACTGCTGCAATCACACATAATTTTAGAACACTTTTCTACATCTTTGCGATTTTGTTTTTGTTTGTATTATACTTTTTTGTTCTGAAATAGAAGTTTTTATTCTATAAAAAGTATTCAGCAGAATATCTTAGTTTTTTGAGAAAGTTCCATTTTAATGCCTAACTGCTGTTATAATATCTCTAGATCTTATTCATGCAACATACACAATCGACATAATCTATAAAGTACCGTGTGCCAAAAGAACGGACCACCCTGAATAACCTTTGTTCTAGTGGTAGGATCTTCACGCTTAAGGACTCATTCTAAATAGTTCGAGGAGATGACCTAAAATATGCTAATTAATTCGTGCCAACGATACTTTGATTTACGAAATCAGACACAAAAACGTACTTTCACTGAATAAGCATAACCTTTTTTTCAACGGATTCGGATTGACACCCAAAATATAAGGGGTCACCGCAATCTGGTAAATATGGTCCCGGTCAGGAGTGAGATCCAAAGTTTGAACCCCTTAATGTTAATTTCACTTTTTGCGCATTACCTGTTATAATCTCTGACATACACCAGATCTCTGACATACCCTGACATACACCTGATACCAGATGACGTTTTGACCACTCCTTGTTTGAGATATCCGACTAGTTTCGTCAACTTTTTTGAAAATATAATAAAATTAAAAAAAAAAAAAAAAAATAGTTTATTACCTTTTGGCAAAATGGGTGTTGTTTTGGGTTTGATGGCGTGCGCACCTTATTTGGACGTCATCATACATTTCAACTGTGTTCAAGAGTAATAGTAAACAGTGTGCATGCGTCGACACTGCATGCGTTGCTATAGCGACCGCTGCTGTTTGATAATTCCTTTAGAATTATTTTTTATTACTTTTAATTTTGTTATGTATTAAGTTGGTGAGTTTAATTCTTTTTCTTTTTAGCAGCGTGTATTTTTAATGTCCACTTTAGCATCCAAATAGAGTCTCGGTGCTGCCATGTAGTGTGGCAGAAACTAGACGTCCAAATTAACATGGCCAACAGTATCTCACCCATTGCGGTGGTCCTGAAAGAGTGGATACCACTTCTGGAGAACGCACTAGGTCTGCTCATCGGGAAGACTGATTGTGCAGCTCATTGGAAATTAAAAATTGTAATGCTTTTACAGAATAATTTTAAGAATTTTTCTGTCCTATTTATAATTAACTTATTCATAATTACTGTCTTGGTAACGATTTTAATATGAATATGAATACTGAAGAAGGAAAAGAATTTTGTGAAGTCTTAAGAAATGTATGTTTGGCTGGAGTTGAAAACCAATCCTGCCCATTAGACGGCAAGAAGACAGAAATCAATTGATGCAGTTTTTTCATCCCATGACTTGAAATGTTGTGTCGAAAAAAAATTGATTAATGGGTTACCAGTGATCGCAATAATGCGATCACAATTTTTCAGCTATTGTTCTTAAAACAGGCTTTTTTCAATTTAGATTAATTGAACTTATATTTATACTGTTGTTTTATTATGCGTAAAAACTTTTAAGACAAGCAAAACATATTATTATAGTTATAATTTAATGGCCATTTTTCAGTAAAAATAAAGTATTTTTTGCATATACGCTAAGCACTGTAAAAAAAATTCTTACACCTAAAACCAAAAAATCCTTTAAAGATTTAATTTAGACGGCTATAAACTATGATCTGAACTTTTGTCTTAAAAGCAAGTGCATGCACAGCTAAGTATGGGATTAATAAAGTTAAAAAATTAAATTTCTAAAAATTTACGCTCTTGTCTTTGCGAAAAAACACGCATAAAAAATAACCACTTTTATCTCTCAGTCTGTAGTTCAAAACATGCGTGCTATAATCATAAAAAATTATAGCACTCATAAAAAATTATAGGCAATTATGTTGAAAACAACATGAGATATCGTGTTAAAAGTGATGTATAATGTGAAAATATCTGATTTTGAGAAAAACGCATATAGAGTCTTAAAATCAGTAGTATCTTACCTCTGTTATCACCTTGTACAAAAACTGATATAACTTTATAAATAGTTGGAGTACAAACAAAAGTAAAGTATTTTTAGAATTCTATGAGTACAGGAAGTTAAAGTTACAGCTTTTGCTTATAAGTCAAAGTTTTAGTTTCAATAAATATGTAATAAATAATTGTTTAATAAATAATAGATAAGTTAAAATTTCAGTCTGAGTAATAGCTTTGTTTGCAAAAAATATAAACTCAATTTTAAAGTTTTTGCCCAAAATCATGTTTTTGCATTAGTTAGATACCTTAAAATAAAACAAAAAAAATCCTACTACATTTTGCCAATAGAATTGAATTTCAGGCATTCTATTTGCAATTGATAATGGTATAAGAGAAAAATACTGTAGATATAATTTGAAACTGGATTGATAATTTTAGGCACAAGCGTATTATTTTCGACCAATCCTGATCTTAAATAGTCATGATTTTAGATTTTAAAAAAAAAACATTTGTATCTTGAATAGAAATTTAGGATGTTAATAAGGATCAAAAACTAAAAGTAAAAATTTAAAATATACAAAAAATGTCATGTATACTTGCAAAAATAATTTAACTCTATTTAAATGTTTAGAATAATTTACTTAGGGATCATCTAATTCTAATTAAAGCAAACTGAATATAATTTTAAAAAATAACTGCAATAATTAAATAAATATAAATACTTGAGCAGTAAGTATTTAAAATTATTAAACCATTTATTAAAAGCAGCAAATCCAATGAAGTGTTAGCTACATATATTATTTCTATAAACTAGTAGTTAACTAAACTATAATTATTTAAAATTATTAAGTCCGTAACTAAATAAAAACCAAAGAAATATTTGTTATATCAAAAATAATAGAGTATTAGTGATTAATTTTTAATCAATAATTAAAATAATTAAAATATATGTAAATAAGAGACATAAACTTATAAATTAAAAATTACATAAACGAAATACGTATTTAAAATTATTAAACATTTTATAAATCAGCAAATTTAATGAAATGTTAGCTATATACTATTTCTGCAAACTAGTAATTATACAATAATTATTTAAAATTATTAAATCTTCAAATAAATAAAAACCACCAATGAACTATTTGTTATACACAGCTTCAGTATTTTGGTGATTAATTTTTAATCATTAATTAAATTAGTTAAAAAATCAAAAAATGATGTAAATTATAAATTAAAAAATATTAAATAATATGAAAAAATATTATAAACTAATAATTATTTATTACGTTTTATTTCGAACTCAGTAGAATGTTAAATTTTGTCATTTATAACTTACATATATCTCGTGAAATACCTAACAAAAATAACCATTTATCACACAAGCCAATACATTATTCTTTATTTTGATGTAACAATGTTTATAGTTTAAATGAAAGAAGGGTAACTACTTTTAAATTGATCCACTTTCATTCTTTCTTCAAAAATTCTTATTCTAAATTTCCTTTTTCACTTGAGGAGATGTGATAAATGTGATCTGTCCCTTGCAAACCACTTGGACGCAGGACAAAAGATTGTTTATTGAAGATGTTCAGATAATATTTTTCTGCATTTGTAACAAGAGAATACGATCTATTTCTTTTCTTTCGGACCGCTGAACGCATGAATTTGACGTTCCTATTTCCTTTAAAAGCTATGCGTGGAAATGAATGATCCACATTTTTTTTTTCAAATTCAGATTTTCACCCTTTATTTCGCAGATTTGGTATAACTTTTGTAGTAAAGATTGTGATTTATGCATGCTGTTACTAGCTAGGAATTTAATAGGAAAAAATATATGTTCCATATTAGAATATTTTGAGTGGTTTCAATTGGATTGAATATATTATTCTGTCACTTTCTTTTAACTTGTATTTAATTTTTAGTACATTTGTGCTGAGAAAAAATAATTAAACACATTTAAATTAAAATAAATTATTTATCATAATTCTATATTAAACAGAATAGTGCTTATTAAAAATGTTCAGATAATCTTTTGAAATAAGTTGTTCTCGAAAATGAATTCTTCACATATTTTTAATACATAGTTCAAACTTTTTTTGAAGATTTTATCTGACTTTTTGTGAAATGTTTCAAGTTAAGAATAAATAGAAATAATAAAAAGAAATGGCTGTTTTAATGTTTCTTTTAAAATCAAAATGAAAATGCTATTTTTACCGTTAGATATGCATTTGCCAAGATTCTTAAATGTACTGATGTAGTTTTACACTTGATTTCGATTATGTAGTCTTACACTTGATAAATTTGTTGTTAAACAAAACTATGGAATCTCATCCCATCATTACAAAAATTGGAAGATATTTTATTGGTTTCATCCTGATTACAACCATTTTACAATATCACGTTAAACAAAATAATTTATCTGTATTAAAAAATCGAAAAAGCCGACGCCAATACCGTTGTTTTGGGTGTTACAGTGTTAAGTTGATATCTGTAGCCCACTGAAATGCAACTACGGTGTTAAAACTTGATGTGGAGTGATACCCATTTTTTAAGAGTGTTCAATTCTTTACGCAAATTTTGTATTGGGATTCCAATTTGTTCAGAAGTTAAGGCGAATTTGAGCGTTTTTTCATGAGTACTTACCAATTGTTTTGTTTCAAATATTTAAAATTTATTCATTGATGTCGAAAATTAATTTTCCTCACACGAGATCTATATTTCTTATTCTTATAAGCTCACTCCAGAGGAGATGTCAATAGAAAGTAGTAAAAAAAAAAACGAGAGAGACATTACATGTTGCCGAATATAAATCTTGACGTTTATTTTCAAACTTTGAAAAGAGAAACACCTCTTAATAAAAAACTATGAAAACCGTTTCTTATTTGAATTGTTATAAATCTCGGCAATGAATAAATTTACTACTCGTTTATTTCCTCTTACTTAGTCATGCCACCTGTATTCTTTAGGTTAATTATTTTCAAGTTCAAGTGTTATTTTTTAGATCCAGTCTTCCATTTTGTTACTTTTTTTGACACTTTAGCAAAATGTTTCTAAATAAAGCTACAATAATCGTACATTTTGAAAACAAAATGTTCTATGTTTTTGACTAAAATATTTACGTTTAAGAAAATTATCCTACTTAAACCTTAATTAGGAATCTTCTCATAATCAAAGTTATAACACATGCATGTTACAAGTTTGTATATAAATAAATAGTATATATAGAATATCTCTACAATAATATAACCTTTTCTATAAAGTCAATGGTTATAGAATAATTTGTATGAATAAAATTTCAAATACTCTAACATCGGAAATACACTTATCAGTTCTCTTTTTGCTTTTTTAAAGATTGAAGACATGCAGTCAACTTTTAAATAATCACCTGCTCTTAAACGTTCATTGAGTTTGAGAATAAATTACTGGTTATTTGAAACGTTTACGGCTAAGTCAAGTAACAAATCATCATTAACTAGGTTTTAGGAATACAAAACAAGTTATAAGTGACAGATCAAGTTTGACTTATTTTATGGACTCTACAAAAAAGGTACACTTTGTAAACGATAAGTGGTTAACTGCGAAAAGTTTGCTGTAAAGAATTTGCAAAGTAATTAAAAACTTAGAAACATTATGCATTGTAAATAGTCAGAGTCTGCTATAGGGTCCATGCAAGATAGAATTAAAAAGTATATAGTATAAGTTAGAAATTTTTAATGTAAAATACAAAACACATGAATTAACATTTTACTTCAATTTTTTTCCACAATTTCTAATATACTAATTGAAAGATATTGGTTGAAATAATATATATATATATATATATATATATATATATATATGTGGGGACGGCATGAGTGGTCGTCTTAAATAAAAGACACGTTCTTAAACAAAAACATATATATTGAAGATTAAATTTACATTGGGACTGACGATTAGCAATTAACGATTAAATAACAAAAATAATAATAAGTAAAGAACGTCTTTAAAAGTTTTGTATGATCATGACTTCTCTTTGAAGTGCATATCAACACGTCTTTTTCGATTCGTTGTCCATCCCGCTCCCTCTCAGGGAAATCCCCACTGCTTCCTCGTCGTGCACAGGGATTAGCTTGCGGCTTACATAGACTTGCGGGACTTCTAGCTTACGGATCTGAGAACTGATATCGGGTTACAGCACAGGAACTGGCACCACAGATAGGAACTGGCACCACAACTCGGCTCTCCTGTATCTCGCTTGGTCCTCCAGCGACTCTATAAAGAAAGAAAAAAAAAAGCAGAGCAGACTGAAAAATATAATTGATATCTGAAAATTAAATGTTTTAGGTTAATAACGTCTGTTGTGAAAAAATTCTTTCAGGTAAGAGTGTATCAGTTCAGGAACGTTCACTCTTCCATCTTTGCACGTTTTTTGTCTATATATATATATATATATATATATATATATATATATATATATATATATATATATATATATATATATATATATATATATATATATATATATATATATATATATATATATATATATATATATATATATATATATATAAATATATATATATATAAATATATATATATATATATATATATATATATATATATATATATATATATATATAATTATATATATATATAAATATATATATATATATATATATATATATATAAATATATATATATATATATATATATATATATATATATATATATATATAAATATATATATATATATATATATATATATATAAATATATATAAATATAATCAATATATATATATATATATATATGTATCAATTTTTCAAATCAAACAGGAAATGTCAAATAACATGACATGAATAAAGGAAATATGGAAAATAAAGCTCATTTTACATAATTTAGGCAATGTCATGTAAAGGTATTAGAGAATAAAATTCTTCCAAGTGAAATATTCAAGTTACCTTTCCTTGCAATATCTAATCTCATTCAAGAGAATAGAATCGGAAATATTGCACCAAGACTCATTGTTGAGAAAAATTTTCCCCACGAATACCTTCACTAAAAAAGAAATAAAGTGAGGATTATGGATCTTCAAAATCATCCGATCCGTGATATACCCATTTATTTGAGCCCAAAGTACAAAAGCGCGGAGATCACAGTTCAGCCGACGATCTTCAATCGGTTCGTCCTTTCTACTACCATTTTCAGAACTTTCTCAGTGGGTAGGGGGATGGGTACAATATTGGGGAACGCAAGTAAGAAGGAAACTTATTCCAGGTCATGATATCAAGAAGGAAAAATATTTTTTCCCTTTTGCGTCACTGCACATAAGCTTTAATTTAAAGCAATTCATTTTCAAATTCTTACAGCGTATTATCCTTATTTTATAACAATGTGCCTGGAAATATGCAGCAAGATTAAATGTCATATTAAAAACAGCAATTGCGTTCATAGGAATATAAATTTAAATGTGCTTTTATCTAAATTAAGCAGAGTTAACTTGGGGCTGTACAAGGTGTGAATTTAAAAAACGTAAGACGTGCTAAGAAATAAAACCCTCGTTCTTCACGATTCAGCAATCCTTGAGCTGTATTTCGATAATTTTGAAAATAATTTCGTCACGATTTCACCTGATTTATAACGAAACAAATAGTAAAAACCAAATCAAATAGATGAAGAAAATGTCTCCTCAACAGAACCTCATCGCAATGCATTTCGGGAGATTGTAAATAAGAATGAAGATTAGATGATTGAAACTAAAATGACAAAATAAGCCCACCGGTTTATAGGGTGGTTAAGGATTTGGCCTTATTCCAAGAATATCCCGGGTTCAAATCCCGTCTTGGGAATGGAAGTAATTTTTCTCTCTATTCTGTCTGTCCTTGAGTTGTTGCGACGACATTAATCCATTTGTATGGTGCCTTCGGAAAAATATTTGACAACTCTTAGATGCCATTTTTGAGTGTCACATGATGTTTTCTTTTTTTTAAATTAAAAATAATATGATGAAACATTACTTTATGCAAAATTCATTTTCTCGAAGAAGTGACGATAATTATTGCGCCACTTTGACGAAATGGGCATTCGGAACTTAAAGCAGGAGGCGTTTTCTTCAAAAACGAAGAAAGTTTCGAGAAACTTGAGTGTCCATCTCTTACAGTGAACGAAAAGCGCAAAAATGTTTCCGATTCGTAATTGTTTTGATGCTAAAAAGCACAATGAAATAACGAAACACATATACGCAGGAGAAAATATAAGGTCGGAAGATGATTAACAGACAAGGATAGATTGACCAATCTGTTCATTCTGATAAATTTAATCAACGATGCTTCTCTGTTGCTGATCTAGATTTTTTGGACTCATTACATTTTTTTCCCAATATTTTTGATAATTTAGATAATGACCTTTTTAGAATCCCTGTTTTTCCAAGTGTTAGGAATTTCGTTTTCGCATTTTTACTATACCTTTAAAAGGCTGGATTCTAACCCAATCACAGCACTTTTATAGACTCTCATGTTTTACAACCCCATTGCAAAATACTCTTTTCTCCCTAAGGTATTGTGTTATTTCTTCTGCATACCTGTATTACTCCTTGTTATTCTGTACTTTGACGCAAAAGAAGGAATTTTATCATGTAACTGAAAATGTGCTATGACTGCTTTGTGGCATTATTTGTGCTATTTTCATAATGCCTTAACTTCATTCATAATTTTTAAATTTTATTTTTGCTACCAGCTTTGTGTCAAGAGGTAATAACGTAACTATTATGTAGTCACAGAGGATGAGAAAATGAATAAATAGTTAAATGTGACAAAAATAAAAAAATAAGGAGTTAATTATTAAATATGTATTTGTTACTTTTCTTTCTTTAATTCAGCTCTGAAAGTTATTTTTTGCTTTTGAAGGGAAACGAGAGATATTGTGTAATAACCAGTTTCAATATACTTTCCTTTCAAAATCTAAATAGAAAAATTGTATCCATTAAAGGAAAGCAACTAAAAACGAGCATACACACATGCACATAAACACACATCCAATTTTCCGCTGACCATCAAATCGTTTTTAATGCTTTCACTCTATTTATTTTCATTAATAATTCGTTTAATTTCGATAATTTTTTTTTCCTGACTATCATAAAAATTGCTATTCTTAATGTATCAAAATAGAAACTGATAAGACATAACTTATCACTTAATTTAATTTTTACTTCCACTAATAATCATTTAATTTTTTAAAATTTTATCATGGTAAGGTCATTCATTATAAAATTATAAAACACAATGTACACTTCACTAAAAAAAGTATAATCAAAACAACCCAAATATTGTAACATTTAGTTTGTTTTTGGCTTTATGAGAACACCAAAAAGCACATTAATTTTTATGAAAGCGCTTTGTTAATGATTTTGGTAAAATTAACAATAAAATTTGTTAAAATTTGGAAAGTATGATACAATTTGGTTATTTTGATATAAAACTTCAGGGAATTGCATAAAAACCATTTATTCGATTAAATTAACTCTCCAGTTTTGTATTTTAAATGAAGGTCTGGTAATAAAAACTATAATTTTGAAAATCAGAAGTTTCCTGTAAACCGATCTTAAATCGTTAACCCTTTGAATAGTTCAAATACCTTAAATTTCGGTTTTATTACTAAAATCATTTTTTTATTTACCATAAATGTATATGTACAGTAATTTGATGTAATAATACCGTACAGTAATTTTAAAGGAATATTTTTCTCCCTGTGGAATGCAAATTTGTCATTTTGTGATATTTCAAATATAAACTCTAATAAATAACTATTGAAACCAATATTTCTTTGCAGATAAAAATTAGCTAGTATTTAAGTCAAAATTCTAATTGTTTCAGATTTACGTTTTATTAAAAAAATAGTGAGAAAAATCTATCAAGAATGTATTATTAGTCTAACTTTTTTTATAAGTTCAGATTAACGTTCTTTAAAATATGTGAAAACTTTCAGAGGAAAAAAATATTTAACAATTCCTTGTTATATGATGTTAATGAAATGAAGACACTTTAAAAACGCAAATTTTTCCTTATTAATTTTGTTAATGTGCTTCGGTAGAACTAAGTGCATCTTCATCATCAGGATAACTTATCGAGACTCCTGATAAGAATGAGATCATTTTATGCAACTAGGATTCTCAACTGGGATCCTTCTGATGAAGATACACCAAACTGAGCTGAAATAACTTCAAGTTTATAATCTTTTCTTATTTTATCACAATTTTGTTTTTGTTGTTATCATTCCAATGACTTAATTTTTAAGAAAAAATTTCTCACTGCACCAGTTTTTGCTGTTATTTTTGCTACACAGTTCCTCTTTAGCAAGTTTAGTAATTTTTTACACATCAATAATAATAAAACTTTTAATTTCCCCATTTGCTTGCGTTATGTCGTTTGCTTAGATAGGCTAAATTGATAATTCAAAACACGAAATTGCCAAATAAAAATATTAATAGCTTTTTCAGCAGATAGAAAAACATTAAGATTTTCGAATTGTTCATATTATTTTTTGTTTTTTAATCTTTTCGTTATACAATTTTTAATTGCGTTTCTCATCAGAGGCGTTTTATTGCTTTATTGTAGTATTTTACTACTCAATTAGTACTGAATTTTTCTCTTTATATTTAAATAATCTAACTAGATATCTAAAAAAAATTTCCTGTTATTTCCAATAAACATATTTTTTTATCGTTTTTCTTATAATTTAAATTCCTTATAACTGCATGCTGCAGCTTTTATTATTATTCAATTTTCCTTTTGCAGTTTCTCAGTTTTACACGTTTCCGTTTTATTCATTTTACTAATCCTTTTTATAACTGTTTTCGATTACTTTCTATAGAGCATCGCAATCATTTATTCATTACTATAAATAATCGTTATTCCAAATTTTAAAAAAAAAATTAAATTAAATGTTTTGGCAACTATGTTGAAAATAATTTAAACAGCATCCAAAAATAAACAATCCTTTGCGGTTTGAAATTTCCATTTCTTTACTACGTGAGCGTGTGTAATGCATCCCAGCATTTTTAAGAATTGCATTAGTTTGGAATAAATAAATTTTTATTTGCATCGTAAAATCACGTCCCAAAAAAGTTTAGGTGCAACATTTAACAGCGTTCTTGCGCAAAACCAAATATTCTTACGGGGTCGTAAATTACAATCAGACTAAACCGAATTCTTGAAATTCCACGTTGGAAAAAGGTAATCGTTATTTTTAGTTTTGTTAGCGAACTGAGACTTAGGTTAACTTTTATACGATAAGTTTTTTTTGTTACTGATCTTCATTTTTAATACCCTTTTCACAGATTTCTAAATTCTTACTTTTCTTGGTGGAGTATCATTTCTACTCTAAAATAATTGAAAATTTGATTATCAGTTTTTCATTTTGTTTTCTTTTTAAAATGCCAAGTGTTCAAAGTTTTTGAAATTTATATTTCCTTGCGCATTTACTATTAATGGAATATTTAGGTTTTAGAAACTATTCTTTTAAATTTATGATGGCTTACATGTACTTTGGTTATTTTAAAATTGAGAATATATTACCAAACCTTTTTCGAACTTTAAACCACTTTTTAAACTAAAAATGGTTGAAATACTAGGCGTTTAAACTTTTAATACAATTTTGTAAATATTTGTTTTTTTCGTAAACATGAAAAATGAAACACTCCTGAAGTTTTATAATTATTTATGGTTGCAATTAGTTTAGAAATTTTATTCTTTTTAATAAATTTCTTCACATTTTTGCTTGCTTGCTGTAGATAATTAAAAAATTATTCCGTTAATTATTTAATTATAATGTGTTTGGATAGTTACATTTATATGTTAGTTTATTGATGATGAATTTGATAAGGATATTTGTTTAAACTTAGTGACATGTATGTGGAGTTCGATTACTTGATCTAAAAACTTAAAAACAATTATTTTATTATTTTATTATATTTTACGATAATACTTTTTTATTTAAATATACTTAATAGTTGTACCTTTCTTATTTTATGGAATAATGCTTATTGTTTTAATAATTTAATAAATACATAAGAAATATTGCTCTTTGAAATGGAATTTCTGTGGATTGTTTGTTGTAAATACAAAACATAAATATTTCAGAATAGCCATAGTTGATTGGTTAGGTAATTCAATACATAATTTTTTTGGGTTTATTCGTTTCAAATAAAACTCTGTGTTTTATTTACGCTTTATTTTTATAAATTCCAATTAAATTCTGAAATTTAAAAATAATAATGTAGTTAATTCAAGAACTATTAAAATAAGCTTTAATTATTTTTAATTTTTTTCAGGCATTTATAAATACTTGCTATAATGGGAAACTTTTCACAGTGCATAATATTTTACAGATCTAGAATTCTTTCCCCAAACTATAAATAAATTTTTTTTTCAGAAGAGAAAAGAGTTGTGTGCTGCTTATCATCTTTTTACGAACGGAAAAAGCGAAATAGGATTCTAAAATTGCTTTTCACTGGTGTGTAAAGTATTGAAGAGTTACTTTTTGCCGACCAACTTCAATTTCAATATTTTTAAACCATTCATATTTTTCATATCTTCAGCAAAATATTTGTTTTCAAGGTTTTTACCACATTTTTGTTCTCAAAATTCTGAATTTTGTGGTCTAATAAACAAAATTTAAGTTGTAGGAATGTGTTGATTTGGCTGTGTTTGACATAAAATATAATCGATATACTTATGGAAACTGGAAAAAAATCGTAAAATATACTTGATTATACGTAAAAACAAAGCATGTGAAAGAATTTTCAAAAAAGGAAAAACATACTTCAATCAGAATGTTTATTCCTTTTAGGAGATATTTTTTGCACTATCTGAAAAAAAGAAATCTACTTTTCTGAACAATTTTTCGATCAATTTTCAAAAAAATTAATTTTTACTGTTAATAGTGATTGGAAAATTATTTATTCAAACTAGTAGGCCCCGCCTTCTGTTTGTTCTGCTCATCAGCCTCCGAGGTTACTTATCAAAGGATTTGCTGTTTTTTTCTTAAAAGTTGATGAATGAAAGATCATTTTGTTAATAAAGTATATAATTATTTTAATTTTATGTAAGCATGTATTATAAGTACGTTAAATGGAACAAAATGAAGGAATAACTAGATTTGAAAAATAACCAGTTGTACTTGAAACAGATTAAGATTACGAAAGCAGAATGTGTGACACAGTAAACAGTAGTAAATAAGAAGTAAAATTTACTTGTTAACAATGTATAACGATAACCACGTAAGCGATCACAAAACAGTTTGAGCATATAACAGCTCGCCGTGGAAACAGTTTTTCTCTTTCTTCAACATCATGGCAGAGCATCTGATTTATTTCTCTTATATTCTAATATATTCATATTCTGTTACTTTTGGCAAGAGTTTTGGCGATTCTATAAACTGATAATCTCGAGAGGGACTTTTCTGCAAGAATATATAAAAACGGATCATTTAAGGAAAGAAATTGCCAAAAACCTCATCAAATTGCCATTAATTTTTAAAAAATTAAAATTTTTAACTTTTGTACTGGTTCAATTCATAAACATAAATGTTCCTCTAAACATTGCGAATTTCAACAACTTATGTCAAGAGTATAATCAGTTTCATTCTTTAGAAAACTAGGAAAATATTCGGGCAAATTAAACTAATAAAACTATTTAAAATATTTCAGTATATATATACTTCATGAACATACTTACATATTAATGGATTCCTAATTTTAAATTTTAAACTCTAATACGGCTTCACACACACACACACACACTTAACCCCTTTTTCAGAACAACAAGGTGTAGCAGCTCACACTTTGAGGTCTCGAGAATTCCTGATATATTCCTTAAACATTTTACTTAAATTTGTGCTCTTTCACTCTCAGAAATCTATCTTTTGACATTCAGTTGTATTTCGGTAATTTTGAGAAACATTTTGTTAATAATTCTCATGATCTGTGAAGAAACGTGAAATTTCAATTATATTATGAAAACTTTTCCTTAATTTGGAACCTCTTTGCAATGCATTGAGGGAGATTTTTAATTAGAATGAAACAAGAAAATCGAAATTAGAATAACGAGATGAACCCACCGTCTATTATGGAAGTAAAGGGGTTGGCCTTAGACCAGGAATCATTCCTGGTTCATATCCCTCTTCAGGCACGGATGAAAATTTTCTCTCTATTCTATCAGTTCTTAAGTTGTTCAGATGAGATAGTTTTACTTGTTTGGTGCCTTTGAAAAAATGATCAAAAATATTCCTCATTAAATACCATGAGGCATTTTATTTTGTCACTTTGACGAAATGTACGCTCGCAGCATATACTAGAAAATGGTTTCGTTAAAACCGAAGAAAATTTTGCGAAATTTTAGTGTCCACTTTTTAAAGTACTTTGATACAAATATTTAAGACAAAAACTCTCTAAAAAACTAAAAGAATATTTTCCAAACTAATTATGAGCCTAAGGTAATGTACATATTAAATATATATCGGATTGCTAAAAAATACTTCATAAAAAGATGCTGTCCCAGTTATTTTTGATTTTGATGAAACCTTATAGGTCATGATTGATAAGGGCTATTTAGATTTATAAGGTGGAGACCTTTGCGATCACGTAAGTTTCTCATTACTCTGCATACTTATTAAAGCTTCTGAAAAGTTCTGTTTACGACGGATTTCTTTCCTGCAAACCTCAAAATAGTGAATAAAATCAACGTCATTTCAATCCCGAGGGACATAGTTCAATTTTCATCACGCATTTTACACATCAGCTCTAGAATTTTCTAGTTTTATAAAGATTAGATTCTGTTGTTGCCTCTATAATAAATATTTCATTAGCATAAAAGTTACCTTTACGATGCAATCCTTCATTTCAAACTTCTGAACTGTGATAGAAAGGGGATTAGAGACGATCTGATGTGTCTCAAGAAATTATTGTAACTGAACGAATCATAAGTTTGATCAATGAGAAATTATGACTCTTATTGCTTATTTCTTGAAGATTTAACTGCACAAGCAGCTGTAATTAAATAAAATAAAATAGTTATATTTGCTTTTTTAGTCACAATATATATATATATATATATATATATATATATATATATATATATATATATATATATATATATATATATATATATATATATATATATATATATATATATATATATATATATATATATATATATATGTATGTGTATCTATATATATATATATATATATATATATAATGTATGTATTATTCTCCATATTTTTCTATATTTCAACTTATATAATATATATATAATTATATAACTCATTATAATCCTACTATAATGAAAGGATATCTTTCAGTTTTTGAGATATTTATTTTATTTTTCTCAAGAAGTACTTAGAAAAGCATTTTGTAACTTCAGAGGTGTTTAGTTCATGAGAATTTTCATACTTAGTAATAAGTGTCACGTTTTCAGAGGTTCAAGAGACAGAAAATAAATTACGAAGAAAAACAAGCAATTTTGAACATCCTGTACAAGTAAATCAAGCAGTAAGCTCGTAACTTGTATATATTACTTTGGTAGTCAATGTCAATAACTTCAAAAAATTTAGTAAACTTAGTTTAAATATTTATCTTTTATAAAAAAAGTTTTTTGTTAAGTTGGTTTTACTATGACTTTCAATTATTAAGCAAAATTAAAAGAAATTTTGAAGCAATTTAAAATGAATTTGAAAATTATAGTTTTAAAATTTGAAAAAAAAATTTAACTAAAATTTTACAAGATATGATCATTTAGTAATTCCTTTTTAATAAAGTAATTCTTTTATATGAGGTAAACATAAAAAAAATGCAAAAAATTTCTTTTGTATTTTTGTAGTAAATCATATTTGGCGACTAATGAAAAGTGCCAGAATTAAATATCTTAGGCATTTAAAAATTTTCAAGCAGTTTTCTGAGTAGTTTTAAGAAGAAAGCTCTTAATGTTAAGAGGTTTTTTTCAAATTTCACGTTGTATCACAGAACAGAATTTAATAACAAATTATAATATCGTATAATAATCATCCGAGCTCCAAACTGTGATGAAATAAGGAAAATTAACTTGTGAAGGATAGGGAAAGATCCTCCACACTGCCGATGTCATTTTTCATAAATTTGGGGAAAACCCCTCATCGTCTTGAGCTTTTTTTTATCATTTTGAGCTCTTAAAGAGTACAAACACTACTTAGAAAATTGCAATTCAATTTCAGGAAATTAAAATCAAACTTTGTCTTTAGTGTCCAGATAAAATTCACTTCAAAAATATGAAAAGAATCTTTTAATATTTTCTCGCGCCTGCGCTGTATAAAAAGACTATTTTAAATGCTCAGCCCTTGCGCAGTTTTAAAAGTTTTTTTCAAATTTTAAAACAACAATTTTCTAATTAGTTTTAAATAGCTTCAAAAATTTTGTTTAAGTTCATTATAAGCTGTTTTAAAATGCTATTTAAAAATAACACCACGTAGAAAAAAGTTCTGGTTGAAATTGTACTGTATGATTATGATATTTCTGGTTAAAGAAACCTAATTATTGTTTATAAAACCAAAATATATGTTATTTAAACTAATTCATTTGATCATTTCTCGTTTCATATGGTAACGATTTACCGAAAATTCCAATTTTCAAAAATATGATTCTTCTTACCACACATTTAGAAAAAAAATGCAAAACTGAAAAATAAATTGATTGTATGTCATGTTCTAAGTAACTATGTTCTTCATATCCTGACAAAATTACCAAATTATACCACATTTAACAAGTTTTATCATATATTTGAAAAATCATTACCAAAGCGCTTCGGTATAGACTAACGAGCTTCTTAGTATTCGCATAGAACCAGAAAGTTGATAAATTGTACCATATTCTGATTGTTTTGATCATACATTTTTTGAGCAAATTATATTAAGAAGTTTTAGTTAAGTCGTTACAAAAAAATTGCATTGTTTAAACTGGTATAAATTAGGAGCTAATTGCTTATGGATGAAAAAATTCAAGTCCAATTGAAAGGATTAATTGTTCTCATAAAAAATAGTTAATAACATTCAAACTCATTAAATACCTTATAATGAAGAACTAAGATCTCAGAAAATGTCATATAAAAAATTAATAACGTTTACAATTTTTTTTTCATTTTTTTCCGTTACTCCTCTTATTTAGTAAGTAAAGAACAAATTGCATTTAAATAAAGATTTAAATGACTTTCTATTTCGGATATTGAAATCCCTAATGATCGAAAGCTAAATGAATCATTACAGGGACTATGCTTTCATTTATTTAAAAAGAAAAAAAAATGATATAAATTAGGATTTTGAGAAATGCAGCGTAAAATGATTTTTTTATCCGTAAAGAATATCAGTCACAATTTCGAAGAAAAAAAGAGAATAATCACAAATCTGCCTCCTTGGAATTTTTTTTAACATTAAATAATAAGATAAAAGCACAAAATAACATAGTTAGAAAAACTGCTTAATATTTACTGTTTCCCCTGATTGGCGAAAATCAAATAAGCAACAAATACTTTTCTTAAGATTGAATACGCGAAAAGTGCTTTCTGGCAAAAACTCTGTTTCGATGACTTAAGCTTTTTGTTGATTGAGTTAACTATACTACGCTTCAGCTTAGAATATTTTCTTTTATTATGCTTTCAATAATGCCTGACGGAGGAGAAATGTTTACACAAGGAATGCTGTAATGTGTTGTTAATGAATGCTATAAATCACTCTTTAAATGTGAAATCAGGATTCAAAAAATAGATATTCAAGTCAAAAATATGCTTTAAAAATTAAAGAAAAGATTTAATTCGAAACTGCAATTTTAATACGGAATACTGTATTTTGAAAATACAATAACGAAATTTAATTTTTAAACTTCAAAATTGAACTTTTGGATTTTTAACTTCTTTTCATAATTATTTTAATTTTGATTATTCTTTAATTTCTTTTCTAGTTTTTACACACAATTTTTTTCTTTTAATTCTGATTGTTTTCAAACTAAATGTTGTTGTTGCTTTTTCTAACGTCACTAGCCAATACTATGTCAATACCTTGGTAAAACTGGACGAATTTGAGCAGAGGGTGAATTTCTTGTTTCTGAGTGGCGCCATTTATGGCTCAGAATATGACTTCAGTCACTCACACATGTCACAGACCGTTTTAAATGGCGGACCTATGCATACATCCATTTATTCATCTGCAGATCGTAATTTTGATATGAACCAAAGATCTATTAATCTCCAATTCAATACTACCAGAGGTATTAATTTGTTATGAAAACTTGGGCGACTTGGTGATCCGACAGATTTAACATGTACCAGTCACCATATATTACACTCGGAGTCTTCGGCTGGCGAGGATCGATTTCACGACCTCTTGAACATGGGCCGAATGCTCTACCAATCAGGCTATCCCGGCTTCACTAAATGTTAATTTCAGTATTGAATTTTTTAAATATTAATCATTTTATAACTTAATTCTTCAGTATGGGATGTCTTATTATGCTTTCAATAATGCCTAATGGGGGAGATATTTGCACCCAAGGTATTTTGTAAAATTTTATCATGAGCGTTATAAATCCATCAACCTTGAGACATGAAATCTGGAACTCAATGTTAAAATAATTTTTTCGTTAAAAATATGCTTCGAAAGCTTAAAACTGAAATGCAAAATTGCGTTTTCAAATATGACATTAAAATTGATATTTAGAAAAATTCAAAATGAAATTTTTTAAACAATCCTTAGAGTTATGATTTAGAATGAAATTTTCCAAATATTAGTTGTATTAAAACTAAATTTTCAAATTTTAATTGTTTATTATTTATTTCAAATTTAATTATTTTTAAATTGCACTTTCAGATTTATTCTTTAAGGATGAACCTTTATGAATTTCGATTTTTTGGAACTTAATTCTTTTAGCTTTAGAATTGAATTTTCTAAATTTTAATAATTTTAGAATTGTATTTTTCATCTTAGAATATTTTCTTTCATTATGATTTAAAAAATACTAGATATACCCAAAAATACTGTAATATGTTCTGAATGAATGCTATAATGTAGTTTTTAAACAGAAAAAGAAAATTCGAGCATTCAAAAATGATAGATTTTCTCGTCAAAAAGTATGCATAATTCGAAGACGTAAACAAAGACGTAAACTTCTATTGAAAATTATATTTCCACTATTTAAAATTGATGTTTCTAAATTTTAAATATTTTAAATAAATATTTTCAAAATGTTACTGATTTGAAAACTAAATTTACAGGAGTCGTTAAATTATTTCAGAATTACATATTGATAATTTTGGAAAACAATTTCTTTCCTGATAAATTACATTTTCATTCCAGATATATTTCAGAATTACATTTTCATAAATATTTATTATTTCAAAATTGAATTTTCATTTCGTTTGAAATTACTTTGATTTTGAAAATATAATTTTGTCTCTCAGAATCTCAAATTTAATAAAACATTTAATACTTCAGTGTTTTTCTGATTATGTAAACACTTTATGTCGACTTCACTTTAAAATATTTCATTTTATTCTGTTTTCAGTAAAGAGTTTTTCATGACATTTTCACATGACAATAATTGCAGAAATAATTTTAAGAACAGTAGTAAAAACATTAATGCTAAATAACTTTTAAACCCTGTAAAAAACTTTAATGAGGCGGCATTTTAATGAAGAAATTTAAAGTATATTTCCGTAACAAAAGAATGCATTCAACGACATTAATTATTATTACATTCAGACATTAATTATGATTAATTAAAAAAAAATTGAAAATTTTTAGTAAATTTCATAACTAGTTTTTAGTTTTCACAATAACAAATGTATAATTGATATAATCCTAAATCAATTTATTAAACAATAAGTGTTTAAATTTCGCATAACTCTAAATTCTAAAACAATTTATACACCCGAAATAATCTTAAGAAAACCATCAATTATTAGACATGCCGCTGTCCTAAACAAACCATACATTTCTGACGTCACAAACACCTAAAACAAACAATCAATTTTATCATAGTATCCAAACTATAAATACATTGAAATTACGTTATACCTTTAAATCATAAAAGTACTCAACTTAAAAACCAAAATCAATTCTTCTTTAGTCTTTATTTACTTTCCCCTTAGTTGAAAGCTAATACATCAATAAAAATATTTGGAAAAAAATAAAGCAGTTTTATTCGATTTATTAAACAATTTATGTAAAAAGTGGTGTTCCACCATTACTAAAATTTTTTATTCTCTTTACACTCCAGCTAAAAAAAATTAGATCTCACACTTCAAATGCATAAATTGAAGGAAAAAAAAGTTATAAAACCATGAATAAAATCAATAATCACTTCCCAAAATATTGGAAGTGACTGCATAAAATGCATCTTTCAAATACTTTCAACTCCTCCTCAATGAATAATTCATGCCTAGACATGAATAATAATTAGGAATATTTCTTTGTTCCCCAAACTACTATCCGGGGGAATCTTTAAATAACCGTAGAAAAGTTTCTACGGACTTCGATGTTACAAAGCGATTTCGAACTTTTCTGTTTGTTGCCATTTCTAAACTACGTAAAATCTGTTGCTAATCAAATGTTTCGTCTGACTCTCTGTTTAATATTGCATCACGGTTGAAAACAATTATTTTAGAATTAAACAGATGAAATGGATTTGTAATGGAAGATTACACAATTGTGCGTGAGTTTCATTTGTGTTTTTTTGTATTTAAGGGTAGTTGCAAAACGGTATTTCTGAAATAAATTATGCATTCGTTCTTCATGAATTTTGAATCATTTTGGCATTTGTAAATGCGTGTGTTCAAATGATGGGTTTAAGTAAATAAATAGATTTATGAAATAGGCTGATTCTTTCTGTGATTTTCTTGATAGAATGTATCCTTTTCAAGAAATGAGTCTGAATTTAAATACAAACTTTACAAAACTCTATGTATCTTCACCGAAATTTTTGAATATCGTTTTAAATGCGCTAGCTAACATAATGTAATGCAAATTTTATATATGGCTACAAAATGTTTTAACAAACACAGCGGGATGATACAGTAAAAGTATGATTTTAATTGTTTTTAAGAATGTTGACTTTTTAAATGTACTAGTTAACGCAATGTATTACAAATGGCTAAAAATATTTTAACTAATACAGTGGGATCAATGGAGTAAAGAGATATGATTTTATTTTTTTTGAGGAAATAAATTTTTTAAATGAACTGGATAACGTAATATAATGTATATCTTAAAAATAGCTAAAAAATATTTTAACCAACACAGTTGTACGATGTAGTAAAGATATTGTTTGTATTGCTTTGAGACTGTAACGCTTTTCAAATGCGCTAACAAGCGTATGTAATGGAAAGAATAGTCAAAAAATAGTCAAAAAAATTTAGAAATAGTCAAAAAAAATTTAAGCAACACAGCGGACAGATACATTAATGATACAGTTTTGATTGCTTTTAGAAATATAGTCTCAAATCAGATAACAGTAAATCCTTATAAGGCAAATTATTAGGAAAAATTAACCTTATTAAAAGTTGAGTTACTTTTAGGTAATTTTTAGGTAAAGGTAACTTTTTAGAGTACCAAAGAACTGAAAACAATAATACCCCTCCGTAAGCAGTTTCAAACAAATAACACAATTGACATTGATGATTACGTTTTAGATAGTTGTCTTGGAGCCGTCAATATAACAGGCCATTTTCCCTCAATGTGCAACATAAAATATTACTTTTTAGAACTAGTTGATATTCTGAAAGCATTCGTACTTTGGTGTATGTATTTTGAAGTATTTCGATACGTTTAGAGTTTATGTACTCTTAATAGTCAGCTTTTTACTTTTTTACTGTTTTAATTTTCATTTTTTTTATCTACTCCTTCTTAAAAAGGCATTTTTTAATTTAAAAAATATTTTTTCAGATAAATTCTATATTCTTCTTCTTTAAGCTGGTATTCTTTAACTCGCTAAAATGTCCCTTAGTATCAATTTCGTAAATTATTATGAATAAGCAATTATTTCTTAGTTATAAACAAAAAATGATTTGGAATTGTTCAATATGAGAGGATTACGAATGGTTTCCTCACAATGTAAGATGAACCAAAAACTAATGTAAAGTTTAAGGCAAGTAAACAGCCTTAAGCTCAGAGATAATACTTTTTATTTTATAAACTAAAAAAAAACCCAACTGTGGTGGAAACTATTTCTGCGTAAAATACATAAAGGAAAGTTTATTTAAACTACTTAAGAGTGAAGAATTTTGTATCAAGCAAACGTAAAGTAGAATAGCTGATTGGATGGTGCTGTCAAAATAAATAAACAAATTGATAAAGACATGAGAATGGAGAGAGAAATAAATAAAAATAGATAAAGAAATTAAATTATATTAGGAAATAAATAAAAATATAAAGAAATTATTAAAATTAAATTAAATGTGAATATTGTATATTATTTTTTCATGTCAAAATGATTATATGAAATTTTTATTTTCGATCAAATTAAAGAAAAATATGACACAATAGGTAATCACAAGATCCGCAATATTGTGCTGGAGCTTTTTATACCTTTATTTTGAAATTTTTAATAAGCTTCTAAATTTAAAAAAAAAATATGAAAGGAAAATCCCACTCTACATTCATAATATGTGAATACTTTTACTATCATAAAGATAAAAATTTTTTTAATAGTCTCAAAACGTTGTTGGGCGTTAATTTAAAGAAATAGGTTGTCAAATGATGTAAACATGCATTAGGTATAAAAATTAATTCATCCATATATTAACTCATTGAATCTCTTTCATTGTCATTTGTCATTTGTTTTTTTTTCTTTCTTTTCATTTTATGATTAATAGAGTTTGGCACAATAAACAAAGAAGTCACACTTGATTTAACTTATTTTTATTTCAAGTAAAGATTTCACGATTTTGTAGGTAGTTTCGATTTTTTTTAAAATTCATAAATTGCGTTTGATGTATTTCTTTTTCGTATCAAATTTCTTCGACTTTCAGGTACCCTTGTGCATTGAATATCATTGCAATAACACAAAAACCTTGTTTGGTTTAATTTATTTTTATTTAAAAATTGAAATGTACAATAACGAATTATCTGATGCAGATAATAATATGGATAGACATATTAACCAAATAAAGTACATACTACTTGACTATAAATGTTAACAATTTCTTTGTACAGAATAATAAATTAAGCAGTCTCAACGTTATCTCTGTTTAACATTGTAGTGATGCAGTTTCATAACAATATTTACATTTTCCATTATCACATTGCAAATTTAAGTTTGTTGATTTAACCGAAAGAATGATTTCGAAGAAGAAATTATTACTAAAGCATTTAATTACTTTCTCTGAAATATTAAAGAAAAACAAGATGAAGTTATTCTATAATATATGAAAAGTAAGGAAATTAAACATGTATTACAAAACCCTTTTATTTAATCTCCCTTTATTTTAATTACATTTATAGCATGCGTTTTATATATTTACAGTAAATATTAAAACTATAAATAATTCTTATAAAACGTGATTTAAGAAATGTATGAGTGAGTAGTTATATCTGTTTTATGCATTTTTCATAAGCAGATCAGCAATGCTCAAATCAAATATTTGATACTTAATTAAAATTAATGTCAATTAAAATATAAAATTATTTAAATTGAATGCATTATTTATTAAAAAATAGTTATAGTAATTTTTATCATTAATGTTTAGTCACAATGCTAATTAAAAACTTATTTGAAATTTTTAAGTGCATATTTATATTTCAATTACATTAATATTCCCAATTACCCTTTTTTCTTACTCACTTTTATATTTAAATATTAAGAAACTTTACGATATTCATACAGGGTATATATTATGTTTTATTCATTACAAAAACAAATTTCAAAACAAATAAATTTAATTTTATGACGTCAGGGTCTCTCACACTATACTAATTTTCTTTTTACAAATGTTTAAGCTGCATACATAAAAATAAAATTTCTGACATAAAATATAATCACATCAGCTATATCTTTAATATAACAAATTTTTTAAATTTTACATTTGATAAAGAAAAAAATTTGCAAAATCATTAAATGATAAATGGTTTAAGATACATAAAATTTTAACGAATCTTTCAAAGACATACTTCAATTATTGTTACAAAAATTATACATTTTTACATTAAATGTACACCGAAATTTTATAAGTATTTATTATATTGTTTAAATGCGTGGTATTTCGTCATTAAACATGACATTTTTATTGCCAGATATGCTGTCTTTTCCCTTAAAGACAAAATATATTTTACTTTTTAAAATATTTCAGAAATTCAATAAAATTACGAGACCTATTTTTTCTGAAGTTTAGAAAAAAATATGCTAACTATTTATAAGTTTTCTATGTAAAAAACAAAGATGACATTTAATTAAGCTTTTTCAAGCATTTTTTGTAACTAATTTTTAAATTAAATTCGTTCTTGAATAAATTATTAACGTATTTTTTTATTGATCAAAAATGGGAATTTGTTCAACATTGAACATACGTTCAATTTCTTCGAATTTTATGTTAAGTGAAAATGATTTTATATTCTTAAAAATATCATTTATTTGTTTAATGCTGATAAAAATGACTTGATAACGATATTGATAGAAGCAGTGCAAATAAACTAAATGAATTGTAATATTTCCCAAAAATATTAAGACTGTGAGAAATACAATCATTACAATCTTTAAAACTGGAAATATTAATTGTTGAATCTAAGTATGGAATGATTGTATTTGAAAAGGAATTTTTTAGTGAATTTTAATTCAATTGATCAGCAATTAAAAATATGCAAAATAAACTACCGATTGAAAACCAATGAATAAATTATAATTATTGCTGCAGATGTAGTTCATTGATTTTTGATTGCATAATAATGCTTCATTCTTACAGTCATTTACATCATAATAATAAACACTGCACTCACTTTTTTATTAAAAAAAGCTGTTTGACATCTGTCATCATATATCTATCTTCAAATAAAGTTTCCAAACTTTCGTATCACGTGCGTAAATTTGAAGAGTTTCCAAAAATATTAAGACTGTGAGCATTAATACGATCAATACAATTTTAAGATTCCGAAGGTCATTTCATGAATGTATAGATTGAATTTGAAAAACAATGTAGTGGATTGTAATTCATATGATTAGCAATTAAAATATACTACCTATTAAAAAATAAATACATGAGCTTTATTGCTGCAAATTTAGTTCAATGATTATTGATCGCGTAATAATGCTTCAATCTTACAGTCATTGACATCATAATGATAAACACTGTACACATTTCTTTATTAAAAAAAAACTGTTTGACATCTGTCATCACATATCTATCTTCAAATAATGTCTCCAAACTTTCGTATCACGGTGCTTAAATTTGAAGAGTGCATTTTTTGGTCCTTGCTTCCCGAACTTCAGAAGTTCACATTTTCAATCCTCCATCGACGTTTCCTAAACAGGATATCGATTTTTTTTTCTTCCGCTTGCTGACGTTTTTTTTTTTTTTTTTTTTTTTTTGGAAAAGTTACACCGATGACGAAAAGTATAACTTTACTCGGAGTTTGGCAAAGCAGAAAACACAAATGCGTCATGCAGTTTCTCAAGAAATATTGGTTCTTTATTCCCCACATTTATATTCGTCAAAGGAAAACAACCAGTATAAGAAAGAAGGCAAATTTAAAAGAGCCATTCACACTTGCAATATGAGCTGCTGCATTTCTTTCTGAAACTTAAAGAAACATCTCCATAAATCAGTCAGTTTTTAAATATATAGAAAATATTTTAGAGTTCAGATTATAAAGTACACTTTTACTGGCAAAGCATTCATTTATATTTTCCTACTATACTACTCTTAACTATATCATTTAGAAATATTGTAAAAAATAGCATATTTTGTGTTTAGTGAGATAGAAATGATGTCTGAATTTTGCACAGTTTCAATGTTTAGAAAAATTTATTTGATAATGAAAATATTTATACATTTTTTTAAAATTATATTTTACTGAAGTTTAGGAAAGTGTTGAGATATTGCATGAGTAAATGTTAGTATTAAAGTTTTATTTTTTGATGAGTTAAACATTTTTTACATAAAATGCTTTTAATAAAAATAATTTTCTTTATTTCAATTTTTTTAACGAATTATCAACGTAAATTTGTCTTTAAACAGAATTTAAATACTTAGTAGAACTGAATAGTAGTATCGTCTCTTTTATAATAGTTTCATCCAACATTATAAAACCTATAATGTATTTTACAATACCATCAATGCTCCATATATCAATCAAAATTAGCTAATGAGAAGTATTGCTGTCCTTCAAAAGCCTTAATCCTCTCTAATGAAATATATTGCGGTATGAAATGCATGTAATATAATGCCAATAACATTTTGAGGCAGATGGAATACTGATGTCCCTTTTATTTATATTGTTTATGATGCTCTAGTTTCAAGCAAAAATATATTTTGGTATCTTTTAATTATAAAAAAAACAGTCTAATAATTAATAAAATTAATCTAAAATTAAAACAAGAATTAAAAATTTACCAATAATAATTTTTGCAAAGTAAAGAAATTTCAATGATAAATAGCAGATTTTCTTAAATTAAATTTAAATAACTATCTCTAATTTCAAAATTTGGACGATTATTATTTGAAAGTGAGCCTTGTGCGGAAGGTTTTACCTTCAACGCACTCAAAGACACCAGTGTTTCATACGGTATTTACAAACCATAAATTATTAAAATGCTAAATACAATATTTTTTAACTTAATATATTATATAATGAAAAAAGTATGGATGTATGTTCAATAAAAATCTGGGTCAAAAAGTTAATACATTTCAAAAAGCAGAAAAATAACATTTAAATTAATTAATATCGACCATTAAATTAATTAATATTTAATTAATATCAACCCATTACGAGTGGTAACAATACGATATAAATCATTATTATCTCTGTTACTATTTATTAAATTTATTAATAATTTTCGATTATTTTCGATTTTCGATTTATTTATCTATACGCATGCAGCGAAAAATATTTTTTTGCGTAATACATGAATCCTTAAAGACAATATGCTTAGAATTTTAACTTGACTGTAATAAAGCGTTACCATCAATGTGACCGTAATAAAACGTTACAATCCAAAATATTTAGGCAAATTAGATAAGCATTATTTTGAAGTAGTTTTTATCCTATTTTCTAGTCATAAATAAAGCAAAATTTAATTAAAATGTGCAAAACAGTTAAGTACAGAGAAATAAAATTTCACTTATTTGTAGATTGAATATTTCTTTAAACAATTTGCTCATAGACCTCTTTCGAAGAGCAGATTTTTGGCATGGTAGTATGTTGAACTACTAAAAGGTAAGTGTTTAATGCGCAGGAAGATAAGATTAAGAACAATGAAAATGAAACATTTGAAATATTTTGCCGGTTTTCTTACTTTTTGAAAAATAAAGTGAAAACTTCAGTGTTAATAAAGCAAGAATGTGATAGGAAATTTTTTTATTGTTGTTGCTGTCATAGGTCATTAAGCCAAGGGGTGCGATTGTTCTTTTTTTCAGTGGTGCCATCTATGGTCAAGAATTCGATTTCTAGCAAACCCATGCGTCACATCCGTATATGGGGTAAATCCATTCATGCATTCTTTCATTCATCCACAGACATCAAATTTGACCTGAATCAGAGAACGATTAATCTCTAATTCAGTACTCCCAGAGGTATAATTTGTTATGAGAACATGGATGACTTTGTGAGCCGACAATCTCAACGTGCACCGGTTCCCATCAACTACAAGAGGAGTCTTCGGTTGATTCCCGTTCTCACGAACTGGAGTCCATCGCCCTGCCATCCAGGCTATCCCGGCCCAAAAAATTTTTATTCAAAATTATTTATGTGTGATACTATTTCAAGAAAATACTGTGCAACTTATTTTGAATAAATATAGCACTCAATTTAAAATGAATATTAACTCGAAGAAAACTATTTCGGGTTTACGATAGTATGAAACTTTAAAACAAGCAAAGCCTTACTAAAAACACAAATGTGATTTCTTGCAAACTTCATTGAAACTAGTTTTAAATCACGTATTACTGGAACGTTAAACCAATGACAGTTAATAATATGATTTAAAAGTACACTGTAAAAAATCCCGGATCAAATCACGATAAAAAAAAAATCCTGGCACTCAGCGTGATAGTACATTTTACTGTAAAATCCATTCTTAGCGTACAATTTCACGAAATTATACATCTGATATACCGTAATTTTTATACAGTAACATTTACAGTAAAATCACGAAACGACTGTAATTAAATAAATATTACTGTAAAAATTACGCTAGAAAATATTAAATTTAAAAGGATTTTACAGTAAGATTTCACGGATGATGCACCCAGAGGGACAGAATTATTTTCCATAATTTGTGCCAAAATATATTTTCAGTATAATAATAAGGAAAACAAAGCCCAAAGATGAAGTAAAAATTAAATATAGTCATGCTTATTCCTGTTTTTGACTACAGAAAAGAAATACAAGTACCTATTGATAAGATTATTTAAGGTATATTTCGATTTTTCTGAGCAAATTTCTAAACACTTCTCCTCTTATACGTAGCTTTTGAGGAGGAACCCGTATTAAGTGAAAGAAATCATTAAGGTTCAAATAGCAAATCCATCGTGAATAACAAAGTGGAATTCAGAGTTTGTCCGCTAGAAAACAGAACTAATTTCACCTAAATCAAGGTTTCCGTTTTACCAAACTACCGAATTTCACCCTCCTACTCTCCGACACACACACACACACACTCTACACACTACACTTTTAGAAAGCTAGTTATATATATATATATATATATATATATATATATATATATATATATATATATATATATATATATATATATATATATATTTCGTCTGTTCGTGTGTATGTCACTGAACTCCTCCTAAACGGCTGGACTGATTTAAATGAAATTTTCTGTGTACCTTCAGAAGGATTCGAGAATGGTTTAGATTCACAATAGAACATTCTGCCACAAACCGTTCCAGCGGTATCAGCGAAAATCGAAATGGAATTTTCTGATTGGTTAAAAGTTAGCCATTGTTTTAAATTTTGCTGTACACGAATCAGTTTTCAAATATCTTGAAGATAACAACAGTGATATTTTCTATCTTATAGCTCTATTCTTTTAGAAAAGTAAATTACATATACTTTAATATTTAATCATAATTCGGTTCTTTATTTCAGATGAGCACAAGCACGTTAAATCAACGAGAATAAGTTTCGTAATTATTGGTCGTATCACGGATTTAGTATTGTGAAAACTGTTTAATAAAAATCAAGGCAAAAGCAAATTTTATTCATCTTGCACGCTTTTAATAATTATTTATATTTAGTATGCAATTTTAGCTCAATTCAGTATGCAATTTTTCATTGCTGACAGTTGTCATTTGAAAACTATTAGATTGTTTATTATTACAAAGTTTGCGAATTCTCATTCATTTTAATTATTTCATTTAAAAAATAGGAGTAAACTATATTTGAGGGTGCCCCTTGACTCTCACCAAGTTGTGATAGCGGTTGATCTCCAAGCTGGCCGATGTTGAATCCCAATCGTGATTCTGATTCGTTTAAATTTCAGCGTTATTTTTAAATGTTCAACGGTATATGTAATTTCAGAAGTCCGTTAGTTCTATGTTGGATACCGGCTGGTTAGGTTACTTTTGCTTCTGATCAATAGGATCGAAGGTATGTGGGCAGTCATAAAAAAAGGACTTTAGAAAAAAATGTCACCGCCATTCCGATACCACAGACGCCATTTTCAATTCGTATTTCGCCAAATTTATGTGGCGATGGAGGAACACAGATTCTATTCATGATAAATTTAGACAGTATCTAACTGCTATTAGAGAATTCTGTGCACCTAAAACTGAGGAAATTCAAGCTTAATGAATAAGTGAGATGTTTTTTTTCCTTTTCTTTCTGTGCTTACTCCATTAATTTTTATTTCGATTCAAAATGCATTTTATTGGGTTTATTAATTTTGCCTACATTGGGTTCATTGCAATTTTATAAAGTTTTGGCCGATGTCTTGCTGAAATTTTCCAATGTATTATTAAAATATCATTATGTTTTGGCAGCCATTCCTGTTACCGCGGTGTTCCGCGCAAACAGGAATGGTGATAAACATAAGATAACAATTTCGTCAAGGGGCACCCACAAGTATATTTTTACCAAAAATAGATTTTTGTTTTAAATTTTATCATTATTATATTTCTTATTTAATTTATTTCATTTTTATTGCTTTTTTATTATTTAAAATAAATACGTGAATTTTCGAATTAGCAAATTTGCGACCACTGTCAACTTCTACATTTCTTTTTGTTTGAAAGAGAATATTTGCAAAAATATGCCGCCTAAACGAATCGCTCTTAGTCGATCAACATCTCAAGCACGCAAGAAGAGAACTAACCGTGTTTCAGAAAAATCGGAGCAACGGGAAGAAAGACTTGAAACTAATCGAGAACACAATGCTTTAGCCCGTTCCTTAGAAACGTCTGAGAAACAGGAAAGAAGACTGTTAACAAATCAACTACGCACTACTCAAGCCTGTTCTTTGGAAACATCAGAGCAACGGGAAAGAAGACTGTTAACAAATCAACTACGCACTTATCAAGCCCGTTCGTCGGAAACATCAGAGCAACGGGATGCAAGAATAAAAATCAATCAAGAACGCACTTCGCTATTCAGACGCTGCCAATACTCTGATTTGAATCTCAGTGCATTTCACTATGATCCGACAGCCAACTATAGTCTTTCACCCAAGCGTCATCATCGGAAAAATGGATCAATTATGTATGTTTTGTAGTGCTCTCAAATTTAAGAACGAAGCAGCTGGAATTTGCTGTTCTGGAGGCAAAGTGTAACTACCAGATTTAACGTCGCCAGCCGAGCCATTATCAACGTTGTTATCGGGTCAAGCAAATCAATAGAAACTTTTCTTGGCGAATATAGGTCAGTACATTCGTGTTTCCAAATGACTTCATTCGGTGCTGCTACAAGTATCGGTGCGCATATAGACAGCTAGAGTTATTTATTACATTCACATGCAATCCTGCTTGAGCTAAAATTAAAGAGCTTTAGTAACTTAGGCAAACATCATCGGATCTTCATGATACATTATCACACGTGAGTTAAAACAAATATTAAGCTCTAAACTTGGTTTTATTGCGAAAAGTCATGTTTTTAGAGAGACACGGTGCTTGATGCATTTTATTGAACGGCAGAAAAAGAGAATTGCCACATGATTTGGCTTATTGAAAAACTCACACCAGGACAAATTGGTCAGCTCATATCAGCAGAAATATTCATGACGCCATTGATCCAGAATTATTTCAGATCATCATCCAAAATATGTTTCATGGTCGGTGTGCATCACCATACATGTCTGTTTGAAAATGCACTAACGATATCCTGGAGAATTAACTGTTGAGAATATCACTGGTTTTTTCACCATTAAATAAAATTCTCTATTCAAATCATAATCACAAATCCACAAATCTCATTTACACACTTAAATACAAAATTTAAATTCAAACTGAAAGCGTTGCAACGCACGCAGGGTACAGCTAGTATATATATATATATATATATATATATATATATATATATATATATATATATATATATATATATATATATATATATATATATATATATATATATATATATATATATATATATATATATATATATATATATATATATATATATATATATATATATATAGCACAAAGACAAGAGGGACAAAAAAAGAGAGAAAAACAAAGAAAATTAAGAAAATCATTAAGTTTTATTTACTGCGAATAACAAAGCACTCCTTTTTACGGATATAATCGCGCAACCCACATCTTTGTTGACTTTTTTGTTTAAAACAAATGTTTTGAAAAATGAGTGTTTTTATTGCACATTTGAACTTCACTACTTTGTGAATAACTTTCTTCACAAATTACCATAGCTAATTGTGCTGAGCAGTGGTTTCCGATTTCTTACGGCTACGGAACTCTAAATGTCGAGTCTATTTTGGTGGAACGAACATATAAATAAAATTTAGTATCAGCCATAATCATATTGACCAAATAAAAACTGCCAATTGCTTTGATAATATTTAATGAGAAAAATAAGTTTTTTTTTCATAATATTTTATCAATAAAACTATTAAAATAATAGGTTTTATGCCAAACAATTGAATTCGCAGGCGTAAAGTGAATTCTAATCTAGTTCTGAATGTAGTCATATAGTTATGATAGTCGTATTAGTCATAGTCATGATAGTCATAGTGTTATGGTGCATATATTAACTTGAAGTAAATAAAATAAGCTGAATTATTGCTTTCGATAAAGAACTATTTTAAGCGTTGAGAATAGTTATTAGTGAAACATGATTCATTATGCTTAAATTTCGTCATTTTACTTTGATTGAAAAGTTCGACGAGATATACTGCTGCAATTTTTTATAATTTTTTTTCACTCGCATTTTACATAAATAATTTCATAAAAAATAACCAAGCTATCAAAGAAAATATGGTTTATTTTTGTCGTAAATATAATTTCAAGTTTCAAAAATAATTACTGATTTTAAAAATTTAAAATTTAAATCTCTCCGAATACCTGTGAAACTTCCACGAAACCCCTGGGCTCCGATATATATATATATATATATATATATATATATATATATATATATATATATATATATATATATATATATATATATATATATATATATATATATATATATATATATATATATATATATTTGGAATTTGGAAGTTACTAAGTTACCATATACTAAGATAATAATATAAAATGTTGGTTAAATATAAAAAATTGTGTATCCCATCTTGTTCGTCCACATGATACAATCCAATATTTGTATCGGAAAAAAAAGACAGAACTTAGTAAAAGTTATGTAATTAGGGTCATGACTGCATACTTTTAGTCAGTATGATAGAATAAACTAATTTGTTTTGTGACGGAGTAATTAAACATAAATGCATCAAAAAACTGTAAAATTTAAGTCAATGTGAGATAGCATGTGCAAATGTGATGTATACGTCAGTAGTTCCTAAATGGTGCTCAGCGAAGCCATGAGGTTTCGTGGAAGTATCGCAAGCTTCCGAGAGATTTAATTTTTTAAATCAGTAGTTATTGAAGCTTGTAATTATATTTCAAACAAAATCAATCATAATTTTTTTGATAGTTTAGTTATTTTTTATGAAATTGTTCAAGTAAAATGCCATTGAAAAATGTTTTTTATAAAAATACGCAATCTCGTCGAACTTTTCAATCAAAATAAAATGATGAAATTTAAGAATAATGAATCATGTTTCACTAATAACTATTCTCAACGCTTAAAAGAGTTCTTTATCGAAAGCAATAATTCAGCTTATTTTATTTATTTTTAGATAATAAGTGCATCTTGAAGAAATTCTGAACTAGACTAGACAGCACTCCAGGGCTGCGAATTCAACTGCTTGACATAAAACCTGTTATTTTAGGAATTGTATTGATAAAAATGGAATGAAAAAAAAAACTCATTTTTCTCATTAAATATTATCAAAATAATTGGCAGTGCTTTTTTTTTTTTTTTTTTGGTGCTAATAAATTTTTTTGGTGCTAATCTCATGGCTGCTAATAAATTTTATTAATATGTTTGGGATTCCGTCAAAATAGGCTCGATCATTTAGTGTTCCGTAGCCGTAAGAAATTGGAAACCACTGCTCAGCACAATTAGCTATGATAATTTGTGAAGAAAGTTATTCACAAAGTACTGAAGTTTAAATGTGCATTAAAAACGTTCATTCTTCAAAACATTTGTTTTAAACAAAAATCAACAAAGATGTAGGTTGCCAACACCTCCGAACTAAAGGAAGGAGTTGGCAGGAAACCAATTAGAGGGGGGAGGATGGATCAATGGAAGCTGATGTAGTTACCCTTTCCATAGTTTTCCGCCACCTGAAGACCGGAATTCCGGTGGTTCCCTCCAAATGTCCTTTCGTCGCTCCGCACATTTATCACTCGTGACATTGTGGAGGTGCATTTCAACCTCACCTCCTCATTCTCGTCCAAGTGACTCCGCTGAACTCGTAGGCGGAGGCCGAGAACCGACCTCCCCTCTCCGTCCTCGTGAATCAGTGGTGGATAGTGGACCACAGATTCATTTGTAATCTGTGAATGAGAGAGACAATAATCGATTATCTCCAATTGGAAATGAGGTATTGAAGAGAAAACTGTGAGATTTATGATCGCTTTTGAAATTATTGTTGAAGCGTCGGGGACACCAAGGGGTGATTAATTTTGAAATGGTACTTTTAATAATTAATAATTGGGTCTCTCCCTTCATTAACTCCAATGCAAGTTGCTCGATTTAGATAATTTTTAAGGAGTTGAGGCAATTACTTGTGCACCCTAAATTCAGTTTTGATGGTTACATAATTCTAAAAATTTGCCTTTGAGTACATCAAATCGTTTCCTGTCTTTCGACACAATTTCACGCAAAGAATAATAGTTATATGGGGAATAGGTAATGTAATTATAAAAGTTATCTTAAAAATTAATATGTCTGAAGCTAAGTGATTAAACAGGTTTTTAAATGAATTCAAACAATTCGGCTTGGCACATTTACATATATTTATTAGAACGAGATTTAAATAAATGTGTAATGAAACATTGCACCTGAAAATATTTCCATTTCAAATATGATTCAAGAAACATTAAAAGTCGTTTCAAATAAATATTTTATTTATTCAATGTTAAGAAATGTTTAATTATATCGTAGATTGTTGAAATTTTACGACACAAAAAAGTTTCAAGACACACATTTTCTCTCCATACATTTTTCATCATTATTTAAGCACTTTCACTTCATTTTCATATTCAGTATCATATTTCATCATACATGCTAGCTTTCATCATGCTAGCTTTCATCATACATGCTAGCTGCTAATGGATCATACATGCTAGCTTTATACAGACCTTTTCATTTAGATATATTTTATTAATAGGGTTTAACACCTTTCAAAATTTTCTGGAGGTTAATTAGCATAAAACTAGAATATCCAATAAGCTATCTATGAACGGTGATGGCTCAGGGGACAGAGCTTTTGCCTCCAAATGAGGTGAACTGGGTTAGAATCCAAGCGATGGCTGGTCGATATGAATTCTTCACCCAGCTCAGCACCGACAGTAGTGCTGACGTAAAACATTTTCAGTAGTAAATGGATTATGAGTTAGATTCCCCTTGCCATCATGCTAAATGTGGAAAATTTTATGGGTTTTTCTTAACCATGTAACTCAAATGCGGGTTAGTTCCATCAATTAGTCCTCAACGAAGGCGAATTTTTTCTAATATTCTATCCAGGAACTCCCTTGTCTGCTAGATAGGGCTCAAAATTACAAGGCTGCGGAGTTGAAAAGTCGTAAACCCAAAACTAGATTGTCTGCTCAACGACGCTTGTAAAATCAAATGTCCTAACTATAAATAAAGACTCGTATCGAAAATATGACTATAGAGATAGTATTATTCCGAATCTATGCTAATTAAATTTTATTTTGCATTTTTCATTGCTGTGTGAATCAGTTTTGATATAATAAACAATAATATTTTCGTAAAGGTGATCTTTTAAGACTATAGTTATTAAATATATATATATATATATATATATATATATATATATATATATATATATATATATATATATATATATATATATATATATATATTATTGAATTCATATGGAATTTATTTTATTTTTTCAAAACTTGAAGTACAGCCCATAGTTATTGCTGCAGTAATGTAAGTCATTTTTGTTACATAAAATAAATTGCAAAACTCCTTTTCATTTTCGAAAATAAATAATACAATCATTAATAGTCCTATATTATGGCTGGCCTGCTGTTTTTCAGTCAAGGACCTTCTTAAATTTGTTATAGATAACAACCTTCAATATCGTAGAAGGTGTTGTGTTATAGCCGAAAGTTTTTAAAGAATACCTTCAAAAACACACTAAACTGTTTAAGATCTGAAAATTAAAGATTGATCAAATCTAATAAATATTTTGAAGATTTCATAAGGCTTTTAGCTGTTAGATCTGCTAATAAAAAGATACTTGGCGCAGAATTTTCGTTAAACATATTTTTCATGCATCTTTCATTATTTTGTATCAATTTAGGTCAAAATATTATATTTAGCATTTTAAAAATATTTGGTTATGAAATACAGCATCGTTCTCCGGTGTCCCTTTTTAGTGTTAAAAGTAAAATTTTCTAAACAAGACCCTTCCAAACAGTAAATTTTCAAATTTGCACTAATTTGAAGCTATTTTGGTCTAAAAGAATCAGTCATTCATCATTGAGATATCACTAATTTAAAAAATCAATTTTTGATAAATTTTTGAATATGAGTGAAAAATTTGCTTTACAAACTACTTTCTTTAAAACAAATATAATTCGAGAATCTAACTAATATTTTTAGTAACTATTATACTGCTTTTTTATAATTAAAAAATAGCAAAATATATTTTTCTTGCAATTAGAATCTATATATAAAAGGGACACTGGTAAATTTTCTGCTCCGGCGGGATAATAAAACACCCTTATAATAAATAAAATTTAAAACACATCATTTTTCAAATAATTCTCTTCATATTTTCCAATATTCAAGCTTAGCATCAATTTATAAACATGTCCATTACATAATGAATCAGTTATTGCAAAAAAAAAGAAAAAGAACTGATTATTTTCTTTGGCATTAGTAGATTTCATTTGGCATTTTTTTATTATTTTTGAGAGAATTATTCCTCCCGACATCGGGTATAAAATGATATTTAAAAAAAAAAATCCAATAATTAATTTTTCTATAAGAATTCATCTCATAAAACAAGTTGCACATTTTTACTGAAAATAAGTACATATATGAGTCTTTGTATAAATTGATTAGTTTTGAGACGTCATTTTTTTTTAGTTAAAGACTGCAAGACAAATAAAATTGTTTATTAATGTAAAAATCCTTTTAGCGAAATTGTTTTAACTAATGAGTAAACAAAACAAGGAGTTAAGTTGCTTTGTGTTTACAAAATAAATATTGACTTTTAAATTTTTCCAGTATAATATAAGAAAGTTTGCTTTATTCGTAAACTTCGAGAGAAAAATATTAAAGTTTTCGATGTATTTTCCTGAAACTTACTGCTGAAATTTTAAAATACTAAGTATTAAGTGATAGTTAAGAGTCAAGTGTATTTTCCGTGTCTTAGTTTAAGCGTTTCCCGAGAAACAGATACAGATTTCTTTTCGATGTTCCAATAATAGAAACAGTAATGGAATGTAGGATGCAGAATTTGAAATAAAAATTAAAAGCTTAACTTTCACAATACATGCACATTATTATGCAGTTAAAATAGTTTTAAAAAAAGCAGGGGTTAGTATATAGTCAAGTACGCTTTTGGTGTCGTATTTGAATCTAAAATCAGACAGGGTTCGTACGGTGCTTAAAAAATTAAAAGTCGGAAAATGAGGTGCATTTTAACTCTTTTGTATTCTCCAGTAAGCTAAATATTTCTAAATGAAGATATCTGTAGCCACTATAATTGAAGTATCTCTTTTTAAATTGAAAGCTACTAAAAAAAAACTTGAAACTTCTTTATAAAAATACTAACAGCATTTTTTAAATTTTTTAAGCATCATATGAACTCTGAGAAATATAAATTCTCTATAAGTTTTCGAATAAAATGTACAATAATGGAATAAAAGATAAAGTATTTATAATTGAAATTAAAGCTAAAGCCTCATATTACATTCAAAAACACATTATTACAGATAAACTGCTTGTTAAAATAGCTTTAAAAGGATAGATGCTAGTGTATAACTTTCATTAAAAAGTACTATTTGAACTTAGTTCAATTAAAACAATTCAATTACGTCTAAGGAGCTCATATAGCTTTTTGGTATTTAAATTACCTCAAGGAAATTATATTAGGTACACATGTAACAGATGTAAAATAAATAGAATTTCTTCAAATTTTTTTTCATCCTAATGATGAAGAGTGCCTCAAAAATAATTAAGAAGTTAATTAAAATTTGAATAAGCAGTTAAAACAATGAGAAATGGGATAAATGACGTTGTGTTTTGCTTAGGAAACCAGCTATTTATCTTCACCAAAATTCAATGTTTGACGCCAAATTCATCAAACGGTAGTACTGATAACTAAATAAAATGCAAATAAACGGTTTTAAAATAACCGTAGCTTTTAGCAGTAACGCTGCACAATCTGAAAATAAAAATTAGTAGATGATTGTGCAAAAACTTCAATTAAAATAACCCTGATTGCATCAGAAAACATTGTTTTATAATTCCTGAAAATTTATCTTTTGAGGAATTCTCCAACTGTTTTTGAAAATTGATGACCAAAGAAGCCAACCAGTGCTTCTCTATCTCTTTTTCTTTATTTATTCATTTTTATTAAAGATAAGAAAAGCATAGAGGACAAATATACGAGCTTGTTTCTAAAATGTAATTAAACACGTTTCTATGACACAATTGTTGTAGATATTAAGGACCAGGTAAAAAGGCTACTGTATTTTAAGAAAATATTGACACCTAGGAAATGCATTTAAAAAATATAATTGCATGAAGGAAAGAAAATCTTTTTAACTTACTAATCGATCGTTTAGATACCAATTCAGAGTTGGAACTGGTTTAGATTTTGTAGACGAACAATTTAGATTTAGAAATTCTCCGACTCTGTATTGTGTCTCACCTCCAGTGATCAGTGGTCCATCCTTGGCAACAACAGCTGAAGTAAATTTGTAAAGTAAGACATGTATTCAAGATAAATAATTATGTCTATAAAAGTTATTGGACAATCTGCTATTTTAATAACATTCACAATCTAAATAAGATAAATTCAGTGAATTAGAAATAATAAAAAATATTCAATTTAAATTCAAATAAAATCAAAACAAGAAAAATAAAAAATATTATTTTAAAAAAAAAAATTAAAAAAAGCTAAAAAAAAATTAAAAAAATTGTGATCGACGAAAGGCGATCGCAGGTTACCCATTGGCGAATGCTTGTTTGTCCATTTATCGTTCAAATGATGAAATTCTCTTTTATTCACAACTCAATAGCTATTAATGGGATCTCTCTGGTCCATTATCTCAAAAACAAACTCACCAACTTAATGCATAACGAAATTAAAAGTGAAAAAATGTATTATAAAAAAACTATCAAGCAGCAGCCCTGTCGCCATAGCAACCCATGCAATGACGACGCATGCGCACTGTTTACTATTACTCTTGAACACAGATGAAAAGTGTGATGACGTTCAAGTAAGGTGCGCACGCCGTCAAACCCAAAACAACACCCATTTAAACAATGGGTAAAAAATGAAAAGTAATCAATAAGAAGAAGAATGCTAAAAAAAGTGCAATTATTTTAAGAAATGAAATGCTGCTGCGACGGTATTACAAACCAGTATGAAAAACGGCTATGACTATGGTTTTGTACTGATGAACAGTAATACTAATTACTGTTCAACACATAATTAATAGCACTTTAATCTAGAAAATAACGGGTTTGAGATCTCTTTATCATTCATAATTTGAATAAGATAATTTTGAGAAAATAAGAAATAATAAAAAAAAATACTCATATTAAATGCAAATTAAATAAAACAGAAAGGTTCAAAAGCATTCTTTTAAAAAAGATATTTGAAAAAAATAAAAAAAAACTAATCCTGAAAAACTAATAAGAATATTAAAAAAAGAGCAATCATTTTGAGAAATAAAAGGCGGCTGTGACGGCATTACAAACCGGTATAGAAAATCTGCTCTGGGTATGGTTTTATATTGTTGAGCATTAATAATTACTGTTCAACGCATAATTTTACTTTAGTCTAGAAAATGGAACTTTTGAAATCAGATCAAAAAATTTAAAACTCCAGAAATTAAAAACAAATAAATAAATAAATAAATGTATAAATATGTAAGAAAACTTTCCGCGTTGGCAACAAGGAACAAAAAACTGAAATATCAAGTGAATTAGTAGTTATAAGCATGAAAAAAAAACACAAACATTTAATTTAAAATGGCATCTACTAAATATTAACATTTACTTTATAAAAGAACAGCGACATCGTATTTAAATGCAAGTGATTGTTCTTTAGACTTCTATTTTCATTTACTATAAAAGAGCCTTTAGTTCATTACTTTTTTTGGTGATTTCCTTTAATTCATTATTTAGGGTAATTTCATTTTTACAAATAAAAAAAAATTGCAATTGCGCATGTAATTTTTCAAAATAGCTCACTCTTACGTTGTTTTTTTTTTTACTCTGTTTCATTACTAATCGGATTTGAAACAATATTTTTTTATACTTTTTTTTTCATTAGCTTTTTCCTTGGTTATAAGACAAACGAAATGTAGCTACAATCCGTTTAGGAAGCGGTTAAAAAAAGTCACTTAACTGTTATTGACGCCAGTGATGCTTAGTTTGTTATTGTAATAGGTACTATAGGAATTGGTATCTAATATACAATTATAGGTACAATAATAGTAGACTTTTAATAATTGAAAGGTCTCACAATATATTTTTCATATTGTTATAATTTTATTTCAAAAATAGCACAAAACTGGACTGAAATACAATAGTAACCAATGCAAAAGAATGGCGAGCTCGCATTGCGTAGCAATCCGAAAGGAATTGAAAAAGCAGTTTCTGGGGTTGGCGAGCTCTTCAAGCAGATGGTAGTATTCCCAGTTTACGGATAATATGAAAAGATCATGTATCAAACCTTTAAATAATTTATCTAAGCATTAAAAAGACACGCGTAAATATTTGTCAGTATATTTACTTTTCAGAAATAAAATATTTTTCTCATTCTATTATGGCTTGATCATAAATAAGTATCTCTAGAAATTGTTTAAATTGAATCTCTCTAGAAATTGTTTAATTTGGAAATATTTTATTACTTTGTTTCTTACTTGAAATCTGCCTTACTCCATTTGACGACATGTGCAACGCAGTTGAAATTAAAAATCGTATATACGTATACGGTCTAATTAAATTCAAAAAACAATATTATCGAGGAATATATTTCGAAAAAATAACAAGTTCTTAACTGCTCATTCAATGCAAAACTCATTACACATTTCCATAAATTAATATTTTATTCTAATACAACTCTATTCAATTTGATTCAATGCTATTAATAAAAAAAGCAAATCTTTTCGGTAATGAATACCAGTGCAATATTACTATATTGACTTTTTACCTATGAATAGATGAAGAAAAAAAACCTTTGATGAAAAAATTCTATAAATCAACTGGTTTTGCAAATGTACGGAATAATAAATGTGAGACGTCTTGTATAAGCCATTAACATTATTTACTAGTCTGGTACGTAAGAGTTCCCTTAATAAAAGTAATAGTTTTTTTTCCTTGCTTTTGATTTATCGAGATGAATAGTAAACATATATTTTTGTCTTTCCTTAGCTAATAAACTAAAATATTCACCTTATAATAAGTAAGTACTAGTTTTATAAAAAATTGATTTTATTTTTATAAAGGAAAGGAAAAAATGTAACATAAATGATGAAAAAAAGGAAAAGATAGAAAATTAGTTCATTTGAGGTAGTAAGATAAGTAATCAATATAAAATTCTTATAAGCAATATTGGTAACAGAGCAATTATTTCCTTCGAAAGAATTTTTTAAAATCTATTTTGGGTGCGTAAAAGTTAAATAGGTCAACTGAAAATCTAAAAAAAAATTATTTCAAGTGCTTCCAAATATGCCAAATAGTGTCTCTTAGAGAAAACATAATTAGTTCGCAGTAATGCAAGGAATTTTGATTGCAAATTTTTCTTTCAATTAAATAAAAAAGTATTACTTCTAGTGATTAGAAATTAAAAAGTGATCTTAATAGTTTATTATTTTAACCAACAGTCAACCATTCTTTTATCCGTAACTATGTGATTGTACTGTGGAGTTATATAATGTAACCTCGTGTGGCTTAAATTTATTTTAGCTAAAATTATTTCTTATTTAGAAAAATTAAAATTACAATACGAAGCAACTGCATCAAATTGAATTTATTGATTTAAAAATTGCACACTTGATATTTTTTTGATAGTTATTTGACAATATTGGATAATAAATTGACCGCTATAATAAATTGAAATAATTTGACTGCTATTGGATAGTAAAAAAAATTAATACAAAAACTAAGTTTCGACATGGCATTTAAATTTCAGAGTGTACATTTTATATTACTCTTATACTTTGCGTCTCATTTCAAATATTTTGTGAAAGAATTAAGGATATTGCATAAATGTTTCATAGCATAATTTGATATTTTCAAATCTTTTTCAAAAAAAAAAAATTTTATTGTAATGCCGGAAAAGTATGCATAAAAAATACTGCTTTAAAAAAGAACTTCAGAACAGTTTTGTCGTAACTTGGCAAGAAGATAAAATAAACCGAAAAACATTAATGTTTTTATTTTTTTATTTAAAGAAAGTGAACAGAAATTACCCAATTTCGAAGAGAAAAAACGCAAAATACGACATTATTTTCTTATTGAAAAATTATTAAAAAGAACTATATTATCTTTTGCTCACAGGAAAAATGTTTTATTTAATTTTATCTTTTTATACTGTAAGTCGTATGTAAAACATAATAAAATCTTTCATCGGAAAGTTTCGATGATTTTTGAATATAGCTTTAAATATTATGTGCCTTTTTCGGATATTTTTTTTTTACCAGAAAAATATTTTTCCCTGTTCTTCTTCATTGAGCAACAGACTTGGCTTGAGCTTGACCTTCTACAAAATTACATTCTGTGCCATACTGTTCGTAACTAAGATTTTCCAGTTTGTTATTCTAATATTTATAAGGTCCTTTTTTTTTTTGGTTATCTCCTCTTATGGGTACCAGAGGGTTTCACCGCACTGAGGAAACAGTAAGATCAAAACTATTAGAATATGGTAATAATCTCTGGATCTATGAGAACACTATAAAGCTTGATAGTTTTTACAGAAGTGAATATTATTGACTTAAATTAATAACCAAATATGGTTTTGTAATGGGTGACAAAATTTAGTAAATGTGGTAAAATTTAATAAATTTATCATGATGCCTAATGTATGGCATGAAAGCCATTATTCGGTGAAAATAACTTTCCAATTCTTTATTTTTTTACTCAATGTGTCGTAATAAGAACTATCGTTTGGAAAATTGGAAAATCCGGTAAACCGCTGCTGTGTGAACGACAGATTATCAAATGAATGGTTCAGATACCATATATTTTGGTTTTATTACTCTTAATTATGTTTTTTTCTTGCCAGAAATATCATTACCATCAAGCAATGTAATTTTACAAGAATTTTTTTTCTCCGAGCAAAAAGTCTTTTTTAGTACTTCGCCTGTATCCAATCTTATTCTTTTCTGCCAGTTTAACCCTGTTTACAGTAATACATTTAATGATGTCTGGCTCTTTAAACATCTAAGAGATTTCCGAATCTGTTTTTCTGCTCCAATAACTGTCACAGTTATTCATTCCTGAAAAATACTTTTCAATATTTTCCTTCCAAATATAGCAACAGTTCATTTTATATTTCTCGATCATTGTTTATGTTTCATAGGCATATACACCGAAGAGCCATTACATTATGACCACCCTGCTAATAACATGTAGGACCACCCTTAGCCCCCAAAACTGCTAACGCCCGCCGTGGCATTGTTTCCACAAGGTGCTGATTGGTAGTCTGAGGTATCTAGTACCAAACGCTCAAAAACTGGTCCTGTAATTCCCTCACATTGCATGGGGGTAGAGTGACAGCACGATTTTGGTTTTCCAAGTAGGACCACAAATGCTCTATTGGATTAAGGTCAGGTGAACTTGGGGGCCAAGACATAACTTGAAAGTCACTGGAATGTTCCTCGAACCAATCCATGACAATTCGACCGTTACGACCCTTATGGTGCATTATCCAGTTGGTAAACACCATCCCCTGCAGGAAACACTGTTGCCATGGATGGGTGAACCTGGTCTGCAACTATGTTCAAGTAGCTTACAGACGTCAGGGATTGTTCTATGAGATTTATGGGTCCTAATGTGCCCCATGAAAACATTGTTCCTGGGCGAGAAACCATGAAAACCTGGGCGAGCCCATTGTTATAGATGGAGGGTGGTCATAATGTAATGGCTCTTCGGTGTATAAGGATGGATCTGATTTAAGTTCGGTAAGAAGTTAATTTGATTTTTCTACTGAAGAAATTAAATTTCGACTATTTTTGTCGTACAAAGAAACATATTTAAGAGGCTGTGACTCTATTTCGAATCTCTGGCGTTATTTCAACCAATATGTTAATTTAGAGCCTAAGTACTTGAAGATATTAAAGATTAATCTATAAAATATTTCTCTTGACCAGAAAATTATACCTCAAACTTGCATTTTTTTTAAAAAAAAATCATTTTATTTTTGAAAATATATAATTTTTAGAGTTCGAATCATAAAAAAGATATAGTGCATTATTCTCGTCGTTAAATAATTATGATTACATACTTAAGGTATTCATAGCGGCTGAAATTCCACTATATTTTTCACCAACAATCAACTCTTCACTGGAAGTTGAATATGTCTGAGAAAATGTTGCGATGCATCTTAGCGTAATAGCTCCTCCTTGAAACAGATGGTTGGGTTTGACCATGAACAATAGTCCTAAAATTGAAGTTTGCAATCCGTTGGGGTGTTCAATGTTGGGATAATGTATTTCCACATCTTTTTCCATCTAAAAATTAGACATATTTATTATGTTAGAAAATCTTTATTAAAAATTGAGAAAATATTTATCAACCAGCATAAAAAATAAGAAGTGTTGTTTAATTTTTAAAAACGTGAAAAAACTTTGAATTACAGAAAGACACAAGTTTTTAAGAACCATGAAACACCTAAAATTAATTTTACTCTTCTCTAGTATCACTTAGTAATAATTAAAAACTTAATTTTCAGATATACGACACTATTCATTTCGGCACATTCTTCTTACTGCTTACTTGTTGCAGATAACTGAAGTCATGTTAAACACATCTGAACAAAGTTGCTCACAATACAGTTATACTAAAAGATACTAAGATATGAAACGAAATTAAAAGATTTAAAAATCACCGGGGTGCTCCGAGTTCACGTTTGTTGATATTATAAAGAATTGGATTTTTAGAATATAAACAAGCTCTCACAAATAAAACTCTCCCTATTTAAAGATTCTGCCATCCCTCAGCTGTATTTTGCTAATTTTGTGAGTCATTTCGTCACAAAATCACGTGATTTGCGATGAGATGTGAACTCTCAAAATATATGACGAAATGTTTCCTTAACTTGGAGTCTCATCGCAATGCATTGTGAGAGAATGATAACTAGAATTTCGAAATTGGAATAAGAACTAAAAGATCGAAACTAGAACTATGACATAAACTGGCTAGACTGTATGGTGGCCAATGAGTTGGTCTTATACCACAAGAAACCGGGTTTGGAGATCCAGCAGCCTTTTAGTCTCACACTATTAAAAAAAGTTATGAATGTGTCACAAAAATTCTCTCAACATCTTGTAGAGTCCAAATAAATAAGAATTAATTTAATGTTAAAAAATGGTGGTATAAACAACATATTGATTAATTTGCCGAAATCAATTATCCTTTAAGTAAATTTTTGTATGTGTATAAAACCAAACAATATTTGAAATACAAAAATAAAATGGCTTTCACTTTAAAATTGAAAAAACAAATTTATGAACAAACCTACTGTTCAGCATTTGTTTTCTTTTTTATGGTATAAAATGTTAAGAATTTCACAATTTTGCCGTTCATTTTAGTTATTCCTTAAACAGTATAAGACATTGTCATTTAATTCTTACGGTTTAGTAACCTTTTAATAGTTTTTGTTTTATAAAATTTATCCTTTTCATCATATAAAATGAACCTTTGTATTTATAATTCAACGGACTTATTAACCCTCAAAGGTTCAATTTCGCATTATAAACAGCCATGCACTTTTACTTACTGGATCCAATCGAACACATATGATGTCTAAATTCCTTATTATTGTTTTATAAAACTTATTATTACCATGGTTGCAATTAATTCAAATATTATTAATTCAGCTATGAAAAATCAATATAATTAACCATTACAAACAATAACTTGAAATAATTCCGAATCGTTAAGGGTGAAATTAAATCATATAAGTATAGAGTGGGTAATCGAAACTTTTCTTAAAATATATTCATTCAAATTTAATATTTAATATGTTTTACTCATTGAAAATAGAATTAATGCAATGACACATCATTTACAATTCATAAATATCATCGACATTCCATTAATCTGTAAAAAAAAAAAAAAAAAATGTGAAATTCAAAAATACTGTTTTATTCCGACTTTTTTTAAATTTGTTTGTTCAATTTATAAGAAAGGTCAATAAACACTATTTATTGATTTTCTTCTTAGTTGGAAATTGATTTCTGACTGAAAATTGTTGAGTGTTGGTCAAGTAGTGGTCAGTGAGTCGGTGGGAGATCATGTTGATCAGCCTGCGGAAGAACCGATGGTGTTCGGTATCGGTCCTCGTTAAACTGTTTTACCGCAAAATGCGCAACTTAGCATTTTCGTCCTGGATGCTAAAGTAGAGGATTCATTATGTCTGAAGTGGATAAAAATTGTGATGATGGATCATCCTCAGAAATGTTCATCACCAATCATCAACATTGTGCAGCTCTAGTGCGACGTATATAAAGTACTACTACTGTTCTCAAATGTTATTCTGAACATTGAAATTTATCTTTTCAAGTCCAGTTAATTTTGAATCATCTTATTCTTCAATCATAAGAAACAAAGCCTGATAAATCTGTCTGCATCTTAAAAAGTAAAACTGTTAAAGATATCAATGAAAAATATCAAAGAAACTTGAGGTCCGCTTATCCAAGAAAATCTGATTTCTTCACAGATTCCTTGACTTTAAAGAAATGCACGCAAAATATCATCATGAAAATCGATTTCCGTGAGTCTGTGAAACTTTATCTATCTGGGAGTTTTTCTCGAAGATTTCAAAATCACATCAAAGATAATTGTCTTCGATTCTGCCTAGTCAACTGAAACTTTTAACAAAGATATTTGAATTTTAAGACTTTTCCATTCAAAGTGCATTAATAAAATTATAAATTGGTGCTAAAAAAGATTTTTTAGTTTTCGAGCAATTCATTGATTTTTTACCACAATGTTGCATGAAATCAATCAATTTATTTTCTGAAAATATTTTTTAATTAGCGTCTGAAATATCTTATTAACATACTGCAAAATAATCTATTGAATTTACTATGTATGCCAGCTGGAGTGCCAGTATAAAATTTATTTCCCTTGATTTTTAAACAGATAAGTACTGTTATTTTAACAACCAAACTCCGTTATTTTAACAATAAAAAACTTCCTTATTTTAGCAAAAAGAAACTCAATGAAATAACCATGTCAGCATTGCTGTGAATGTGAGCCAAAAGCATAATTCGCATTATCATCAACGCCGGGTTTCGAAACCAGGTTACCTCATTGTCAGCCGAGCTCTCAGTCACCTGAGTCCTTGCAGCTTTAGTTTTCAGTTATTTTTTTATTTTATTTTAAAACCGTCGTTGAACGGCCGACCCAATTTTCGGGTTTACGACAGCTAATGTTCAACTTCGCAACCTTGTAATTTTGAACTCAATTCAGAAAGCAAGGGAACTCCTAGATCAAATATCGGAAGAAATTTGCCATCATGGAGGACTTTTTGAGGCACTATCCCGCATTTTCGCTACATGGAGAGGAAGACCACGAGAACATCCCATGGTTAGCCTGACAGCAAAGGCACTCTAGTCCACTATCCGTCTATCACAAAGGATATTTCACGTCAGCACTGTGATCGGTGCAAGACGGATACGGAATTTGCATCGATCAGCCATCTATGAGATTCGAACCCGGTACACCTCATTGGAAGGCGAACGCTCTATCCTCTAAAGCATGGGCCGCCAAACTTTTTTGATCATCGACCCCTATATAATTTTTTCGAAATCTCCATCGACCCTCATAAAAGTAATTTTCTATTAATTTAAATAAAACTCTATTAGATACTATGTTTGTATATTTATTTTATAATTTTAAACATTTATTAAAGTAATAGTACATTGTGTAACAATAGTTTTATGTCAAATATATTAATGTTGAAATTTAAATACTTTAATATTTATTAAATAATAAGTAAATGTAAAAAAACAGAAATAATTAGTTAAGTAACTACAGATATATTGCTTCTTAATCTATGAGATGGGTGTGCCTGGTGTTTTTTCGCAAGGTTCGATATATTGGGTTCAAAATTTATCCATTTTAATCTTAAATCCCCTCGAAACTCCACATTTCTGCACTTAGTTAAGATTGAATTTACGTGATTGAAATCGGCTTTAACCATATAGGAACTTGGAAATGCTAGCATAAATGGCTGAGCTTTTCCGTAGCGTTTTACATATTTTTGCATTATATTTATATTTGTCCAAAATTTGATTATTGTTAAATTTTTAAAAAGTGTCTTTGCTGTAAGATCTGATAATAATTCAGGAAGCTCAAATTGCAGGTTGATGTCCCTATTACTTGTTTCACCCGAATAAATATACGTTTATTAATTTATATTCTATAAAGAAACTGATATTAAATCAATTATAAAAAAAAATTCGCAAATTTTACATACTCAATTAGGTATGTGTTATTTGCGTATTAAGAACTGTTTTTTCTTCGACCCCCAATCGACCCTTCCGATTCGGATCGATCCCCATTCAACCCCCTGGCTCAGATCAACCCCCGATTTTGTTAAATAGACCCCTCGGGGTCTATATAGACCACTTCGGCGATCTCTGCCCTAAAAGCATCACGGCTCTAGTATTCAGTTATGAAGAAAATTTTTTAACCGCCTTCATCTTAAATGTCTAACTTACTGAAGTCATATTTAAGTGTAAAAAACGCGAAAAATTAGATTGGCCAGTCCTTATAAAAATATCTTGTAAATTAAACTTACCGAAAAATTATACCTAAAGTCATATTATAACTCGGTAGAGTATCAATTTGAAAATAAAATCGAATATATATTTTATTTATACGATTTTCAAAAAAACTATAAAAAATATATAGATCAAGTATAAATAATCGTAAAATGATTCGAAAAAGGTAACCTTATGGTAATTGAAACTGTATGGCAAAATCTAGAATTTAAATTAGCAGTTTTAATCTGCTTATAATTAGAGTAAAAAACAGAGAAAAACTGTTTTGTGAAAATCAGCCTTAAACCTTGAAATACACAAGGAAAGTTATAAAAAAGAGCGTTTTGTGCAACACGTGGGTAACAATTGAAAACAGAAAAAAAAATTTGAATTTTCCTTTAAACAGTTTTTTTTCTCTAAAATATAGGCTTTTTTTCTGTACATTTTACAGTTATTTCTTACAGCGAGAACGTTTAATATGCAAAAGTAATTTTATTTATCTTTACAAAACTCGTATTCATTCTTGTGGTGATAGTTACCTCTATTTAAACTCAATTTTTTTTTATCCAACATACTATTTATGCTTTAAAAAACAATACATAAGTTTTATGTTTATAATGAAATTTATAAATTTAAAAATTTAGTACTTGAAAACTGAAAAGAAATATTTTAAAATCTTACTCTTAGGTGCAAAGGTTCTGCTCTGTAAAATATTTTTTCCGTGAAATTCATTTTTATCAGAACATGTTACGGAACAAAAAGTCTGATATACTTTAATTTTTACAGTAATAATTACCTCAAAATCAGTGAATCACTCCAATTAAATAAATATTAATGTGAAGTTTACCGTGAAGTTTACGGTAAAAAAGAATTTTACAGTAAAATGAAATTGGCGGATGATGCAACCAAGGTTCCAGTACTTAATACCGTAATTTGTTCGGAATTTTTACAGTGTAGTAAAAACTTTCCATTGTTATTAATTTCGTAGTTGTAAGTGCGATCCTTTTCCCACAATTCAGTAGAGAGACAAATTATCTATATAATTTTGCAGTAAGACATCTTTCTTTGTCATATTTGAAAACGTCTCTTTAAGGGATATCTAAAAAATATAAAAAGCAAAGAAAGTGCAAAGAAATAATACAAATATAATCTCAAATTTTCGGACATTTCTCAAATTGTATATTTACACATATTTAAAGCATAATATTAATTTTAGGCAAATAGTTAGAAATAAGTGTGCATTTGAAGACTGAACTGTGGTAACAATTGATTTTAATTTGTGCTGCCAAATTTTGGTATCCATGGATACAGAAAATCATAGTTTTAAATCTAAGTGATGTATAAATTTCTATAGCTTGCAGCAAACTAATATCAATGCAATAATCTAAAACAATTACATTTAAAGCGGAAATATTAATTCCGCATTTTTTAAAGATTTATTTAAATTAGTTTCGAAACCTCTTTATCCCCTGTAGTACAAATTAATAATTAATAGCTCAGCCAAGTTCTAAACAAATATTACAATAATTGGTAACATTCGTCACAAACCACACGCTTTACCACGCTTTAATTTAATTCACAAATTGCTAATACACTTGTGCATTGTCCTACGATACCAAATATTCCATTATTGATAATAATTATTTCTACAAGGACTATATCAATATGGTTCACTGTATTTGGCAGATTTGCCATTTCCACTCTATTAGCTCACAGCACTTATTAATGACCAATTAAGCACAGCTGATGTATTTCTTGTAAGCACCGATAAAATGAGTGAGGATATTGTAATATTGAACTTGCAAATGTCGATTAGTTTGTTCTGAAATCGTCGTACTTCAACTGAATTTTATAAAATTAATTATTAACTTTTGATTTAACTACATTAAAAATAGAATGCTTTCCATTTTAGGAAAAGCAGCTCTAAAAATTATTATGTCAGCAACAAATTCCATAAAATTCGAGATTTTAATAATTCATTTAAACAAATGGTGCAGTTAAAAATGCTTAAACATGTACATGAAATGCATCTGTAATTGAAAATTTAATTATGTCGTTTATAAACTTACGTATGATAATAGTATTGAGTGAAAACTTAAGCAAGTACACTGCAAAGAATGTCTGATCAAATTACGGTAAAGAGTACTGGCACTCTGGGTGCAACATCCATAAATTCCATTTTTACTGTAAAATTATATACCATATTTTTGAAGTAATATTTGTTTAAATACAGTAGTTCAGAGATTTTACGGTAAATATTGCTATAAAAATTACCTAATTTCAGATTTTTTATTGTTTTTCTTAAAAAAATTGAACCGCAATTTTTTATTGTGTAACATTTTAACTATACAAAGAATAATACATAAATTATATTTTTTTAAAGTGTGAAAGTAAATTAATTTTTAAAGGTGAAATTATACTTTTTTTTAAAAAAAGAAAGAAATTCCAGATTTTCATTCAAAATTAACTTTGATAAAATTATCAGCGGAACTACAAAATTATTTCAATAATATTAGATAAAAATGTTTGTGATAATTGTACATGTTCCCTATGTTCTAGAACTATGGATATTTTATGAAATGGTCATCCAATGCCTGTGTTTAGGAAAACCAAAAATAAAGAACCATAATGGGCAAACTTTACTGTTTATATTGTTTAGTATTACCTAAATCACCTTTTTAAACATTTTATAACGTTTTTCTTGAATACAACAAACAAATTTCTAATATGATACTTTTCTTCCACCCAGTATCGGAAATAAAATTCTTACTATAGTTGTTTGATTGAACAAGATGAAATATTATATAAAGTGTAAGTTATTATTGGTTATCATGTATAACTTATTTCTTCGTCCTTCTATATGTTTCATACTATTACATACAATATTTTTTGCAATAATTAAATGAATAATATTTAATTATAATGAATATCATTAGTATAATTGAAACATTTAAATTTTTCTGGTACAACCTTAGTTATGTGATAAGCTTGTCCACATTTCTGTGTATTTAAAACAAAAACCATACGAAAAATTTAAAATCACATAGTTCTGATGATATTAATAGAGTAATCAACTTTGAAAACCTTTGTATTAAAAATAACAAATCATTAAGGAATTTAATATAGTTAATATACTTTATTAAATATTGAAATTTGAAAATGAATTATTTCTCCATTTTTCGTGAAATTAACCTCCATTCACAAATTATTTATCCCTTACTGAATCGTTTAAGTACTTTTATTAAAAAAATTATTATTTATAACATTTTAGTGCTATTTATTTTATCTTTCATAAATCTCATGCAATTCTAAAATCTGTTCCTTGTAAAATTTAAAAACTTGATTTTGTGCAATATAAATAGGCCTGTATAGTAAAGATTTTCTGGTAAAGAAAACCATAATTCTGGTGTATATAACTAAGATATATGGTATTTAAACTAAAACCATTCTTTTGGTAATTTTTTTGTTTTTATGGTAAGGGCTTACCGGAACTTCTGGTTTTCAAAATTATATCTCGTATTACCACACATTTAGTAACAAATACAAAACTAAACTGTAAATTTAACTGAACAATAGCTTTCATGCCTGGCTTTCAGGCATTATGATAAATTTACCTAATTTTACCATATTTTTCAAATTTCATCTTATTAACCGTAAGTAAAACCGTATTTTATTATTAATTTTACTAAAATCATTACCAAAGAACTCCGGTTAAAATTACCGGTTAACTTTACCATATTTCGGTAGTTTCGACCTTGTTTTTTTGTCTCAATGAAAACGTTTAATTCTACGTTATATTCTTAAAATCTGGAATAACATTCTACTTTTCTAATTAATTTATTATTTGAAGAAAATAGAGTCATTTTTTGTTGGATTGCTAAAAATAGTACTAAGTCTAAAACTTAAGGAGAAAAAAAAATCAAAGCTTAAAGAAATGGAAAAAAAGCAGCTTCATTTTGGATGAATAAATTAATTCCTCAAATCCGTTTATTTCAAGAATTTTTAAAATTATATTTTGCTCTTGTTTACACAAATGAAAATCAATTTAAAGGATGCTGAAATAAATTTTCAAACAATAACTACGCATGAACAAAAACTTTTCTTCCAAACTTTTTCTTATTAATAAAATATCCAGGGATAATGTTAAATTACATTTCAGAGAAAGCTGATAAATTACATCATGGCACAATTGTATAGATATGGTTAAGTATAATTGTAATAAAGTGAATATATAAAAAAGTAAATAATTTAGAATTATGAAATTAAGTTCACAATATATCTCCCATACTATTTGAAAGTCAAACTTATAATGAACTTCAAAAGATGCCGAATAAAACAAAAAATAATCAGTTTTCTTGTGTAAACTAAATTAAAGATTAATTAATTAAATTCATATTTAACACTTTCCCCCTAAGTTTGGCTATGAGAAAAGAGTATTTTCAAGTTAAAAATACTATAACTAGGTGCAATAGAAAAAAAGTATATTTTACGAACCTTTATACCGTTGACATACCACTTTAAAACTGCCGCAGGTTTTGAATATCCAGATTTGCATGTAACATTTACATAATCACCAACTTCATATCTCAATTGGCTACCTTCAATAACTGGATCTTGTTGAGGAAGAACTGTGAAAAGAAATATATCACTTTTAAATTATGTTTCTAAATTACAAAACGTAAATTTTTCCAGTGAAAAAAAGCAATTTTTTTGAAGACTTCAGGGGAAGAAACCGCTGAGGATGCATGAAATGAATTTCCTTGCGTAAAATTTGCTTATTACCATAATAAAAAAAGTACATATATTTAATTTTACATTATTATTCAAGCTTTACTTCTTTAATGTCTGTTTAAACTATATAATTAAAAAAAGATCATAGATATATTTGCGTTAATTTTTAGTGAGCAAAGGAAATGGACAACCCTAAATAACTTTAGATCTAATGATCGGATCTTCACGTTCACTCAATCTTAATGGTTCACGTGTGTGACCTGGAATGTGGCAATTAATTAATACGTACGATATTTTAAGCTACAGAATCAGATACAAAAACATACTTTCCCTGAATAAACACAACATTTTTTCGACTGGTTTGGATTCCTGATTCCAAAAATATAGAAGTTAGCCTCAATCTGGGAATTAGTATCCCAATAATTTGCTGAAGAAAGCGGACCCTTACTGTTAATATTCCGTTTCACGTATTTTCCCATATGTCGAGAACTTTTTAAGCGAAATGAGAAATTTTTCCACTTAATGTTTATTATTCCACTTATGTAATTTTTCCACTAGTTAATGTTTATTATTTATATTATTTTATTTAATGATAATCAAAAGATTTTGAATTGTAAGATATGCAGATTTTTACATCACTTTAAAGAATGCATTGTTACATGTCGAAACATAAAATTTGAGCAAAATCGGTAGAATGGTTACGGAGAAATCTAATTTTTAAAGTACCATACTTTCAAAATTCATATACTTTTTAAATTTTTAACTATTTTTAGAATATTGTTTTGTAATAACTATGATAGAACTTCTGCTACTGCTAACTGCTTCTTTGCAATTAAGTACTTTTTACGAAGAAAAAAAAAACTTTCATCAGGATTTTTTCTACAGAGCTAAAAATATTTTAGATTAAGGATGAAAAGCCTTTTATTTGCAAATATTTTCTCAGAATAAATGCTTTTTTTATTACAATTGATAACTGCTTTGTAAATATTTATTTATTTCATTTTGAAATGGATATAAATTGTAAAACTCTTTTACTATCATTAAAAGTTGGTAACTTTAGCAAAGGTCAAAGTATTGAAATGAAATATGTATTAACGGTTTTCTGAAAAGCAGCTTGTTTGGTTTTAGTTAGTTCAAGTACTAAGATAAATAACATTCATTTGTTTCTTTAAATTAAAATGCCAACTTTCAGTTTCCCATAATGAAAATACATTGCAAATTATAAATCTTCGTTTACTTGTTTTTGTTTTCTTTTTATGTTAGATTTTACCTATGTATGCATGAATACTTTCATTAACATAATGTAGTTTAATTCAAATAACTTCTTTAATTAAAATACACGTGTGTAAAGTATAAACTTTGCGTATTTTAATTTTAAAAGCCAAGGAAGGTGGAACTTGATTTGCATTTTCTGATTGAATACTAAGCTTAAACTGACATAAAATCATAAAACATTGAATTTTTCGTATTTTATTTTAATGATATATGTGACTATGACAACAGTTCCATTTCTTTTATTAATGGGATTTGAAGATATGTTTAAGGGATGTTTAAGTCTATTTTACACGTAGTTACATTCAATATTATTTACATTTAATTTTTAATGCGTATTACTGCAGACCAGCATTGATATCACTTTTATTATAAATGATTTTTGATATAACGACTGAATAAAGGATGAAAACGAAGAAAGGGAATTATAAATCAGTGAAACGAATCAGTGAATCACCGTATTAGTATCTTAGCAAATTTTCAATGGTGGAAAATATAAATAAATAAACCTACATTTTCGGTTTGATCGCTGTTTTTTAGACTTCACCTTAAAGCAATTTCATTTCTTATAAGTTTGGTTTTTTTCAGATTTTCCTTGAACATAAATAATAATTACAGAAACCCTACTCTTTACGTTTTTGTTATTTCCCTTGAAACAATATGCTCAAGATGTGAGTATAATTAAAATGTATGTCAGAAAATTATTGAACTACATCAATGAGTATTGATGAATATTGATTTTTTTTGGCGTGGCAGATTTTGGGTATATGCTCCTTTTTTGCACCTTTTTATTTTTTCGATTTATTTTGCATTTTAGGGCTTCTTGTAGATTTTCCCGAGGAATTTTTTGGATATTTTCTTTATTTTTATGCATTTCTTAACTTTTTTTTTAAATTTTGAAGCATTTTTCGGGTGACACAAAGAGAGACTGAGGTTTAATTCTCAGTGACTGATAGAAACCCAACCAGTTTTAAATCTGTAGATTAACGACTTGTCTATGAAATACAGACGGCTTGTGCGCAATGGTCACGGAACAGTGAAGCATTATCCTCGGTGGCCTCCCTTGTCCACAACGCGTAGTTGAGAGAAAGTTCTACTTTTTACTAAGTATTAAAAAAATATTGGCTCATTCCTATAGCTTTCACTCATTTTTACTAAGTTAGATGCATTATATTTTTCAGGAAAAAAATGACCGTTGTCCATCATTGAAGGGATCCATTAATCAAGATAAACAAACAGAAATAACTTTGTTTTTTTAAGAAATGTGAAACAAGCGTTGCAGTTTGAAAGGGATTGTTTGCCCAGCATATTTGGAAGAGAAAAACGTGTAAATGCTGTTCAATTTGCTGAATCAGGAAAGAAAGCACATCAATGTTTGATTTAACAAGTCATTCACAGAATCAAGAAAACCAAGAATGGGTAACTGTTGATTGGGATTATGTAGTATTTTTGCGCCTGTAAATATTCTTTTAGAAAAACAGAAAAACGGAATAATTTAAATGATAAGAGTTTTTTTAAAAAAAAGACACTGTGCGGAAGAATTGGCAATTTTAAAAAACTTTTTAGAGAAAAAAATTCCGTTAGAATTATTGAACCATATGGTATTGAAATTTCTGAAAGAAAAAATATAATTCTGGTTAATAAAAGCAAAATAAAGTGTATTTAATATCATATCGATATATATAGTGCATTTAATATAGTGTATCATATAGTAATTTTTCCGACCATATGGCAACAGTTTCGGAAATTCTGGTTTTCAAAATTACAGTCTTTATTACCTAACATTTAGTAAAAAATACTAAACTGAAAAGTAAATTGAACTAAATAAATGATTTATTTGCCATGCTCTATGGCATCATGATGAAATCACCACATTTTACACCAATTACCAAATTTTATCATTTCTTATTGTTAATTGTACCAAATCCGGATTTATATCTTGCTATATCACCTGTTGTATGATTTGACTTGTTATAACATATCAAATCATACATCATATTTCAATGTTTATTTTACCATAATCATTATCAAAGAGCCTTGGTAAAAATTATTGATCTTTTTACTGTCCCCATAGAGTCAAAAACACGATAATTTTTTTCTTCATATTCTTGTAGTTTTGTTTGGCCTTTTAGTTCTCGGTGTAGGCTGATGATTGTTGTGTTATAACTCTGAACGAAATTCAAGGGAACGTACTTTTTTATATTTTTAAGGAACGTTTAGCTGTTTCGAAGGAATTTTCCGGGTCATGAGAATCTGGACTATATTAATAAGCTACTGAAGTCTTTAAAGAGGAATTCACACCTTTTATTTAAATTTATGTAATTAAGTATTATTTTATTTACTGTAATTAAGTATTACTCAGGAACATTTAAACCGTTTATATGAATTTTTCTACGCATTTATTTAAAATATTTGAAAATATTATATTTAAATATTTTATATATCAATACTCAAATATTGAAATATTTGAAATTGTTATATTCAAATATTTTAGATGATCAATACTCGAATTCTGAAATATTTGAAATTTAATTCAAGGTTTTTAATTTTTTTTAATTATTTAAACTTTTCTTTATATTTTCAGCAAAAAAAAGTCTGGACTTCTAAAATAAAAAGCGGAACTAGTAGATAACAAAGTATAAAATCAATTAAAACCTTTCCTTCAGATTCTCCTTCTAAATACTTGAGACTAGACAAAGAAAAAGAGCTTTGAGAGAAAAGTTTTTAAGTATGTGCTTCACAAATACAATACACAATTCCATATTTCCTTTTCTACTTTTTCAAAGACTCGAATTCAAAGACACAACGAATTAAAAAACAATTTCATACTTTCTCCGTAAAAAAACTAAACTTTTAGAAAACTGAACTTTTATTTCATCATGACATATTATGACCTGTATATTATGATTTGTAATGATCGCGCACAAAATAGAAAATGTAACACGTTATTAATAATAGAGCACTTAATAATTAACTTCATTTAGTGGTAGAATTGTCACATACTAATATGCTGACGTAAGGATTTTAAATTCTAAACTTAAATAAATCAATTTAATCAATTTTATCAATCAACTAGAGCAAACGATGGTTCAAATTACGATATCACACACAAAGAAGTAAATTCTCGGAAGGAATAAGCATTTTTGAGGTTTAAAGAATGGGAGGCCTTAAATAATTAGCCTCAATTTTAAAAATATGGTCTCTATTGCTTAGTCAGAAGAGTGGCCAATAGTTAGAACTTCTAAACCTTAATTTTAACTTAAACGATTCTCGTCATATTTCTAAAACTACTTTGGTGAATGAAGAAAGTTTTGAACATAATTGCAAGTCTCGGTTATCTGAAAATAGTTCTATGCAAAAACGCGCTTTTTTAGAGTTATTTTATTTGATTTTCTACTTATTTTTATTATTACTTATTTTTTAATTTATTATTACTTATTTTTTAATTTATTATTACTTATTTTTTAATTTATTATTACTTGTTTTTCAATTTATTAATGGTCAAAAACTGTTTCTTCGCAATCTTTGCAAATTTCGTAATTTTTAAAAAATGTGATTTTAAACTTCGATGGACAGGGATCGGACAAACTGTTTCTGAAAAATTAAATTCCATCAAAAAATGCAGCATTTTTAAACTTTCATTTCCAAGAACTATTTAACCGATTCCGTTCAAATTCTGTATCTTGTTTTTTGAAATAACACAACTTTCATAATTTAATTCTTTCATCCATTATTAAATTAGAATGAAAGATGATAAATAATTATGAAAAAGTATTTTTACATAATGTTCGTTACATTGGATGAACTAGCTTTATAGATATGTGTCAGAATTTTATGATTCATTTAAATAGTTTTTGACGAATAGAACAATACGTAAAAAGTGAAACTAACATTAAGATACCCAAATTTTGACCCATTCCTGGCTAAAATATCGGTAGAGTCAAGGAAAAACGTTTGTTGCTCAGAGAAAGTATGTTTTCCTATCTGATTACTTATCCGCCGTAACTTAAAATTAGCATATTAAAGGTTAGATTCTCAAATAATTAAAGAAGCAACGCTATGCATAAAAATTCAATCATTACGTTGTAAAAACTTCCGGATCAAATTACGGTAAAAAAGTAATGGCATTCAGGGTGCCAGAACTTTTTACCATAAAATCATTTTTCACCGTAAAGTTTTACTGACCGAAAAATCTGATATACCATAATCTTTACATTAACATTTACAGCAAAATCCCTGCAATTAGCTTAATATTATTGTAAAAATTACGGTATAAAGTCTTACGACTAAAATTGGATTTTACAGTCGTTGCCTTCACTTTCACAGTCGTTGCTAGTACTTTTTACCTAAATTTGATCCAGAATTGTTTAGTAGTGCAGATCAAACGTTATTAAGTTGTACTAATTCAGGTTTTGCGTTCTGTACATATGAGCAAAAAATTTTCCTTATTTTTTTTTAAATTTAAATTATTTTCCAAAGCAACCATTTAATTAAAAGAGCAAGAAAAATTGAATTAACGAAAAACACATTTCATTTTTCATGCACAATTAAACATAAATAAATGAATTAATTTAAGCGTCTTTTATACTTTTTTGACTGTAGAAAAATTCAAATTATACCCCTACTTTCTATTTATGAGTTCAACAATTAAAAGATTTTATAACAATTTTTACTCTCGAAGCAACCTATTAAAATATCACTTCAATTAATTAATTAGATTTTAAGTGATAACTTTAAATACTAATTTAAAACATTATTTGTTTAGAAATGAAACAAATTTGATGCAAAAAATATAATTAATTTTTTATTCTTTATTGTAAAAATACAGTTATTGTAAATATATAGTTATTGTAAATCAGAAATTTATGTGTATTTAATAACAATGAACAAACTAATTCCTTTCGTTGCATTGCACTTTTGTTTAAAACCGTGAATAAATTTTGAAAATAATTTCAAGATGAATAAATATATTCATAAAAATAAAAAGGCCGCCATTCAGAGTTCAAATTTAAAGGGATTTCTTTCATTAAAACCAAAATGCATGTTCAATCTTTGAATATCATAAAAGCATTTTAATTAAAAATATCAATTAATTAAATACTTTTATTTTAATTGCAGTCATTCATTTTTGACAAAGCATAAATATAAATGAAATCAGTAAAGTAGTTCTTTAAATTTTAGCCCTTTTCAACAGTATTTACTTATTAAAGTTTATTTCTCAATTTGAATTCTATTATGACATGTTTATAATATTAAATAAGTCAATGGAATAACGCGTTTCGATAGCATTGCATCGAAAGAATTGTTTTCTAGTTTACTCGCAACTAATCCACAGCTTAAGTTTCTGCACTGACTGAATACGCAACTAATTTTATAAAGTTTTTTTTTTGCCAATAGTTAAAAGAAATTTTAATATAACTTATGTTTATAACATCTGTTCAATTTAAACACTCTTCTGGGGGATTTTGGAAGCATCTTAAAAAGCACATTTTAATATGCTTCCTAAATAAAGTTCGGGGATTACATTAGTTCTTTAACTATACCAGCAAAAAATATCAGAAACGTATTTTAAATAAGCCAATGGAATAACGCGATTTGATAGCATAGAATAGAAATAATTGTTTTCTGTTTTGCTCACAAGTAATCCACAGCTTACGTTTTTGCTTTGGAATGACATTCAAGTCTCCTTACTGATGACGCAATTATTTTTCTAACGATTTTTTTTCTATAACTAGTTAATAAAACGAGTACATGCAATATAATTGCTCACAAATTTTGTGAAATCGAAAATCCTGTGATAAATAGCTGAGCCATGACTACAGGAGTCTGGAGAAAATGTCCTTCCCCTCCAGCTCTATGTCCTAATTAAGGAAGTGATCTCACAAATGAGTGGTGCTGCCACATATTCGAGGGGGGGGGGAGGTTCAGAATTAGGTCGCACTTTCATCCTATTGGTGCCCTCTTGTCTAAAGAAAGTCGTTCCTTCCAGACTTAATTAGCAAAAGCCTAGGGATGGCAAGCTTGGCTTGTCCAAGTACCATTAGAAACAACAATGGTTTAAAAATTTTCGTATTTATGATTAATTCAGTACTGGTCAATGCTCAATCTTTCAGAACATTCTACATATCTCATTTAAAAAAAATTTTTTTTTTGACTTCAAATGATGAAACTTTTAGTGAATAGTACATTATTGAATAAGTGTATATCGACGCATTTATATACATTTGAATGCTAAAAACGTCAATGAAATGTTATGTTTTGCTTAATATTTTCAAATTCATGAAATAAATACAAATTTTTTGTGAAGCTGCTTATAAAAATTGAAATAATTTTCATAAATTTAGTTTATTAGCAGCCAAAATGTCTTACAGCATTCAATATCGTATTCGCCATTTATATTTCTGACACCCGCATTTAGCAATTTCCGGAATCTCGGTAGGTTTCTGTCAACCAATTCTTCACCTCAGGCAGATTCAGAAGTATTAACACAGTTTTGTAAACAAAAACTCGTTGATTATCTTTTATAAAACACCTTTCATGAAAATGTTTAATCTTATTGACAACATTCATTTAAAATTAATATACAATTTTTTTTTCAAAACAAAGAAAAAATTATGTTTCTTTTTTTTTGTTGATAATGATTACATAAACAAAATTTATGTAAATAAAATACCGTTTAATGCGATTTTCTCGCATGATTATAACATTAAAAAAATAAATCTATAAATCTTCCAAAAATGCTTTTATCACCATTTTTTAAGTGTTTTCTTTTCCGTTATATGTTTGAAAAGTAAATGAGTCAACTGACTTCATCAGGCAGATAATAATATAACTTTAATGGGCTATAATGAATTTTTGTTGGCCAAATTATTGTTATGCTTGCATGATATTTGGGTGCTATTTGTTATTAAATGTCTTTACGAGAACGGTTATTCTATATAAAACAATTATTTTGAAATTATTTTTTTCGAAAGAATTGGCAAAAAAAATTATCTTGCTTTTATAGATATTACTGGGAATTATTATTTTTTTTTCTGCTGCGTGAGATTTTTTAACATATCTTAGATATTTTTACATCGCTTATTTCAGAGTTGCAATCGGTTTCTCTTTCCTCAAGCTACAGTTTTATAATGACAATTTTAAATCTACTTTTTTGCAAAATGCGAAAGTTTAAAAAAGTTATATATTACAAGGGGTTACGTAAATGTTTCTTATTAAATTTTATAACCATCGTTGAACAGCTGACCTAATTTTTTGGCTTAACGACTACTAATGTTTAATTCCGTAATCTTGTAGTTCTGAATCTAATCCAAAAGACAAGGAGACTCTTGGATCAAGTACTGATAGAAATTTTCCTTCGTGGGGAACTTTTTGTTGGAACTAACCAGCATTTGCGTTACATGGAGAGGAAGACCACGGGGACCTCCCACGGTTAGATTGACGTCAATTGGATTCTACCCATTATCCGCCTACCACAGAGGATATTTTACGTCAGCACTGTGATCGGTGCAGGCCGCATGTGGAAATCGTATTCACCAGACATCGCAGAAATTCAAACCCGGTTCACCTCATTGGAAGGCGAACGCTCCATCCCACTGAGCATTCGTGGCTCTTACGTAAGTATTGCAAGAAACTTTTACTGAAGTTAGGTTGTATCATCAGGAATAAAATTGCATAGGAACATGTACAGGGAAATTTTATGTCGACAATAATTACCTATTCATACATAGATAATAATAAATACAAAGGATAAATTCTAATTAATTAAAAATGGCTTATTTCTTCGACTATTATTGTTTCTAACGAACAATGGTCCCCCATACCACCATTTTGCTACATTAACTAATTGAATTCCCTACCGTTTTCTTGCATTTGCTTTTTAACTTCGACCACCTTGAATGTAGTCGGCGATTCAGCTGATTTTCCCAACCAGATAAAATAAGAATTAATAATTTTTTTTAGTCATATTTTAAAAGAAATATAAGTTTTCTTGTTTTAAAATGCCCCCCAAAGGAATCTGTTACTTCCTAAAAATAATCTTTCAAATAATATATTTTTGTAGGAGAAAGCATAAGCTAAGTACATATTAGTTAAAAATGGTCTTCTCACACGATTGTCCTTTTAAAAAAGAAATCTATAAATCATTCAACGGGTCTCCATATCGCTATTTTTCTCTATAAATATATTGAATTCCTATAGAGAATAAGCTTACCGTATACTTTCATTTGCTTTTCCGCTTCAACCGTCTGAAAAGTAGGTGATTCAGCTGACGCCTCGCATCTGTAGATACCCTCCGATTCTAGATCAGTTTTAGTGAGAAATACGTGGCCTTGGACCGATTTCCTCAACTGAAAAATAAAAAAATACATACTGAAAAAAGATCGAGAAGAAATACATACAGAAATACATACTGAAAAGATCGACAGGAAGAGATATAGATGGTTCATGGAAACTTGGTCTCAGCATACTTGAATTACAAAACGCAAGAGCAGCGCATGAATTTGAAAGTAGTATCCATCAATTTTAGTCTGAACGGAAGGAATTTGAAGATCTCGAAACATTTTTCTTTCCGTTGCCATTTTTTTGGCATCTTCCACGGAAAAAAAAGATTAATTCATTTTGTGCTGTATAATAATATCCGCATTGTTTCTATTCCCACCTTAAAATGAATTGATTTTTATCCAAAAATGCTAGAATAAAACAAACTTTTCTGTTTTTTTAATATCAACACCTTCTGTAAGAAGCTGACATAAAGCTTTAAAGGATTGATTATTTTCATAAAATTTTCAGCCATCCTTTACTTATTTTATACATAAATGAAACAATATGGATAATTTTTCTAATACAGAAATATAGTGAAAATAGCAATATTGCTTCGATTTTCTTCTAAAATAAATTGAGTTTTACAAAAAGCAGAGAAAACTTTTCTATTTTTAAATATCAAGACCTTAAGAACAAAGCTGAATATATATGTTAAACGGCTGTTCTATTATTAGTTATTTATTAATTATTCACGAATGCCAGTATACGATATTCACGTTATACACTAAACACAAGTTAAGTTCGACAAAATATTTTTATCTCAAAATGAAACAATTTAACATTTTCACGGTTTAACAAATTTGTGAAATATATTTTAATGAATAAAACTGATATTATGAAGTGTTCACCAGAAATAAATATTCAAGAGCTATAAAACATAGCTGAGAATGATTTCATTTCAGTAAATTATATATATTGTAGTGTTTTTAAGATGAAGTAATTTAAAATTGGGATAAAAAATATTTATACATAAAAATTGAAATTTTAGTAGATAACAATAAAAGTTAAAAGCGTGTTCGATTTACTGAAGAAGGGTTAAAGTAAAAAATACCCACTTTCATGCCTGAAGAAATTTAAAAATTATATCGAAAAAATCCGAGAAAAATCAAATCTTTTTTTTTTTTTTCTCAAATGGGATAGAGGACAAGTTTTAAAACCACTCACTGGAAATAATACAAAACTAATATTTGAGAGCAAATACAAGCTAAAAAATATAGATAAAAGTTCGATAACTTAAAATAAAATATAGTGAATCGATTGAAATCTTCTCTTGGAGAAAAATAACAGTTATTGCTGGGATAAAAGAAGTTCTAAAACTCCTTAACAGCTACAACCTCTTATACAACTTTTAAGAACGTTGAGACAAAGCGACAGTTGTTCTTAATGTTCAAACGGAAGATTAGAATAGAAGCGAATTTCTATTTCTTAAAAGAGTTTAGAAAGAAAGGATCAGCTTTTCAATTTAAATCGAAGACTATGTCGAAAAGTATGGTGTTTCTTTGTGTAAGTTGGCGCCGGGAAACTGCCTTAGCAATTAAAAAGCGCAAAACATGTCACCTTTTCAAATTTCATTTCGATCTAAGTTAAAAAGAGCTTTTAACTTCGAACTCAAAAGGGAAGGTTTGAAGAAGATCAAGGGATATTTTCTAATATATTTGAAATGAATGACATATATAATACAGTGAAACCTCTCGGGAGCGACCACTCTCTGTTCCACAGTAAAATGGTCGTTAATGGAAGAGAGTCGTTCTTACGGGTTACCTCCATTGCATTCGAAAAGAATATCGAAGGTACATGATTTTTCGTAAATGCTTTTGATTTTACTGAGTGTCATTTTCTTGGTGCAGAAGTGCCACTTGTGATGGCGTCATGAAAACCAGATCAATGAAAACTCAGCGTTTCTAAAAGTGACCCATAATTATACGTAAAAGCAAATCTACCTATTATAAATGATAGAACTATTTTAAATAAATGAACAATAACGTTTATTGTTTAAGTTTGCATTTAATTTTATATCATAAAAATTATCGTAAACCGGGGCTAGTCTACCCATTCAGGGGCGAGTCTACCCATTTTAGTTTTATTTAATTTGCACTATTTTAAATTGCAAATAAAAAAAATTTTACCGACGGAGGACTTAGTTCAGACTCTAAGGTAGATGGCGCTGTAGTAGTTTGATCCGTTTTTATTTATTTGGTGTCTTTTTAACCGACCTGTTCAAACGTCTTTTGAGAGATTTGTATTGAAAATCAGCAAACTTTTAGTTGGTGCTCCGTAAGTATATTATTATTATTACTATTTTCACTTTGGTTAAGTGATAAACTTATCTAAGACTAAGATTACATTAATTTTATATGAAAAAAAAAAAAAAAAGAATGTAAGTTTTGCTGTTGTAAACAAAAAGTCAGAATTCGCGGGGCGAGTCTACCCATTCGTATTTAGTTTTAATAAAGCATAATAATATAATTTAGAACTTTGTTTATATTGAAATTAAGTCATTTTAAATGAATTTGAGTATATTATTTTAATTCTGCATTGATAAATTTATCATTAATAAGAAAATTTATAGGTTAAATATAAATGTAAATATAAAATATGCTTATTTTACCTATTTTTTCAATTTTTATGTTACAAAATTTACTTTTTTTACTTAATGCAAGTTAAATAAATTATTATTTATAAATTATTATTACCTCCCAAAAGAATGGGAAAAGGATTTTTCATGATTCCCAATGTTTGAATTTCGATTTTGTTAATAATCTTTAATTATTATTATTTATTAATTATTTAATTGTAAATTTATATTAATTTTAATTTATTTTTATCAACAATAATCAGAAAAAAATGTTATTTTATAATGTTAATGATTATAAAAACAAAACTGTGATCAAAATGTGATAATCGATCAAATACTCAATTTGTGTTATTTTATGAATAAAAAAGTGGAATATATAATAAAGTTATGAATTTTACTTCATAAATATCCTATATTGTAACTAAAATAACAATTTAATAGTAAAATTTTATTATTTACAATGTTAACATTCATTTTAGTAGAATGGGTAGACTCGCCCCATACGAGAGATTTGTCAGCAGTTCTATAAAAATATACAGAAACAGCGCAACTGTTCATATTTTCTAAAATCGATTTCACAGCTTTAAAGAAGGATAAATAGCGATTCCGAAACACCTATTAAAAGCCTTTTTTCTTTAATATTTACAAAAGTTTGACCACTTGAAATTTGACAAACTGAAAAAATAGGTAGACTCGCCTCGGTTTACGGTAGTTAACTTTAAAGAATGAGAAGAGGTTTGTTTACTTGAGATGTTTAATTTTTTCTAAAGGAACTTTTTTTTCAAATGTAACTTTCAACTCCAAAAATAAATCATGAATATCATCATCTTTAGTGCACTTTGACTTTTACATAAGGTTATCAATCTCTCTCAGAAAGGATTAAAAAGAGCACTTTATATACGAGCCACTCACATATATTTTAAATGCATTTGAATCTATTTATTTATTTTGTTCATATTTTCTGTTTTAATATTTTTTCGTGCTTCTTTGTATGGCCTTTTCAATGGGGGAGATTTTGGTGGTCTCTTCTGAAGGTCTTCTTCAATACGAAGTCTATGGAAGAAATATTCCTTGCCTCCCAAAAGTGGTCGTCAATGGAGGAGGAAGTGGTGGTCTTTCCTGGAGGTTTCACTGCACTATTAATGACAACTAAAAAATTAACTAGTAACGCTTGATTTGACTTACATACAATAGATTAGTAGAAAAGTTAAAGACAAATGAAATTTTACCACAGTTTTTAGCTACATTCTACATGAATTACAAGTATTACAAACAATTTTAACCTTTCATCATTTCTTAATCTTCGAATTAAGCAATTGGTTAGGTTAAATTAAACAAACTACTTAAGTATAAGACATTTTCACTCGAAAATCCTTCATTATTATAATCGTAAATAAGTTGTCATTAGCAATTTTTCTCAGTTAATATTGAACATATGTAATTCTTGGTGTAAATTTCTGTGAGGATTTCTAGCACTAAGTATGATGATTGCTGATATGAAGTTGTATCATGATAACAGCATATCTTAGATTGATAGAAATTTGCTTGTTACGTGGAGAAAATAAAGTATGTTCAAATTTAATCTGTTTCTGGCTTTATGAGAACATCAAAAAGCTCAGTAATTTTTACCGAAGCGCGTTGGTAGTAATTTTGGTGAATGAAACTGGGTTTTATAATATGTGATAAAATTTGGAAATTTTATCATGATAGTTAGAGCATGGCTTAAAAACTATTTTTTCGGTAAAATTTACTTTTTAGTTTAAATATTTTTGTTAAATGTGTAATAATAAGAGCTATAAATCTGAAAACCAGAATTTCCGGTATACAATTACCATATCAGTGAAATTGTTACCGAATAAATGATTTAATACCGGATATTTTAGTTTTATACAGTACAATATCGTATATTTTGTCTTTATTTAACGGAAGTATGGTTTTTTACTCGAAATGTTATTCACATACAGTAAGGTTATTTTACCCGATTTTCTGTAAAAATTTAACTACTCCATATATCATTTTCTTATCATTTAATAAAATAACAGGATGATTACGGCATTCTATCTTATCTTTTGCAGCTGAAAATGTCCTATTTATTGTCAAACTATGTTTGAAAAATAATTTTACAACAGAAAAATGGGTAATTTTTATTATAAATGCAATTTTATGATAGATATTGAATAAATCGACAAAATTATAGTTAATACAATGTTCATGCAGATCACAATCATAGAGTTACATAATGATTGGCTATAGTTGGGTGATTTGTGATTTTTAAAAGCATGAAAGTTCATGATGATAATTGGCCTTATCAATGCTTATTACTTTGTGCTTTTTTATGCCTGTTCTGTCATAATGGACAGATTATAGAATTCCAGAAATATTTATATTTATCAAAGAAATTTATGTTTCTTAATTTTCAAAAAGAAAATCTATTGAAATCATGAGATATGAGTAAATATTAGTTATTGCCTGTAGTAAAATATGCATACAGAAAGCTAGTAATTTGTAATTGCAATTACGAGGAAGTAAAGTTATATTTGGATGTCGTCATATGTAAATTTTAAGGTTATTTTCTTATAAAGGTTTCCTCTATTTTTGTAGATTTTTCGTCACAGCTTTGGTATATATATCTTTAAAAATTTTTGACAAATGAAATAACTTTTGAAAGAATTTTATTTTAAAATCGATCCTGATACTTCTATATTATTCATAATCAAATATAAAGAAATCGGTAATAAAAAGATTTAAATCTTTATATTAATAAATATTATGAGGATTTAAAAGAAAGAAAAGATTCATGAACTATTTATTTTAATTGTAAATAAATAAATTCCTCTCTTCAAATACAATTCAAATTGTTTTAGGTATTTTTATTTTTGAAATTGAAAAAAAAGGCTGAATAAATTAATCATAAACATTCGCTGATTCTCTTCTACTCCTAAATAAATTTAATTTACCAATTTTTCTCTCTGAATCATTTCCAAGTTCCATTGATATTAATTAACATTTATTTTCAGCAGAAAATTTGTACATAAAGAAACTCATTCTTATTATCTTTCTGGGTATAAATAGTATTTAAAATCTTTTATTTCATACACCGAAAATTCAAATTATTTTAGTTATTTAGTCTGGAGTTTTATTTTTCCATCAAAATTACAATATTCTAAATGAAATCAAAATATTATTGATTTTTAACAAAAAGAATTCAATTTAATGCAAACTTTCATGTTTGAATTATCTTGAAAAATTAGAAAAAATTCATTTAACTACATATAAGTTTAAACAATAAACAACACGTCGAAAAATTTTTAAAACTAAATTCACATTTATAATTAATTATTGTCCATTGGATTATAAAGTTTTAAGATACTAAATATTTTATAAATTCTTAAAAGAAAACACTTGTTTAGAAAATTTCTTTGTACTATACCTAGATAATTAAATATAAATTTTTTTTAAAGTCTTATTTAGATTACGCAAATAGCTGTTATGATGTTTTATGTTAGAAAAATTTTAAAAAAACTATTTAAAGAGACATTTTTTACACTTAAAAGCATTTAACAAGCACAATTTAAGCAAGCATTATTTAAGCAAAAAATTATTAAATGCATACAGAATTATAGCTTAAGATATAATGATTGAAAAATGCACATTGCTTCTTTTTCCCGATAAATCCTCCTGAAAATTCTTCAGTTAATTTTTTGTTAAATTTACTTTTGACATAGTGTGCTGTACTTTAAATTTTACTTAATTTTTCATTATATTTTTATACATATAATCGTGTTATAAGTAATACGGTTTTCCTAAAAATTTTAGGATAATGAGTGTATAATGAATAGTAGTATCTCACATTATTAAATTATTTTCATTTATTCGGTATTGTATGTGAGTGCTCAAATATATTCGAAAAAAAGTAACTAAGACTATTTTCATCTTCAGTTACTTTATTTATGATGTTTACAACATGTTTATTAGTGTTTTTCGATAATATTGGAAAGAAAAATCCTGTTATAAATTAGTTCCAGATCAGTTGCAACGATTTTTATTTTCTCTAAAGCTCCTCTTGTTCATCGCAGATAATCAGTTTCTTGTTAGGAATGTCAGCAGTATTGGCCAAAATCTTGGCAACAATTTATTATATTTTCGTCTTTCATTTTGGGTTTATACTTTCGACTTCTTTATTTATTTTATGATGTTTTATCTACTTTTAGTATTTCGATGGATTTTTTTAATGAAGATAAGGTTATTTTTTTAGTCGTTCCTATTTCATAGATATCTTTACTTTAAAAGTTTTACTTTATTTTGAAGTAGTACACTTAAAACCACCCTTACTGCTTTTTTTTTTACTTAAAATAAAATAAAAAATTTGTTAATTTTTAATTTTTTACTAACATGCTTTCTTTGAAAAAGAACTTTTCTTTTCAAATTTGTGTTCATAAAAAAATTGAAGCATAAAACCTATAAGTAACATAGAATGAACAGGTTAAAAAAATTAATCATCATAAGCATTCTTTTTAACCCTTTGACACCGTTGTCCTTTTATATATTTTTCTGACTCTCTAATTACAAGCAAAAATATTTTTTGGTATTTTTTAATTACAAAAAACAGTCTAGAAGTTATTAAAAAAATTTGTTAGATTATCGAAATTATATTTGTACCAAAATATAAAGTCTAAAAAAAGTAGTTTGAATTTTTTTTAATCTATATTCAAAAACTTATCAATAATTGTTTTTCAAAAGTGAAAGAACTTCATTGATGAATAACTGTTCCTCTTTCAGGATAAGCGCAAATATGAAAAATTGTTGTTTCCAAACAACAAGTTGACCGTGTTAGGAAGATTTTTTCTTCAACGCAGAAAAAAGCACCGATGTTTAATACTGTATTTCATAACCATAAATTATTAAAATGCTAAATATAAAATTTTTCACTTATTTTGACCTAAATTAATTCAAAATAATGAAAAAGGTATGAAAAATGTGTCGAAAAATGTCAAAACTCTGCGTCAAAAGGTTAATATTAGCTATGAAAGAAAAGAAAAAACAAGCATAACAGCAGTCTATAAAATCATACATTATCTTTTTTAACTAAAGTAATCAACCGACATCCAAAAACTAAGTTGCTTTACCAGAGAGGCTTTACAACGATGACAATTATCCCTATCCCATAACAAGTTTAAAAGTTTAGAGCAAAGAACTTATAAGCTGCTTGTAAAGAATGGAACTTCCTATGAGGTCTTCACTATACTACTAAATACTTCACTTTAGGCAATGATGGCGTAATGCAGGAAAGCTGTCGATAAAGGTGATGGAAATGGAGTGCACATCTATTTTAATGAAAACGAAGGCGCTCTCCATTTTCTCGTTAAAGAAGATTATTTTAAGGTAAACTTTTTGGGTTGGGTTGTATGATAATTTATAAAGTAAAAACTTTCATAGAATGCTTACACTGTAAGAACTACCGGATCAAATTACGGTATAAAGTACCGACACTTTAGATACATCATCCGTATATAAAATCCATTTTACTGTAAAATAAATTTTTTCCGTAAAACATTATATCGTATTTTTTACAGTAATATTTATTTAAATGCTTATTTTACAGTAAAAACTCTTTTACTCTAAAAACTAGGGTGTATAAGAACTTTTATTCATGGTCCGATAACAATGAAATGAACTGAACATGTTCCGGTAAGAATGGATTTTACGATAAAAAGTACCCTCTCCCTGAGTACCGGTACTCTTTACCGTATTTGAATTGTATTTAGCGTGATAGTTTACAGTGTATCTCGATTATATAATTTGATAGAATACAAAACCAAAAGTGTATGGTATTTAAACCATTTATTTATTTTTTTGGAAAATTTTCTGTTCATATTCCGTTATTATGGTTCATATGGCTTTGTTCATATGATTCATATGATTATAGTGCAAACAAATCATGATCAAATTACGGTATAAAGTATCGGCACATTGGGTACATCATCCGTAAAATCCATTTCCAGTAATATATTATACCATAATTTTTACATAAATAATTATTTATTTAGAGTGATTCAGTGATTTTACGGTAATTATTACTGTAAAAACTACTGTATATGAAATATTTTGTTCCTTAAAACATCCCGACAAGAATGTGGATTTTACGGTAAAATGTACCAGTATCTTGAGTTCCGGTATTTTTTATCATAAATTGATTCGGAATTTTTTACAGTGCACTTACTAGTTCTAGATGATTGTTAAGTAGCTTGAATCCATCATATTTTCAGCTGTGAATAATAAACAAACTTTTTTTCTCACAACAGTCTGCCCTGACCTATATACAAAAGCTTCTACACTCGCATGCTGTCAATTTTTTCCCACTTCTTGTTTCAATTTTTCACGAAATTTTAGTTTATTTATACACTGAATCTCTGAAGCTAACTAATACACAAATGATTGTTCCATGACCAGAAAGAGCACTTCTGAACCTTCCTAATGTTCAGTCTGTTACTTTCTTTGTTTTGGCTTTTCACCACCAGGGTTATTTTCTAGCACCTTTGCTACTTTGAGCTCATATAATTGACAATATACTAGAATATTTGCATTCTGTTTTTGGGCCAGCAGACTCTATAGTTATTCAATCAATCTATCAGAACCCCAGAATTATTTCTTGAAAGTTTCTGAACATGATAAATCATTTAATAATTGTAATATTTTGAGATATTTTGCTATTTTTAAAATATTTCTCCACATACTGCAATGAGCCAATAACATGATTTTAAGAACTTTTTTTTGATTTTTGACTCTAAACTTTCCTTTTTTCGTATGATTTTACAGCATTGCTATTGTTAGTAATAGTTTTTCGGCAATACTGTATAATATTAATAATTATAATATATATAATATTTTACGGTATAAATGTAATTCACAGCAAAATCAATGTTATGGATCATGCACCCAAAGTACCGATACGTTATATAATAATTTGGTTATTTGACACTGTAAAAAGTATTACTCGTAAGTAGATTTTTCTTAATTTTATGTAAAATTAATGCGTGAGAAATTTAAAAAAAATTTAATACGCATTTGTAAATACACCCGGAAATAATAACTGAATATTCTAAATAAAATTTCTGAAATTTCTTCAATAACTTTTTTAATTAAACGAAACTCTCTGTATTAGGTTTTGATTTTAGATTTATAAATAAAAATAATAGAAAGAAAATAGATTTCTGCATAAAAATAATAATAAGAAAGATTTCGTATTAATCAAAATGGAAAAGCAATAATGAAATTGAAAGATTGATAGATGAATTGAAAACAGGATATATAAGTTTTGATTCCGATAAAATATTAGTTTAAAGTGCGAAACAGCCTACGCGTTTAAAAAAAAAAAAGACTGAAACTAACTATTCCTAAAAAAATTGGACAAATAAATGCGCTTTGCAATAAAATCTGTTAATAAAAAAACAAACTGAAATTCAACTTGGGATGGAAAAAAAAAGAAGTGAATTTCTTAACAGAAAATACAAAAACTTGAGAAGCGTAAATGAAACTGAAAATTAAGGGTAGAATGAATGACAGCTAGACAACCGTATAAAAGTAAGAAAATTGGCAAAAAAAAAAAGAAACTAAAAGAAGGATTTTGAGACTTAAAAAAGCACATGGAAGGGGTTAGCAGGAATCTTTCAGTTTCTCAAGAAGCACAGTGTCTTTATTAGATTGTTTTCTACAGAACTTCTTATTTTTTTAGCAAAGAGATTCAATTATAATAACGAAATCTTACGAGAAATAAAATAAAATATTGATAAATGAAATATCTAACAAATAAATAAACCGGTATTACTATGGTGAAATTCGTATAGCGTTTTAGAAAAAAATGACGTAAATGATTAAAATAATTAAAAATATATGCTCTAAGGCGAATAATAAATGTATTCCTTGTTTCACTTTTAGGATGAATTAAATTTTGTGTTTCTTAGAATATAATGCAAAGGGGAGTCGGCAGGGCATTTATTAATAATGATTAACTGCCCTACCGACTCCCCTTAATAAATTAGTTTTGAAATCCAATGACTATGAATGTATTTCAACAATTTTAAGTAAAAATATTTTTATGTTATGTTCTAAGCTATGACTATTATTTTTTAAAACGCCGTATATATATATATATATATATATATATATATATATATATATATATATATATATATATATATATATATATATATATATATATATATATATATATATATATATATATATATATATATATATATATATATATATATATATATATATATATATATATATATATATATATATATATATATATATATATATATATATATATATATATATATATATATATATATATATATATATATATATATAATATATATATATATATATATATATATATATATATATATATATATATATATACTAGCTGACCCGGCAAACGTTGTTTTGCCATATGATTTATTTCTAGAGTATGAAAATATATTTTATTTATTGTAAGTGTGCGCGTATGTGGTATGTGAGTGGCAGTGGCATGGAGCGCTGTGAACGATGACGGAAGGTGAAAATAACAACACACCAAATAATAATTTTTTAAATTTATTGTAACTTTTTTTTATAAATTATATATACAACTAATTCTGAAAATATTAGTAAACAATATTAATCTCTTAGTGCAATGGAGTGTACAATATTTTTTGTCATTCCGTCTTTTGCTAACACAAATAAACTGGATGGTTTACCCACTCGAGAGCATGCCACGCATAATTGTCCGTGTGAAAAACATGGTGTGCTCAAATCTAAGCCACAAACAGACATTGTTTGGCCTTGTCATTGCAAATGCCAATCTAATGGGGAACTGAATGCGTTTAAATTGAATTAGCACATCTGTGGGTATAATAGGGTCTGATCTAGGGGTACCTTTCCTGATGAGCAACACATCCCGGCTGGCTCATTTTTGAACTTAAGAGCATTGCAATGCAGGCATTCCTTGTCCATAGCACCAATTACGACTTTTGAATGAGCATAATATTCAACATTAGGCTCATACTCGAATGCTAGGCGCAGGAAAGACTGAGAGTTAAAAGATCGATGTGCCTGTTGGCGTTGTTGTTCATTTACTCTTAGTCTGTTAAATGTGAGTCGGCGCGATCGTCTTTGTTCCAATCTTCTTTCTTCATTTCGTCAGCTCGTGCATCTTCTGATTCTACTTGATGCAATCGTGCCATGCTCTCACGTGCATCAGTATTGTCTTGCTGGATTTGTTCTGCGTTTCTTTCGGCTCTTGCATTCTGCATGAATGTAGCTTGACATGTTTTACGGCCCAAGGAAGCCCCTCTACGTCGTTTTGGCATTCTTTGCTGTTAAAAAAAAATTAAATTACTTAATGATGAAAAAAAGTATTATGTATTTATTTATATTTTATTTAAGTTATAATTCTTTTGGAGCGTTTGGATGAGAGTAAACTTTGTGAGCTGCGCGCGCAGAAAACGACAGGATAAAGTTAGCCATAGAATGAAATTAATAAAAAATATATATTTTTACTTAAATAATACCTTTCTGATTGATTTTAATATTTATATTTGATCATTACAGCATTTTTATTATTTTAAATTTTTTTCCATACGCCAAAAAAGTATAACCTCTAACGCATATACATAAGTACGCACACACTTTTTTAATTTAACATACTTTTCATGATATTTCTCTTTTGAAATAACAGAGCAGAATTACTCTTAAAATCAATAATTGTATCAATTAATTATAAAATAGGAATGAATAATGACAGCTCTGCAGATTAATAAATTAATAAAAATTTACTTGAAAATAACACTTAAATAGTAAAATGATATTTGTGAACGTATGATGAAAAACAGCATAGTAGTAATGTGTTTATTTATCTTTTATTACTTAACCTACCTTTCACAATATTTTTCCTTCAGAATAATACAGTAGAAATACTCTTAATATTAATAATTATTATTAATATTTACAGCACTGCAAATTAATAATAATTACACGGAAATGATAATTGTAAACGTCACAACTGCGTTCGATGTACAAACAATAATAATGGCCGAAATTTTTCCGAAAAGTGCGTGAGAAGTGAGATACTGCTTATTGCAAACCTGCCAACTTTTAATCCTTTTGAGGATGATTTTACCCTGCGGTAGTTAAGCGGAATTTAAATTATAATTTTAGACAGAAATATTCGCTGTATTTAAATCAAGCTTATGCGTACTTCTACAATAGTATTACATATTAATATATATGCTTAGTTTTTTTAAAAATAGTAGTGGATCAAAAAGATAATAAATTAAGTTTATAAATGCAAGGAATATATAGAAAGCATACATTTTGCTACTAATTGAAATAAAGAAATAAAATTCTACCTGGTTGTCGTCTTCCAGCAAGCCGAGTGCAAGGCATGCATCTTTATACGTTGGATGCTGATGTCCATCGACTTTACGTATATCTTGAAATGACAATGAGCCGGTGACATTAACCAACAACATTCGAAGATAAAAGCACTAAGTCTGCCTTGGATTGACTGTAAATGCTCTCCCCAAGGCGTTTGATTTGAATAAACCGGGACAACGGCCTTCATCGGTATGCCTTGCTTGCGGGAAGTCCATTTCTTTTTGTTTGAGCCCATGTGAAATAGTGTGGTACTTCTGAACACAGTAATGTCTGTGCAAAGGCATCAAACGCATCCGCACGATTACACAATTCAAAAAAATTCGGTGAGTGTAGTTCTTGGTGGATTTATAGCTCTGTCAATCGCTGTCTCGTTCGTGAAATATACGCGCTGACCGTTTTCAAGATGGACGGCTAAATGACTAACGGTAGGATCATGAATAGGGAATCCAAAGTTGCGACAAACAGCTTCATTGGAGCTGATGTACCGGCCAATTTGGTAGAGCGTTATTTCGTCGTTGTTATTCACTGGAAAAGCGGTCACATTGGTATTTTCAACTCGAAATACTGCCATATCACTGCCTTTATTCACATACTTGCAAATATATTTGATGCTCTTCTTTTAAGGGCGAGCATAAGTATTAGAGTTTAAAGTGAATTGTTGCAACGTGCGTGAATATTACTTTTTGATTTATCAGGTTTCTATGTCTAGTTTGGATTGGAATATGATTAAATAAAGATATATTTAAAATATACGTTAAATCTGTCCAAAAAATGAAAAAAAAATTAGTTATAAACCTATTCTCATACCTACTGAATATACATATAAAATTTCATCAAAATCGATCCAGCCGTTTAGGAGGAGTTTAACCACTAAAACTGTGACAAGAGATTTTTATATATATATATATATATATATATATATATATATATATATATATATAATATATATATATATATATATATATATATATATATATATATATATATATATATATATATATATATATATATATATATATATATATATATATATATATATATATATATATATATATATATATATATATATATATATATATATATATATATATATATATATATATATATATATATATATATATATATATATATTGCAACGATACATTGTTTCAAAGAAATCATTAGATGTTATTACGATATTACAGTTCAACTTTGAAAGATTTTTCTATGTGTATGTCAAGTTTAGTGTAAAAACGTCGTCGAGCTTCTTGTATTAGCAAGCCAATACAGCTTGACAGTTGATGAGTGAAATTGATTGGACAGTGGATTTGATTTGACCACTAAAAATGGCGTGTTTTATGCTGACTTGTACTTAACAAATCACTATTATGCATTTTGTACAAAAGAGGGTTTTTGTTGCTTCAATTTTGAAAAGAAATTGCATCTTTTCATTATTTTTGCTTTCCGGCTTTTTAAATTTTTCTTAATTATATTTTATTTTAATAATTTTTATTTTTTCATTTAAAAAATCGTTACATTTTTTCCCTGTTTTCTCATTATTTTTATCTTATTTCCTGAGCTCTATATACTTGCAGCTTATGCGCAGTAAATAATAAATCTTATTGTTATTTTTCTAAATTTTCTTCGTCAATCTCTTTTCTTTTATCCATTTTGTCTTTATTGCGATATATACATATACATATATATATATATATATATATATATATATATATATATATATATATATATATATATATATATATATATATATATATATATATATATATATATATATATATATATATATATATATATATATATATATATATATATATATATATATATATATATATATATGCGAAATTAAAAATTTACTTTATTCTTATTTTTGCCCATGCTAATATGTAAATATAAAGTTTTAAAAATCTTGCATTATAGCGAGTAAGTTGAAGTTTAAAACAAATAGCAAAATAAAACGCATAATTATAAGAATCAGGCAGATCAAGGTTAGATTTTTAACAAAATACTTGTTGTGTAAAATTGAAAATCACTTGTCTTTCCTTACAATTCCTCATATAGTTTGATCTAGCAAATTTAATTGTCTCAGATGTTTTATTTATACTTCAAAAATTTTAAATCCGCAAAGCAGAATGATAAAAATTATTTGTTAAATTTCATCGTTAACAGAAGACTACTTTTTGTTGCAACATTTAAATCATTGCTTGAATTATTTAATTACTAATGAACACATTTCTAAGATACTTCCGTACAAAAGCATAAAAATATTTTTAGGAAAATAAGCATACATTGATGACGAATTTTCAAATACGATTTATATTGCGGGGAAAAAAAACTAAACTACAAGCTGTTTTTAAAAGTAAAAGATTGAATTTGAGTTTATTTCTGTTGCATTTTTTGCAAAATATAAAATACATTAAAAATTCTAAATACGATGTCAATTTAATCTTTCCTCTTTTTTATGTATATAACAGAGAATTTAAAATATTGTTGAAAAAGTATTACCACTTGGTGACATTTCTACGAATTTAATATATATGCTAATTTGATATGAGAAAAAAGATTTAAAATCAATGCATTGGCATATATTTAAAACTAAAATGAGACAAAAAATATTGAACGAAATGAAAGTAGGACATTTGTTTCTCACGAAAAAATAATTACTTCCTTACAGATATTTTTAATTTTTTTGTTCTTTGCTTTTAAAAAGAGCTTAACTCATGACTAATGTAATTTATGTGCAAATGCAGAACAGCTTAAAAATCTTAGTTATTTTTAATTAGATAATTTAAAACAAATTACTAGCTTTTTTTAACACTTAATATTTATTTAGATTCTAAAAAAATAATACAAATAAAAAAAATGTCATTAGATGGTACAATAAAATTTCTAAATGTGAAATTTGGAGGGGGATTTCTAGTTGTAATATTTAATAAATTGATTCGTAAAATATTATTTACATACTTTTATTTTGAAAAATATAGTCGTAAAGTTGGAACTTTGCTTTTTTTTACGTAATTTAAAGAAATATTAGTTTATAAAGGTAAATTACGCTGTTACATTTTTACAAATAGAAATATATGACTTCCTCATAAATGCAATATTTAGCTTCTTATTTTTTAGAATGTGATGTTGCCATTTTACCGGTTAAAATACTCTAAGAAAATTTCGTGAAATCAAAAGAGTGGACCTTTAATTTATATGATTATTAGAGATATTTTGCAGAGTGCCTTAAAGCTGACGCGATTTGAGCCTAACAGCACATGCACTGAAATTTCCCAACAAGTCACAATAGGATAGAAAATTAAAGTTAAGATTACGGTTGATGTAAAACAAATACTATGCGAAATCCCTCTATTATATAAAACTTACTGTTTACACTTACTGCATACAGTTTCAGATTGTGGAAACTTATTGGCTTCGAACACAACCGGGGCCAAAAAATCTCTCTCTCTCTCTCTCTCACCCTCTACATCGATGTCCATCATAGACAACGAACATGCAACTTTGGCAGATTCGCAGCATGACACTATTTCAATTCGTTCCATGGCTCGCCTTAATTGAACAAACTAATCGCTTGCGTCTCAAATAACGTTAGGACTAAAACTGAAGATATCTTTTTAAGATCATAACGCTTATTTAATGTGAGTGGTCATATATTTTGAGAGAAAAATTTACGATCTGACATGTATTTTTATGGTCCTGATAGCTTTACGGCATGAATTTGATTTTATGGTTAGTACCCGAAATAAACCTTTAACTGTCACTGACCATAATTCAGGTGGAAAATTTTTTAGATTGGATTTAGAACTAACAATGTAAGTCAAAAAATATGGGTAAAAAAATATGGCTCTAAAAGAATATGTAATTATGTCTAAAGGACATATTATTTAAAGGACATGCCATACGATAAGTCATGTCTAAAGGACATACAATCTAAAGGACATGCCATACGATAAGTCATGTCTAAAGGACATACAATCTAAAGGACATGCCATACGATAAGTCATATCTAAAGGACATACAATTTAAAGGACATGCTATACGTTAAGTCTTACTGGAGTTACGATAATTATAAGGGCTTGAAATACTATCTGTATGGTGATAAAAACCGCTTTAAAAGCAAAAGAAATATATTAAAACTTAGGATGCACCGGTCAGATTTCAGTGCTTATTACCCTGACCTGGCATATGAATCTCAAAATCTGGTACAGGGTACTCGGAACCGGCAAATTTTACTGGGCATCCAGTTCCGGGTATTATTTATTAATGCTTGATTCAACCATATTCAACCTCAGTAACCTCAAAATCGTCCATAAAAATAATAGTAGAATAGGAAATTCATGCATTACCACAGTTTCTTAATAATCAAGCTTCAAAATGATTCAGATGCGGTATATTTTACTCTTGCTCAGAATTTTAATGAAAAATTTCGGTCACAATTGGGACTGAAAATTTTATTCGCTAAAAAAAGCGGCCCGCTTTGGGGACGAACACTGAACCTCATAATGCTGAAAACTATTTTAACTAAATTAATATGATAACCAATTATATTCAAAATTAGAAATAAGTAATAACTATAATATTTATAAATATATGTTAAATTAAAAATGTTAAGGCATAAGGATTAAAATTCAAAGCTAGCTGTAGAAAAATCCGATGTACGTACATGTATTACACTCATACTAATTTTGCTTTCAGCAAATGAGTGAATGCAACATTTTTCAATTATTTCCATTTATAGGATTAGTATATAATAGTATATACTAAGCAGCATAAGCAAAGATAATATAAATGTTTTATTTCAAATTTCAGAATAAGTATTCTAATGCTATTACTTATATAAAGATCAAAGGGGATAAGTTTCCTAATAAAGTCACATTTTAAAACCAAGACAACTATTTTAACGAAAATTGATAACTACATCTGTTGAAGAAGAAACTCGTCAAAGAACTCATTTAGAAGCAATTTATTTATTTTCAGTATAAGTTGATTCGCGTTTGCATTCATAAATTCAACCAGCTCTAACTTTAAACTAGATTTTTATACTAAGCGTGTTTCACACTCTTTAGCTCAATAAATTAAATTTACAACCAGTCTGGCTAAAGTTCTCATACCTTTAGGCTAACTATAAGAGGTTTCTATAGGTTTTTTTCTTCTTCCGTGTAACGCAAATACATATTATTTTCGCAGAAAAAGGTTCTCATTAAAGGCTCCCATAACCTTTTGTTTGCTGCTTGATCTAGTAGTTACTGTATCTTTACTGTATCTGCATCTTATAAAATTACTAAAATAAGGATATCGGTTGATTAAAAACTAAATCCTGATAGTTTAAAAATATTTTAATAAACTGACGGTATATTGAAAATTGTTTTAACTATCTTACGTTAAATATTTCTAAATTACCAATAGAAATTATTTAATGTAGCTTCAATATGAAGCTCCATTAAGAAATTCTATTGCTAATTTAAGTAAATCACATGAAAAGTTAATTAATTGAGTCCTCTATTAGCAGATGTCTCCAATACACAGCAAAGTTTTGCATTAAACATTTTACTCCCGAACAGTCATCCCTATTTTTTTCGTAAATTTTTTTTTTTAAAATATCTAAAAATAAAATCACATGTTTTTATTTAAATGGACGTTCCATAATTTTCCTGAGATTTATATCTTGTAAAATATTTATTCAACTGATAAATATACAACTTTTATGTTGTTTTGCCTTTTTCTTCAAGTACCTGGCCAGGTAAAAACACAAAATTTTACTGGGTACTCGGAACCGGTCAGATGCAATTTTATTAAAAATTAAAATTCTATAACAAACCGAAAAATTTAACCTTCAAAGCAACAAGTTTTTTAAAAATATTCAAAATAAAAACACGCGTTTTAATTTATTTTTTTGCGTAATAATTTTTCGGAGATCCATATTGTGTAAAATATTTATTCAATAGACAACTATAAGATTTTAAGTTAATTCGCATAAATATTAAAATATCCGGCCAAGTAATAAAACCAAATTTTACCGAACACTTCGAATTGGCCAGGTAAGAAGTAAAAATTTTTCTAGGTACCGAGAACCAACCTGTTAAAAGGTTCAATTTTTACCAGGTGCCGGGCATATGCTGAAATTTTTGGATTAGACACATCACTAAATAAAAGAAGTAAGAAATATGTTAAATGTAAGAAATATGTAAAAATAGTAGAAATGCATTTAACTATCTGGTGAATTGAAATACATTACAATGAAATGTGATGCTTTAGAAATATAGAGTGATTTTAAAGTCATTAAAATTAAAATAAAAAATTTAATTAATGGGCTGAATAAGTAAAAAATATGCAATAATTAATTAACTGAATTGAACTAAACTACATGAGAATATTGATAAACTTATTTAACTAAATATGACTAAACTGCATGAGAATACTATAATAAGTTAAATTATCTAAATTATCCACACACAAAAAAACTTTGATTGATTCCTTGCATATTAATGCATTTCAAGTCACTAATTAGTTTTAATTTCTGATTTATCATTTTAAAGAAAATTTTAAAAAAAATTTAAGCATCTATTAAAATGCAAAGAATACATTTAAACTACATTTTTGCAAAACATGCATTAGAATGTTTAGAATGTCATTAAAACTAATTCGTGTCAAGAAATGTTTTAAAATTACGAGAAAAATGACAAAATGTTATAGAAGCTGAGAATAAAATCGCTTTTGAAAAGCAAAATTAATTTTAATAAACGAAACATCAACAGCTAATAAAAAGTATAATGATTAGTATTTTTTGGGTACTTTTGTAGCAAATTATATCTATACAATATAAAATAATTCATAAAACTAATAATTGAGTAAATGATTTTAAATATTAACTTAATTGTATCATTTAATAACTATATTATTAGGGAAAAAATTATGTCTCTACTTGAATACGATATCAAAAATGACAATCTTTCTAATTAAATTTAGACAAATATTTCGTGTTGCTTTTTTTTTACTATTCTATTTCACAATCACTTTTATAACTATGTAGATATTTGCATTTTAAAAAGAAATCTTAAAGCGTGTTTTTAATCAATATTTTCGAAGACGAATTCTTATTCTTCAATACAAACGACTATTTTATTTTTAAAATAATCCTCTTATAATTTAAGCTCGTTAGAAATGACGTTTACAAAATTTATGCAAATGTAATTAAGCCTAATTGTATCAACAAAAAATCTTGAAGAATAGTTTATTAAATATAATCTCTTTCAAAAAGCGTTCTCAATTTATTTTAAGTCAAGTGAGGGGGATTAAAGTTGGAAGGAACAACAAAAAAATGAATTACGTTGTAACATGAAAGATTCAACAAGGATTAATTGGACCTTTATACAAAGAACACATAAAGTATTCCGCTTGAATGAGTTGAAACATTTCATTACAATAAGCAAAGTGAAATAAGAAAGTCTGTGTAGAATTTAGCTTTGTGAGAAAAAAAAAATCGAATAAAATTTTGGATAAAGGAAGATGTTTATGAAAAGATAATGTATTTTTTTAAGCTCATATGCTGAAATAACAAAATTTAGATTCCATGAACATGTTTCAAAGCATTTTAAAAATATGTTAATCGTATAAAGCAAGAGATTACTAAGGGAACAAGTTAAGGTACATTTTATTAACTTGTGAACTTTTGTTACTCTCGAGTTTCAGACATGTTATAATGCCAGAATGATGGGAAAGCGTCAATAATACACTAGCGGAAGATTTCAGGAATGCATAGTCCACCGCTTATACTGATGATAATAAGAGGGAAAAAAACCTATGAAGGAAAAATGTGATACTTTTCACAAATAATCCTATTGTGACAAATGCTAGTTATTTAGTTCTCTGCATTAACAACAAATTAAACTGGAACAATCATATAAATCAATAAATCCCTTGCAGTCTACAAGTGCCGTTGGTTCATCTTGGATTATGATTCAACGTTACAATTTAACCCTCTTGGCGGAAATTCTGACTTTCCAAATCATAATACTTATAACCACTCATTTAGTAAACAAAATACAAAGCTGAAAAGTAAATTTTACCCATAAATGGTTTTTATACCATGCTTAGAAGTATCATGTTGAAATAACTAAATTTGACCACATTTACCAAATTCTATTACATATTATCAAATTATATATTATTGTCGATTTTTCCTAAATCATTACCAAAGAACTTTGGTAAAAATTATCTAGCTCTTTAGTGTGCTCATAAAACCAGATGTACTCGTTAAATTTTACTATATTCTGACAATTTTGACCATTCTCTTTTTTTCAGTGAAAATTTGTTAAAAGCAAATAAATATCTTTTAGTCTAGTTTCAATAACAGCTTCTGTTACTTCAACCCTCTTGGCGTTTCCCTTCTCTTTTAGTTTCCTACTTCAAGCGGCAGACACATTTTAGAGTCGATGACCGCGTGTCGAGGGTCGGACAAAAGGTATGCTTTCCCCCTTCTGCTTCAATTCGTGGTTAAAAGGGATGATTATCGGTCTAGGTGGTCAAGGAGGGTCAAGACAGTTTGATGGATGAATTGTGTTTCATGATTCACTTTTCTGAAAGTCCTTGTTGAACTTCATACAATCTTACACTTTTCTCTGAAATATCAAGCAATTCTTTCGTTCTGATAAGATAATTACTTTCAGGTTATGTTACATTCTTTCTTGTCCTTAGCTTTTTCACAATGATATAGTTGAAATATAACATCAAAGGAATGTTCAATGAAATGGAGCTGAATAGATTCTTGTGATTGATAATTTTTCCTTCCTGTTTCCGGTGATTTCTTTTATTTCCCAGATACATTTGCGGCTACCGTCCAAGTTTTTTATTTTAAAAAATGCGTGTGCATTTTAAATTGCCTCATTTCCGAATTCAAAGTACAATTTCGTTGATATACAAGCTAGTAAAAAGTCATATTTATCTTTTAAATATATTAATGATATTTTTAAATATAAAAAAATAATTAATGAGTACTTTTTCAATAATGTTCGATTAGAAAAATAACTGCTGTTTAATAGATATTATTTATTTAATTCCCGTTTTATTTCTCTTTTTCTTTGAAATTAAGTAAAAAAAAAAGCTATTGCTAATCGCTGCTGTTCTAAAGATGGAATATTGTTAAAAACGTACTTATAACTTTTTAATGTCCGTTAAAACTCTTTAAATAGTGCTCGTATTGAATTTCAAGTTATTTGGATAATTTATTCTTAATTCGTCTTTTAAATATTTAAGTAAAAGCTGTTCATATAACCCTTTATAAAATTGACTAAAAATATAAATTTCTATATACACTAGTTAAGCAAAACTGCATTTTTTATTGTAAATTTTCTTATTTTATTTTATAGGGTAATATCAATAATAAAGCTTAAAAAAATTCGTAACCTTATGAAATTTTGCATACAAAGAATAAATATCAGTACAGGAATTGTTGCAAGAATATTATTTCACAAGTCAATATAATGATTCTTTGTAGTTTTGTCCATTGCTGTTAAATTCAAAGGAATGATTTTAATAATATAGATCATGCAGTGATATATATTTGGAAAAAAAAATCACGTGGAAGTAACAGAAATTAAATATACAATATTTTTTTTATTTTTACTTTTTATAGTGCGCAGCTTAGCAGTAAAAAATCAAAGAACGTATGTAACATAAGCAGAAAAAATTATTGAAATAAGGAAAGTAAAATTTTTTGCATTACTTCGGTCAAATATCAATAAATTAAAGGTCATAACAACTTTTTATTTTCTAAAAAAATTAAATTTAAAAATTTTTTTAATTGAAAATTATTCTTAAGAAAACTAACATTAAGTTATGTTATCTGTGATTTTAATTTATATGTGGTAAAATTTATTTAGAATAATAAAACTTGCATCCCTTAATAGTCATATTTATTATTCAGAAGAGTAATATTTTAAAAATAATGTATTTATAATAAATAGCAATATATTTATGAATGTTGTGGATTATGAATGAAATTGAGATTGTGGTTGGGCACAAAAACTTGCTATCGCTTTTTTTTAAACATATGATTTGTTGGATTATGTTTTATAAATTCGTTTATAACGTTATTTATAAATTCAAAAATATACAATTCCAAAGAATCAAAGTAACGTAATGCCTTCCATTTTAGATGGCAAATATTTTTAGAACTTTTTATTCAAGTAGCGAGTTAATTTTTATTCCAAAAGTAAATTCTGCATACAAAATGCATCGAAACATTACTGATGAAGTAAAATGGATATTTTGTTGCAGAGTGTTATTGAATTGTATTTTCCGTGACCTTTAATTATAAATTTTATCCATTACTTCGATTATTTTACTTCTTAAGTTCGCAGAATTGTCGTGTACTTTATTTAAGTTCATTTATGTTTTATTTTTAATTCTACCTTACTTTCATTCTTATTTTTTGTTTTAAGTTTATTTAAGCTCTTATTTTAAGTTTTTTTTTTCGCAGTCGAAGTTTAGACTTTAATTGAATTGCAGAAAATATAGTGACAAATCTTCTCTACATTTCGCATTTCTCTAACTTTAGCAATACACTTTTAGTACTATACGCCCACTTTTTTAGATCATCTTTTACAGTATTTTTGACCATGAACAGAAAAGAAAGCGTGCCCTTTAGATGAAACTGTATGATAACTCGTATGGACACTAGTATGATAACTAGTATGATATCTGGACATTAGTATGATAAGTATTGTCTAGATTATATTTACATCACAATAAGGATTTGCTTATCGCTTTGCGTACTCCCATTTTAAATTAAACTTCTTAAAACTATTTTAATAACTTAACAAAAACATCATGTAATCATCTACTTTAGATTTCAGACAATCAATCGATGCATATTTTAGTACGAATGTCAGTACTGTAATACTTACGTTGGTTGTTTCCGCCCATCTGGATTGAACAACTTTTAAATTCGTGAAATATTAGGGAGATCTGAAAGTAATGTCATTTCGATGCACTTGATATTTGTCACCAAGATTTTATTTTTAATCAAAAATGTATTCACTCTCGTTATTAACAACCCTTCAATTCCGGATCGTAAAAAAAGGGATTTTTAAGACTATCGAATATTCAATGTGCCGAAGCGTCATTACTTTCCAGATTTCCTGAATATTTACAAACATGATAATTACAACACAACTCGAGCTTACACCCTTGAGTTTACACACACTTTTATTTGGATTTCGAATGATATTATAGAAAAAATTGTACTTTAAATCAAATTAATGATGAATTTAATTAAAAATAAAACATCTATAATACTTAAAAAAAATTAACTAATTTAAATGAATTAGTTAAATACTATGGAAAATTAGTAATATTAAAATTCATTAATTAGTTCATTAAATATTGCATTTGTATTTAGACAAGAAATAATTTCCTGCAATTTACTCTAAAATAAGAAATGCTTTTTCGAAAATTAATTGAAATTTAAAAATACGAAACTATTTTATTTATTCAAAGATTTAGTATAATAAATTAAGCAATAAATATTTTTTTTTACAAAATTCAATATTTCGAAAGTGTTGGAGAAAATAAAAATGTAATCTGTTTTTTAAAGGTAAACTTTTGGTTTGATTGGGGTTCAAACAGGAAAAAGAACGCAAACTATTCACATCTATTCAAACAGAAATATTCTAGCACAACAGTGAGTGATTTACGATGACAGCTTATGCGCCTCTCAATTTGTGAGCAGTAGGAGGTTGAGGGGGAAGGAAATATTCTAGTTCAGAAAAAGACGTGATCGCCGTTCCAGAGCTAGAACGTGAACCCGTGCATACACGGGCAAGCCGCTTTTAGTATAGAAACCATGCCCGTGATATAACGGGCTTGACGCCAGGAGGGTTAACTTCAAGAGCTATCTATATCTAGAATACTTTACGGTTATGGCAAATGGCCAGACTTCCAGGTATTGTCTAACTAAAATCCAAAAGAATAAGTTTATAATAACGCAAAAAATTCTAAGAAAATCACCACATTAGTATCTTCTAAATAAATTATCCTTAGAGGTGACCTTCAAATTTAATACAGTAACTAATTCATAGGTATGCTTAATACATATATATTATTTCATAACAGCGCTAACAAAGACTAAACGGCTAGATTATTAAAAAAAGAGAGTGTTATAACCAATTTATTATTATTATTATTATAATTTTTAACATGAACGAAAGCACAGCACTTCGATTAATAGTTGATATTTTGTTAAAGAAGGGAAGAATTTTTCAATAATTCTAGTTTGTAATGTATATAATGTAATGTATATAGGTAAATGACACACTAAATTGTTAAATGATAAAAAGAACTGTAAATGATACAAAAAGGCTACCTCCTTTAATAACGTATATTTAAAGTCAAGTTGCAAATGAAAATGCATCAATTAGAAAAGCAATCTTTCTCTGTTTTTACAAATTCACTTTAAATAGTCTTTTCCATTTAACTCAAGTTACAATAGTCTTGAAGTTGAATAATTAATTCATATCATAATCTGTTTCATCAATGCAATATAAATATTTGCATTCTTAATTTAGACTCAATTGTCTCATAAAACCAATTCTTAAGAAAATTTAAATTCAGTTTAAAATATAATTCAAATAAACAATTTTTTTAGATATTTATAAATTGGGTGTGAAAAACTGATCGTGCATACGTTAAGGGGGGATAGAATACTACTAGACAAACACAAATTACCATACAATCCATAGTCGGAACACAAGTCGTAAAGTGATGGAGAACGAAAACGCTGTGTCACGAAATGGAATGAAAATAAACTGATAAAATTGTGAAAAACATTTTATTCGACTAAATGAAATTAAACAACCTTAATTCCCTCGTTACAGAAACTGTTCAAAATTGTGGCCACCAAAATTAAAGCAGGGGGCACACCGTCGATGGAATGGTCACAGTACATAGGCCCTTATGGGGTCAGCTGTTACAGATATCCGTTCAACAAGATATTTAGCAAAATCTTTGGAACCATCATCTCGTAGATGAAGCTCTTCATTTGACCCCAGAAGAAAAAGTCCAGACATAAAATTAAAAGTCCAGAGCCAGAAGAGAAGTCCATACCCTCTAGCACGTTACGAGTTGCTTTCGGACCATGGATTGTATGGGGATTTGTACCATGAGTATGACGTATGTACCATGAGTTTTGAGACATCCTGCAAATATTCATACATGTTAAATTAAAATGTATGAATATTTAATGCTGTAATATAATAAACTAAATTCAAATTTAATTAAACACTTTATTTCCTGACAGGATAAAGATATAAAATCAAAATGCTGTTCAATTGATAAGAAATTAAAAATTAAAATTACAAAAGCTAAAAAAAAACCTTTCAATGTATACTTTCTTGATTTATGCTATGTAATCAATTTGATTTCCCTTTCCACTTTTCTATTCAATTCAAGCTGCGACGAGTATAAAAATGAATAGTTAATACTGAACTTAATTGCATTCGTCAGCTCCGTGGAAACACCTGCATGCCCTTTACTAAATGATTGAAAAATAAAACCACAATGTTGCCTAATTAGAAAAATACCTCCCCTCTTCAAGGAATGCAAAGAACTCGGATATTTAATATTCTCTTTTCTTTGACGAAACGTACTTTCGCTGCACATCTGTGAACCTTACCTTGAAATTTAATTAGATGAAGAGGTTTTATTCAAATACAGTAAGACTTCACTTAACAATAAGCTGTTAAGCACTCTTTTAAATTACTTTCTAAAAATCTTTTTGCTTTACACGATCATTGGTATTACAATGATTTTGTTCATTTGATGCCTTATGTAAAGTTTAACGAGGAAATGTAATTGAAAATTTATGCAGTTTACGATTGAGCTGAGCTGACACCGTTCAGTTCATTTATAATGTACGGTTATTAGAATCGTAGTGTCTCTCTCACTCCAGTTTTCTGAGTTCTGTTCAAATTAAATAGCGAAACAGAAGTTATTTATTAATTTTTCAATCAATGGTGTGTATATAGAAGTCAGTTTCTAGGCATTGAATGAAAGTTTTATGTATATAAATTACAGTGAAATAAATGCTAAGAAACCTTACAGCAACTTCTTTTTTAACTCCATTAAAAAATAAGGGGTTTTCCAATATAAAAAAAGAATTTATTAGTTAATTTTGTTGATTTTAGCAAAACAATCTGCATACTTTTTTACTTTAAAATTCTTTAAAATTGAAATATATTTTTAGATTGTGAGAGAAATGTTAAAAAGTAGCTACTTTTAAAAACGAAAACTGGTCTATCAATTTACCAAATTGTACCTATAGTGGCAGTGCTACATTAGCAAGAAGCAAATTAATTTAGAAAAAAAATAATGAAAGTTAATAATAATACCAATTATAATGAAACAAAGTCACGAAAGTTTTTTAATTCTGTTTTCATAAGTTGATAAAAAATACGAAATACGTCGAACATAAAGGAGAAAATATCAGTTAAATTTTGTTAGTACTACAAAATAACTTACATATCTTTCATTTTATAATCCAATTCTCGGCAATTGAAATAAATTTTTTATCAGAGATTTATTAAATGTATGGAATTACTTTAGAATATATGCAATAATTTAAAAAATAAATAAAATTTATAAGATTATATGCTTGAAATGAATCATATACAAAGAAATATTGAAAGAAATGATAATTCGCCAATTATTAACAAATTTATAATTAAAAAATTATTATTAATTATTAGAACATTTTTATTAAATTATTATTAAAATATAATTAATAAGTTTTGATTTATAGTTAAAAGAGTAGGAAATTTGACAAATTTTTAAGCACCAGAATATTTTTTCATCGATTATATTTTTACTCTGATTTTCTTGTTGGCAGTTTTGTCTTTTCTTTTTTCTAACCTGTTTCTAAGTATCTGCCATTCATGTGTTGTACTCCCAAAGAAGAATGTCATTTTTTAAATGCTCAAAATTTCTACCAATAAGCTATGAAGAAAAGTTTTTTTTTCCCGATTTGAGATTATACATTATTGTAATGATACAAGAAAAAAAATTGTTTTGAAAAATGATATCAAACATGAGTCAGAATTAAAAAAGAAAAAATGCTTAAATACTATTGTACTAACTTAAAATTATAAAAATATTATAATATTCTTAGGATTGTTAATACTTCGCAAATTACTAAGATGTAACAACACAATCTTATAGATGACCTTTCCATCGAACTCTGCCTTTGTTGTAGTAATATGTTGGCATAAAGCCTTCTACATTTATATAGCGTTATTATGCGTGCAACATTTTTGTAGGGTTGTTACTTCGAATTTTTAGAAATGCTGGATTAGAGCTTAAAACATTGTCTTTATAAAAAAAGACCGTTATACTTTGATTTAGGTAACTAATTAAATATAAGGTTAAAAAATATATTTTTTAATGCTAATAACACAACGAGCAAGAAAGTATGAATAATTATGCACATGTACACTTGTCAAACATTTAAAGTTCTTTAATAACAAATATTTTTAAAAATTAAAAAATTAATCGAATTTTTGAGACGAAATTTAACATAATAGCTTAATTATTATATTCTCCCATATCTAGTGGTCAGGTAACTGACCTCATATCAGAAAGGCGATGGGTTTGAATCCCGGACAAGGCATAGATGTCTTTCATTTAATATACTATCTATCCCTGCAGTGGGAATGAGTAACGTTGGCTCCCCCAATATAGTGCCTCTAAAAAGTGGTCAAGAAATCTGCCCTGCTGATACCCAAATGATGAGTGTCTACCAGGAGGAAATTGGCAAAAAAAATTCTTCTGCTCCTAGATTTTATTTTACACTATACTCTGAAAATTAAATTCTTTAATTCTAGACCGTCATTTTAAAGTTAAGTTTAGTGCGCAAAGCAGAGAAAAAAGAGAATACCTAGATAACCTTTGATCTTATTATCGACGTGTTGCATACTAAGGGACAATCTTAATAGTTCAAAAGTCTAATATTAAAAATAATATATGCTGTAAGTAGTTATGCTAAATATATGCTAAAAATAATAAATATAAGTTAAAAATAAATAAATATAATATAATGAATAAACATAATATAATGAATAAATATGATATAATAAACAAATATATGCTAAAAATATATACTATATGCTGGTTAGCATATATCAAATGACAATGTATCAATTTGGACCAATATTAAAACATTCTAGACATCCCGACATTAGCCAATTGGTGCATGGTCATGTAGGACCCATATTAAGGCAATTTTGAGCCCAATTGGAGCCAAGGTAAAATAGTTGTTAGGGTAGTTTCGTCATTCTAGTTAACAATCTCCCTCAAAACACTACGATGAGGTTTCGGGTTGATGAAACATTTTCGTCTTTTTGTGAGTTCGGATTTCGTCAAAAATCACGGTATTTCGTGACGAAATAATTATCAAAATTAACGAAATACTGTTCAAGGATTACTTGTTAAAAGTAAAAATTTTATTTCTGAGAGTGTAATAAAATATTCTTTAAGATTTCTCTCAGTCTCCCAGTTAATGGCATTTTTTTTCAAACTATAGACAATCATGTCTAAGAGACAAAGAAACTTCTTTACAATAATCGAAAATAAAGAAGGCATTAAAGCTTCTAACTTATCTCAGAAAAATTCATCATCACTCAGTACAAGAACATAAACGCCTTCTTGGCTGCTTTTTTCCGCTCAATGTTCAGAAAAATTATCGATCTTACGCAACAAATTGAAGAGGCTCAGTGAATAAATAAATGATAAAAACTTTTCAATCGAAAAAGGAAAAGAAAAGGATTAGAAAAATAAGTAAGTTCACTGTCTCGAAGCAATGAGCCAGAAATACCAAACTTACAAAAAGAACCTGTCATCGGATGTCACAGCGAAACTCCTCCAATGAAACAAGTAATTCAGAAAGTTATCCAATTCAGAAAAAATCATTAGACTTTCATGAATTGAATCACCGAATTATTCCTCGTCTTCATACCCATTAGTATTCATTTCCATCGTCATCAATCATTCATATCATTTATATAGATTTGAGCGTCATTAAACTTGGTAGAGCTTTCTTTTAAAGCAAATGTTGAAATGGTCTAACTACTTTATATCTTCCCTTCAAAGTTTTCTGCAAAAAGAATGTTTCAAATATGATCGTAAATCAAATTCACATAAAAAAATGCATTTTGAATTGGCTATTATCCAGGCTTTATAAACAAATTGAAGAATTTAACAGACAGCGAATTTTGGATAAACATGCTTTTAGACTCGCAAATAGAAATCTCTCAACAACAATTTCTTTCAAATCATTTTCGCACTAAATTTCATTCAAAAACAATGTTTTATTACATTTATTTCAAAATAACTTCTTGCATTTTTATTTACTAAAATTGGATATTATTTTCTTCGTCTTCTTGCGCTTTACTGTTCTTTTCATTGTCAACAATCACATCTATATTATTTATGTAGATTTAAGAGTTACAAAACTATTACGCTAGTAAAAATTTTTAAACAAATCTTTTAACGTTCATTTACATATCGAAGAGGAATAGTCCCTTAAAAGATTTTAGTTAAAGGAATTTAACGATACCATTGGTAAATCAAATAACGGTTTATTTTTGTTTTTCTTAAAAGGAAAAATTAGCAGTTATGCTGTCATTAAATAAGGGACGACTTTAATGTAATGAACACGAATTTTTCTCTCATGAGTTCGATAAAAATTGCTTCCTTCGAATTTTCTTCCAACCAAAATTCCTACAAAAAAAGAACTCCATTTCTAAAAAAAAAATTGGATATCTAAATATAAATTTAAAAAGTTTTAGAAAGCTAGTTATATATATATATATATATATATATATATATATATATATATATATATATATATATATATATATATATATATATATATATATATATATATATATATATATATATATATATATATATATATATATATATATATATATATATATATATATATATATATATATATATATATATATATATATATATATATATATATCTGTGTGTGTGTGTGCGTGTGCGTGTGTGTGTTCAAAATGAAGATAAAACGAAGGAAAATTACAAAACATGAAAAAAGGGTGAAAAAGAAAAATAAAGTAAAAAATAACAAGTAACTGGGGGGAAATATAAAAAAAAAATAATTATAAAAAAAATTCCGAGAAAAAAATTTATTTTTTTTGAAAAATCCGGAAAATAAAGGATATAATCTTTTCATCGACCCACACGATTATATCCCCAAAAAAGAGTGCTTTCTAATATTGCAACAATATAGCGAAAGCAAAATATATCAATACAATAGTGCGAGGAGAACTCAAAAAATTTTTACAAAAATTACGTTAAATAAAATAGAACACAATAAGTACAAATAACACGTAAAAACAGAAAATAAAATATAAAGAAAAAAGCAAAATAAAACATAATCTATCAAGCGAGTAGTGAATTCAAATGAACTTACATGAACGGGAAATATTCTCTTAAGAAAAAACAGAATAAAACATAAAACATAATCTATAAAGTGAGCAGTGAATTCAAATGAACTTACATGAACTCACACTATTGCATTGATACATTTTGCTTTGGCTATACTGTTACAATATTAGAAAGCACTCTTTTCTGCGGATATAATCGTGTGGGCTGATGAAGAAATTATATCTTTTATTTTCCGGATTTTTTTTAAAAAAAAATTTTTTTTCGGGTTTTTATTATTATATTACTTTTTTTATTTTTCCTCCCAGTTGTTTGTTATTTTTTATTTTCTTTATCTCCCATTTTTCATTAGTTTGTAATTTTCCTTTGTTTTATCTTCATTTTGAACTTATTTAATGAGTTCTATTCACTTGCAGCTTATGCGCAATAAATCAAACTTAATGTTTTTCTTAATTTTCTTCGTGTTTCAAATGGTCCGTGTAGAAGAAAGGTTATAATTTTAAACATAACTGAAATTTTTTTTTTAAAAAACTTCAGTAACTTAATTAATGATAAGTAAATATTAAAGTTTGAATCCATTACATGGTCTAAAATTCAACCAAAAATTAGCTTTGATAGAAAAGAAAGATTTTGAATTCAAAATTTTGAACTTTCATTGATTCTATAAATATCCAATGCAGAATTAAGCAGGCAACGACTTATGTCGTATAGATTTTATTGACACATTCAACTTTTCGTGTCAAAATTTTCAATAACTTGTTTGCATAAATATGGTTAAATCTTGCTGATACAGCCTTCTGTTTTCTCCCTCAATACGTGAACTTGTAGGCATAAGACTTATACTCTTAAAAAAAGTCTGTGACATTAAATCACATAATCTAAATGGCCAATTCCAATCATCAAATCAAAAAATAACGCGATTTTGATGCTGGGAAAACGGAGAAACAGAAAATTTTAATTATCGAACGACAGGAAAAATGCCTTGTTTTTTGTAGTTTTCTATTTATTAAGTTAATCTTATTGTTAAAAAAAATTTTCCCCAATGTTCAGAAAATTTAAATTTTGCATATTTTTAGAATTCACTTCATGTCTACAAACTCATGTTCTTTAAGCATTCAACTTTCGAATTTCATAATTTTGTTATTATCAAGTTGAAAACAATAATACTTAGCAGCATTTGTAATACCTTAGAAGACAATCAAAAAACGACACTAATACTTAAGCAGATTATAACCTATGATTTGTTGAACTACTTGAGATATTTTTATTATATCTTTGAGAAGAAAAAAAGATTTTAAAAAAAAATGGGGTTTAAGCCCTAAAATCAAAGCTAATATGGAGTTCATCGCAATATTTGCATAAAAAACATACGCACGAAACAGATTATTGAAATAATATTTAAGTAATAACGTAAGCATTTCCTAAAAAAAATTCGAACGTAGTTCTTCGTTAGCGGTTTATACTAAAATTATTTCAAGTTAGTGAAGCTTTTATAAATTCTGTTAAATATTCCTCTTTCAATTGCAGTTCTAATTTTCTGATATATATATATATATATATATATATATATATAAACACAATAAAACAAACGCTCAAATAAAAAATTCTAAAACAATTTTCACAGATAAATCTTTACTTGATGTTACTCTTGAGGATTCTCTTCAAACAGAGAAATTAGTCATCTTGATGCATGTTATGCTAAAGAAATATTACCTTATATAAACGTAATTTTCTTATTTACAAAGTAACTAATATTTTTTTTAAAATGTTTGTTTTATTTATTCGTTGAAATGTGTTTTGTTAAACTTGGTAACCAATTTTTCTAAGTTCATGTTTGATAAGTAGTTACAACTTTAAAATTTAGTACTAGTTTCAATGGAATTAATGCAACGAATAAAGTATAATAAAAATATTCAATATATAAATTTGTTGCTATAATAAAATTGGGGGCATATAATTCTTCATAGATCAACAGAGAGTAAGTAAAATCCCCTGAAGCATCTTAAAGTAACTAGTTTAGGTCTATTGGATAACATTTGTTTTAGAAATAAAAGTTTAAAATATTTTAAACTAAAAAATACCGATCTATTTTTTTAAATAAGTTAAAATGAAATACAAAATGTGTATGTGTTATTAGAAATTGTTTATAACAAGGGGAAAAAAAAATTTCGATAATATTCGAACCGAGCATTTCCCAATGTATTATTCTCCTTACACAAGTTCAAACAAATTCTTATCTTAGTTATATTCTTAATAAAATGTATTCGAAAATGCTAAACAAAAGCCTCCCCAGATAAAGCAAGAATTTTCCTTTTAGGTTGTGGTTGCCATCATTAACAGCTGTGTTCAAATTTCTATAGAATTCTGAGACTGAATATCGTTCTAATTAAAGGCCAGATCTCGCATTAGTGACAATACTAAGCGGTTAGATCGTCACAAAATGGAAATTTTCATTCTGAGCTCTATAATCCATTTCTCCCCTATTGACTGAGTATGATATGTATACTATTTTGAAAATTTGTGTAACTTGCTGCCCACCATTCCGAGAAATTCCTATATTTAAATCATGACAAGGGAGGAAACGAAATTATAGAAACTTGCGGTTTGGTGAGGTTCTTGGGGAAACTTGGAACCTCATTTACATCTTATGAAATGGAAATTGTGGGTTGTTCTCTGGTTGAAGTGTTTTGGATATAGCAAGTGGGTTAGTTCGGAAACATAAGTGAAAGGTTGGTGCCGTACAAATTTGGTATTAGAATATTTCTAGTTTGTTAAATGCGCTTTGTGTAAATTAAGAAAAGGCGTATAGCTGAATTCCTTTGTAGCGAAAACCAGTCATCTAAGAATAAAAGGGAACCGAGAGAGATATAAAACAGACTGGCATTACAAGGAGTCATGTTACAAGTGGGATTCCATATTGGGTAATAGGCGTTCGTGGCTTCTCTAGAGCTTTGGTAAAAATCGTTTTTATTTATTTGCTTAAAACGTGCATTAATTCCTTAAAATGGCATGCTCAACAATTTATGTGCAGAAAAAATATCTAAGTACACGAAACGTGAGTGCTTGAGCAGCTACAGATAGTCCGGGTGTCAACGATAATTTCATCTAACAATAATAAAATTCGGTTTCAGATCGATGAGTAAAAGGTTGTGCGCAATACTGAAATGGCCACAACCATGCCATTGATCATGAAATTGCGGAGCCTTAACCATCATGAGCCCGTTGGCCCACAACGAACTGTTGTGGGAATGCTTTACTATGAATTTTTAAAGATTTTTTTAAATAATGAAATACATTGTTGTATAAAACATCATCTAGGAGAAATTATTAATAACAGATAAAATAATATGATAATTTAATATATTCTTCTGCTAACTTATTATAAATTAATAATATCATATAATTAACAAACAATATGATAATTTAATCTAATTCCACATAGCTAGAGATTTGCACAAGATTGCATTTTACTCTTAATTGATGAATTAAAGAATTCTGCTAATTGTCCCCTGATTGCGTCTAGAAAACCTTAAAAAGCGCTTTTAAAACTTAGAAAGCTGATCCATTTATTAGACTGTGAAGATACCGGCACAAAAAAGAAGAAAAAAAGAATCAACCAAACATTATTTCAAAACATTTCATTTCAATCTTCATTAAAAAAAATCACATAAGTATCGAAATTCAGATTGATATGAGTGTTGCAAGTCTTTAGAAATTCACCTAGCAAAATTTTAAAAAACCCATCTTTAAGAGTACAGCTTTATAAATTCACCAAGCAGGATTTTGAAGAAATTATGACCAAGAAACATCATTCTATATATAATATATATATGTTATATTTTCATCCACAATTGGAACTCATACCGTTACATCTAACTTGTAATCTATTACATAATAGTATATCGTCAACAAAATTTGCCACTATTTATAGACAAACTTAAGAAAACTCTAGAATAGAATTCACTGGAAATTTATCAAGTGAACAATTCCATTTGTTAACAACACAAAAATTCTGAAAGCATTTGAAACATAAAACTGGAATATATCAAGATGAGAGAATTAGCTTATATCTTACATAGAGAGATGAGCTTAAGGTATTAAAATAGAAGTTAACAACGAGAAAGTGCTTAATTTTGTATTGGGTAAAATAAAAGAGGTAGAGGGAGAGAATTTCGTGATGAACAACAAGACATGGATAATCTTCACTTCATTTTAGTGAGCTTAGAACTTTAAAATTTGCATTGTCCAAAATGCGAATTACAGTTAAAAGTTCCATCAAGCTTATGTTATATATCGGATATTTTTGAAGAATTTCAACGTATAATGTCAATCTGACATTACTACAACATCTGAGAGATTTTATAGCCTAAGAGATATAGTTTTATTACAAATTAGAATTTTACTAAAATTTGTAAAATTCAAGCATCAATACAACAAACTTTTCAAAAAATTGCAAAAATAAAAAAGTTTTAATGTATATTTTAGTTTGAAAAAATTGACCAATATTATTAATTAGGAAAATTTTTGAATTCTTTTTAAAATTATTTAAAAGAAAGCCTTGAAATATTTTTGAATTTAAAAGAAATGAGCAATATCATTAGTTTTTGAAAATTAATTATTGATTGTCAATTAAGTATGCGTGTTAAGAAAAGCATGCGAAAAAGATCATTCGTTTTACGTTTTACTTTGTTTCTTTTTGAAGTTATACTTCTTATGCGACTTCCAACAAGGTTGCATTAAACGTTTAACGCTTCATTTTTATTGGCCGGGAAATCACGTGGTAGGATCCAGTTTTCCCTCATTCATTTCCATATTTTGGTTCTCACTAGCATAAAAATAATAAAAGTATTGTTTTTCTATAAATATTTTTTTAGTTTGTTTTGATACACATATAATTTAATAGGGTAGTATTTTTTATTTTCAAATTTAGTGGATGACAATTGTAAAAAATGAGTGAAAACAATCCCACGGACAATGCGACGGATTTAAGATTATGTCAAGGTACGTCTCTTGTGAATATCAATTGATTGTTAGGTTTTCTCTTTTGAAATTACATTATGACGCATTCACATACATTATTAATACAAATACATTTTCCAGGGAGAGACGATGAGGCAACCACAAGCACTTCCACTGGTTCAAGAGGTCCACGAGGGAAAAATGCACAATATTACCGTGATTACAGAGCACGGAAGCGAGCGGAGCAGGAAAAAGAGTCGTTGAATAGAACTAGTGATCCTTCTACGAGTGCTGATTCTTCTACAATTAACATCGCAGGTGTTTCACGAGCAACGCCGGCATCTCCTAAAACTTCATTCGTTTATTTTCTTTCCTTTTATATTTATATATTTTTTACTTATTTGAAAAAAGAATTTTTTTTTTTTTTTAATGGAGCCAGTGAAAAAAAAAAGTGCCAAACCAACTGCAAAATTTATCCTTCTAGGCTTGAAAGGGTAGCAGTCATGGTGAGTGATGTTAGGCCACGCAGATAGCAGTTGGAAGGCAGAAAATATTTTATTAGCTTCACATAGTATATTAAGACATTTTCTAACAAAGGCGGAGCTCAAATTCGCACTCAAAAACTGTGTGCTTAAGTTTTTATCTTAGGGAAGGTAGCAAAGGAATTTCCCTCTATTTTGTTATATTTGAGGGGAAAAGGGAAGTGATAAGGATTACTATTGGTTTATGAAAGAAATCTAGCGTTTCCCACACAGTCAATAGGGAGATATGTCCTGCTCTTAATTAAATGCATAGTTGAGCCAAAAATAGATTTAAGAACAGGATGTGGCTTTTAAAAGTGTGAGAAAGAATTTGGAATAGAATAATTAATTAGGAATAAAGTAGGAGTTGTTTCATAGCAAAGAAACTAACATAAAAAGATTAATAAAAGCTTTTTATGTTACATATATATATATATATATATATATATATATATATCAGATATTTAATAAGGTTTTTAAGAAGAATATTTATGTAACATGTAACACTGTGCTTAGTTAAATATATCTTTTCGAAAAAGTTTTTTTTTTATTATTGCTACGTTATATCATATGAATGCTACATTTAAAAAACAAAATTGAGGTTCTAAATTCCCTCATATGTCAATATGCTTTTTAGTAATGCATTCTCCGGAAAATAAAATTTTTAACATTAGATAAAGCAACTACCTTCGCTATTAGTTACTGTCTCAGTTCTAAAAATTATTAAATTTAGTTCAAAATTTCATATTTTAGTAGAAATAATTTTTATCAAGATATATTCATTTTATGAGAATTACAAACGCGTTAATTTTTAAAAATGCAAGCCAGTACAGTGTAAATATAGTAAATGGGATATTTTTTAGTTGAATTTTTAGTTTATTCTACGCTAAATATAAAAAAATATTTATATAAAACTAGGAGGCTTCGCCCCCTGCTCGCTGGCGCTCGCCAACCCCCGGAACTGCTTTCGCAGTTCATTTCGGATTGCTTCGCAATCAAATGCTCGCTCATTGGATAAGTTCTTTACGTCTAACTTTTGTATACTTTTTTGAATACTTAAGTTCCAAAAACTTTTCACTGTAGAAAATTCTAAACCTGTACATTTCAATATTGCAAACAGTTCACATATTTTGCTTGATCACACTATTCTAAATTTCAGTTGTCGAGAAAAGTAACATTTGTAAGTTTTGTTTTAAAGTCTTTCCCACCAGAGGGCTAAAGCCATGTGTTGTAAACCATGTGTTGTAGTCTGCCACTGAACGCCGGATGTAAAGCATCGGCTTCGATGAAGATAATTTTGCATTTTTAATTCTCTGAAGGGCGCCACCCTAATAATATGGAATTTGTAAAATAAATGTATATATTTTTGATTGTTGATGAAGCCCGACATTTTGTGTTTTCATCAGTGTTCAGAAGCAGAACAAATATAAGTTTTTTATTTTATCACAAAAATATAAAATGTATAAAAAACAAAGAAAAGAGTAAGAAAATGAGTATAGTTATAGAAAAAGTTAAAATATAATATAGTATTTGTCAGTTAAAATAAAACTTTTTGTTTAAGTCATTGTTAACAATTCAAATTTCTCCGAGGCAATTCTAAACCTCAATTTTGTTCTAAATGTCAGTATTCAGACACACAACAGAAGTTTAATATGAAGTTGTAAAATGCATATTATATATATATATATATATATATATACAGTGAAACCCCGATTTTACGTTTCTCAGGGGACTGGGTAAAAAAAACGTAAAATCCGGGAAAACGTAAAATACGGGAAATACTTAGATAGCAAAAAATTATATAATAATGGGAAAATAAAACAAACGAAAGGTAGTAAAGATGATTCTTTCAAAAGGTACTATTAAAATCTATATTTTACGAAAAGAATATTAGTATTTAAAGAAAAAAACATACCAGTTCAAGATCACTTTTACAATTTTTGTTAAGAATCATGTAATTTAGGTGCAAAATAGTGCGTAATAGTAGATTGTTTTTTACACATTGAGTTCAAAGTAAATGCCTCATCTTCCAGGACTGAAATCTTTTGCAAATTTTTTTCCTGGTCTTTGTATGATAGAAAATAGACTTTCACTATTAGCAAACTTCTCAATGCTGTGTTGAAAGAAGGAACGGGCTGTGCTTCTGTTTCTTCTTGTTCATCTTCATCGGCGGATGAAAAGTCCATAACATCGTCCACGGATGGAGCAGTGGTTCTCTCAGCTTCGCATGTTGCTAAGTTTTCTCGGATGTACTCGTCGAAGTCATAGCTAACTGTTTCATTGTCATTCTCCGGGTCTAGTCTAGCTAATCCTGCATCTGCTAACGGTTCATTAGAAGCTACGATTCCGCTTTCTTCAAAACAGTGGGAAATGCACTTTTGTGTAACGCTTCTCCAAGCAGAAGAAATAAAATGCATAGCCTCCAGAACACTTAACTTTAGTTTGCAGGCGTCATTTAAGTTTCCGTTCTTTAGTTCAGCTACAGCTTTCCGGACAAGTTGCTTTCTGTAAAAAACCTTAAATGTTGCTTATTAAAACGTTTTTTTATTTTTTTTATTTCTACAAAAAACGTTAAATGCGGGAAATTCCGTAAATTAAAAACTTACAATCCGGGTAAAAATAACATTGGAGGTATACGGAAAAACTGGGTCCTGATGAAAAAAACGTAAAATGCGGGAAAAACGTAAATTCGGGGGACGTAAAATCGAGGTTTCACTGTATATATATATATATATATATATATATATATATATATATACATCTTACTATATATAAAATTCTAATGATGGTGTCGCAGTTTTCCATTGTTGTCAGTGCATTTTTATTGGCCAGAAAATCACGTGGTGTGATCCAGTTTTTCCTCATTCGTCTCCTTATTGTTTTGGTTGTAGTCAGCATAAAATTAATAAAAGTCATGCTTTTCTTTAAATATTTTTGAATCCCTAACTTAAAGTTATTTTCCTGTACTGCTATTATTACGCTTTTAACTCAAGAGTTTAAAACTAAGAGAATTGCTGTTTTCTTATTAGTATTATAATGTAAATCTGCCTTACATTTTAAGATAAAGTTATTTAGAAAGGTGGTCTAACAATTATTATTTTTGAGCAAATAACATTAATATACTGTTATAAATTACAGTTAAAGAGATCTGCTAAATGATTTAGAACTTAATGATCAGCTACATGCACAATGAGATGCAGGCAACAACAAAAAATTGTTAATCTATCCTTCCGTTTGGTAAGCGAAAATATTAAATTAAGTATGTGAACTCATCAAATTTGTTTCAACAATATAACGTTATAACAATATAAATGTTATTTTAAAAAAATGATTACTTAGAAAAATCACTTCTTTTTACCAATAGATCTAAATATCTAATATATATAATTCTCTTACGTGGCTCCCAAATTTTGGCTGTATTTCTTTTCCGCCGGTGGCAACGTTTGCTTTGTTTTGTTTACGTTACTATTTCTGTTACACGGCGAATCGACCCATGATTGCCGCTAAAAATGTCACATGCCAAATCTATCTGAGGTGACTCAACATATAGCGCTTTTAAAAACGGAATCTGAAATAACCAGAGAGCATCAGCTGCGGCAATCTCATACTATTAAGCTAGGCAGAAGTGAGTAGTCTTTGTCGATAGATCTCTATTTTAGTATTTTGTCGAAAGCGCTTTTTTTCTCGAATTTATATATGACGAATTTTGATTTATATCACGAATTATACTATAGCACATTTCTAGTAGGTTTAGCGAATTACATGTCATTTATTTGAATTCAAATTTATTTTAATGACTTAGTATTTACTAAAAAGATGTAATTTTTTTACATGGATTTGAATGATTGTTTTGAATTCTTAGAATTTTGTGCATTTGCAATGTACCTAAGTTAGTAGCGAGCGAAGCGATCTTGGTACGCGAAGCAAACCATATAAGATTGCGTAGAAATTTTCGGGGGTTGGCGAGCGTTAGCGAGCAGGGGGCGCAGCCCACTAGTATATATATATATAATTGCATTTGGCGATTCAACACTTATAGAATTGAAGGATTTGTTACGTCAAGCGCTCAGGTATCATAATTTTGATCTAGTTGCGCTTCTATGTCATTTTGATTTATGTTGCTAAGTTAACTTTCAAAAAATTCTATGGCTGGCAACAGCATTTTTGTTTTTTAAGTTGTTTATTTTTATTTCTTTTAGAATTCGTTCTTTTTTTAGCGAAATGTTTTTTAACCTAACAGAACCTTCTTTGCCGACTATTCTCTGTATATATGAAGAAAATAAAGTAAATATTTAAGTGTTGTGAAAAGAATCTTACTTAGTTGTACAAAGTACTTTAAAAAAGAAAACTGTTGCCATCGGCGGAAAAGAAATACAGTCAAAATTTGGGAGCCACGTAAGAGAATTATATATATTAGATAATATAATTCGTATTGATCGTATAGAAGATTCCAATATTTTGATGGAGAGGAGGAAGCAAAGCTTTATAGAAACATCCCACCTAAATAAATTTTAGAATTAAATATCGTCAACTTAAACCATGCAAACATTTATTAGTAATAAGATGCTTTGTAAAAAAGTTATTGTAAGAAAAAATTATTATAAAGCTGTTACTGAATTATAATTATGTAACAGAAATTGGAATGATGATCTTGAAGTGGAAGCAAGAAACGCAGAAGCAGAGGAACCACATCTCTGTAGAATTGAAAGTGCTTACATATAAATTCTTTGAAAATTTCGAATTTGAAAAGGAATGGAGCAAGAAAAAACAATTTTGGCGAAGAGGAAGAAACGAAGCTTTATTGAATTGCAGCTGCTCAAGTAATTCCATTAAAGATGCATGATATGAAGATGAATTGAGAAAAAGATTTTGATGGAGCCAGAAACAATGATTTTGGTGGAGAGGAGATACCTGAGCTTTGTTACAGAATTGGAAGCGCTGCAATTAATTCTTCAAAAAAAAGCATGATTTGAAAATGGGTGGAGAAAAATATTTCGATAGAGCCAAAAAACTCCGATTTTGGTGGAGATAATGAATCAGAGCTGTACTACAAAATTAAAAGAGCGCAGAAATAATTTCTTCAGAAATGTATGATTTGAAAATGGATGGAGAAAAAGATTTTATTGGAGCCAGAATTAATGATTTTTCTGGCAAAGAGGTGCTAGAGCTCTATTACAGAACTAGAAGCGCTGCAATAAATTCTTCAAAAATTTATGATTTGAAAATGGGCGGAGAAAAAGATTGCCAGAAACACTGATTTTGGTGGAGGTGCGAAATCAGAGCTTTATTAGAGAATTGAAAGCGCCGAAATAATTTCCTCAAAAATGTATGATTTGAAAATGGATGGAGAAAAAGATTTTATTGGAGCCAGAATTAATGATTTTTCTGGCGAAGAGGTGCTAGAGCTCTATTACAGAATTGGAGCGCTGCAATAAATTCTTCAAAAATGTTATGTTTAAGAGAAAAATAAATTCCAAGAACCTTTTTCCAAAAAGAAACCCTATGTGATGTTTTCTTTTCTTTTTAAAAGAAATCAGAGGAATCTAAGAACATTTAATTTATTAACAGTTCAAAAAAAAAAATATGTAAACATTTTTTTACTACAGAGCATTTTGATAAATGCATTTAAATAAATGCTAAATCGGTGCATTTTAACCAGTTTCTTATAGTAACCTTATGCATTGCTTAATAGTTCATGGAATAGAATCGACATTAAATATATTAATTATTTGGTGTAGACGATATTTTAAACATAAAAATCAAAAACAGAAACGTTTTCTCTCTTAACAAATATTTTTTTTTATCTATTTGGTGTTTTGTTACTCGTAATATGAATACTAGCCACAACCTAGAAACTATGATCCCAATGATTTAGTCAGAAAAGCAGACAGGGGTTTAAGCTTCTTAATATTAATTTCAATTTCTTGCGTGTTTTTATCATATCTTCTGAACTATTTAAAAGAATCAGATACATTTTACACAAAATCGTAAAACTCGTTTATCCAACGACAATTTTACGCAGATTACTTATTAAGATTAATTATAAATAATATTAATGATTGTTCATTGGTATTAAATTTAAAAATGAACGTAAGTTCGACTGTTTGAAATTACATTAATGTAATTACTTAGGAGTTATTCGGCCAAATTTTGCAGAGCTACTGAAATTTTCGTAGTTTAAAATGAAGTGATTATTAGTAAACGTTGCAATTCAAAAAATTTTCAAGAAATTTCTTTTGAGTAAACAAGTTTTTTAGAACTGTGCACGGAATTTTCAAAAGCTCTCTATACTCACTCAAGCAGCTTGAGTAAGAAGAATCCGAACGATATTGGAACCATGTCCCCCCTCCCTCATGTTACCTACTCCCGATGTGTCAAGACACCATAAATCCAAATCTATTGGAAGAAAAAATAAGTTTATTCAGAGAAAGTTCGTTATTGTGTGTGATTACGTAACTTAAAGAAATGGGATATGAACAAATTAACTCAATTCAGTCAATCACTGAAATATACAGATTGCTCTTCGGTAAGAGAAAATCAAATTATTAAATTAAAAGGTATTCAACTCTTTTTTTTTTAAAAAAAATTTGCGCACTGCGTAGAATAATTATATACATTATGCATAATTAATTAATAATGAAATTCAAGAAAATGAATTGCGATGTTAAAAATTCTTCCACTGTACTGAATTTTCTTCCTTTTATAATTTAAAAACGAAAAATATTACTCAGTAATAAAGATTGTTTTGGAACTAACACTGGATGTTACAAAAATGAGCATCGTTCATTTTTTTTAATAACATCAATCTTAATAGTTGACTTCTTTGACTAATTAACGAAATTAAAAGTAAACGAATTACTAATAAATCTTAATTCATTAGGACTAACCTAATAAATTAAAGCTCTAATACGAACTACATATTTACACTAAAAAGAAAAGAATGAGACAAGCGAACATAAGATTTTGTTTCTGATAAATAAATAAATTTCAACCACATTTTTTTTTTACTTGAAAAAAAAATACGATCTGTAATAAGCATATAAAAAATTAAGTATCGCAAAACTTTTAAGCGACTGCTAACAATACTGGTTTTTAACATAAATAATATTACTGCGTCAAATAAAATATGACCTTAAAACATATTTTGACACTTAAATTAACACGCACATTATCATATTATTAAAAGTAGGTTAGCCAAAAGAAGTGAGCAGCGACATATGTAAAAAAAATATTTTAAAATTTATTTTTTTCTCTCGCCAAAACTGCGCCCAAATTTTCGTCATAGGAGGTAATTCAAGCTTCATTTAGCTATTGTTTAAAAACAGCAGGCGCAACAAGAGAACGGTGGTTTTACGATCGAAGGAAGGAAATAATTTGAAGCAAAAATTTATCGCTAAGGAAAGTATATACTTTTAAGGCAAAATGATGGAAATTAATGAGACGGAAGTGCATTAGCCTAGGCTCTTTTATTCTAGTGAAAATGAGGGAGCGAGAACACTCGACATTATTGCACGCCATTTTCTCAAGTTGGCGACGAAGAACATCTAATCTAATGAAATATGACAACGTTAATGATGGCTGATGGGGATATCGTGTGCTGTTGCCACACGCTCTGTAATTATGAAAGTGTTATTAATTTTGAAAAGCATCTTTTGCTACCTGATTACTGGCAACGCTTGTTTAAAATAAAAAGTGTCGCGCAAAATTTTATTTTTGAAAAATAGTTGTCAAAATGTAGATAAAAATAACGTATTAATTTTCTCCCTAACGTCTTAAAGTCACATTAATTTTTAAACGTCATCTTTCCTGTATGGCGTCTCATTTCATTTAAGGTAATAGACAAAGGTTCTTAAATGATGTGAAATATTTAGAGAGGGGGAAAGTAAAGCGACTTCTTTGGGAATGCAGAATATTTCTTATTTAATAGTTTATCACAAAATTAAATGTCATATTTTATATTCTTTTAAAGCTAAAAGTGGTTAAGTAATAAATAAACTTAAAAGCCTCGCTATGCAAAAAACATCATGAATATTAGGTGAGTTATTTAACTTGACTTTTCTCTTAAGTGGTACATGAGAAATTTTTCAAAAACTCGTGTAACTCTTCAGTAAAAATTAAATGAGATTAAACAGAATGGACTGGTGAAAATGTTTTATATTTGGAACCTTAAAAGATAGTGAATTTTTTATACATTGTAGAGGAAAAGCAATTTTTTTTAATTAGTTTAAGATCTATTAGCGAAAAACAAATAAAAAATTTAAATTTCAGTTTATTTATTTATTTTCAGCAACGTGTTTTCGCATTATAATTACCCCTTAAAGAAAAAGTGAAAGGAATTTAACTAGCAACTGTCTTTAGTATTTAATCACTGATTTTTTATAAAAGGCGTTTTGAATTTTTTTTCAAAATCAATATTTATTTATTTTATTTGCCTAAATAAGATTTTCCAATCGGCCTAATATACTTCTCAAAATGAGGTTAATTTATTTATTTACTTTTTTTTCATATTTAAAGTTATTGCAAATAGCTAAGGTGGACTACCTCGCAAGTTTTTTCAGGAACTATTCGACCATTTACTAATTAATTAATAGTATTTATGGTATAACATTAAAAATTGTATATAATTATTTATTTATTTACTTAACTTTTGCAAGCATTCCATACACTGATTTTAGCTACGTAAAAAAACTAAAATGAACTCGTCTTTACAGAAACAAAACTTCGTGAAGACGAAAAGTTATGATCTGAAATCTCTAATGTGTTCTGAAGTGTCAAAAAAATTTGTCATGATCATGTATAAACCCCTGAACCCTCTCCGTGGCTTACACTTTGGGAGCTTCTGAGTTAGTGAAGGAACCATTTAAAATAAATCCGCCAGAAACTATCCTTTTCAATTCACATTTAAAAAGCATATTTCACAACTGAATAATTTACTGTTAGAAAAACATTACAAGAAAGCGTGCTATAATTGTTAAATGTAACACGAACAAAGGTTTCAGCTGTATCTTTTACATCATTATTTCTCAACCTGTGTACTGCAGCACACCAGAGTGAATAAACTCGGTCTTTTTAATTAAACTTTTGTGCCAGTAAATTCCAAATAATTTGAAACTGCTGTTACTTTAAAGAAGGTTGAAAAACACTGTTGCAGACAGCAGTAGTTTCCCGAAAAGTGTTCCGTGGAAGGATTATAAGAGTTCAGATTTATAATACAGTGGAGCATCGTTTATACGACGATCACTTATACGACGTTTACATTTATACGACGTTTTAGTGTGGTCCCAAATCATTCCTATTCATTTTAATGTAAAAATATATCGTTTATACGACGCACAGAATCGGTTATACGTCGATTTTTAGATTTTGTTCTTTATTTAATTTTTTATTTTTTCTTGTGTATTTTAAAAAAGGGCGGAATTTGCCAACATGAATGATACAGAAAAGGGTGTCAACAAGAATGCTTGGATGACGACCGTAATTTTACTAGATGACTGAAAAAACTAGACAATGTTATGAAGAGGAAAAAACAAAAAATTTTGCTATTCATCGACCAATGTCCAGCGCACCCATCGATACTAATCATTTTGGAAAATGTAAAAGCTCTCTTTTTTCCTGCAAATTGCACAAGTGCGCTTCAGCCATTAGATTTGGCCGTGATTAGAAATTTAAAATTGCATCATAGAAAGCAGTAACTTCAACTCGCTATTCAAAGCATTGTAGAGAATAATAGCAAGAAAATATAATTAAAGGTAACATAGTTACATTCAAATGGCTCACTGCAATTTTTCTCCTTTGGTTATTTGTTTGCTTTGCTTTGTCTAATTTAGAAATTTATGTAAATCAACACGTTAAACATTAAAATTAACTGAAAACAGAGTTAGTTTCAGTTTTAGAAGTAAAAATCGATTATACGACGTTATCGTTTATACGACGTTTATACGACGTTTTTCGGTGGTCCCTTCGGCGTCGTATAAACGATGCTCCACATTTTTTTTAACCAGTTATAATTATTTTTGTATCCAATCGAAAATCCATAATTTTTTAAATATTTAGGTTGTTTATAGAAACTTATTTAAAATGCCAATGAAAAAAAAAAAGAAAACTTTCACAAAAAATATTTTTTCAATAACAATATATAGAATAAATTATGAAAATTTATAAGTACTTCATAGTGAGCTTTTCAATTAAAAATAAAATAACTAAATTCACAAATAAAAAATTACATTTCTCTGATAACTATTCTCTATGATAATAATAATTCCTTTTTGAAAACAATAATTCAGCTAACTTTATTCATCTACAGCATATGCATACACCAAGAACAAATCCATTTTTCTTCACATAAAGTTTTTTTTGTTAGTACATTCGGCTTTTGTTAGTACACGACTACTTATGAAATTTTTTTATAATGACAGAGTTCCGTCAACGAAATAGCTCGGGCATTTAGGGTTCAATAGCCAATGAAAATTGGGCAAAAGAAAACTACTATAAAGATTCAATTAATGGCAACAAAAAAAAATGCTTAGACATAAAAAAAAAACTCTTTTTTTTTTTCTTGCAGAAAAATAAAAAAAACTTTCTTATAGGGAAAAAAAAACATTTTAAATTTAAAACAAGTTGTTTTTAAGAATGTTTAAAATGAATGATTTAAAACTAAACTGATTTTTATTTTGTACTTATATTACTAAATTAAGGGACTAATAAATTATAAATAAATTTCATTGTAGACAATGAATAAGTTATAAACATTACAAACTCATATCATATTAAACAATTGGAACCCACTTTCTGATAATCAACTAAACAACAAATTTTAAATGGTTAACTAAATTAAGTGTTAAACATGATTAAATATTAACTAAACATTAAATAGTTAACTAAAATTACTTAACTAGTGTATAAAATTTCATATATCTGATTCTTAAACTGATTTCAGTCCCCCTTTTTAAAAAACACTAAAATTTATTATAACAATAGAGCTCCAAAAATCAGTGGCAATAATTCAAATTTTCAGAATAAAGCTTTCAACATTTGATTGAATTTATTTTCCTTAAAATTTGATGCAACAGAAATTTGTCAGAAAAAAAAATTACGTAGAATAAAGATTTATTAGATAATCAAAGTAATTTCAATAAGTAAGATGATTAATTTTTCAACACAGAAAATTTAAATCTGACTATAACATAATTTCATTAAGGAAAATTATATATGTAAATGATTTTTAATTTTTAAATATTATACATATATTCATTGATATTATAAATAGAGGAGGCTGCAATTTGTGTCAAAATTATATATGTTTTCGTGGTAGCTCAGGGAAATGAGGGTCCGCCTCCCAATCAAAAAACCAGAGTTCGAATAACAGCTCATTAATATGAATTCTACTCCCGGCTCACACCAACCACAGTAGCGAAATAAAATATTGTCAGTGGTAACATGGTTTGAATAGCCTTGCTGTAGGGCTAACCATAGAAGATTTTCCTACCAACATAATGCAAATGTGGGTCAGTTCCATTTAAAAGTCCTCTACAAAGGCTGGTTTGCACCAATGCGTGATCCACATAAGTTTTCCAGTCAACTCTTTTTGTTATTATAAAAAGACTAACAATTGCTGACCACTTTGAATAATAATAAAATTAATCCTGATATATCCTTTAACTAATCCCGATAAAACACGAATAATATCGATTAATATTAATAACTTAGCTCTCTAGCAAATAATCTATTCCTTTTTTTTTTTTTTTTTAAATATAAATATATATATATATATATATTTTTTTTTTATTTATTTATTTATTTATTTTTTTTTTTTAAATTTAATATAACTAACAAATATTATCGAATAATAATTCGTAAAGCTTTTCTTTTTATTCTCTAAAATATTCTTCTTTTTCGACCTTCCTTGACTCATCACTCAATCCCCAACGCGACCTTCACCACCCTATGTAATATGATCTATTTTCCGCTCTTCCCTCGCAACCCTCATTAACCTTGACCATCCTCCCGCCAGGGAACAGTCCGCCACCAAGGACATCATCTTTACTCCCCATTCTTGATTGCATCATTCTCGAGGATTTATCTTCATTTATTATACATCTAGAAATAAATAACTTATTTTAATTTATACATTATAGTATCTTAGACAGCAATTGTGCAACATTATTAAACTGTCCTATCGGGCCACTTTTAATAACTTACATTATTGTTAGCATTAGTTTTAACATTGGTTATTGTTGATAACGCTTATTAACAATTAATAATTAGTTTTTGTTATTGATCACTTATCGTATCTAATTGACTGATAACTCAACAATACTAGTGGATTAATAATAAGCGCTAATAAGTTCCCAAATTAACGTGATTAGTTATTATTGTTGTCGCGTTACTATTAATAATTAAGCTGTGTTTATTGCAAGTGACTGACAACAAATAATATATTAAGCTATTAACTGCTACTGATCTTACAACGCTCACTGTTTTCTATAAACTATTTACATCATTGTTAACAGGGGTGCTATCAATAGATAATTTTGCTATAGATAAGGGTTGTAGCAGGGTTTGTTTTATTATTACTATTGTCATTTCTTATTAGAATTGGGCAGTTTTGTTTTCAGTTAACTTTGATAATTAACATAAACAATAAGCAATTCATAAGCTTTGCTAACATAGAGTACTAACATTATTCACACTAACGTTAACCTTGCTTTTGTACCTCAATAAGCATTATTCCATTTAATTATTAATGTATCCAATTTTTCTCATTATTACTATCTGTAATTACAGTGTTAAAGTGGTGTTACTAGAATAGTAACAATTGACATTAACTCAATTTGGTTGATAATTGACAATATTTAATAATTACTTTTAAACATACTATTTTTGGTTATAATGGCTTAGTTATATTTGGTTCAGTCATAATTAATTTAGTTAAAATACACTAGTTCTAGCATTGATATTGTTGTATATAATCCACTAAATATTGGCGCGAAACATTAGTGACAATATGTAATTTAATCACTGATGTAAACATCAAAATTAACAAACTAACACAGATAAGTGTGTTCGTTGCAAATGCTCTGTCATCCTGTCCTTACCAGCTTAACATGGCATGTACTAGTTCTGGGGGGAGTTCTACAATTAATAATCAATTGGCACCGCTAATCAGGGAAAATAAGCCTACGTCCTCCTCAATTAAGGACACTTATGACCCATTTGCAAGAGTCGATGTGCAGGGTGCTCAAGAGCCATCGCCAGTCTCTAAGAGGACAAGGTCACAGAACTGTAATGATAGGGGCACAAAGACAGTAGCCGAATTAGCCCAGGAAGCAGATTGCGCTCATCAAGAGCAAAACGATATACAGGATATTCTAACAAGCTTAAACAGCATTGTAAAAGCAAAAGATAGCAAGGGCAATTACTACTTGCCTAAAAGAGCAAGGGATGCCTTTTTTGTTACTTACTGTGACCTAAGTCAAACCCTTACCAGGCTAAGGACGGATCTTCAAGAGGCCCGTAATACTATTGAGGTACAAACTACGAATGAGTGGGTAGCAAACGAACAGACACGACCAAATAGCAGACCAGCGGCAAAACTAAATAAAAGATGCCAAACAAATCAGGTCGAATTGGACATTAATGACCTTAAGCAAATACTGAGTAATACAGAGCAGCTAAAAAAAGGGTTAGATAGAAATAACGAGCTAATTGCAGCTCTAAGCAAAAGCGCAGAGGCCGACTGCACCCCGCAAACCTATGCAGACGCTGCAAAAAATAATAGGAAAGCACTGCTCCCAACTCCAAAAACCCCAACAAAAATTAACCTCCCAATACCACCTCAAAAAAATAAAAGAGACGTCATAAACAGCCTGAGCGCTCTGCACACCACTGCTGCTATCAATAACATCCAAGTTAGACAAAACTCTATTTCAATTAACTGTAACTCAGGCTCAGACAAACAACAGCTTATACAAGACTTAAACGACAACGAATTCCAGGTTGTTATCCCCAAGCAGAGGAGACAGAACATAATTGTCACGAATGTGCCTGTCTACATAAATCAAGAGCAACTTACAGATAAAATACATCAAATACTCAACACTAATCAAACGCACTTCCCAGTTAAATTATATAAGACTAACAAACACAGGACGAACCCAAACTTGCAACATTGGGTAGTCTCAGTAACCAAGGTATCAGCCAGCATTCTGTGCAAGCAAGGGTTTCTCTTTTTCGGCCTAAGCAAAGCAAGGGTTTCCAAATTCGTTAACATCACAAGATGCCATAACTGTCAAAATTTAACTCACAGAGAGGCTGACTGTAACTACAAGCCCATTTGCATGCATTGTGCTCGTGGGCACCATACCCAAGGTTGCAAGAACACCCAGTCCTGTCTCTGCTATAACTGCTACTACGTCAATAAGTGGAACGAGAAGAATAGAGATTGGATACCCCTTGACATAAACCACAAGGCAAACGATTACCGCTGCCCAACGTACATACAATCAAAATATGGCTACTGGCCATAATCAAGACATAATGGTCATTCCTCATTAAACTCGTTATCAATCAATTAATATCAATCTAATTCTTATCAATCTAAATCATTACTCCTTTATTACTGTTCTCTAATTTATTTAATCCTTTATCAATTAACTTTGTTTTCCCAGATCAGGCCTACTATTACCAATTAATCATCATCAGTCCGATAACTAAAATAACACACTATAATGCCAATCTCTATGATGAACGCCTCCACATGTTGACCCACTCTTATTTTTAATAACAGCAATATATTTTTTCCCCTTCTTGTGGTCTTCAATGATCTTGTTTACTTAAATGGGTAAGTAATTACTTCAATCATTTAAATTGTTAACCTAAATAGTCCTCTCAATAACAATAATTTAATTAACTAGTTTCATTAATAAGTTAATTAGTATTAAACAAGTTTAATACTACTGTTTACTATTGCTGGCAATTTAATCCTGATCAATTGCAATCCCTTACTATTACATCATTTTACCTTAATTGCCCCATTAGCTAGATAATCATTTTCAACTCTTAATTGACTAAGATCAGTCACTCATACCAGCTTCTCCATAATAATTAATGTCCCATCAATAATCCTCCAAAGCACTAAATAGCACACAAGTTCATCCAGTCCCAAAATCTGTATTAAGCTACTTGCAAACCCATAAAAACCAAACACTACAAATTCACTCTAGTTTTACATCATGGCAAACAACACACAAAAAATGCACAATAAGTCCATCACATGCATACAAATAAACCTAAACAACTGCAGAGCAGCAACTGCTCTCTCAGCCAGGTTCATACAGGACAACAACATAGAAATAGCTTTTCTACAGGACCCATATAAACAAAACAACCGTCTACATGGCTATCCTAATCAATGGCAAACGTACCACTCTAAAAATAAGGAGGCATGGCTGGTAATCACAAAATCCATACCACTCAATTTTCTTCCGAACACCCAAACAGCTGTCTTTGCTAATATAACAACACAATCAGGCAATCTTGTCATTGGCTCGCAGTATGTTAGACCCCACGCAGACCTGTCCGCAGCACTGGATGAGTGGAAAGATCAAGTAACCGGCTATCCCCTGGTTCTATGTGCAGATCTCAACGCCAGGTCCACACAGTGGGGCTACAAACATACAGACAGTAGAGGCGACATCCTAATCGATCATATGATCCAACACGACCTGATCAGGCTAAACACACACAGTAACCTTTCTACCTTTTATACAAGCAATGCACAAGGCAACCCGGACTTTACTATTGGTAACCGCGAGGGTGCAACTTTAGTCAATGACTGGTTCATAAGTGACGAACATACTGCGAGTGACCATAGATATATCATTTTCAACGTAAACCGAGAAACTATTCAACCAACAACCAACAGACTTAAAACAAACTTCGGTAACCATAAGAAATTCACACGACTAATTAAAAACAATGCATACAGTCTCAACAAGGAATGCGAAGCAGCTGCAACAGCAACAGAACTAGATAATTACACCAAACAACTAATAAATAATGTTACTAAAATCTCAAAGCAGATCTACAAGCTAAAAACTTCCAAGGCTCCAACCAAGCCAGCATGGTTTAATAGCAAGCTAAAAATCGATAGGAACCGACTAAGAGCTTTATGTAAGAGATACAACAACTGTCAGGACCCCACACTAAAAGTACAAATAAAACTGGAACTAAGCAAAAGCAAAGCAAATTACAAAAAACAAATCAACAAAGCAAAAGAGCACTCATGGAAGACATTCTGCAATACTCAAACAAATAACTACGGGGCTGCGTTTAAAATGGCCCATAATAAACTCTTCAAGCCAACCGACCTTAAATTACATATTCCTAATATTAGTCAACCAACCAAACAAGAGGCAATGACCTTCCTCACAAAACATCACTTCCCTGACAAAGACGCAAACATATCAGACCAGCCTCCTCGAATACAAAACAACACTAACACAGAACCCAGGGTCGAGCAAAACGAGGTAAAGGATGCTTTATTCGCATTCAAAACAACAAAAGCCCCAGGTCCGGACGGGCTGGACTTCATGATCTGGAGAAGGGTCTTTGATGCCGACCCAACAATCTTAACTAACTGGGTCAATAAATGTCTGGTGCTTAACCATTTTCCGAACAACATCAAATCAGCAACAGTAGTTTATTTCGCAAAACCAAGCAAAGATCTAACACAACCAGATGCCTACAGGCCCATATGTCTTCTACCAACAATAGGGAAACTCTTGGAAAAAATTATTTATCAGAGACTGATCCATCACCTGGAAAAAAACAACAAACTCAGCGACTGCCAATTTGGCTTCAGAGAAGGCAGATCGACTGAGTCGGCTCTAAAAACTGTAATTAGCGAGGCCAAAACAGCCAAAAAGAATAAAAATTGTAAACGGCAATACTATAAATCTCTAATATCGGTCGACATCAAGGGCGCCTTTGACTCCATACAGTGGACACACATAATACACAGATTAAATTCTATAAACTGTCCGACTCAGCTCACAAACATAATCAACAGCTACCTCTCACACAGGTCAGTTGAGTTCAACGGTGGTACCGATATAACTAAAATCGATATCTACAAGGGTTGTCCACAGGGCTCCTGCCTAGGACCCCTACTATGGCTTATCATTGCGGATATCTTTTTACAACAGTTCAAACACGACCATGTTAAAACACAAGCTTTTGTAGATGACTACAGCTTCATTGTCTCAGGCAAAACAAGGAAACACCTAGAATCAAATGCTAATGAGGCAATGACACAATTCAGCAACTTTTGTAAGGCACAAAGCCTAAAGCTGTCAATTAACAAGTGTAACTACATCACTTTTAATAATCCTTTCAAGCAGAGACAACCAATAATCAAAATAGACGGTAACGCAATAAAACCGGTAAATCACATCAAATACCTAGGTATAGTATTGGATCATCATCTAAACTACCTAGAACACATTAAATCACTAAGAACAAGAGCCACAACACTACACAACAATCTCATAAAACTAGCCCCAAGGACCTGGGGCATTAATACTAAAATGCTCAAGCATTGGTACAAGACTGTAGCAGAAAAGGCCTTTACGTACGCTGCAGCAGCTTGGGGTACGGAACTAAATAAAACCGCGATCAAAGAACTGCACAAGGTGCAGCGGCCCCTACTAGTCAGAATAACAAGATCATTCAAAACAGCACCCACACCAGGTCTGAATGTTCTGGCAGGTTTACCGCCATTGCACCTGCAAATCCAAAAAGAAGCACTACTAGCTAACACACTAAGATTCAATCAAGAAAACACACAATACAATATAAAAGCGGGTGATTATCAACAAAAGATAAAAACACATATGGTCCACCCGGCCCATAAGACTAGCCATAAATACACTAACCTACCAACAAGTACTAGTACTAGCAAAACAACGACGGTACAAATCTACACCGATGGCTCCAAAACAGACAATGGCGTGGGAGCTGCATTCTGTGTTTACCACAACAACCAACATACAGATACATACAAATTTACGTTAAAACAAGAAAACACAGTGTTTCAAGCAGAGGTTTTAGCCATCAAAGAAGCCATCAATTGGTTAGAGACACACAGCTGCAAAGATGCAACAATTTTCACAGACAGTCTGGCTAGTATACACGCTATTAGAAAAACGAAACAAAAAGACCCACACGTGGCAACAACACAAAGACAACTAGAACACCTAGTCAGAAAATGCAACACACAAATACACTGGGTGGCAGCGCACACAGGTAACATAGGCAATGAAGCAGCGGATTTAGCGGCTAAAGACGCAGCAGCAGGTCACGGGATTCCCAGCGGTGTTCTGCTTCCACCATCGAGCCTGAGAAATAAACTTAAAAACATCACACAAAAACTTTGGCAAGCATACTGGGACGAAAATGAAAAAGGCTATACAACAAAATCATATTATCCTAAAGTAGACACAGACCGACTCATAGGCCATCCAGCAGCAATACAATTCCTTACAGGACATGGCTTCTTCCCCTCATTCTTACACAGGATGCAGCGAATAAACACAGACACATGCCCATGCGATGACACAGGTACCCCAAGTCACTACCTACATGACTGCCCACTAACTGAATCATACCACCTCAAAAAACCCAATGAACAAGGCAGAACGATATTTGCAGACAGTTTCAAAAACAAGCATATTATGCAAAAACTAATAAATATTCTAGCCATAACCAGAAACATCACAGACAATATGTCATAAACCTTATAATAACTTTGTAAAAATACTGGCAGCAAATACAATGTTGAGGTGTCAGGGCTCCAGGCAAACCATTGCTGCAGCATAAAAACACACTCTGGCCCCACCCCTGACCAGCAAGCATTTGGCAGGCAGTCAGTCAACACAAGCTGTTGTCCGTGAGGCAAATTAAAAAAAAAAAAAATAAATAAATAAAAAAAAAAAAAAAAAAATAAAAAAAAAAATAAAACTTAAGCTCGATCCACACAAACAAGAGATGGCTTAACTGTCTATAAACGCACACACAATAAAAAACAGTAATCTATATCATGATCCGCTAAAACACTGCCTCAACTACTACTCATAAGAAAAATAGGTAAAACACGCAACACAACATAAACAAAACATACATACCACACAAGCCTCACCACTGACCCTGCTCCCAGTCCCTGGGGACAGACAGTGAGTCCGGAGCTTTTCAGCTACCCGTGATGGCCATTTATGTTAAATGTTAAAAAAAAAAAAAAAAAAAAAAAAAACATTTAAAATTTAAAATAAAAAATTTAAAAAAAAAAAAAAAAAAAAAAAAAATACCTGTGACGTGGCTAGCTATTTTATATTGTACTGTTATTGTCGATGTCCATTCTTTGTGGCTGTAATGTAACGCTGCTAGTTATCTATGTAAAATTAAATTGTCTCTACTAGGCCGGGATAGCCTGGTCAGTGGGGTGCCGGGCCCATGTCCAAGAGTTCGTGGGTACGGTCCCTGCTGGTCGAAGACTCCCCGTGTAGTAAATGGTGACTGATGCACGTTAAATCTGTCGAGTCTCAAAGTCCTCCATGTTCCCATAACAAATCAATACCTCTGGGGGTACCGATACAGAAGTTTCCTTGTCTTCTGGATTGGTTCAAAATTACAAGGCTACGGCGTTGAACATTTGTAGTCGTAAACCCAAAAATTGGGTCGACTGTTCAACGGCGGTCATAAAATAAAATAAAATGCGTGATCCAGAAGTTCCCATGTCTTCTAGGTTGGGTTTCAAATTACAAGGATACAGAGTAGAACTTTGATACTCGTAAACTTAAAGTTGTGTCGATTGTTCAATACCAGTGAGGTAGAGTATAATTGAGATAATAGTCCTACAAATATGAAGCCACTCTAGCAAAAGTTTGTTGACTTCAACACTTTCTGGTCATTTATTAACTTATTTTTTTCAAATTTGTAGAATGATATTAAAAAAAATTTAAACAAAAATATATAGATTATGATGATAATAAATTTCTGGTATTTAACAAGCATATTTAAATGGGATTCAATCATTCTTACATTTTGTTCATGATCAACAGGATAAACTATAATCGGTTACATAAAAAAAAGCATACATATATATATATATATTTAACACAGTAAAAAAATCATTCCATTCAAACTTTAAGCAACATTTGAATATTGCTTCATAACAATTTCATCTAAAACTTAGACACTGAGAGTCGATTTTCGGGAACTCTTAAAAAAGTATTTTCGAGGATTTCCAAAAATAATGTAAATATCTAATTAAAATATTGCACAGCTGTTCAAGACATAATTGACTAGTTTTTGAACACTAGATTTTGTACGTAAATGAATAGGATTTTTAGTAAATTTTATACCATAGATTGAAAATAAAATAAATTGTGCTAAAAGAAAAAAATAACATTTTATTCAATGTCTAGTAGGTTCTATCTTGAGCATTTAGTTCTTTTTTCAATCATGGCCAGGTGAATCTAAAGGGAGCAGTTTCCAAACATTCCCTTTCTTAGAGTAATGAACTTTTTCTGATGGACTTAGAATTTCATGGAAATATTTTAGGCATGTTGCAAGACAAAAGAAAAATATATATATATATATTTAAAAACAAAATAATTTTTTGTAGAATTTAAAACAAATTAACAAAATCACATAATCAACAAAATTCATATCTTTGAAGAAAATGTATAAAATATTAAAATTTGTACCACTTGTAAAGATTTATAAATACAATGTTAAAAAAAAAAGCTTGATTCAATAAAATCAGTCGTAATATTTTTTACTTTAAAAAGGGTATTAAAGAAATCAACCAACTTAACAGAATCAGTGTTACTGATCAATCGTATAGGATTAAAAATTATCAGCAACACAGACATATTTGCTGTTTTAGATGTAAAATACATAGAATCTTAGAATTATGAATGTGTACAGAAATATATACAGATAGATGTAATAAAAAACATACATTTATTTATGAGGTTATGAATAGAATATCTGTTATACATGTAGTAAAAAAATACCCCATGAGCCATTCTGTAGCCTGCTGAAATGCAACTACAAATTGGAAATTTGATGTATGTAAAGGACCATTTTTACTGATAAACTCAACACCAGGTTTTTTTTTAAAAAACTACACATTTTTTTAAAGTTATTGAAATTTCAAGTGTTGTTCTCACAAATTTTTTTCTTCCTTAAATAACTTTATATTATATTTTGTTTTACATGACAAAAAAAAAAATTTACTTAGAAAATTGAAATTAAGAAGGTGAGGAAAAGAATGTACAGCAAATATGTCGGAATAAAAAAAAATTTTGATAACATGATAATTTTACCCATAACTCATATTGCTCAGAGTTCATTTTATTGATACAATTATTTCAGAAGTTTTAAATGTGCAATTGTTTAAAAAAATATTTTCAACTATTTCAAAAAAGCTGCTGGTTGATAAATCTCTTCCCATCTGCCGGCATTTAAAGTGATAAATTATTTTCTTACTTTAAACTTTGCATTTAATTTACAATAGCTAGGATGGGAAATTTACATCATTTCCACCTTCATTGAAATTGCACACAAATTTGGAGGATACTTAATTTGCACCTTTATCAAACTTTATAAAAAAAAAATATTTAAACTATGCAGTTTAAAATATTTAAACAGTTATAAAAATAGACACCTACACAAATTTCATTTTGTTAACATTTACTTGTTAAAGATATAACCCCTGTATCATATTCTATGGTTAGGTTCTAAATTAGGTATACTCCCTAATCGGGAGTAAACAATTTTATTCATAACAACAGTGGGCTGACCATGTAAAGCTAACTGCAGATGGCACATGGGGTTAAAATTCCTCTAAAGACTTCCGGCTGATTTTTACACCTAAACTTGAAAAAGCGTAAAATCCAATATTATTTTACTTGCATTGTTTACAATATAACATGTTCTTTCAACGAAACAAACAACAAATGAATTTGGAAAGCTTGCTATGACGTTACCTAAAAAATAACCAATGGTGCTATATAACCCAAAATATATGCAAATAAGTAAATTTGCTTTAGGCACCTGACACCCCGTGGCAGAATCGCAGCGACATGGCGACATTGTGGCAAAACGTTACACAGTTCTTGCAGAAAGATATTTCTTTTGAAAAGTAAAAAAAAAAGTATTTTTTGACAGAAATTCACCTGTAATATTTGAATCATGCATTTAGATAATCATTTTTTATGCCAATAGTATTGTAAATTTATGTATTGTTTCGATTGTATTTCCGTCAGTTATTGATATTGATTTTCACATGGATTTTAAATATCCCGATGTATTTGAGTATTTACTTTTAAAGGCAATAATTTTGTCGAATTTTATCAGTTACTGCTATTGTGATGATTAGTTACAAAAGACGAAGGAAATAATGTCCGCGTCCCCCCTTCCAACAAAATGTGAAAATGTTACCTATAATATTAGAATATAAATTACATGCTCAATTAAAAAAAAATTACATATCCCTGAATTACGAAAAAAATTCCATTGAAAAAAATTACATTTTTTTGTAAACGCAGCGCTTTTGTTAAATTATTAGTGCTAGAGAATAGTGCAGAAAAATATTAGTGCAGAGAGTTTTGTCACAGATAGCTCGAAAAAATTCTGCCACAGAGACCTGACCTATTAGAATTTATAAATTACAGAAGACAAATGGTAAAATATTACAAATCACGATAATAAAACTTCCTAGACAGGGTGAGTAGCCAAATTATTCAACAAAAAAAGCACCTTTTAAGCACTCAAAAAATATTTTCAAGCACTTCAAAAAAAATATCATAATTTGGGAGGGTTGGAAAGTTTTTGACAATTGACGGTTTTATCTTGTCTTAACCATCATGCAAAAAAAAAAAAAAACTTCTGGCATTGTTTTTGAATCACTGTCTTGAAATTTTGAATCATGTAAAACGAAAGGAGTTCTGATACGCAACGGACTGACAATACGCCAAAATAGTTTGGGGTCGAATTAATTGTGAAAACATTGAATAGAACAATGTGAACTGTGTCTTTTTGTATAATTCCAAGCGAAAATCAACAAGGTAAAAGGAAAATCTCATATTGAAAAAGGGAAAATTAAGCACTTAAAAACACCCAATGAAAAAAGCGCCTTTAAGGGCTTTCAAAAAACGAAAATAAGCACCTATAAGCACTTTTTAAAAATGCTACACACCCTGCTAGAATATTAAACCTGTTCACACATCACCTTATAAGCATAACATAAGCGGAGGGATACACCTGAAGTTTTCTAAACTTCTTCTGGCTTTAGGAAGTTTGTTATAGTTTACATTCAGTTAACCATTCATATGACATCAAAAACCTAAAATTAACAACGCACCAGTTATATCAATCTAGTCTAACTAATCAGAGAAATTTTTAATTACCTTGCCAGAAAATGGGCTTCCACATTTTATTGTGGTAATAAAATTCCAAACTTAAAACAGTACAAACATTATGCAAAAAATATAAAAGGAACTATAAAAAATAGTCCTGAGAGTCTGCGAGTACAAGGAGTAAAGGGTGGGGTCCTACAGGGGATATCTTGTTATTGGATTTTAAAATCGCATGAACAGGAATCGTGATACTAGATTGCAAAAATACAAAATTGCAATACTGAAAATTTAAATCGTGTAATTACGAATCAGGATGCATAACTTTTAAATGACATAAATACAAATAGCGGTGCGCAGCTTTTAAGTGATATATAAGTACAAGAATCGATGTTTGATATTACAACCGAGAGAACATGAATATCGACAATGGGTTCTAAAAATGCTTATATACAAATCGCCATATGGGATTTTCAATTAGCGCTAATTGAGTCACAATGTGTAACTTAAAAATCAGGGAAATACAAAAATCAAATGTTTGATTATTAAAATCGTGATAATAAGAATTGCAATATTATCAGATTCCGATGCAGTGTCAAATATTCAAATTGGCAAAAATCCCCCATAGAATCAAATTGACGGAAGAATTACGTAAATGTCTCGTTAATGGAATTTAGAAAAAATTTCGAAATTTTTTGGGATTGTAAGTTTTAATTTGGGTAAGTCTGCAAACCAATGGTCTTGAGCTATGCAGAATTCTGCAAGAAGAAAAATCACATGCCCTGCTTCTAGTTATTAGACCCGTAAGAATGATACGAAAAACCTGGAATTCCGGGATACACCAGGAATATAATCACCTCTGATTATATTTTTGAGTCTGAATTTGGTGACAACGACACAAATTTTTTAAGACTTAAATAAGATAACAAAAGGAAATAATTGCTATTTACAATTAACTAATAAATAAATTTTTTGCAAACATTAATTTAAATTTTAAAAAAAATAAACAGTATTTAATATTAAGAACAGGGTTGGCAGGTTTTTGAAATGTGACAGTTTAAACCATGGTTTAAACCGTCACGTCAAAAACCTCACTGTCAAAAATGTCGAAAACCTATATTCATATGTGAAATTTAATTAATACATAAAATTTATATATTTTTTAAAGGAAAGTGTTTCTAAATATGTTTCTATATTATTAAGAAATTTATTTATAACCAAATTTAGTGTTTAGTATAGATTATACTAAAAATTAGACATTTTTAAAGATAAACATTAGCAGTTTTGTACATTAGACATCTTCTTTTAAAGAAAAATCTTTTTAATATTCTTTTAAATCTTCTTAATAATCTTTGTAACATAAGACAATACAAATTTAATTGCTTTCTGTTAAATACACAGAGTAGTTAGTGTCGATTTACAGTATATTCAGCCTATTCATTTACTATGCTGAAAATTTAGTTTATCCAAATACTTGTGAATTTCATTTTGCTGAATACGATATAATTTTGTTGAATATCTAAATATTCAGCTGTTGAATAATTACTTCTTACTTTCAAGATATGCATTATTTGTATTGTTAATACAAGTGGAGAAAAAAAAATTAAAAGATAAAAATTGTTTTAAAATGATAAGTGTAATAATTATAAATAAATATAATAAACAATATGAATTATATTTATCATTATTCATAAATATAACTACTTTTAAATTCAAATTAACATACTGGATAATTCGGTATAACATTAAATTTTTTTTTTATACACTTGTATCTTATATCAAGTTTGTATTTATACAACATAACTTGTAAGTTCCTTATATGTCAAAAATGCATAGTAATAAACTTTTAATTTTCTTAAGTATCAAAAAGAAAAAAAAAATTTTTTAAATGTAAATATTTAAGCAATTTTTGTGCAAAATTTTTCTGCACATGCATTTGAATATAAATCTCTGAGATTTTAAATCTGTTATTTTACCTTAATTTTAATTAAAAAATATTTTAAGACCTGCTGAATACCTATAGTATAATTAAATTTCAATATAATGCATGGCAACTGTTGGTAGTTTATATATTTTCTTGGCAAACTTCAGTTTTTGACATTTTTGACGGTTTAAACCAGTATTATACCCTTGCAATGTCAAAAACCACTTTTTGACGTCAAAAACCCAACCCTGATTAAGAAATAGCAAGTTAGCTACAAATAATAATTCAATAGCAATACCAATATTATTTATATTTTTTAAAAGTTAGTATAACAAAAAAATAAGTAATAATAATGAATAGTCCCAAATTAGTTTATTTCCATCAATTAATTTCCTTTTCCATTTTACCAGTGCAAGCAATAAAAGTTGCCAACAAAAAGTCATGAAGTGCTCCCAAATGAAACTTTTAATTAAAATGTTTTTTTAGTGATGTTTATTTAATAAAAAAAGCTTAATAAATAAGTCTAATAACTCAAATCACCTCCAAACCTTATTAGGGGCCATAATAATGCATAAATACTGGATTGAAATAAATATAGTTTAAAAAAAATCAATAATTTGCAGCCGAATTAATATTGATTACTAATAGATATTCGGTATATACAAATTTAAATTTATAACATATGTAATTACATGTATAAATAACACATATAATACAATACACCCAATATGATACTTAGAAGTGAAAATATTTATAATAAAAATAAATAATTAGGTATACATTTAATAATAATCTTTCAATCTCTCAAAAAAATTTTATTCACAACCATGGTTTTCTTTCCAGCTAGAATATTTTTCTGCTAAATTAATATTACTAGGTCTTGTGTTATGAATAGCTACTAACAAATCAGACATATTTAAGGTTGCACATTTGGTCACACAATTTAGATTTATTTTGGAGATTGAATTTTCAAATTTTTGAAACACCTTTCGCATTAAATTCATTTTTGCTTCCCTGCACACCAGTTCAATATCAGTTGCCGAAAAATTTTCTGACTGTAAGGCGAGTGATTCATAATTTAATTGCGATTCAACCGCGATATCACAATTAAGTTGCAACACAGGCGGCAAAAATTTCCTAAAAAGAAGAATACGATTTTCAAGATCTGGCAACGGAATTAACAATCTTTTCTCCATTCTTCTTAAGACAGCTTGATCTAACTCCCAAGGAATATTTGTGGCTCCGAGTACAAACACGCTTTTGTCACTGTTAAATAAAGAATCAATTTGAGAAAAAAATTCCGTTTTCATTCGACGGCTAGCTTCATGATCTGCACCTCGATGACTGATCAAAGAATCTATCTCATCAATGAATATTACAGATGGGGAATATTGCTTTGCAAGTTCAAATAAAACTCTCACAAGTTTTTCAGATTCACCACGCCATTTGCTTACGAGTGTTGAAGCTGATACATTAAAAAATACGGCTTTGCTTTCTGTAGCAACAGCAGCGGCGAGTGATGTTTTACCAGTACCTGTTGGCCCATACAAAAGTATACTTTTCCAAGGCTTTAGGTCTGAAATGAATAGATCTTTGAACTTCAAGGGATAGATGACAGCCTCTTTTAAAACTTGTTTGGCACGTTCAAGACCAACTATGTCGGACCAGTAAACAGTTTTGTTTGTGGAACCAATATCCTGTATGACTAAATCAGCTAATAGTTGCCATTCACTACCACATCTTTTCATCAATAAAGGAAAGCTGTTATTTGAATTAGAAGAACATTGGTTAGTATGACTGGAATCCAAATTGTCACGCTCAAGAACAGGATCGCATTGCTTAGTGGATTCAAAAAATACTTTCCTTGCTGAACTTGATTGTTTTGATGCACTTTTTGACCGAAAAGCTTTAGAATTTAAAATAGCTGCTTCACTACAAACTTTTTTCATAATCTGAGGGAGTTTTTGATATCTCAGAAAGTAATAAGATTCAAAATCTTGCAAAATTGAGTCTAAACTAATATTGTCGCAAACAGAAGAGTCACTTAAACTAAAATTACATTCACTTTTAAGAACGTCAGCAGCATTAACGCATCCATTTTCTTCTAAATATTGAGCAATAAGAACAAGGATAGTTTTTTTGCGCGCATATCTTTTTTGAATTTCTTTTTCTCGATCTCTTGCAGCTAATGACACTCTTTCAATGTTCAGATGAGCCATAGTGTATTAACTTTGCATTTCAACACAGAAATACAAACTGATTCGGAATTTATAACTCACCATAAATAGTAAAATAAATGTATATAATTAGCTTAAGAATTCTAAACTGAATGATGAATAGTAAAGTATATATGAATTTATTAAAATTTTACATTCCTACAAATATTACCAAGTTTTAACTCAAGACGGAGGAGAATAACTTTTACCAAAATCAAATATTAATCGAAAGTTGCTACAACAATAACAAAATTTCAATTCAAACAACTGTAACTAAGGAGGAATCATTGTCACTACTTGTAACCTCTTTAAATTTTAACCACGGTAGCCGTAATACTTGCACGGTTTCTCACGGCATAGCCGCACTCATGCGTTAATTAAACTCGCGCATGAACCATAGAAATGTGTATTTCTGAGGAAATTCCTTTCTTGATTCGCTTCAAAAAAAAAAAATCATGCTTTTAAGACACCGTTCACAAGAAGATTGATCCCACAGTGGACTGATCATACTCCAAAGTCAGGCATCACAGGCGGCGATTCGAGAAGCGACGGAAGGTGTGCGCTTTCGCTCCTCGTTAAGCTGTTTTATTGCGAAGTGATCGAAGTCGCGTTCAAGTCGTTGGATTTATCAAAGAGAGGGGTGGGAGGGATTAAGCGTACCGGATTAAACGTACTCGGAGCCCCAGTCCATTCAAATTTTGGGGGACCTTCGATTAAGTTGTTTTTCTCGTATATTTTTAATTTATTCAATTATAAAAGTATATATATATCTTTTCATTTAAGAAAGCATATTTAAAATTAAAATAAATATTAATAAATTAAATTTTACTTTATTTTGTTAAATTAGAACTAAAAATAATCATAACATTTAAAAAAAAATTTGAATATATATTTGAAATTGATTTTTTTTTAAAAAAATCATTGTTTTTCTTAATTTTTTAAAATTCATTTTCAAAAAATCCATTTTAAGGAGACCCTTAATTATTGCGGGCCCCAGGCCTGGTTTGGCCTGATGGGTAACCCGGCACTGCTGGTCAAGTCAGCAGATCATCCTCGAGCATGTTTCTCAGACTGCCGCCAAAAGCCTAAAGTGCAGCTCTAGTGTTATGTAAATAAAATACTACTACTAAATAATTGATTACTTGCATTAGTGTTGGAAATTTTTTCTATCTCTACTTGCACTGCAGAAGTATAATCAGTGGCGTGCCAACTTTTTTTTCACTGGGGGGGCGAGCCAATGCAAAGTCATAAGCTTTGCTTGATTTAATATTTTAAAGTTAGTTGTATTATTTTAATATTGTAATTTGTCTAACTGTAATTATCGAAACTATTTCCGTTGTTTATGACGACGATGATTTAACTATTACATCCACACCAATTTAGTTAACAAAAAATTTTTTATCAATCCGAAACTAATTAAAAAGAAAAAAAGTGTATTAAAATTTAAAAAATTTAATTAATGAATTTTGTAATTTTACTCCTTTAAATTTATTAATGCTGAGCAATACATTTTATAGATACATTTTAATCATAATGACATAGAATGGTTTTTCGCTCCTCAAAAACATATTGAATTAAAAATAACTTGTTATTTACATTTTGATTCTAGCATTGATTTGAATTTAATTATGAATATAAATTTTCAATTTACAAAAAAATGGAAAATTAACTATATCATAATTTTAATGATAAGCACAAGGTATAAAAACCTTAAAATAAATGAAGGAGTAAAAGAGACTGATTTCTAAAATTAAATCTTATTTTAAAATAACTTTGAATTTTAACAAGTCTTCTGATTTTTCTGGTTTATTCCAAGGTAAAGCTTAAAATATAAACAAAGAAAAAAATACAATTTTAAACATATACATATGCAGTAATTCAATGAAGTAGAATTAACTTTATCATATTAAGTCTTCATGAAGAAATTAAAACAAATGAAGGAATTAATTTCCAACGCGTCATATTTAAATATGTTTCTTATTTACAGAAGTATAATCTAAACACATTATTACTTGTAAAATTATAACCAAAATTTTATTGTATATTGGAGGCTACATGCTTTTTTAACTTAACGATGTAATATTATCTTTTGAATTATAGTGTTTCGAAACAAAATTGGATAGCGAAAAACTCTAATGGAAATTTAAAAGAATCAACCAAATGATATTAGGAAATTATGTTATATACTTTTAAAATATTTAAAAAATTTTAAGTATAAATTGAATGAAATATATTTAAAGAATTTAAAATATTCTAACAAAATATAGAGAAAACAATTAACAAAAATATCATTAACATAAACGTAAAAGCAAAAATCCGATAAAAATGAAATCCAAAAAAAATTATTACAACTAAACAAAGATTAAATCTGAAAAATTTGCTGTACTTATTAAAAATTTGCTGTATTATAACATAGTTTTTATTAAGACTTATTATTTTAATAATGAGAATTAAGAGTTACTGGTTACGAAATTAATCACAAAAATTCTCATTTAGCATAAAAATGTTTGAAAAATAACAAGGACAGAGGAATAGAAATTATTATAGAGAAAATAAAAATCCGAAAAAAAAATATTTTTAAAAATAACTAACAAATAATCAAAGTAAACTACGAAGTTAGAAAATTAAAATGCTCGGAAAAAGCATTTCAATAATACATGACTAAATATAGAAAGTAAATAATGTCAGACAAAAATCGTAATTACTGAGCCAGGTATACTGACAAAAAATGCATTAAACTCTGTCTGACGCACAAAAAAAAAGGAATAAATTAAAAGATTACTGATCATCACTGAACAACCTTAGAATCGACAGCCCTGTGTATAACAAAAATATTCAAATCGCAAACATAAGGAAGCTCTGACTAAATTGTCGGACTGTTTTTTTTTTCTTTTTTCTTTCCACATCACGGCTATCCCATTATTTTAAGGGTCAAGAATCTGCATACGTTGAATGAAAAAGTTTATTCAAAGCAAGTACGTTTTCGTGGGGGAAATTTCTTGACTCTTAAAATCGTCTACTCTTACACTAATTATTTCGCATATTTAAAGTTAGACTCCCGAACTATCCAAATTGAGTCCTATGAAAATGCAATTGTTTGATCTAAGAATGTTGTTTGATTTTGTTTGATTTTGCTACAAAATAGAAAGCTTTAGCCTCTTGCTAGTTCACGTACATAAATAATTATTACACGTACATAAATAATTATTACACGTACATAAATAATTATTATTTGAAGTACCTGCACTGCACAGAATCAAAAATTAAAAGTGCGTGAGCATGCGAGATATTACAAGAAAGTGCTAAACCTCACCACTCAAGTAACGAAATAACTTTTAAATTTGAACAAAATAATAGTTTGCGTTTGCACGGTTTAGCCGTTTCTGTACATGTTCCGTAAATTTTCACATTTAACTGGTCAATTAGAATATGAAAAGGCAATAGCTTTCTTTTATCTTTGTTTTTATCGCTTTTCTACTAGTAAAAATAATGTGATGCAAAAAAAAAAACTAAATATAATTTACTACTAAATGGATATTCAATTATTTTAATAATTCTTTATAAAATTGAGCAATGTTTTAAACTTTTTTTTTAAGATTTGGGTGTCAATGTCGAAGCTGAATATTTGTTTGCTTCTTCTAAATGCTACAATTTATAATTTTAGATGAGATTCCTCAAAATTGTCAGGAAATCGCATGAACAATTGGAACTTAAAAAAGGGATTTTCGTTTTAAGAGATCCTGAAAATTGATTAGTAGAAGAGAAATTGACATTGAATGTATTAACTATAAAATCGGTGATGGCTCCCGATTTCTACTTTGCCCAGCGACTTCTTTTTTCTCTTTCAGACGAAATCTTAAAATAAATTATCTCATTTTTTTCTTTGATGCATACTTCTATATTCATTTTTGCATATTTTTAGCTTTCTGAAATTATTTTATAAGAAAAAACTTTTTTTTTATACATGAATTTTAAAATTCAAAAAAATTTTCTGAAATTAATTTTTAATTGAACTAGAAGTTATAGTTTTATTATGTTACGCAAACTAAAAGAAAAACAAATTAGTTATAGAACTTTTAAAATTGGATGTGATGAATTTGAGAACTGATGATAAAAACGACATGCGACGTGCGTTATTTATGTTAATTGATGAAACAACAATTTTAACACCAAAGTTTCATTGATATTGTCTAACAAAGAAAATTTTTTTAAACGAAGCTATTAAGGCTACAGGCCATCAAATAAAACCAAAATATTTTGATTCAGATTATTATTATTATCCGGTATACAGAAAGACAGGTATGATGGAATTAACAGGTCAGACACTGAAAATTGTATTTGGAAGGTTTTATAAAATCAAAAAATGGATTTAATATAAAATGTAAAGCTCTGGATTTAATATAAAAGTATAGCTCTGTCTATATATAATATGGTTAAAAGATGACGTATTAAATTAAATGATATTGTAAAATTAAAAAAAGAATAATAACATTTGGAGCTAATTTAATTCATTAAGTTATCACTTTATTATTATTTTAAAACTTAATTTTTCAGACAATTTTAGTAAATATCTGTATTGTTGTATTGATTTTAAAGTTTATAAAACTGGCGCATGTATCACTTATTGGCAATGGAAGCGTCTAACTTAAAATTAAATAATTAAAGTAATCATAAAAAGTCTTAAATAAAGTATCACTAGTCAACAAGCTAATTATAATGCAAGTCATAAAGTGTCAATTTTATAAAACTTCTTGAATCTGTTTAATATATAGTTATAAAAAATGAAATCACATATATGTTTAGAATTAAAAATTTTCAACACGTGTTATAGAAATTGGATGGAATTTTACGGTTTTATGTATCACATATGCTCTTCTTTTAAAAAGCCGCTATAAAAAAAATATTCATCAGTTATATAATTAACATCGAGCTAAAAATAAAGTTACGTTACTCCAGTGTGTACAGGGACCTAAAAATATGGCTATATTTTAAAGAAGATTCTTTTTTGAATAATTTGCCTATTGAAACTTCTGATCAGAATGGCATGTAAATATATATATATTCGCGACGTCATATATGAGTAAACAATCATGACGGGGGACTATTTATTTATTTGAAATTCCAAAGGAAATATAATACCAAAGTAAAAGGTTATACAGCTTTTTTCCTAAATAAAAAATTCTTTTTAATGGCTTGTCTTGACAATGAATTTTATTTGCTTCTGATTTTTAAAAAGAAAAAGAAAATAAAATACAAAATGCGGAAAAATAAATAAAATTTAAATAGTTTTATGTGTAGTATTTTTCTCATCTTGTTCCAGTTTAATTGATCTGGATTTTAGTCGTAATTGTCATGTTTAAAACGGGAAATAAAAATATTCAATTGATAAGGAGAAATATTCACATTTTTAAGAAATGATGAATTACAATAGTATTGATCGCATTAATTTATAATTTCAACAACATTTATAATTTCAGCATTAAAATTTTTGAAAATTAATACTTTAAATTCAGAAAAATATTCATGAAAAAAGCTTTCACAAAGTTAATTAACACAATTTTAGCATCCTATGAAATTATGATTAAAAAAAAAGACTACAAAAATTATGCAGATAATTTTTTTCCCTCCAATGTTACGGAATGTGTTTTTCCCTCCAATATTGCCCCATTCTTAAAAATAAGTTTCTTGTTTAATTAAGGTTTTTATTACTGAGAATAATAAAATATTATGGAAATTTTCAATGAACTTTTTTTAAGAATAATTTTTTAAATAAATAAATTGTTGAATTGTTAAATAAATAATTTGCTGAAAATAAAAATGGGAGTTAATTTGTTTGTATTAAAATAAAAATTATCATTATTTAAACGAATCATCATTATTTATACAAATTATTGTTGGTGTATAATGTTTTTTTTAAAATGGTTTATTTCACATGAGAGAGAGAGAGAGAGAGAGAGTAAATGTATAACGTATAACAGATTTGGTGTTAGAGTTCTGCTCTACGTAATCATATAATATACATAATATATTATTAGTTATCATATAAGATAAAAATAAAATGGTAAATTTAAAAAATCAGAAAAAGGAAAAAGAAAAACACCTTTAAGAGCTGATATGATGCATTCTCAATCATGTTATTTTCCTGTTTTCAGAATCAATAGTTTTTCGGTCATTTTTATTTATTTATTTTTAGTATATTAAACAACAATAAATATCACTTTTGTGCCAAAAGAGCAAAAGAAAATTAATTTCAATAAAATAAAGGCATTGATGATCTTAAAGAACCGATATTAAAATGTACCTCCTAAAAGTCGAAAGAATAATCGAAAATACGAAAAAAAAAAATTTATTTCAACGACGTACTTCATTTACTATTTTTTTATTGACTAGGATTTTCTTAAAAAATTAAAGGTTGAATTTCATTTTTGTATAAAAACAAAGTTGTTTAAAAACAAAAAGAATTCAAAATATTATTTTACAATTAAAGAAAATTAAATTCGTAATATAAACTAATCCATACACCAACAACAAACGGTAAAATCATGAACTAATGTACTATTTAAATGTATTTGATATACGAACATAATAAAAACATTTATTATACGAACAACTATCTAAAACAATTCAAATAGTACATAAATGCATAATTATTAAAGCATTAAATAATTTAATGAAATGAAAACATTTGCTTACCTCCTTCGATATCTATTTTACGTTTCCTTGTTATTTAATTTATCAAACTGATGTAAAAAAAATAACGACAAAAAAAAAAAAAAAAAAAAAAACCAAATAATTTAAAGCAATTAAACAAAATAAAAAAATATGCTTTCTTTTGAAATTGATAACTTAAATTATGTAATTAAAAGAGCTAAAAAGAAAATTTAACAGAGAGCGTTTATTTATGTTAGTCTAAGAAATGTCTCATCACAAAAAGACTAGAGCAGAGAAAATGTGAACAAGTCCTCCCCAGTTTAGATCCCTTAAAAGCTTAAAACACCTGTTTTCTCAGAAAATCTAGATCATTGCTTGTTTGAGACGATTTACGAAGAGGTATGTTTCTGTGGTTATCAGACATTTTAAAAAGAGGACAAAGGAGTAAAAGGCCATAAAAATGAAAATTTAAGAAGCAAAAATACTTTTACCCATAGTGTGTAACATGAGATGGCTGTTTTTGAGGAGTCAAATAACTGTCTTTGTGGGTGGCTTGGCCACCAGAATTATATGCCAAAGTGGGTGGAAAGGAAATTTTTGAAGGTCAGGGGAGGCTTTGAAACCAATTTTTATCAGTGAAGGTTGCATTTTATTACTCTTTCCACCAGGGAAGGGTAAAAGAGATGACGTTGGGATGAGATTTTCTTTTAATTATATAGAAAGTTATATGTAAAAGAAAAGTCTTTGTCTTACGAAAATTTTTTAGACAGTTTTTTTTTTTTTTTTTTCTAAAATTACCAATTCAACTTAATTTTATTTTCACGAATGCTTAAATTTCAATAAGGGCAAAGCAAATTATTCGCCTTTCAATTAAATTTCAGAGGAAAATAAAAGTTTTAATTTCAAAAATAGCTTTAAAGTAGAAAAAGAAACAGTACTTTTTTTCAAAAGTTACCAATTTAACTTGACTTCATTCTCACGAATTTCAGAAGTGGCTGAGAACACTATTCGCCCCTTAATTAAATTTCAGAAGAAAAAAACTTTTAAAAAAAACTTTAACGTTGAAATTTTTTTCTTCTTCTAAAATTACCAATTTAGCTTTATTTTCACGAATGGCTAAACTTCAGAAGGGGCGAAGCACATTTTTCACCCTTCAATTAAATTTCAGAGGTTAATAAAGTTCTTAATTTCGAAAATAGCTTTAAAGTAGAAAAAAAATGTGTGTTTCTTCTAAAGTTACCAATTTAACTTGGCTTCATTCTCATGAATGTCTAAATATCAGAAGGGGCTAAGCACATTATTCGCCCCCTCAATTGAATTTCAGAAGAAAATAATGTTTTTTTAAAAAGAAAAAAGAAACTTTAAAGATGAAAAAGAGTTCTTTTTTTCTGAAACTACTAATTTAACTTAACTTTATTTTCACGAATGGCTAAACTTCAGAAGGGGTAAAGCACATTATTTGCCCCCTCAACTTAAATTCACAGTAAAATAAAGTTTTTGATATTGAAAATATTTTTAAAGTAGGAAAAGAAATGGATATTTTTTTCTAAAGTTACCAATTGAACTTGACTTCATTCTCACGAATATCTAAATTTTATAACGGGCTAAGTACACTATTCGCCTCTTCAATTAAATTTAAGACAAAAATAATGTTTTTTTTTTAAAAAAAAAACTTTAAAGTTGAAAAAAAGTTCTTTTTTTTTTACAAATTACCAACTTAATTTTATTTTCACGAATGGCTAAATTTTAGAAGGGGCGAAGCACACTATTCGCCCCCTCAATTGAATTTCAGAAGAAAGTAGTGTTTTTTTTTCTTACATTTTTTTTAATAAAAACTTCAAAGTTGAGAAAAAGTTCTTTTTTTTCTTCTAAAATTACCAATTTAACTTAACTATGTTTTCAAGAATGGCTAAATTTCAGAAGGGGCAAAGCACGTTATTCGCCCCCTCAATTTAAATTCACAGAAAAATAAAGTTTTTGATTTCGAAAATAACCTTAAAGTTGAAAAAGAAATGGTTATTTTTTCTAAAGTTATCAATTTAACTTGACATTATTATCACGAATTTCAAAATTTCAAGAGGAGCGAAGTACATTATTCACCCTTCATTTAAATTTCAGAATAAAATAAAGTTTTTTTCTTAGAAAATCGCTTCAAAGTTGAAAAAATTTGTTTTTCTTCTTTTAAGTTTACTAATTTAAATTGACTTTATTTTTGTGAATGTCTAAATTTCAGAAGGGGCGAAACGCAATATGGGCCCTTTTATTAAATTTCAGAAGACAATACGGTTTTCTTTTTAAAAAATAGCTTCAAAATTGAAAAGAAAAAAGATTGTTTTTTCCTAAAATTACCAATTTTACCTGGCTTTATTTCTTGCCTTTATATTTATTATAACCTCTTACTTTAATTTCAGAGGAAAATTAGGTTTTTTACTTGGAAAATAGCTACAAAGTTCAATTAAAAAGTTACTTTTTTCTAAAATTTTACTTTTTGACTATTTTTTAATCGGAGTTTTACTTGATTTTATTTTCTCGAATGTTTAAATTTCAGGAGGGGCGATATATATTGTTTGCCCCCTCACTAAAATTTCAGAGGGGGCGACTGCCCCCTCTGCCCCCCCGGCTGGCACGCCACTGAGTATAATGTTCTGTATTGCTAGAAAAAGCACAATTCACTCTGATTAATTTTTGCTTTTAAACAAATTGCTCCTACGCTAGAAAAATACGTTGAATGGACGGAATATATATATATATATATATATATCATTTCACCAAACATCAGACGAAACTGCTTTCCAAGCCTGGATTTAGGACTTTTCTTTTTCTTGACACAGAGACAGAACACGTTACAAAAAATAATCGGTAAAACTTTTTTCCCGCCTAAGAAAACTGAGGTAACTGGTTACGTAGGTTGTTGTAGTTCATTTGCGTCTCACTAGAGCTGCACAATGGGCTATTGGCGACGGTCTGGGAAACATCTCTGAGGATGATCCGAAGACATGCCATCAAAAATTTGATCCTCTGCAGAGGGGATAGCACCCCCGCTTCGGTAGCCCGACGACCTGCACGTGAAGTCGAGCACTTTACGGTAGAACAGTTTAACGAGGACCAATACCGCACACCCTCGGTCCCAAAGCAGACTGATCCAAGTGGTCACCCACCCGCACCCTGACCGCAGTCAGTGATGCTTGACTTCGGTGATCTGCTGGGAACCGTGTCTTAACGATCAGTCCACTGTTGGTTACGTAGGAAATGAAACTGTTTGGAGTTTCTGCGCATCACGAGTTGTTTATTCCTTAAGGAAGTTTTAGAATGAAAATAGTATTTCTCTTATATGTAAGAAGAAAACACGTGTTTTTGATGGCATATAAATTTTTTTTTCTCTATAAATCTTGAGAGCTAATTTTAAACAACGCTAAACTGCTTAATTCAAGAAAAAAATTCTTTTTTTCTTCTCTTTTTCAAAAAAAAAAAAAAAAAAAAAAAAAAAAGAAACTCTTTTGATGCAAAGCAGCGGGAGGATGAAAGATTAATCAATCTGGAAAATTTAATATTATTTGGCTGACACTTAGAGAATTTTTTGCAATTTTTTTTTTAAAAAAAAAGACGTTTCCATGAATGAGAGCGTCATATAACTGAAAAATAAACATATGCGTCTTGAAGTTTTTATAGAACGTCATTAAAATGACTTTACTTTAGATAAAAACTTGCAAAATCTAAAAAACAAGTGACACTTAATTTGCGATGTAAACAGAGTGTAACAACAATTAATTGAAAACTTTAACATTATAAATAACTAATTGATAATTTTGTAAGACTGAAAATAACAATGAAATGAAAAATTTTAAAAGTTCACTTTTCAAGTAAAGCCTAATTTATAAACAAACCACCTAACTTATAAACTAAGCACATCTAAACTGAAAAACCGAGTGCATCACTTTTGAAAAATGTCTTAGGAGGATGATGAGAATCTTAGGTTTACCACTCGTTAATAATTTGAAACCATTTCAAATGAAAGAATGGATGCCATACTTTCTGAAAATACCTATGTCTTGAAATATTTAAATAATATCTTTAAAGTAATTAAAGCTCAACATTTACATTTTGATTTCCTGGTCAATAATAACTAAGCATTATTAATGATGTCAGCTAGTTTGATATTATCCGGCGAGCAATTTAAAAAGTTTATAGTTTTTCTCACCACAGAATTCATTTAAAAACGATTTTATAAGGCGAAATGAACATGTTAGTTTTTGAAAATATTATTGCATGTATAGAAATATTTCTGGAACATTATAAAATAATTCCAATTTAGATTAAAAACCGCCGAAGCAAATGTACAGTTTTCGCCAACGTAGTTTTTAAAAAAAATAAACGTTTTGAATATGCTATATGATGTAATTATTTATTGATAATCTATACATAATAATAAAAGCGGCTGTGTGTGTGTGTGTGTCTGTAATCACAATATATCGCCCCAGAAGCCTCGCCCAGGCTCGAAACTCGACACATAATTGTGTTTTGACATAATGAAGAAGTATTTTTTTTCTTTTTCAAAAATTTGGATTAGTTTTTTAGTTATCAGTCATTTTGTAAGAAAATCTATGCTTTTTCGTCTTCAAAGAGCCATATTCAAAAAACTATTAAAAAATGCATATCTCTTATAAATGTATGCTAATGCGAACCTTACAAATGAAACATTAATTTTCGACAACTTAAACCAATAATTTACGAAGGAATTAATAATTTAATTGTAAGGTTCGCATTAGTTTACATTTATCAAAGTGGATAAAACTTTAACTTTTGTACTAAAAATGTGGCAACATATTAGATACGTAAATAGAACGCTACGCTTTGATATATTTATCGCTGTTCATAATTGTTATAATAAGTTTTTCTTCTTCTTCCACTCTCTTTTTTTTTTCTTAAGCGAAGACGATAAGGGAAAATTATACTTGAGGATGCCCCTTGGCGAAATTGGTGACTTATGTTTGGCGCTATTCCTGTTTGCGCGGAACACCGTGGTAACAGAAATAACGGCCGAAACATAATGATATTTCAAAAAACATTGGAAAATTTCAACAAAACATCGGATAAAGCTTGCAATGAACCCAATATAAGCAAAATTAATAAATCCAATAGAAAGGATTTTGAATCGAAGCAAAAATTAATGGAGTAGGTGCAGAAAGAAAAGGAAAAAAACAACAACTCACTTCTTCATTAAGCTTGAATATTCTCAGATTTAGGTGCACAGAATTATCTAATAACAGTTAGATACTGTCTAAATTTATCGTGAATAGAATCTGTGTACCTCCATCGTCACATAAATTCGGCGAAATATGAATCGAAAATGGCGTTTGTGGTACCGAACTGGTGATGACATTTTTTTATAAAGTCCCTTTTTATGACTGCCCACATACCTTCGATCTTATTGACCAGAAGTAAAAGTAACCTTACCAGCCGGTATCTAACGAAGAACTAATGGACCTCTGAAATTACGTATACCGTTGAACATTAATAACGCTAAAATCTAAACCGTTGAGAATCACGATTGGGTTTCAACATCGCCCAGCTTGGCGATCACAACTTGGCGAGAATCAAGGGGCACCCTCAAATATAGTCTACCCGACGTTAATTTTTGTAGCGATATAGAAATAGAAATTGATACCATAAAAAAATTATAGAGAAATAGATACCATAAAAAATTAATTCGTTTTCGTGTTCTTTTCATGTATTTAAAGCAACTTTTGTATGCTTTTACAATTTCTGAGGCCTTTTTTTAAGAAAAAAAAACAAGTCTCCACCTGATAGTTATATTATAGGTTAGATTACCATAGCAAAGTTACATCTTCAAACATCCTCAAGAGCTATAACACATCTGCAGCAGAACTGGATATGAAGACAAAATTGCAGGACAGAAACACTTTAATTGTCCACTAATCTTCAGATTTCCTGCTATGTTTTAAAAAACTTTATTTGTGGAAACCTTTAGCGTGGCGGACAGCTGGCCGCCTTAGGCGGCTAGTAGTAAATAAATTCAATTACAAAGCAAGGTATATTTTTATGCCACGTTCAACTTCACAAGTATGTGAAGTACAAAACTTTAACGATACTGGTTAATTATTATTATTTTTTTTAAAATGCGGAATTTTAATAACTAAATTAAGTCGTCAAATACACAGAATTAACGCCAATTCTAATATTAATGTAACACAGGGAAATTGGTATGGGAGAGAAAAAAATATGTCGGAGTAAAAAAAAGGTCGAAATTGCGATATTTCCGTTTTCTAATCTATTTTGCAATCCACATGGTTCAAAATTTCCTAATAGGAAAAGAAAAATGTACATATAAATCGTCAAATCAAAATATTATAGAATCTTTCGTTTCAGATATTTTCATACTAAATGTTTCTTGGAGCCCAATTTCTATTCGTTTGAATTCGAATTGACTTTTTTTTTGAGTTATTGCAATTCTTAAAATATTAGTTATTACAATATCTTAAGTCTTATATTGAAAGTTTTTTAGTAAATTTATCGGCAGTATTATGTAAATTTTTTATTAAAATTATGTAACTTTTTTTCAAAATTTCGTGTTTTATAACAACAGCAGTGAAAAAAAAAAGAATACACAATCTTTATTTTGAAAATTTTTTTTATTTAATAATTATTAATTTATTTATAAATAACTAAAACCTTTATTGCGAAGCAAAAAGTTTATTTAATAAGTAATAATTTATCTATATTTTACAAATGTTTCACACATAAAAAGATAGATTTCAAATGGGTGCAAGAGTCAAATAAAAAAATAAATTTTTTTTGGAAAGAAAACAGTACTTACAAGCCCTTTACACTCAAGACTCTTTTTAAAACCTTCAACGCTTTAATTAAATTGATAACCACAAAGTTTGAAATACTATTACTGACTTTTAGTTTCGAAGAGAAGTCTTAATTTCGTTTTGCAATTTAACATCTGTTTCCAATTTATTTTAATCATTAATTGTAATTTGAATACACAAAACTTTTGATTCTGAAATGATTCTTTTACCATTAGTCAGTTCAACTCGTATGAATAGTTTTAAAGAACGCTCTGTAATTTTGTGTTATAAGAATTCTGAAAACATAATTTTTTTAGGTTCAGAAATAGTTTAATTTTCTTCTTAATGTGTGCAGTTTTAAAATAATTTATTTAACGCTTTGTAGTACATTTGTTTTTGAATTCGATTGTGTAAGTTTTTTTTCTCGGGGTTATAATAGAAACATTATTGTTAGTGAATTCATTCAAAAACAGAGACATTATTGTAAGTGCATTCACTCGATTTGAATTATTTTGGCTCACGAGTGCTCTAGAAAAGCCAATTTGGTGAAGGATATATATATATATATATATATATATATATATATATATATATATATATATATATATATATATATATATATATATATATATATATATATATATATATATATATATATATATATATATATATATATATATAAATATATATATATATATATATATATATAAATATATATATGATTTTAAATTTTGGAAATATCAGATTATCTGACACATTTAGTTAAATATACATGTATATTTAATTACGTACTTTAGTTAAACACTCAAAGAAAATTAGAAATTTGAATGCTAAAACAAAATTTGAAAACTAAAGATAAATCTAAATTTGAATGCTGAAAAAATAGGAATTCTCTTTCCGTATAAATAGAATTTCAATTCCGCAAAATACAGAATGAGAATTGAATAGATTGCGGAAAAAACTTGAAATTTTAACAAAAAACTCTTTACTCAGAATAAGTCAAACATTGCGAAATCACGTTTGAAAAAGTTTTTCGTTCCATGCAGCTCATTAAAATAATTTAAACGGAAACCAACAAATGGATTGAATAATCTTCATTACATTTAAAATTGTAGGTCAGTTTTTTTAATAATATTTCGCTGCGTAAGTTTTCATATTATATCTTACAATAAAATTATTTTTATAATTTAATTGTCTTATTACCATATATTTTTGGTGATACGATTATATTATCACCCAATTATATTTATAAATTTAAGATTTTAGTATTATTATCGCTATAATAGATATTTTTAAACCGTGAAAGTGAATGTTATTGTAAAAATGATTAATAAATGCCACTTTTTAAAATATTTAAAATATTTTATGCACGTACTGCTGAAGTTTTTATTTTATTGTTAGAGTATTAAAATTCTCAATTAAGAATGATAATTAATTGTTTTTCGTTCTAAAAAGCACTCTTCAACTTTCTAGCAAGCAAAATTTGTAATTGCAATCTAGCTTAACCAAAATGGCAAATTTTGTGAGAACATGTTATCTGACAATAAATTTAAATTATGTCAACGATTTTATTACTTGAATCTACAGAATACGCACCTCAATCCTCATTTTTATGAGCTTTTTTGAAATATTTATCACTTTAAAGTATTAAAAAAGAAAGCACTTTCAAAAGGAATTCTAATATTTCTCTTGCAGTGCAATAAAATATGTTTTAATGATTAGCATTTTTTTATAGTTACTATCTCATTATTTTTACTCCTAAGGAAGTTTTCTAGAATCAAGTTACATGAATTTTTATATGCATCTATAAAATACTATTGAGGTTTGTAATTTAGCTCGAATTAGTTTTTGAATAATGCAAAAAAATGACAGTTCAGATGATAAATAATGGATTATAAATCATTTATTCCACCTCATTATAAGCATGAGGTGTTTATATTTTTTATAAATACTCTTAAATTTATGCAAATAAAAAACTACTATTTCGAAAGTACAGTAAAAAGTAAAAAGTACATTTATATGGAAAAGTAAAAAGTACATTTAAGTAAAAAGTACATTTATATGGAAAAGATTAATAGATTTGTTTTAAGAAACCAAATCTGAATAATATAAATAAAATGAGTTAAGTTTTAAACAGTTCAAAAATCATAATTTTTTTTTCTTATCTTTTTATAGCTGAACAAATCAGTAAGTTTTTGTAACAACTGCTGGTCGTTAGGGGTACTTATTCCCTTGGGCTGATTACATCCTACAATTTAAACAAATACCCCCTTTTAGAAAATAACTAAAATGCATCTGAATTTTTTCTGTCAACAACAACAATTTTTTAACTGAAAGCATTGCAAATCTTTTGATTATTTATATTTTACAATCCAAGATATATATTTTTCAAGAGACAAATTTATATTCTGAAAAATAATCACGAAAATGTCACTAGAAAAAAACACCCAATAAAGAGTCACAAAAAGTGGTACTCGCTTTAAAAATGATATGAATTTGATTAATGATTCGATGATATGAATTTAATTCGTCATAATTTATTTGAATACAATAATGTATTTTTTTTAAAAAACATATTTAAATTCAAGGGTAAATTTAAAGTTTACGCAAGGAATTTTTTAAATTTAATTATTTTCTTAAAAATATATATCTTCTATTTTGAAGTTATTACATTTGACGTATCGATTAAAAGTAGTCTATCAGTAGGAATAATCTTGTGATTAACTAAAAATATTATGAACAATGCGATGCTTTATTTTCAGACAATTGTTTTCAACTATCATTCATTGAAAGAACATAAAATTCATAAGATAGTCGATAAAGATATTAATAGTTTATCAAAAGGATTAATCTTGTGATTAAGACAATTGATTCATTTTTAGACAATTGTTTAAAACAATCATTCGTTGAAGGAACTCTCGGCTTGCAACTGAGAATTTTTTTAATAACTTATTAAGAATCTTAATCAATTCGCTTAAAATTGTCTTTCCAGCGGCAAACACTGAATTTTTTTCTGATTTTTTTCGCATAATCTATTTATTTTGTAACAAGGTTGTTTGCATTGGCATATGTGCAATCTTACGTACTGAAACGTACGAAATAATATAGGTCTCCCATCACGAGCTAATTGTGTATAATGTGAGAGTTAAACACACCGGTTGAGTTTACCAGCAATTTAGGGAAAGAAAGTAAAGAAAGATTAAACGATTGAGATACGTAGAATCGTGAGAAAATGGTAGACTCTCTATTTGAAGTATTGGATAAAATAAATGAATAAAAATCCAACTAATTTAAAAAGCTTTCTATCGCAGTGAATCAAATAATCAAAATGGTTTGACAGTTTGAAATTTCCACCAAAAGAAATGCGTCCATATTTCGAGCGCTTCAATTTCTCTCACCTATGAAATACGCAAAATCGCAAAGTCTTCCTACCAACAAATGTATGAACGTTGTTTGGCATATTTGTGGTTATAAAAGTGAAGGGAAATTTTTATTCATTTTTTAAGTGCAAAAATAACCTTAACTTGAATCACTATAAAATCCAACCTATCTCACTTATTTTGAAAATATCAACATTTGAGATGACACACATTAAATAAGTTTAAAACAAGGGGGGAGGGAATTGTACTGCTTAAATGAGAGAGTGCGTAATATTGAACATAATTTCAAAGCAATTATGACAGTTGTGATGTAAAAAAAATTATTACAGCTTTTAATTGATTGGTTGGATTATGTTTTTATTCTTACGTCTAATTTTACAAATAGACTTAAAAATAAGCTTTACATTTGAAATAGTGATTTTAGTAAAGCGAAATGAAGTACCATAATATTAGATAACTAATTTAACACATAAATTAATGACAATCGACGCATGGCGAAGTCTCACTCCATCAACAGCATTTCATATTGCGCAGAATGTATGTCAAAAGAATTTTGTTAGTACTGAAACAAAAAAAGTATTAGATCCTTCATTTGCTTGAAATTGTTAACACCCCTTCCTTCTCCCTCCCGTTAAAATGACGGGGTGAAGTTTCTCCCCCACTTCTCGTGCCCATGATATTTCCGGTCTGGTGTATTCAAAAGTAACGTGCCAAAATGATTAAAGCACTCTATTTTTAATGCAAGGAATCATGTTTACTTCTCAATCTATGCAACAGATGGCAATGCCAGACTATTTGTCATGTGTTTAGAGATAGTTTATTTTAAACTAGAAATCAAAACTCATCGAACATGTAAGCTAAAAATTAAGCAAAAAATTAAAAATGAGTACGTATACTGTAAATGCACTTAGTTTTATATAATTTTTGTGAATAAGAAAATGAACACTTTTATGATTGTTTTCTTCAAAAGTATCCCCCATTAAGTGATTAAAACACTGCGTAATTATTTGATTAAAGATTTGGTTAGGTTAGACTAATTAGACTCGATGACGTTTTTACATTAAACTTGATATACACATAGAAAAATCTTTCAAAGTTAAACTATAATATCGTAATAACATCTAATAATTTCTTTGAAACAATATATATATATATATATATATATATATATATATATATATATATATATATATATATATATATATATATATATATATATATATATATATATATATATATATATATATATATATATATATATATATATATATATATATGTAATACAAAAATTAAATACTTTTGTGTTAATAAAAACATTAAAACTTCATTCCTTTTCATAAAATATCTTTAGTAAAGGATAAGGGTAGAAATTCTATTTTGGGACTTCAAGGCTAAAAACATGCCAATGAATAATAATTAGATTTATACTTCAAAAGAGAAGTTATTTTAAGATCTTTCACTTCCATATAAGGAAAGATTAAACGATTTGCTTTGAGTAATAAATAAATTGATGAGGCGTAGGAATACAGAAAAAGGCAATAATGACTGACCACTTTACAACTTGTAATCATCCTATAAAACGCAGAGCACTAGTTTTTGCGTGGCTTTTTGTTGTTTATCATGCTTAAATAAAATCCGTCAGCTTAGACGGGATATGTGTTCCCCCTCTCCCGCTTTGGAGAGGGGTTAAACTGCTAATTCACCATCGTTTAGTAAAATAAAATATTATGCCGAAACTGGACTCGTTAATCATGATGTTCTCACTACTAATTTACTAAAAAATATCGGTGTGGATACACCGCATATTATATATATATAACGACATTCGGTACAAATAATCAAAAAATGTATCGTTGAATACTGCATTGTATAGAATAGTTATAAATTCATTGTAGTTAATTTCATTATTAGCTAAAGGGGACGAAACAAAATATATTTTTAATGCATTTTATCTAAGAATTTGCGAAATTATTTAATTAACTTCTAAAGAAATAGCTTCATACAAGATATGTAATTTATGGAAACAAAACTGGCATAATTTACTTCCAAACTGAAATTAAACCATCACGTTTTCTTGAAAGCTAAAACTAAGTAAAAGAGCGATCTAATTGCTATAATGTATCTAAAACAGTTTATCCCTAACATAAAATAAAACAGACAGTAAACTATTCTTCGAGAACTTTTCCTGACAGTTATTTTTTACAGAATCGAGTCATTTTCCGGAAGCTCATCTACCCGGTATTCATTTGACGGACAGTAAAAAAATCGAATCATATGAGAGGATAAAAGGAAGAAAAATTAGTCCAGACATCAGCAGATGTTCGGTCACTCCTCATTGGAATGAAAACGATCTTCAGGTCAACTAGTGTTTCAGTCTTATAGGTTGAAAGGCGAAAAAAGCAAAACGAAAGCAGGGCAAGACACATACCAGAGAAAATCATTTGTCATGCTCCCCCCCCCCCGGAACAAAAGAGTTCCACTTACGTCCAAGTAAATCCCAGGAACGTCGTATTTTTGTCCAGAAGGGTTGTCTTGTGGTAGATGTCGATAGAACTCAACGTCGTCCTTATACCACTTGACAGAGTAGAGTTCATCTGATTCTAGATCTAGAGTGCAGTTGAGCCAGACTGATTCACCGAGCATTATTGCAGTTGGTACATCGAGGCTCATGAGTTTAAGGGCGATGACACCTAGAAAATTAAAAGTTCTATTTCAGATTATTTCATAAGAATCTCGACGATTTAATTTGAGCTTATGATATTTTAGTGTATTTCATATTTTATTTTGTTATACCCTACTAAATCGGTGTTCAACTAGGTAACCTTATGCGTATGTGTATAGTGATTACTTATTACTTTATTTTGATATTGTAAAGGGATAATATAAAATTCTTTCCACAAATTTAAGCCATTAGATTGAAATATCTCGAAATTTATAGCAAATAGGTAATATTTTATGATTAAAAATAATATGCAAATTTTTGAATTAACCGGCTCTAAAACTATACCAAATAGGTTAAAATTTTATATAATTAAGAATACTATTACATTATTTATTTTAATGTGCTTTAGATTTAACCCAAATAGGTAATAAATTTATATTATTAAGAATATTTTGAGTTTTTTTAAAATGTATACCGCTATATTTGGATAATTTTCTCTTTGTGAATTTATGAATAAACTGTATATAATGAAGTAATGAACAATTTCAATACAAAAATATTTTTTATAGAATGTTACAGATTCAAAATATTTATAAATAGGGATATTTCCCCCCCAGATATATTACGTGTCACATAAATATTAAACGTAAATTCAAACAAAACTGTAGTTGAAGAGATAACAAATCAGCATGCGCGTTGTAGCCTAGAGTTAGAAACTCCAGTACGGAGGGTATGGGGTTCGATCCTCGACTCCATTGAAACCCACCGAGTACGTGGGTACAGTGCCATGGGTACATGCCATTAGAAAGAACAACAAATGAACCTTATAATTTTAACTCATTTTCACAATTGTTTTCCGTTTTGCTATGTTACCTTACCTTGTTACGATAAATTTAATCAGTAGTTTTCGCATTGTGTAAACAGTGCTCACACTGCTATAGTTTAATGTTCTTCACACTTAAAAAACTTTTGATCACGTTTAATAAATAACAACATAATTATTACGCTTCTTAAATGACTTTTTACAAGGTCGAATTATGTTCTTCATTTCCAACGAAAGTATACGATAAACAAAAATGTTTGAGCAGCATTATTATTGTCAGATATTTAAAATTTTTAGTAATTTGGCACATTAGGCTTTTTGGAGCATTTTTCTTATTCATTTTGTATTTATTCGGAAATGACTTTTCCAAAATTTCTTTACAGCTTAAATATACTTTTTGTTTTAATCCTCTTTTAAACAATAGTAATTGTGTAACTACGAAAATGAGTAGGTTGTAACGAAATTATTGAATATATTTCTATTTCTTTAAACAAAATGTTTGACTTATCTTTGACTAATTAAACTTTCAATTTAAAGCTTAGTAAATGTACAATTATAACTATATTTCGTTTTAAGGATTGAAATATTAATATCTAGACTGCTTTCATTAATATTTTTTAAAATCTAAAACATAATCTCATTAAGACATTTGCGGCTTTCTTAACTATTTTAATTATAGGAATTAAATATGTAACTATTTCTGTTTAGATATTTATTTAAAACTGTAACCAACAAAAATTATTGCGGCGACTTTAAATAAGAATCTATATAAAAAACATTTCTAATCAGATTAGCTAAAAAGTTTTTTTATTACTTAGTTTAAGTATTCTCTTTTGCAGTAAATAATGAATTCTCCACTAAAAGATATTTCTTGTAAATTATAATTATTTCAAGTCTTATGAGTGACGTATTTAAAAATTTGGAATAGTTTCTTCTTAAAAATTCTTTAACTGTTAGAACTTAATTGTATGTAATAAACCTCAAGACTCACGTTACAAATAGACTTGATATTTTCTGCAAAGGAAAAAAAAATTGCATGACATTTTTTAAAATTATATTTATAAAAAAAAACCACTAATGGCACAAACTTACTTAATGCATGTCATTTTTGTGAAATTTTTAATAATGATTACAGAATTAAAGCAAATTTTTATTTTAGCTTCAGTTAAAGTTAGTAATTTACTGTAGACCCTCAATGAAATGTAATAGGCAAAAGAAAAAGAAACACTCCTGTTACAAAAACCTTAATATAACTAGAAAAAAATAATTTTTCAAAAATGTTCGTGGGTCATTTTTACACGACGCAAATGATCTCGCTAACGTGTTTAATATATATATATATATATATATATATATATATATATATATATATATATATATATATATATATATATATATATATATATATATATATATATATATATATATATATATATATATATATATATATATATATATATATATATATATATATATATATATATATATATATATATATATATATATATTAAATTTATAAACATATAAACATTTATAGAATTATTGAATTTAATTTCTGTTAAAGTCAATGTGCTACTGACGGTCCCTAATTGAGAGTAATAAACTAAAACACTTACATTACAAAATGCACGTAAGTGGTGAAGTAAGGAATGCCAAATTTATGACGATGATTAATCCTCAATGGAATGCTTTTCTAGATGAGTTGCATGAGTGAGTTTTATTTTATTTTATATCCAGTGTTGACCCAATGATAATGCTTTTGAACGGACAAGCCCTCATTTGCGTCACACGGAGAGGAAAACAATGAAAACCTCCTACGGTTTGCTCGGGCAATGGTGGACTGCGCTTAGTAATTGCCTCAATTATAACCCCCACCCCTAGCAGTATGCTGATTGCGCTGCTAGTTGATAACGTTTGTAGGTAGATCTCTCTCCTCATTGACATGTGAGGGGTGCAATTTATAAAAATCAAGCACTAACTTGGCGATAAGCTTCTACTTGGCCAAGAAATATGTCAAAATATATTAGTCCAATTTATTAAATTCGAGTTATTTCAAACAGGATTAGATTTACAATTAGAATATAATACATTTACTGATAGTATTGCATTTATCATTACAATTTTATTATCTTTGTGGGTAAGTTAATTTACAAATGTAATTATAGAACGGGTGAACTTATGCATTTGAGAACATTGTGTTATTCCCTTTTCAACTTTCGATTTATTGTGAATAAAAAATTTTATTAGGACACATTTAAACGCATCATTTTGTTTAAATATAGTACTCAGTGTTTTGTAGTTAAAATTAAGAAACAGTTTCAATCACGAGATATCTTCAGAGTAAGAATGAAATAATTTTTAAAAATTTTACAAAACAGATTTTTTTTATAGTTTTATTCGATGAAGTAAAAATTAGAATATTGAGGGTAACTTTCCAATTTTGGAAAATCGAGTTAATATATTTTCATTTAATTTTTTCTGATATTATGGCATTTTATTAAATTTTATCTTAAAATTTGTTGCAAGATTTTCTTATTAACTCTAAAAATAAAGATAAAAGGTCGAATAAAAGAAAAATGTCAAATAAGTTACAAACTTTTATTCTTTTATTTTTTAAAAAAATAATTCATAAGAAATTTTTGCAACGCCTTTTATGATAAAAATTATATTTAAAAAAAAGAAAAAACATGCACTTGGAAAATTAACTGAGACTATGTCAACTCGACACTCATAAGTTAAAAAGTTACACTTAGTATTTTAAGTTTCGCTATTCCGAACAAAACTTTAGAAAAGTTGTTGTTTTTTGAAACTATTTTATTTTATAAGACATGTTAGGATTTTTATTAAGTGATTAAAGAAAAATAATTGAATTGTGCTAAAAAAATTGTTTCCAATATTTTCTTCTTTTTTTAAATTTTGAATTGACAGCAAAACTCGATATAAGATCATATTTGTATTGCATATAACTGTAGAGTAAAGCTTATATTAATCTGCTGATTGACTCATTTATCAACTTAGTAGATAAAAAGAATATGATTTTCAATATATATATAGAAAATCAAATTCTTACTACGATGTTACTGTAAGCAAAACAGAAGAATTTGTTAAAAATCATTTCGAATGAGAAAAAATGTACGAAATAATTCAACTTTATTTTAAGGTTTTTCTTTAAAAACACATAAATTAAATTTTAAAAAAATATACTAGATTTTTAAGTTTCTGATTGCTTCTGTCAGGGTATATAAATCACTTCATTTTAGTCATAAATTAAATCAAGATTAAATTTTTTCAATTTTTTAAAAATAAATCACTAATTTAAATCAGTTTAATTAACTTAAACATAATTTTTATAACATTAATAATGAATTAATTTTTTAAAAAATTATTAATTTAAGTTTTACGTATTTTCATACAGTATAATTAATAAATACATTCTTAAATGTGTTAATTTTTAAAAAGTCTGATTTAATTGACAATGTATGTTTATTAAGGAAGCTATTTTTTTTATTACGGAATAATAAAATGCATATGCATTGAAATCACTATGCTATCCCTTTCATTATAAAATGCATTGATGTAAATAGTGATTATTTTTTTTTTAAAAAATAAATCAGTAATTTCAACAAAATTATTAAAAAATGTTAATTGAAAAAATATATAATTTAAAATATTTTTTTACTAAGAAATTTGATTTGAACTGAAAGATTTTTTTACTAAGAAATATCGATAGGGATATTCATGTAATTATGTTTCAAAATAGACTACATTTAAATAAGAGTGATATGAAACCTTTAAATAGTAATTTTCCATTTAATATGTTTAAAATAATTTTCAAAAAGCATATTTCAATTATATCCATTTAGTTTTTTGCTAATTAAAATGCAAAGCTTTTATAACTTATTGAATATAGAGTTAGAGTGCATCAAGACTTCCTCAAACCAGAATGACGTAGTAATGTTTCAATAATGTTTTCTTATCTAAACTAATTTACTTTTCTTTAGACGTCTAGTTGACAAATTGTCATTATGTCTAGTTGACAATTTTAGCAATTATCACCAAGTTGAATCTAAGAAATATAACTATGATTTTTTTTTCTTAACGCAGTGATTAGTATGTAATAATATAATAATAATTTTATCCATTTTTAGTAAGAAATATTAACTATTTTACTTCTATTTTTAAACAATATTATTAAAATATTGTATCAGATGCTTTGGATGCTAAATTTTAAAAAATCCAATTAATTTTATTCGAATTAAGAAAATCCATTTTAAATCAAATACGTGCGATTTTGGAGTAAAAAAAATAATGATTGCCAACCATGGCTTCTGGTCAGAGTCATTTTATGTTCAAATATTTTTTTAAAAATAATATGCGGAAGTTTGGTTAAGATAGATTGGTTAAAACTGGTTTAAAATTCAAACTATCAAATATATTCAAAAATTGCATGTGAAATTTTTTTTTAAATTATTAAATATATTAAATAAATTCAAATTTTTAAATATTAAAGTAAGGTTCTTAAAACTTAATTAAAACTTGATACTACACCCTGAACTTTTATTTTTTAACTTAAGACAAGTGAGCAACAAATGTATATATTTTTTAACTTTTTAACCAATATTCTTGAAACAATTGCATTGGTCTAATTAAAATTTTGACCGATTTTCGAAACTTTGATAGCCATATGTCACCTTAAAATGAACTAGAAAAAAATTTTTTTTTTCATAGCTTAAATACAGTTTGTATTTTAAAATTACAGAAGTATTAAAATTTACAAACGTGTAAAAAAATTCCTTTTAAATAAAAATTATAAAAGGATAGAGGAAAACTTATTGACAAATCCCCCTCCACCCTCAACACACTAGCTTCTGGCGAACAATATTGGCGAGACGATGCTTTTATCAGAAATTGTTTTACTGCATGAATGAAGTAGGAGGGATGGTCATAAGGGTTGCCTTAAGCGCAGTCCACCAACCTTTATTAAAGGGGGATAAGATGTTAGCAGCGCAGTCCACCATATTTCAGAAAACCATTAGCGCAATCAGGTATCACCGGTTTGCTCAATGGCAAGGGGATTCAGACCCTTGACTCTGCTACCACTGAGACCCATTGTATGGCATAAAAAGAACTCTGATATGCTTTAGCAAACAAAAGCCTTCAGCCAAGATTCTTCCAAACAGATTTCTGCTAAAGCTATTAGCAAAAATATGCAAACGAGGGCAACAAAGAGTCGGATACCTGTCAGGTCTCATTTTTTCTCGAAATTCCAGAGTTCGTTTGCAGTGATGTCGGCAGACGACACAAGGACATTTAAGGGCTGGAAACGGGTTATGTGGTGGGCATAGATCCCCTATATTAGTCCCTGGTGGTGGGGTACAACACTTTAAGCCTGGTATTGTAGTCAGAGAAAATGTCAAATTTGCGAAGAACCTATACTTGTTTGTATTGTGTACAAGTCTGGTGGAAGTATCATGATGCGTGGGGTGTTCTGCTGGTAAAAATGTTCTACCCTAGTATTTCTCGGGGATAACAAATTAGCTAGATAATATCTTGATTAGTTGGCAGGACAATTGCATAGTGCATAATTGCATTTTACTAGTAAAATGGCGGATACTTCAAGGGCGATAATGCAACTATGCACCATGCTAGATGAATTGAAAATAGGTTCAATGAACATCAATCTGACTTCTAACACTTTCCATAACCACCACTAAGTCAGGATCTTAACCCAATAGAGAATTCTTGGGGAATATCGGAAAATCGCCCCAGACAGAAATTTCTTCTTCCATCTAATTTACAGGTTCATAATCAGTGCAGCAAATGAATGGTATTCTCTGAACATATAGTGTGCTAAAGAAGCTCGCAGAATCAATGCCCACTCAAAAATGGGCTGCTATCCGTGCAAAAAGAGGCCCAATAAATATTTATCTATTATGGTTTATAATTAATTAGCCAGTGTGAGACTCAATTTTGCTTTTTTCAATGTTTATAAAGCAAAAGATCCTTTCCAAAAGTAATATCATTCTTTTCAACCTTTTTTTTTAATTCCCTGATAAATAGAAATGATTTGGCACCCAAAATAATAATATTAATAAAAAAAACACATTTATTTACGTTTTGAAATGTTTCATAAGCATTATAGGATATTTATGATGGTTTTAAGAGCATATAAAAATGTCTTGCAACCATCTATTTGTTAAATATCAAACAAATTAATTTGAAAGTAAAACCTGAACTGAGGTACAAAGAAATATCATGAATACATATTGTACCACATATTAAGCGAGCAAATAAGATCTAAAATAAAGAGACAGGTACACCAACACCTTAATTTTACGTTATTCTAACGTTAACGTAAGTTTGAACTCCAATTCTCAATCCTCTGCACGAGGAAAATTATGTTCTGAAGTTTCCAATAATTCTCTCTCTATATAAAAATATTAAGAACCGCCGAAAAAGTTTTTGGTGTTAAACTTAATACTACATTTTGTTTTGCAGCACACAAACTATAAGACTTAGAAATTTGAAATTAGGAAGGTGTATAGAAAAATGTATAGAATACGATGAAGTAAAAAAAATTAACATTCGATAGTTAGTTTGAGACTTATTATTCGTTAAACTGTCAGCTGTTCCTGTTCGAACTGTTACATGATATAAGGTTACAGTTAAGTATTGTTAACAAATAAATTTACTTCTTATTCATTTGTTCCACTGTGTCGCACAGTCTGCATTCTGAAGTTTAAGTACTGTAGGTTATTTTTTCAAATGTAGGTATCCGTTTATTTTGTCAAGATTAGCATGTTAACAAAAATTTGCTTACATAAATATTAAGTAACCTTATATTTTATTAACAAAATTTTTTTATCGACTTTAAAGCAAACAAAAAAAAATGAAAAGCAATCACGGGAGTTGGGAAAAGGAGGCCCAGCCCGTCCCTTTTCAATAATCGCAACAAAACTTGTACGATTTACATACGATCATCATACGATACAATTGCAGAACTTTCATGAGAAAAAAGTCTATGTATTTCATAAATACATAAAAATTTATTTTACTATTGTTTTTGCGTCAGATACTATGTCGATGAAAAAAAATCAAGAAAAATATTCCAAAAATACTTTATAGTCTATCAAATTATGCATTTTATTTCTATATTATTACATTATAGAGTGGATTTTTAAAGAGTATATAGTGCTTGAAACGCATTTTCCAATCAATCTATTGCTCACACAATATAGAAATATAAAATATTTACAATTTTCGATTGCAGTCAGCTAGGCTCTACATGAATATTCATAACAAATCAAAGAAAAATATATTTCGAAACAAAATATATTAATTTAAAAGTTTGAGAAATTAAATCAATTCACAAAATATATTATTTAATTTCATTTTTACAGAATCCTTCTCAGATAGTACAATTGTGTGCTTAAATGTATACAACATTTGTATGAAGTTGCATATAAACCCAACAGCTTATAAATTTAAAAAAACAAACTAAATTTTGAATATAAGAGTAAGCCCCAGTTTCTAAGCAAATTTTTTTCCTTAAGAGTAAAAAGTCTTAAAAACTAGCTTAATTAAATGTTAGAAATGCTAAGCTAAATTAGAATATTCCATTATATTGATTGAATATTTGTAATTTAAACTGCAGTTGCAGTCAAAGGGAATTTGCAGTCGTTACCGCCTATCCCTTAATACCACAAACGAATGACTTGAATTTGCAAAGCAGCTTGAATCGTCTTATTAATATCCCACTTCCTAATCAATGTAACAGCACAGTTACTGGCAGTTTTGAATTCGTATTGTAAGCAGATAACTAAGGATTTCAATGATACATAGAAACTGGAGGGAATTGTTCAGTTTATTTAGAATCTCGTTTCTATCACAGTTGTTAATATTATAATTGGTGAGTTTGAAAGTGTCTAAAAGAATTGAATTTTATTTAAGTTTACTACACCACCAATGTTTAAGCTTGACAATTGTACTGTACAAAGTAAGAAGTTATAAGTTAAACACAACAAGTTTAAATAAATAAATAACGCTATAATTTGATGAGGAAAATGAGCTATCACACAATAGTGATGAATTATTACACGATAATGACACAATAGCGATGCAATAGTGACGCAATGAAATTTACAAAATGGTCCATTTTGGACTGGGTGGTCCAAACAACGGACCACCCTAAATAACTTTCGATCTAATGATTGGATATTCATGTTCTAAACCTCAATCTTAATGGTTTAAGGGGATAATTTCAAATATGACATTTAACTACAGCAAGTAATATTTTCAAGTTTAAAATCAGACATAAAAACGTTCTTTCTCTAAATAAACACTCCTTTTCTTGCTAGATTCTGATTTCTGACCCACAAAATATCGGCACCATATCTCGAGAACTTTTTTCAGCGCATTATTGAATAGTGTTCGTACATAACTATAAAATTCGTTTATCCAAAGATAATTCCGTGCAAAATAGTTCCGCAGTGGACTGATCGTCAGTAGTAGATCGACCTAGATGAAAGTCAAAGTCAAGCATAACTGACTACGGTCAGTTTGCGGGTGGGTGACTTCTTTGATCAGTCTGCTAAGGGACCGAGGGTGTGAGATATCTGTCCTAGTATATCTATTTTACCATAAAGTGCTCGACTTCATGAGCAGCTCGTCGGGCTACCGAAGTAGGCAACCATTGCCTTTGCAGGGGATAAAAATTGTGATGGCATGTTTTCGGATCATGCTCAAGGATGTTTCCCAAACAGTCGTCAATAGCCCATTGTGTAACTCTAGTTCGGCGTAAACCAACAACAATAACAATCAGATAAAAATATAATTTTTAGTAAATATTTATTATTTTATTCAATAATTGGAAAATTTTTGAATTTCAAGACTTAAAATTTTTCACATCATTTTAAATAATGCGATTTTAAATGGAAAAATACAAAATCTGAGCAAAATTGGTAGAATAGTTAATGCGAAATTGAATTTTGAAAAATGTCGTTTTTTTAGAATTCGATTTCTCAGAGACAATTCGATCGATTTTGCTTAAATTTTGCATTTTGCCCTTTAAATTTAAATTTCTTAAAATCATGTAAATAATTCTATACCTTACAGTAGCAAATTTTTTTGTTCATTATTAAATAAAATGGTAAAAAATAATAAATAATTATTTAAAGTTATATTTTGAATGGAATTACATCTGGATAAACGAATTTTATAATTGCGTGCAAAAGTTTTTCAATTCACTTAAGTTCTCGAGATGTAGTGAAATACGGAAAAAGTAAAATCAACATTAAGGGTCCAAACTTTGAACCGCTCTCTTGACCAAACTATTAGGACCATATTTCCCAAAATGCAGCTACAGCCTATATCTTAGGGATCAGAAATCCGAATCTGTCAAAAAACATTTTTTTTTCTTCAGAAAAATCATTTATCTGTGTCTTATTTCCTAACTTAAAATATCATCTGCACTGATTAATTAGCCTATTTGAGATTACCCCTTCGAGCCTTCAGAGCTCTAGAACCCCAGAGCCCTAGTCCTAGATCCGATCGTTAGATCAAAAGTTATTCGGGGTGGTCTGTCTTTTATTTTGTGCACTGCATGCACATATTATGTAATGCCTTTATATTCAAAAATATAATTAATATTTAATACATTTTATATTTAATAAATATTTTTAATTTAATATTAATTAAATTCATGTTTTTTTGTTCTATTCAAAACAACACTTTTGAAATACACGTCTGATGACCATTTTTAGCAGTATTTTAAACAACATTGCTTGTTTTTCGCAATATTAGATCAGTTATTTTGAATTTTAGATTTAGATTCCTTATCAGAGAATACAATCATTAGAATCGCTCAGTTTGTAATATTTACTTACAGGATTTAGCTCCCTAGTATGAATGAATAAAAATGAAGCTAAATAATTTTTGAAATAGACATCGCTTTTTTATGTTTGATTTTGAAATTTTTTAATGGTCTACATACGGGCTTAAAATAATGAGTTCAAATATTCTATTGATCTATTGAAAAAAAATGGAACAGAGTTATATGTCTCATGGACATATCTATATTCAGAATTATGTAAGTAAAAATTCAGCACACGTTTCATATGCAATGAGATATTTCAAAAATAACTTTATAATAATTCTGAAAATAATGTAAGCAACGTAGCTTTTGTACCATAGTTTTACGTCTGAATATTATGTTCTATGCCTTTTCGTATTCTTTTAATGCAGTGATTCTCAACCTGTGGGGCGCGCCCCCCTAGGGGGGCGCGAGCACACCAGAGGGGTGGCGCGAGAATATTCACGAGAGATTATTATTAATAAAAAAATTTGATTAACTGGATGAAAGGAAAGCGCACATATACATAGAAAACAAAATACATTTTGACATATTTAATAACTTATTAAAGTGAAACAACTTATTAAATCAAAATTTAAGGTGGGGAGCCAAGGGTGGCTTGGCTTTAAGGATTTTTTTATAATTTTCTGATTAAGTCTGTGTATCTGAATTTTTTCTGTAACATCTTACACCTATCTCTAATATATATCACGTTTACTTTTAATTGTAAAATAAAATTTCATTTATTTTATAGAACAATTTTAAAATTTTAGCTTCTTCACCTAAGGTTTCGCACAGGTTCCAAAGGAGAGCCATGTTTTGAAATAACTTTTTCACTTACTCAAATTATCTTTAGAAAAAACACTTGGACTGGCAAACTTCTCTTAAAAAGGCACTTTAAGTGTCTTGCTGATTGGAACAAGTTTCCCGACTTTAAAAAAGATATTTGTTTTCAGAGTGTATAATTTGTTTATTGATTTTACTTTGATAGTTCTTGAGTGAAGTCACTAGTGATTCTTTTGAGTTAACTCATTAGAATTAATCAAGAATTATTGTGTTAATTTTTTCAGAAGGATTAGCCAACAAGTAAGAGTTAAATAACCATACTAGAGTTAACTAACTAAACCCATAACTAATCTAAAAATACCCAAATTTGCAAGAAAATACCAGAATCGACCACAAAAACACTCATAACTTCCAAAAAATAAAAAAATACCTGAAAAATGACTTTAAAATGCAAACAAAACAAAAAACTTGAAACAAAATATCGCAAAGTCTACTAAAGTGCAGAGAACGTCAAAATATTATAAAAATTTAAAAAATAACAAAGTTCCACATTTGATTAAAATGAAATAAATCAATTGGCATTTAATTCAAGCATTCCTTTTTGAGAAATAATATGCTACGTAATGATTTATAATTAACTCTTTTATAGATTTCACGTTTGATTCCGTAGGTGGCCCGAGTGTCGCGCCACTTGGGAACATACATAAGGTCTCTCTTACCATTTGCACGACATAAAACTATTAATCTGATAGATTAATTCGAATTAAAGTAATGTGGTTAAAGAAAATGAAATAAACTTTCAGAAAACATATTATAGCTCAAAGTTCTAAGAATTTAAACACATTATCTTCTCACCTGGAAATTAGAACAACTGCTAATAATTAAATCACTTCATACAGTGGAGGCCATTCAAGGAAATATCTTCCAATTCAGCCTCGTGCACCTCAGATACAAGATTTACAATGCAGAAGGGACATCTTATGATTCAAAATAAATTTCATTTTACTTTGGGGGGGGGGACTACGTTAGGAACACTGGCCACCTTTGGCTTACCCACCTTACTTAATCAAACATACTAAATTTTTTAAAAAAATTAATAATTTTTAGTGACTTCCTTGGGTCTGTCCTGCAGAGCAAAGTTTTTTGATGTGAGGCTTAATATTAGAAATAGCCACTCTCAGTCCTGGTTCTATACTTAGCCGTGATCTATATTTTGTCTTCAAAGAAGCCACAGCAGAAAATCCAGTTTCACAAAGGTAAGATTTTGAAAACGGTAATAGAATGCGAAATGCCCTTTGTTTCAGTGCAGAAAAATCCTCCTCCTGCCAAAATTCAAATAGTGATTTATTACTAAATTGCATTTCAGTTTCGCCACTTGTCGTGAAGTCTATGAATTTTTCTTCCTCATCAATTGAGAGTCCTTCGGGAGTCTTATGAAATGGATTCCTAAACCACTCGTAACTTGCTAGCAGTTTGTCATGAGCAGGAAAATACTTTTTAAAATTCTTTGCCAGCATGGCTAAATGATTTTCAATGGTTACAAACGTAACTTTCATATATTCTTCTTCAGCCTTGTAAGTTTTAGTACAATTATCCACATTTGCAAACATTGTTAGGTTTTTTTGCTTTAAATTTCTGCCCCACAAATCTAATTTTCTACAAAAAGCATTAACTTCATCACTCGTATCCAACATATGTGTATTTGCTCCTTGGAGTTTAAGATTCAAGTTATTTAATTTCTCGAATATGACGACCAGGTATCTCACTTTCATCACAAATAAACAATTGTGTAAATTCCCGGTTTCCGGTCTGTTATCTTCTAAGAAAGGGACGATTTCTTCTCTTAATTCATGAGCACGTTGCAAAAATTTCTCACGTGATAGACATCTTGCCTCACATTTAAATAGTAACTCTGAATGTACTGAACCCATGTCATTACAAAGAGCAGAAAAGATTCTCGATCTCAGGGTTCTCATTTTTATATAATTTGAAATGGTTACAACCACAGTTAATACAATATTTAAACCAGGACGTATTTCTTTCGAACCCAAAGCTTCTCTGTGGATCATGCAATGTGTCCAGACGCATTGAGGCGATTTTTGTTTTACTAGTGCGATTTTTGTTTCGAACCTTCCGGATATTGAACAAGCATATTCCGATGCATATTCCAGTGCATATTTCGATGCAATTTTTGCATTCTGTGTTTGCATCATTCATAACATCATTTAAAATAGCAAATAATGCTAGCGCTGTTGTTTTGAGTTCTATTGATTTGCAGAAATGTAGTTCTACTACTGACATATTATCACAAAATCAAACATAGGCAATGAAATGAGCATCTTCATTAATATCTCTTGCTTCAAAGTTTATTGAAAACATTTTGTCACGCATCATCGAGGAAAGCTGACACTACATTTTCAGCTGTATCACCAATTCGACGAGCAACAGTATCATTTGAAAGAGGTATGGACTGTAATTGTTTTGAAAAATTAACTCCAAACATAGTTTCTACAATCTCAATTGCTGCTGACTTTTACTTTACTTTTGTTTTGGTAGTTAGTTAAAAATAATTTAAAAACAGAATTAAATATACTCAATATACATTATTGTTGCATACATTTTCTGCAAGTGGGGGCGCGATGAAAATTATGATTGAAAACTGGGCCGCGAATACTGAAAGGTTGAGAAACGCTGTTTTAATGTATTGCTATATATATATTGATGAAATATATTTGAGGAAAAATTTAAACATAAATATGTAAACATATTATGTATAGGAAACATATTATATAAATTATATTATATATCGGATTATCAGTTTTGGGTACATGTTTTTTCAAATTATCCAAGATACTTACGTAGATAAAAAAAGCGTTGGTCATACAATCAAATATTTAAAATGGTAACTGGATTGAAAAAGATGTATAAAAATAAATAATTGCAATGGTTATTCTGAAGTATCCTCCTATAATACATTAATATGTTAGTTTGTTTATAACTTACGCTCCTTCAACAGTGTTGTTGGTGTTCTAAAATAAGACGAAGAAATATTTATTTTGCGTAAAAAATAAATCAATTCTTTTCTTCTTACTTTTAATCTTTCTCATTTTACCTCATAAAATTTTTACAATAAACATTTTAACACTATAGTATGCATATATTACATTGATAAAAAATATGGTCAAAATTACCAGAATATGGTTAAATGAACCTGTGCATCTGACTCTATGGGGATAACAAAAGTATAAGGGGCTAATTGCCAAAAATATAAGGGCCTAACCACGCCTACTAGAGAGTTGATTTAGGGTTTTCTATGATTAATGTTTGGTAGTGTATTGTAATTAAATAGGTAATTACTTTTAGGGCACAAGGTGAATATAAGGATTTTTTGGCCTTTACTGCTTTAATGTATTTGGTTGCTGCCATCATTGTGTTTTCTTTTTCTACAATTTTATTTTGAACTAATAAGTGTCACGGAGATTCTACGCTCGGACAGCGAGTGCTGGTGCGAACCTGTGCTCCCTCGCCTGAGGGAACCTTTCATGGCGTCGGGTCACAAAATTTTTCAGTACGCCCTTTATTAGGGGGGGGGGAGTACTTATATCTTAACAAAATGTGTCGTAATAAGAACTGTAATTTTGAAAGCAAGACCTTTCGGTGAACCGCCACCGTATGAACAGAAAAACTACCAAATCAATAGTTTAAAACAGCGTATTCTTTAGTTTTAGTAATCAAAAATATGTTGTTGTTTTCTTTAAATTAAAAATGTTATACTATAATTTTACCAAAATTTTTTCTTTCCCTGTAAAAGTCTCTTTTTCAGTAAAACTAGCTCTATAAAGTCCAGAAAAAAAAGTTCTACTCAGTAAAAAAGTATGAAGTTCTCCACGTTAGTAGGCGCAATTTCGCATGTCGGGTCTTTGGAGGCAGAAGAAAAGGAGTTAAAAGGGGCAGGGCGGGGGCTTGAGTATTGTTAAATGTGGTATCGTTTCAAATTTAGTATTCATGTTTTTTACCATGAATCGAAAGAGAGCAAATCCAAATCGATAGAATAAATATGTAGGGTTTCAAGTGTTTCCATTTATAAAAATTTATTTTGAATTTTCTTTATTCATAGTTTCAGTATTGTAGTTTATAAGTTATCTAAACAACCTAGGTAGTGCTTCCTGAACATTTTAATGCTGAATGTATTGAAATAAGAATAAAAAATCTGAATCAAACTTTGTTTCCTGGTACTGGTTTATTATGTATGCTTTAAAAATTCTGGAGGAAATTAAAGTAAAAAGTACCGGCACTCAGCGTGCCGGTACTTTTTACGGTTAAATCCATTTTCATCGTAAAATTTAGGGAATAAAAAACTGATGCATTGTATTTTTTGCAGTAATATTTCTTATGATATCATCGAATCAGTGTAATTAAATATTGCTGTAAAAATGGCGTTATAAATTTTTATGGTTAAAAACGGATTTTACGTTAAAAGGAATGTTATAGATGCTACACTCAGGGTAAAAGTACTTTTTGATGTAATTTGATCTGGAATTTTTTATAGTGTAGATAAAAATAAAAGGATAGATGAAAATTATTGAGTAAATGAAAATAATAGTAGGGTTAATTGGGTATTAACAACATAAATTTACTTGACTGTTGCCTTATTTTATAATTATACGCATGCTTTGTATACAATTTTCAATTATTAACTAATTAAATTACAGTTTCGGTAAATAACTGAAAATGAAAACAGTTTTAAGGCTTCTTAGTTGAATTGTCAATCGAAATTAGAACGAATTGGAAAACAGAATCTCATAAATAAGAGTGAGTTTTTATTTTGAAAAATTTAAGACTCCACGGCAGAGAAAAATAAGAAGGATGGCGCAAAAAATATATCTCTTGTTGTTTCAAATAACTGTTTTCTAAGCATTCCATCTATATGCAAATATAGAAAAGGCTGGTATCTTACGCTTTGTTTCTGAGATTGCAGTGAATAGGATAGACGGGAATTGCCTCTTGGATGTTGTTTGCACAAGATTATTAAGATATATCTTCGAATTACCATTTATGCAGGAAAGAAATATTTTGTATAAGCCTTTGTTTTTTTTCCAACCCAACGCTTAGGCGGCAACGGTCTGGACTAATGGTCTTTCTGCTAGCTGAAGTAAAATTTTATGAAATGGCACAAAATGCGTGGGAGTTTTTTTACTATTAGATTTTTATATGCTTAGCTTTTTTGATAACTGGCAGTGCAATAGCTTATGTAGTCAGAAAACACTTTTTCTGATGAGTTTTTATTTTCTTTTTTTTTTAAAGAAGAATTTAGTATTTTTCGCTTAGCAATGTTGGAAGATAATTGCATTTAAGTAAGTGACTGATAAGTGGAAAAAGTTTTTTAATTTAGATATAATAAAATTCAACGAGTCATTGGATATCATTTCCTTAGTTGTGAAGCTTTAAAACTTTTACCTTTATAATTACTTCAATTCTTTCTTTTCTGAAAATCAATTCAGTTTGAATCTTAAGAAATTCGTAAGATATCACATTAGTACTAATATTACAATATCTAACAATATTTAAATGGGAAAAAAGTTTATGACTACTCAAGAAAAATTATCATAAAAGATGTGGAACTAATAAAAAATTATATTCAAGGAAAACGTACCAATATAGTTTAATCTTTTTCACAGTTCAATATTATAGTTCAATCATTTTGTACAGTTAATTTGTTTCGATTGTAATTTAAAATATGTATCATGTTCAAAACTTGCAGGTAAGCGATTTTATAAGAGTGTATTACATTAAAATATTTACTTTTAGCGAATCCACGTACTTAAAATAATAAGTATCAATTAATCATTTTTATGTCAAGGTAATAATATCCACTTAACATAAAAAATGTCTAATAAAATTACCAATTCTTTAAAATTCTTTTACTTCTTTTCAGGGGTATGTAAAATACGCTCTCTATGTAAAATACGAATTGTATGTAAAATACGAAACGTAAAATACGTATGTAAAATACGAATTAAATTTCAACGATAATAAATGCCCGATTCCCTTAGACCAGATACGATTTTTGTTTTACATTTCCTTAGGATCAATATTTAGTTTATTACTTTTGTTTATAGATTACTACCAAGTTTAATGAGAGACGCAGTCTTAATTTAGTTGAAGATATCTGGATGAACTGATTTTTGGTTTTCATGTAGGACACAAACTATTGTGTACAAATTATTTATTGTGTAACATTAACTGTGCAAAAAAATTTATTTTGCAACATTTTCGTGTACCCTTATTTTAATTTTTTTATGAATAAATATTTAATGCTCATTGCAATGTTTTAGTTTCAAGATCTCTATGAGTTTGAGTTTGACTTTGTGAACTTTCTTTAAGTAACGTAATAGAATTTAATCCTACTGCAAAGTTTTCTGAGAAGATCGTTTTGTTCAATAAGTGTCACGTAAAGATTTGAAAAATGCGGAATAATAACAAATGACAAAAAATGAATATAGTAGTAATAAAACATATTTCAAATATGTAAATACATTATAATTTTAACTTTTAAGTTCCTAATTCTTGAAAAAAATCTGTCTATCAATCCATATATATTTATATATATCTATACATATATCTATACGTATATATATATATATATATATATATATATATATATATATATATATATAATATATAAACTTGAAGAAATGTAAACTTATGTAAACTAAGTCAAAACTTGATTTAATTAAATTCAGAGTTTAAAAATGTCGCATAACTGCAAAAAGAAACGAATATTTGGATAAAATTAAAAATTAAAAAAATAGAATTCCATTAAATTATTTTTTTATTCATATAAAACAAAACTAAATACACAGCAGACATTTTTCTTCCTGTCTGCGTTGCATTAATTACTTTTAATATAGTCTTAACGGAGTTCTTTTTTTTTAAAATGAAGCACTTCATATTCGTAGCTAGTTTTTAATCAAAATCACCATTGAAACATTTTATCTTTTCCAAAGTTTTCTAATCTCACTACTTAATTTTAAATTAAGAGATATTTTCCCCGCAGTTCATTTTTTATTAAATTTTAATTCCAAGATAATTTTAATAAAAGTCATGAATTTCTGAGAGAATCGATTGAGAGCAAGAAAAATATTTCATGTATGCAAGCTGAAAACATTTATGCGTAAAAATGTATCATTGCTTTATCATTGTTTGCTCCCTTTATTGGTGCAGTAAAAATTCGCTTACAACCGTTTATGGGCAAAAATATCACAAGAAATATCGTTTGTGATGAAATTAAACGAAACTAGGAATAGGTTCCTGAAGAGTGTTAAAAGTTCTCTGTATTATCATAAAGCAACATTACGAAATTCATAAACTTTTATCGAGGCAATTTACTACCGAGTAAAATTTTGACTGCATCGAAGGACTGCTTCATGTAGCCACTTCTGTTTTCCTTCAATAAAGAAGTTTATGCAGAGTAGATGCTTCGCTATGCTTCAGAGATCTTTTAAAAGCCGATTGGGAGTTGTTGTTTTCAAAAGATCACATATTCTTTGTTTGTAAGCTCTTTTTTTATTTATTATTAAAATGAAATAGCAAATATAGATTGAGCGAAAAAAGTTGAAATTCTAAAATTTATTACGAAATTGCGATTTCTTTTAAGTAAATTGGTTTTCGGTTAGTCTTTCCTTCACAAAATTTTACTACTAAATATGATTTATCTAAATATATTTTACTGCGAAATATTATTTAAATATGATTGATATGACTGATAAGTTAAATTACTAAATATGATTTATTTTGTTCTTCTGTTGCCAAGGATAAATAGAACACGCTTCTTTTAGTTGAAATTTAATTTAACGTAAAGCATTTGTAATGTTTGTACCGCCTTCTGGATCAGTAGATAAATTTAACAAAATATATAGAGAAAACATGGAAAAAATATAAAATATTCTTCCGTGTTTTCTCTGCTTTAAAAATACCGAGAAAACACGGAAAAAATACATAATATATTTTTTTCAGTGTTCTCTTCATAGTTTTAACTTATTTTATGAGTTCTATGTACTTGCCGCTAATGAGCAGTAAAATAAAACTTATTATTTTTCTTAATTTTCGTTGTTAATCTCTCTTTTCATTTGTCCTTTTTGACGGACCCAATTCTGGGTTTACGACTATCAATATTCAACTTTGTTGCCTCGTAATTAATAACCCAACCCAGAAAAACAGAAAACTTATGAATCAAGGATTGCTACAAACTTGCCTTCGTGGAGGACTTTTTCATGGAATTGACCCTCATTTGAGTGACATGGAGATAACCACAGAAATCTCTTATGGTTAACTGGATCCTAACACATCCGTCTACGTCAAAGAATATATTACGTCAACACTGTGATTGGCGTGAGCCGGAAGCAGAATTCGTACCACCATTCGTATCACTTCGTACCACCACAGGGATTCAAACCTGGGTCACCTCAATGGAAGGCGAATGCTCTACCCTCTGAGATAACACAGATCACTTATTATATATATTGTAACCGTCGTTGAACAACCGACCCAGTTTTACAACTACTAGTGTTCAACTCCGTAGCCTTGTTATTTTGAACCCAATCCAGAAGAGAAGGGAACTCCATTATCAAGTATGGGGAGAAATGTGTCTTCGTGGGGGACTTTTTGATGGATTTAACCCGCATTTGCTTTACATGAGAAAAATCACGAAAACCTGCCACGGTTAGCCTGAAGGCTCTAACCCATGATCCGTCTCTACTGAGGATATTTTACGTCAGCACTGTGGTCGGTGCAAGTCGGATGCGGAATTCGTATCGAGCAGCCGTTGTTGGGATTGGAACTCGGTGCACCTCATTGGAAAGCGTGTGCACTATTCCCCTGTGCCATCAACGGCTCACTTAATATGTTTCAAAATTTTTACACAATATATGGCCTCACTTTACTTTAATACTTTTGTTTACGATAGTGTAGATATTTATGCACATTAAATTCTTCGCTAAGCTTCACTTAACTAAAGATAAGACGATTGGGAATTACAATTTATGAAAGCTCACAAGTTGTTTATTTGTGAGATTCATTCTTGAGATATCTAATTTTAAATAGAATAACAGTGCGTTTAATATAAAAAAGGATAAAACTTCTAAGTTATAACTCAATACCCATTGATTATTAAGTGAGTAATTTTTGATATTTTTTTTTTCACTACGCTTAATATTAATATTTTTCGCATTGTCTAAAGAGAGTGTCATGTTCTAAATCCGCTAGTGTTCTCCTTTAGAAAGGACATTTATTCAGAGTAAATTCTTTTCCATTTAACCCATAATATTTAAATGGTACAATATTAAGAATACAATAAATATAGTTTGCAAAAGCTATGCTAGAACATTTTATTTATGAATTTGTTTTAATTTTGCTGAAGCAGCTGGCATAAATAGAACAAAAATAAACACGCATTTCAACGAAAGTAGAAAAAATGATAAAGGAAAATTTTAAATGGCATAATTGCTTTTCTGAGAACTATAGTTAAAATCAGCTATCATTGTGATAGACTTAAGATCAATGTCATGCGGCTTGTAGCTTCATATTGATTCATACCAGGCTTACGGGACACTAAAGGCAGCTTATGAGCAATGTCAACCACATTGCTTCTATAAAACGACTTCTATAACCAGAATGACCCTCAACAAATTGTTCTGAAAGTGATTAGCAACTGTTGTTCCGTAATGTTTTAAATCTTAAGTTTCGAAGGCATCTTTTAGTACTTGCATATTAATTTACAAAAAATGTTGAAGTATTTCCTCACAGTGCTTCACTTATACGGAGTTCTTTTACAACACAGTTGAAGATATTATTGGAAGAGAATACCGAGTGACATTTTTAAATAAAAATGAAATTGTTCCATGAAATATCTTATCGCCAATGGAGAACATACGGGTAAAGTATGGTCAAGGTACAGTCTTTATATCTTATTAAGAACTTTGACTTCTTCCCTGATTATCTTGAGTTAACCCGGGTATGTATATGTTGCAAATATTTATTATCCTGCAAAAACTCGGGTGTAGCAGAATTTGTCAGAACGTTTTGTTTTAGAACGTTATTACTCGGGGCCAGAATAAAAAAAAAAGAAATGATAATAATAATAAAAATCTGATGTGATTGGAAGTTAGTCAAGTTTTGTTTGGGAGTTTTGCTGTTGATTGAGTGACTTTGTGTGATGGTATATACGATGATTGCTGATTTTACATAGAAAAAAAGAGTTACAAAAATGGCGTATCGCCTCACTGGTGTTTGGAAATTATCCCTTTGTTTTGTCCCTTGTTTTAAAAACTGCCATACAAAGACTGTTATTTCACTTTCTTCATTTGCCCGAGATAACTCGGGATAGTAAACGGATGGTAAATTAAATGGTTCTTACACATAAGAAAATTTAAATTTTAACTTAAAACTTCTGTATTATATTTTGTTTTATTCCCCTGTATTCATTGCTAAAATGAAAATAACATGGTGATTTTTTTCATTTTTTTAAAAAAATTGGTAAGGAAAGCGGTTAAAGTTAGTTTAATCAACTTCACTTAAATGTCACTTAGAACATTCGCGAATAATTCAACCAATGAAGAAGCTATCACACAAAGAATAATAGTTAACCTCATTCATTTGCCCGAGATAACTCGGGATAGTGAAATGATGGTAAATTAAATGTTTCTTACACATAAGAAAATTAAAATTTTAACTTAAAACTTCTGTATTATGTTTTGTTTTATTCCCTTGTATTCACTACTAAAATAAAAATAACATGGTGATTTTTTTAATTTTTTTAAAAAAAATTAGTAAGGAAAGCTGTTAAAGTTAGTTTAATCAACTTCACTTAAATGTCACTTAGAACATTCGTGAATAATCCAACCAATGTCGAAACTATCACACAAGGAATAATAGTTAACTTCATTCATTTGCCCGAGATAACTCGGGATCGTGAAATGATGGTAAATTAAATGTCTCTTACACATAAGAAAATTTAAATTTTAACTTAAAACTTCGGTATTATGTTTTGTTTTATTCCCTTGTATTCATTACTAAAATAAAAATAACATGGTGAATTTTTTAATTTTTTTAAAAAAATTAGTAAGGAAAGCGGTTAAAGTTAGTTTAATCAACTTCACTTAAATGTCACTTAGAACATTCGTGAATAATCCAACCAATGTCGAAACTATCACACAAGGAATAATAGTTAACTTCATTCATTTGCCCGAGATAACTCGGGATCGTGAAATGATGGTAAATTAAATGTCTCTTACACATAAGAAAATTTAAATTTTAACTTAAAACTTCGGTATTATGTTTTGTTTTATTCCCTTGTATTCATTACTAAAATAAAAATAACATGGTGAATTTTTTAATTTTTTTAAAAAAATTAGTAAGGAAAGCGGTTAAAGTTAGTTTAATCAACTTCACTTAAATGTCACTTAGAACATTCGTGAATAATCCAACCAATGTCGAAACTATCACACAAGGAATAATAGTTAACTTCATTCATTTGCCCGAGATAACTCGGGATCGTGAAATGATGGTAAATTAAATGTCTCTTACACATAAGAAAATTTAAATTTTAACTTAAAACTTCGGTATTATGTTTTGTTTTATTCCCTTGTATTCATTACTAAAATAAAAATAACATGGTGAATTTTTTAATTTTTTTAAAAAAATTAGTAAGGAAAGCGGTTAAAGTTAGTTTAATCAACTTCACTTAAATGTCACTTAGAACATTCGTGAATAATCCAACCAATGTAGAAACTATCACACAAGGAATAATAGTTAACTTCATTCATTTGCCCGAGATAACTCGGGATCGTGAAATGATGGTAAATTAAATGTCTCTTACACATAAGAAAATTTAAATTTTAACTTAAAACTTCGGTATTATGTTTTGTTTTATTCCCTTGTATTCATTACTAAAATAAAAATAACATGGTGAATTTTTTAATTTTTTTAAAAAAATTAGTAAGGAAAGCGGTTAAAGTTAGTTTAATCAACTTCACTTAAATGTCACTTAGAACATTCGTGAATAATCCAACCAATGTCGAAACTATCACACAAGGAATAATAGTTAACTTCATTCATTTGCCCGAGATAACTCGGGATAGTGAAATGATGGTAAATTAAATGTCTCTTACACATAAGAAAATTTAAATTTTAACTTAAAACTTCGGTATTATGTTTTGTTTTATTCCCTTGTATTCATTACTAAAATAAAAATAACATGGTGAATTTTTTAATTTTTTTAAAAAAATTAGTAAGGAAAGCGGTTAAAGTTAGTTTAATCAACTTCACTTAAATGTCACTTAGAACATTCGTGAATAATCCAACCAATGTAGAAACTATCACACAAGGAATAATAGTTAACTTCATTCATTTGCCCGAGATAACTCGGGATAGTGAAATGATGGTAAATTAAATGTCTCTTACACATAAGAAAATTTAAATTTTAACTTAAAACTTCGGTATTATGTTTTGTTTTATTCCCTTGTATTCATTACTAAAATAAAAATAACATGGTGATTTTTTTCATTTTTTTAAAGAAATTAGTAAGGAAAGCGGTTAAAGTTAGTTTAATCAACTTCACTTAAATGTCACTTAGAACATTCGCGAATAATTCAACCAATGAAGAAGCTATCACACAAAGAATAATAAATAACTTCATTCATTTGCCCGAGATAACTCGGGATAGTGAAATGATGGTAAATTAAATGTCTCTTACACATAAGAAAATTTAAATTTTAGCTTTAAACTTCTGTATTATGTTTTGTTTTATTCCCTTGTATTTCTTAATAAAATAAAATATGCTGATTATTTTCTTTTCTTCCTAAAAATTGGTAAGGGTAGCGTTTAAAGTTAGTTTAATCAACTTCACTGAAATGTCATTTAGTACTTTCACGAATAATTCAATAATTCAATTAATGAAAAAATCCAAATGCAGTTTTGATCGAAAAAATAAATCTCGTGCATCACAACTTTACGTAGATTAAAATTAATTAACTACGAATCCAATAATTGTAATATTTCATGCATTTCAGCAAAATTTATTCAGCATTTATTTTATCAATTGTGTAAATATCCATTAGCATAATAATTTTTAAAATACTCAAAAGGCTGGAGATAAATCAATTAGTTAACAATTAATTTCTCTGATTTAATTAATTTATGAATTTTCTTTAAATTAATCGATTCTGGAGATCTATTCTAACAAAGATTAAATTTCTGGAATTAAATTTTCAATCGGTTTAAAGCTAGATCCGATTAGCCAAGATGTATTTTGAATTTATATCTTAATTTAATTCTAATAAGTTCATCAAACTATCTAGTAAGTTAAGTAAGTTAACTAATATATTAATTTTCTTTGTTAACTGCTGATTTAACTGAGCAAGGAATTTACTTTTTTAATAAAGTTTAGAAGTCATTAAGTAAAATGTTTAAATAATTTAGTCAGTTAATATTACTTAATAACCTAACGAAATTTACAGTTAGCAGCAATCAAGAATGACAAGAATAATAAAAAGGCATTAAAAAAAATTTCGAAACCATCATTTAGTTGAATCGAGTCATTAATATAATTATGTTTTCTAAATTTCGGGCAACTGCAATTAACTTGGGCGGCTCTCTTAAGCATAAACAAATGAAACATCCAGAATATCAAACATAAACCGAAATCAATTGACGTACTTATAGAAATATTGTATTGTAACTTTTTTCCCCGATGTAGTAAAAGCAATATTAATCAATGTTATTATTTTCATCAATCATGCAATGCCATGGCCTTTCTTTATAATGCTGCCATTGCATCAATCGGCAGAATAGAGAGAATGATAAATGATAAAGTCTCATTTTATCCTGATGGTCGGTATCTTCTCTTTCTGATCCATCCATTGCTTTGGCCGATTGAATGAAAACGTGTGTTTCATGATATGAAGGAAACATAGTGTGGGGATGAATAAAGAAGATATATTTCAGCTGATATTTGTGAGTATTCATTTTTATCTCACACAAATTCAAATGGCACTTCTTATTATCATTTTTACGAACAACGCATAATTGCTTTTATTTATTTAGTTGATAGAGAAATAACTTTCTGATAACGTAAAATATTTAAACTATGAATTTATGAAATCCAGTGAGAACTACGTTTGCGCGTGCAGCTCATTTTACTTGCAAACAACATATGTCCTTTAAGCAGAAATGTCTTAAACATCTAACTTGTAGGATATGTGTTTCAAAGTTAATGGTCATAAATTTGTTATTTCTAAGGAAATTAATATATTTATCATAATTAATCATAACTTACTATTATAAAGATAAGTAAGCCCTTTATTTACCTCGCACTAGAGCTGCCCAATGGGATATTAGCGACGGACTTTGAAACATTCCTGAGGATGATCCGAAAACATGTGATCAAAATTTTGAACCTCTTCAAAGAGGATGACTCCCCGTCTTTGCTAGCTCGAGAACCTGCAAGCGATGCCGAGCACTTTACAGTAGAACTGCTTAACGAGGACTGATACCGCACCCCCTCGGTCCCTACGTCCCTCGGTCGCTACTACTCGGTCCCCACAAGCTACTGACCACAGTCACTGATGCTTGACTTCGGTGTTCTACTGGGAACCGCATCTTTATGATTAGTTAACTGCAGGACTAAAGATAAAATAATAATCCTTTATAACTGTATCATTAGAATTTTATAACATTAAAAGCCTTTCTGTTATGCTATGTATGTATACGATGTTTAAAACTTGTAAAAATGGTTATGTTCTACTCATAAACAATGTAATAATATGTAGTATAAAATTATTAAACGTTGACTCTATTATACAGTGTCAAAGCCTTTCTTTAAATATTATGATTGGTATGAAGCATCAATAGGCAGAATCGTGAGAATGAAGAATGCTTCCTTTTCATCCTGTTGTAAGGTTTTAGCCAATCGAAACAGAGTGTGTACCTCAGGATATACAAAGAACTCCATGCGTCGATAAGTAAAGAGAATACTGTTTGGTCGATATTTGTGAGTAGTCATTTGTGCCCGATTCAAGTTCAAGTGACACTTCTGAACATTCGTGTGGCGAACAATGCAGTGTTATCTATAGCGATAGTTAAATTAGTATATAAAAAATATTTTATCACCAAATATATTTTAATAAATTAATTTAATTAGTTTAAATTAATTTAACATAAATTAATTTAAATATATTTCCATACATTTTTAAAAATCTGAGAAAATATGTTCTTGCTGTAAGTTTACCCATGCAAATTTTATAAGCAAAAATATTATATTTTATGAGTGAAATTACACGTATTTCGTTGTAAAGTTAATATTCCAACTTATTTGTGGTTTTCAAAGAGAATAATATAGCATTAAAATCAAATGCATTAGAAGTTATTGTTATAAATCCATCCATTACTTTAGCCAATCGAAAGAGAAAGTATATCTCGAGATATAAAAGGAACACAATGTGTGGATAAACAAAGAGGATACATTTTGGTCGATATTTGTGAATATAGTCGTTTTTATCAGATTTAAATTCAAGCAATATTTCTAAACACAAGTATGGTATTATTTATTTTCCATAGTTTAATTAATTATTTTTATTAGTTTAATGATCATGCAAAATATTTTAATTAATTATAAATTAAGGAAAACCTTAGAATGAGCATTCACTTTTGCCTGATTCAAACTCAGGCGACACTTCATATTATTTGTGTTGCGATCAATGTAGCATTTCTATTTGTAATAACTTAATTTATCATTTAAATTAATCAACTGATTATGTAAAATGTTTTAACTAATTTCAATGATAAAATATTTAGAAAATTTATTTGTGTGTAGGTACATAATAATCATTTTATCTATGCAATAAGTGCGATAGCGTAATTTTTAAAGTATAAAAGTGTTGAAATTTCTATCTAGCAAAGCGAAAGAATTTACTTTAAATTTAAACAAATTTTTTGTAGTTTTAAAACAGGATAAATAATAGAATTTGGAAGTTAGATTTATTAGAAATAAGTGCTAAAAAAAACAAAGTATAATCATTTTAATAATCCCATTATTCTTTCTGCAACTCTAAAAAACGTATGTATGGTATATTAAATATTAAGTAAAGTTTATATACATAAAATTATTCAAACAAGAATTAGTGGATTTAAATTAGCTTGCAAGTAGGTGGCATATTTATACCATCTTAATGCTCAATGATTTAGTTTATCTTTTTTGAAACTTTTCTAAGCATTTTTGAAGGCTATGGATCTTTGTCAAACGTGTTTAATTAAATCTGAAGCTTGAAAAGTGGGAGGAAAAAAGAAAATTGTCTCACAAAGCGTCAGATTGTCTATAAACAGTCTTTTAATTCGAAAAACATAATTAAATAATTACCCAGAACAATGCCTTTAGTAATCCTAATTTAATTTACAAGTAAGCAATGTAATGTATAAAATATCTGATGGTTTAATGAAAAGTTGCAGTTTTAAGTCATAAAAATTAAATATCTTTATATAGACGTCACTGTTGTGCAAAATAATGAAGAATATAAAGCAAATAATTGATTTTGTATAATCCATTAGCAAAAACTATCATAAATAATGTTATTTTCTTTTCATTTATAACTCATTTTCATAGATGAAAAAATACTGTGTGTTCGCCTTGAGATGTGCTCTCAATACTAGGCTCACTGGTGACAGTCATGAATGATTACGATGATGTGCATGTGTTTATTTTATTCAGTGAATACCATACTTTTTTCCTTAGAAAGCTGAACCAGCCTGTTTTCCCTTTGGAACTTATGGTGGATATGACATTAGAACATTCACGAATATTTACTTCGATTAAAAAAATTTGACACTATACAAAATTTAAAAAGTAAAGTCGATTTTATCAGACACAATTATTCGTTTTTATTCCCAATGGTATGTCTGTCATAAAATTATTTATTTTCAAGGAATTTTCATCATATGAAAAATTAAATCTTTCAAAAACGAAATAATTTGCTTTTGATTTGTTAATCCTTTCAAAAGGAAAGAGTTAAGCTTCTGCAGATGACTTGTGAAATTTTTCACCTTTCAGGAAAATTAAAGACCATCTTGTCAAAGAACAAAGTATACACGCATACTTTTTGCAATATTTTTTTCTGGACCAAGGCGCTGGATTAATTAATGATGGGATCTCTGACAGGCTTTTCCCGTAAATATTTCTTCCACATTTCCTTTAATCTTTACGTAATGAATATTTCTCCCGATAGGAAAAGATTAGTCTTGTCAACCATTAGATTAAGTTATTGAAAGTGCTGAAAAAATTTAAATTTGCTAGAGAATTATTTTGACACATAACATGTTTAAGTCATAAAATAGTTCTGTTATTAAATTAACCAATCTTAAAGTTAAGCTTTATTTTTCGAACTGAAGACTTTTTTCTTTAAACAAGGGATGTGTTTATTTGCGTTAGAAATGAAGTGACATATGAAGAATATAAAATGTATTACTGGTCGTTTTTAAGATAATTATAAGCTTAATTCAGAAAATTAGTTTTGAAACTTAGTGCCATGGGTGCTGATTTGTTTAAATGCGCTGAATGAGTTTTTTCTGTTATCAAATTAAATAATGTAGCTCCGATTGGGACAAATGTGTCAAAATTGCATAAAGCGATATACTTCATATGTATAAACATAAAAAGTATTTTAATAAAGAAAAATTTAATGCTGAAGTATGTTGTATAATTTGGGAAAAATTATTGGAACATTATGCTTTTATTGATTATTTTAATTTTTGCTTTATTATTGTTGTTAAATTGCTAACGATTGTTACTTGATTTAAACATCTACTGAGTAATATGATGAAAAACGGAAATATTTTAAAACATTCATAATTGTTATATTTGTAGAAAATAATCCTGCAAAAACCACATGCTTTTATTAACTAACTTCCACCGAGTATTATTATTAATTATTGCTAATAGTATTACATTATATCAAAAGATCCTACAGATATTTTCTGAGTATTATTATTATTTACTGCTGACAGTATTGCATGGTATCAAAGTATCCTACAGAAATTTTCCTCTGAGTATTAAGATTAATTATTGTTGATAGTATTGCATTATGTCTAATAATCCAGCAGATATTTTCTACGAATTACACAGGCCTGCAATAAAAAAGACAAGGGGACTGATAGCTGAGCTTCATGTATTCTTTGGTGTTGCAGGCTTGCGTTATAATTTACTGCTGACAGTATTGCATGGTATCAAATGATTCTGCAGAAATATTCTACTGAGTATTAATATTAATTATTGCTGATAGTATTGCATTGTATCAAATAATCCCGCAGAAATTTACTGCAAAATTTTAAATGTTAGTTTAAGGCAAATTATTTTTTCTTAAATCATTTGTTGATTATTGTTAATTTCGCTTCACATGATTATCTTCTGTAGAGTTATTTACAACTGATTGAAATAGGTTTGATTAAAATCTTTTTATCTTTTAATATTATTAAGAATTAACTAGTATTCACCGTAGAAGTACTAGGTTGAATAATAGTACAAGTTTACAGCAAAGGCTTATTGCAGAAATCCTCTGTGCATTAAGTTGATAATAAAACATAATTTCAGAAAAAAATCTGCAAAAATCTGTTCAAAATCTGCAGGACCTCTAAACTAGCAAGAAGTTTTAGTACATAGTGATATAATTTAATCAGAACAATTCAGTGAGTAAATTATTGTGATTATTTGATTGTTCGAAAAAACAAATTAAGCTATCATATCAAAATAATGGCTAATGTTTTAGAATTTTCTGAAGAATAAATAGAATGACTTATGTCTGTACAAAAATTTCTTTCTACTACAGTCTTAGATCAACGCATCATTTTCCTACTAAAATAACTACTGAAGAAAAAAGGATTATTTTTTGCAAGATAAAACGAAGCAAATTATAGCAGCCTTCTCCAGTTTTACTAGTATCATTAGATAGAAAAATACTGCGTATCTGTTTTTAAAAAATGATTAAATTATCGATTCGATCAAATTTCGATTATCATAACATAATTATTAATAATTATTTATTTATAAATAAGTTTTTATTTATAAATAATTAGTAATAAATTATGTTATAGGAGTTATTGCATTTTAAATCAAACACTTCAGTAACACTTCAAGCAGTGTTACTAACTTATACCACTGGGAATTAAGTAAAGAAATTTCGAAACGAGTCCTTATCTTAAACAAGAAGAATAGTGAGTGTGTTTCATTTTATTTTATCCATTTTCTCTGTTCAAGATTATAGGCAATGATTTTTCCAATACTTTGTCTGCTTCTCAAGAATCTCATATGCCATAAGAAAAGCGTTTCCGTGATTGTTAGCAATCTAATGATATGAGATAAGTCTCCAGATATTCTTACACGATATACTCGATATATATATAATTTATAACTTTTATGTAGTATAATAATATATATTATAACCCTATAACTTTTTCTCTGCATTTCTATATCATAACCGGAATAACTTTTGATCTAATGATCAAATGTTTACGTTCTAGGAATCAGTCTCAATGGTTCAAGGGGTTGGCCTCAAATAAGTAAATTAATTTGTCAAACGATACTTTAAGTCACGAAATCAGACGCAAAAAATTTATTATTTAAAATTTGACTTCTCAGGAACCATTCAACTGATTTTGCTCAAATTTTGCATTTTGCTGTACAAAAGTACGCTCTTTTAAACTACGTAAGTCTTGTATATCTTACAATTCAGAGATTTTTTTTGATTATAATTAAATCAATGAAGAATGATAAATATTTACTAAAAGTTATTTCCTGCAAGAAACTATCTTTAAATAAATGAATTTTATAATTATTTGAAAGAATTTTTCAATTTGCCTAAAGAGTTTTCCAGATATGGCGACATACGCAATAAGTAAAATTATCAATAAGGGGTCCAAACTTTGAACAGCTCTCTTAATCAAACTATAGGGATCCAATTTTCCAGCTTATTGCTTTCCCCTATATTTTGGAGGTCAGAAATCCGAATTCGTTGAGAAAAAAAAGCATGTTTACGCAGAAAAAGTACGTTTTTGCGTGTGATTTTGTAACTTTAACAACTGTCTGCGTTAATTAATTAGCATATTGAGGTCACCCCCTTGAACCATTAAGATTGAGACCTAGAACGATCGTTAAAACAGAAAGTTTTTAGGGTGGTCTGTTTACTTTTTTGCTCACTGCACTATGATTTATTGTACTATGAACTGGAGTATCATATTAATTTTATCTATTTCATATTCGATAAATATGCCTTTAAATTTCTTTTCATAAGTCATAAAAATCTAATCACAAACGGGAAATTTGCTCTGAAGGTAGGAAATAAAAATACAATAAACCCTTAATGAGCTTATTTCCAGGAAAAGAAGAGTTTAAATTATCAAAAGTAATGCCACCCTCCGGGGTTCTAATTTACAATCCAGTGGCCTTTAACGACTCTCTCTCGGTTTTGGAGTGTGTTGTTGGTCCCAATTATAATACAATCTTTTGTTTCATCATAAATTTTTTTATCTGAACTAATACAATGTCAAGAATCAAGTTTTTTACGCTTAAAATTTTCTAGACAAAGGAGAGGGTCTACTTTGGTTACAAAGATAACTTAGCCTTTTCGATCGTTAAATTTTGGACACTGTATTTAGAAAAACTGTTTTGATTTCGATTTTTATCTTACCTGCCATCAATTGCATGTTTTAGTGAAATTTAGATTATATTGTTTAATACTGCGTCTAACGGTAATTTCTAAATCTTTTCTCTTAATTGAGATAATTTCATTATAAATATTTGCGTTTAATAACTTTAAATACCGAACTCGGATTTTTGCTTTTAACTCTTAAAACAGTTTTAAACATATACTCTCAAATTGTACATTTATGATCATTTTAGTTAAATGATAAAATTTTTTCTTTATTTCCTTTAATTAAGTATTTATTTCTGCATTATGTTAACCCGTAAACCTAATAGTAAATTTTTATTTGGTAATTTAAGACATCAAGTATAATTAATTAATTATTATTTTTTTTTTTTTTGGTTCGACATGCAGGCAGACTTCAGTAATAACTTTCATGCATAAAACCATGAAGTGTAATTGTCGATACAAGTTTTACAACAATTAATTGATTTCAAAATTAGAAAATGTCTTAAATTTAATTTTTATTATTTCAAAAAAAAAAGCAAATTAAGTAACCCTGAATTAGGCGTACTTCTAACAATTGCTTTTAGATAAAAAAATATTAATAATGTGACTTTGTTTATAAATTATTAGGAGTGAATATTTATCCGAAAAATACATTAACTTATATTATAATATGTCAATATTTGCTGCTATTGATTTTAATGAGTCACAAGTTTTTTTTAAAGTTTTTCTCGTTTAAGTATTAAATTACTTCCTTTAATGAGGAAAGTCTTAAGGCTTCATTTCTGAAAAAAAGTAATGTATGCCTTTTTAATTTTAATGGTTTTTGAACCACGCCCCAACATTGAGATGTTTTGTTTTATTAATGAAGAAGATTTAAAATAATTTAAAAATAAAAGAATCTGTTATAAAAGATTTAAACAAAACATACACACACTCGTGTTTGTTTAATTTAATAAACACTATCATCTTAAAATTAATGTTAAACGCAATTTATACGTAACATGTAGAGATTCCAAGGACTATTTTATCCAATGTCTAATTTTAAATTCAAAAAGCAAATCCTTGTATGTACCCAAACTTTTTAAAATTAAATTGTTAGATAGGATAGTATTTTATTTAAAGCAAATAGAGGACAGCATAAATGTCCATTGAAGAGAAATACTACGATGTTATTGTGTTCGTAAAATCATTTCGGAAAAATTCTTTCCTTTCACTCTCCGGGGTATAGAAAACAAAAGCAATTTATAGTATAGGCGAGCGAAATGACCCAAATCAACTGCAGCGATCTAGCTGGATTGTATACAATTCCTTTCCGAGTAATTGATAAATAGACAGAAAGGATGCCTATATATTTCCCCAGTACAACATTTCCCAATGCATCTTGGGAGAAATTTTCGGTAACCCAGGCACAGTTTTCTGACGAAAAGAGCTTTGTCTGGACAAAACGGGAGAATGTAAAGTAGCAGTCCTGAAATGACATCATAGACTTGCCTAATGAGACGAGTTGACTTAACATAAGCCTTCAGCTTGCTTCGGGAAACGAAATGGCCAGTATTCAGTATGTATTAGTTCAACGGAGCCTTGTCCCCTTTATTCGAGGCAATAACGCCGACGTAGAAAACTTCGCTTATCGCAGCTGTAGTTTTACAGAAATGAGCTTTCATTCCCAGTGGCGTAGATTAGCTTATTCGATTCAAACCTAATGAAGTAATTAGTTTGGAATGTATATTATTCAAAATGTATTAGAAATTTTGTGTTTAAGTTATGTGGTGGCCTCCCATTCTTGCAACCTAAGCAATTTTCGATCATTAAATAACGTGGAAATCTGTAAATCAACCATTCTGTGAATATTAAAGTTTATGGCGCTGTAAGCGACATTACCAATAAAGATTCGGTGCTTAGGAGAAACGTTGTAAGATTTAGACATGGAATAAAATGACTTATGTAAAGGTAAAACTAATCTGAGCCGTTTTGTCGATGTAAGTTCTGCAGAAAAATTTGAAAATGTCTCTTCTTAAGTTTTGTAACCTAATCGTCCAATTGAATTTTTGCTATAAGATTTAATAAAATAAATTTTCAAATCTTGCAAAGATTACAAATTAAAATTCTTGCAAGTATGTATTTTCAAATTTAATGTTAACTAAAAATAAAATGAATAGAAGCATTTGTTTACAAAAAACAAACTATTTAAAAAAAAATCTTCAGTTTCAACAAAATTTGAAGGTAAATTTTATTATATATGCACAGTAAAAAATTGCATTGCAATGTTGCAGTTTAAAATGCATTCGCTCTTATTTTAAGAGAGACACATTTATTCCTTTCGATTTAAACATACACATTTTACGAAACTATGAATTCTAGTGCTGCTGTTTCCCATTCATTATACCTGAGCAATTTTTTACTTCTCTTTTATAATACAAAAAATATTTCCTTTAAGCATTTAAATGTTTTTAAGAACTTGCTCCTTTATAATAAAATCAATTTCTTGAATTATTTTTTTAAATTTGTTACTTTATTTGAATTAATTGTTGATGGAATATGAAATAATAAGTTAAAAGAAATAATACAAATATTTGGACAAACGATCTCACAAATAACTCTTTTTTAGAATCGATTTCAATCTCTCTCTCTCTCTATCTGTATCCATATCTATCTATCTATCTATCTATCTATCTATCTATCTATCTATCTATCTATATATATATATATATATATATATATATATATATATATATATATATATATATATATATATATATATATATATATATATATATATATATATATATATATATATATATATATATATATATATATATATATATATATATATATATATGCGATAGTAAAAGTGGTAAGATAAAATATATAAGGTAAAGTTCAAAATAAGATATCTTCTCAAAATGTCGAATAGCAGAATAGTATCATATCTTTTGACGTTAAATTCACAACAAAAACTGTCACTGTACACAGTGATGCCAATTTCCGGAATTCTAATTAAAATAAGATTAATGCGATATGTACGATTTAGAAAATACGTTTGAAACAACTTTTCTAGTAATATCAGGAAATATTAGATTTTTATACTTCTCACCAAAATATGAAGAATGCTGTGATTAGAAACATAATTAATTGACTTTCGACGAATTTGTTGGAAGGAGTCACTATATTACATAACATAAAAAGATGAAGAAAAGCTTGAAAATACACATTTTGTGATAAGCAATTGTTGCCAGTTGAAACCAAAATACCACCAGAAATAAGAAAGTATTTCAGTAAAGAAACATAAAGAAAATGTGCAAAGAAAATATATCTATGTAATCCCACATAATGAATAAGGATACAAACAAATCTCGGAAGATGAAAGGAAGCTTCCAGAAAGCTATCATTAAATAGCAGTTACTCTTATTGTTACCAACATGGTTTTTACTAGACGAATAGATAAATCACTTTTTTTTCCAAATATATACAATAATAGATGAGGTATATATTTGCTCATTTTTAAAACTTTTCTTATATCTTTACCAATATTTATGTTTTTTCTTTCTTAAATTTTTTGATTTTAAAATTTATTAAAAGAAAATTAGACATTCAAACATTAATAAAATGAAATTCTAATGTGAAGGCAAAAAATGATGAACATATATGCACGCATAACAAAACAACATTAAATCCTTTGGAAAAATCCAGTTTAATAGAATAAACTAACAAAAAATAAACTTCCCAGAAAATATTATACAGACAAATTTTTCTACTTTAAATAATTTAACATTTGTCACCCGTTGATTAAGATGAAGTTTGGAATTCAACTTATGAAACCAAAAATTTAACATTTGAGCTTGATATATGTTGAAAATTAGAATTTTGTAATTTGAAATGCAAAAGAAAAAAAAAATTATAATAAATTCATCTTTAAAATTAGATAATGCATTCTCAGTCCATTTTTCCCTTCAACCTAATTTTTATTCGTTAAAATGGATAATAGTTTATATTTTGTATGCATTTATGTACATAATTTAACTATAAATAAATAAGTACACGTGATAGTTGGCCTCTAACAGCAATATGGATCATTGGAGTATTACTTAAAAGTCATTTGTTTGTGCAACTATAATTTGTCTAATTTTTGAAGAAAATGGAGAAGTTTAAATCTCTTACTCTATGTATGTGGAGTAATACCGCTAACAATAAGTCATATGGAGTCAAAATGAAGCTACTAATATTTTGATTTCGTACATTTCTTCCGAGATCCTTAAAATTCTTGATATGGACTACCTCTATTTCTAAAGCATTGCGTGTGTACTGTAGCTGTTAACGAAAACGGTTTAAAAGTTCAAATGAAGATTTTAAGAACTACAAAAAAAAAGCTTTCTTTTGGTACATTCTAGTATATAGTCAGATATATTCTAGTATAGAATCAGGTATATTCAAGTATATAGATTAGCTTAGTATACACCAAACAAGTCAGCTTATAGATGCAGGAACATCTGAAAATTATTAATAAAATTCTTTTCATTGAGCCAAACCTTTATTTGAAATTTTGATATTCATATTTTGATATTCATATTTCATATTTTGTAATCTGGCAATCTTTCTGCGAAAACATTTTTAAATTATTCTTGAAAAATTTTTCGTCCATGTAAGTTGATCTGATTTTGCTACTCGCTTTATAGCCCCTTTTTAATGTTTTTTCTTTTCATTTCATTTTATTTTCTGTTTTTGCATGTTATTTTTACTTTTTGTGATCTATTTTATTTATTGTTATTTTTATAAAAAAATTTTTTGAGTGCTCCTCACACTATTGTATTAATATATTTTGCTTTGGCTTTATTGATACAATATCAGAAAGCACTCTGTTTTGCGGATATAATCGTGTGGGCTGAAGAAAAGATTATATCTTTTTCTTCCGGTTTTTTAAATAAAATTTCATTTTCTTTTTTTTCTTCCTTTTTTTTTAATATATAAACTGTTGTTTGTTATTTTTTTACTTAGTATTCCCTCCCTCCTTTTTTTTCTTCATATGTCTATAATTTTTCTTTGTTTTATTCTTCATTTTGAATTTTATATATATATATATATATATATATATATATATATATATATATATATATATATATATATATATATATATATATATATATATATATATATATATATATATATATATATATATATATATATATATATATATATATATATATATATATATAAAGTTCAAAATTCTTCATTTTGAACTTTATTTATATATATATATATATCATCAACCCCGCGACAGCTTCTCTTCCATTCTTATTCCTTTTTTAAAAGTCGATATTTATTTTACGAAAAAGATAATTTGATCATTTTGTTTGTAAAATATACTATAATTATTATTTTAAATTTGCGCAAAATCATTTTCTTAATAAGTAAACAGTAACAAAATAAACGATTAATTGGATTTAAAACACAATCACCTAAACTTGAGAAAAATATTTCAACTTTAGACTAAATAAAGTGTGATGCAATAGAAAGTAATGACTGAGAAGTAATTTTACGACCTGTTATTAATCTGCAGCAAATACATTGAATAACAGTTCAAATTGAAAACGGTTTTTACCTTGATTGAGATTTTTATATTTTCGATATCCATGTTATGTTAATGTTATATCTTGCAATATCTAATATCCTTCTTGCATTATTTTAATTTCATTTATTTTTTTTCGGCATCAAATCAGGTTTGAACTTATAAAATGCATATCTCGGAAAAGATAAGTTTTTTGAAAGCAAAAGGATAAATGACAATTACTAAAATGAAAAAATAAATTAAAAATACGAAAAAACACTTGAAATTTTAATACTTTCCAAGCAAATTTGAATAATCCACGATAAGCTATAAATTGAAAATTATCCTTCCTGCGGGTCAAATTCTAACTCTGTAGTTGCAATTAAACAGGCAGTTGATCAACCAACAAAATTTTTCGCCACAAATTTAGCAGTTGATGATTCTCGGGCTAATATTTAAATCGAAATTATTTTTTTATTTCATCAAACTCTCATTACATTGCTCTACAAATCTTCGTAATTTCAAGTTTCTAAGTCTGATAGATTTATTGTTCTGCGAAACAAAACGTAGCATAAAAAAATAAGACATAATTTGCACAAAAAAAGAAGAAAAAAAATTCTAAAGCAGTAACTACCAAACAAATTAGAATTTCAAAAAAGCCTCTTCTGAAGTTCATGAACAAAAATGGTATTTTCAACATGTCAAATTTTAACTCTGTCGTTGCATTCCTGCAGCCTGTAAAGAGGCCCGCATAGTATTTTTTTCCTACAAGGTTACCAGTTAACATTTCTCAGATGTTAATTCTTTTATTTTTTCATATTTCTTGAATATTTTCTAACACATCTTTGCAATTTCAAGTTTCTTATTCTTATAGGTTTAAACAGTAAAACAAGTGTAATGTTAAATCGCTTACAATTTTTTCAATATAGAGAGAAAAATATTTGATCAATGATGATACTAAAATTGTAAAAAAAATATTTGACTCGAAAGGATAAGGGCAATTTCTTCCTGACTTTGCAAATAAATTTCGATAACTTTTTATAATTTTCAGATATAGTATTGTAGTCATACTTTATGTTAAACTAGAGGAAATGTAAGCATACTGAAAGTCAATTCCTGAATTCTACACCTCGTTTAAATGCAAATTTTCTATGAACGCAACATTAGCATTTCTCAGCTTTTTGACTCAAAAGTCAGAAATCGCACGTAGATTACAATTTCGAATTTCGAGAAATGGATTATCGGACTGTGGGATTGATTACGTAGCTGAATTTTGTAGACAAGAATGATGTAATAGTTAGAACTCGATCTAAATTGTGAAAGTTTGGATTATTTAACTGCATTGTTTTATTATGCACTTTCGTTTTATGGTATTGCTTCAATCAGCTAAATTGATAAGAGTAATAACTGTTATTAGTAATTAGTTTAAGCAAAACTCGTACTTAGTCGTTCATCCCATCAAAATAAAGTCATCAACTGTTTTTATCATCATCTAGCATAATGCAGTTGTTCTAGGCAACTTGGAATATTTAAAATTTATCACAATTGAGCTTCTTTCCTCTATACTCATAGCTTCGAGGGGCCGTAAAAACCTTTTTTCTCTGTATCCATCATAAAAATGTTTAGTATTGAAGCAGTTGTAATAGCCATTCAATTTAATTTAGTCAAAAGAAATTTTGTTTCTATATAATATTATATTTGGTACATATTAAAACTATATCAGTTTTCCTAATGTTAGAAGTGTCCATTACTATAATTAAACATCATTTTTTTCAAATAATAGTATGTTGAGTTTTTAAGGTTCTCCACTACAAATAAGGACCTTTTCTCTACTAATTTCGCTTTTTAATAAATAGTTAACATTTTTATTTCAATTGGTAACTGTAACCAAAATAAGTAAGATCAACAAATGTTTGTCCGTTTTCTACTCGTCCTAAGCGATTAGTACCGTTTCTATGTTAATTTTACCTTTTAGTATATAACTTATTTTCTTACTTCAATTAGTATCGATTATTAAAATTATTTATCATCGGTATCATCAATAATAATATTTGTGCCTTTCACACTTATCCTCAACGCATAAGAGCCATTTCTCGATTAATTTTGATTTTCAGTACAAATTTTTTTTTATTTCGATTACCGTTGATTTTAAATTATTTACTTTTATAGTAACACGTTCTAAAAGGATTACTCTAAACAAAATAAAGACGCGGTTTCAGAAATTCTTTAGAAATACTAATGACGTACTTCGTCTATGCTACTACGATCACGTTGATCATTCTGATAACCTATCATAGGGAATAAAAAATAATGTAAAGTACAATAAAACGCACCATAAACAACTTTTTTGATTAGAGCTATAAGCTAGCAATTATAATTGATGTTATCTTTAAACTATGTGACAAAACTGAATCATTTGTAGCTTCCACAATTGCTTCCGCTTAACTAATGAGAAAATACAACTTCTTAAATGTCTCCAAATTTAAAAATCTAACTAAAAATTGAAAATCAGGCTTCGTAATAAATTTGCAATTGTACTAATTCAGTTTCATGATGAATTTCGCATATTTAGAGCCTACGGTTTTCCTGAAAACCGGTATACAGACACACTCACATATTCCTTATTTAGAAGCTATTAATTATTTAGCTCCTAAATTATTAGATAATTCAATACGATTTTCAACGAATTTCTAGTCGAGAAATATTTCGAATAACATTAAAATAATTTATATAGAAATTATTATAAGCAAATTATAATCATTATTTAGTATAATAGCACTGTAATAGAAACTAAAAAATATTATTGACTCAAGTTTGCATTTGTGTACTTAGACTTTCACTATACATTTCAATTACAAGAAATGTTCTAAATATCCCACTCAGCTGCTAAATTTATTCAAGGAAGCATTTCCCAGAAAGCCACAATCTCTCCATGTTTACAAATCCTGGTAGCGTTACTGTCACATTTCTCATAGCACAAACATGCCCATGTCCGGAACATGGTAAGCACAAGTCCCGATTCTCTGAGATCCGTCACTGACCAGACTTCCGGACCTCCCGGATTCTACATCAATCCAGCTTTAATGCTCTTCCATACATTTTAGACCACAGTTCAGGCACTTTAGCTTATCCGGATCGTTTATCATCTTGAAAAATACATCTACTCTAACTTTAAAAAAATGAATGCCCAACCAAGACGGCATCTATATTTTATGAATCATATTTCATATCACTTTCCATGTTACTTGTAATATTTCACTTGCTTGTGGAAATTTGATAGATTATGGTTTTCTTTAAATAAATTGGCTTTATGTTTGAATGAACAGTTTTACAAAAATTACAGTTTTACTTTTGTGAACGTTTGGGTTATGGATCTTTCATTTTATATCTATCTGTGTTTGGAGTTTGAATGAACAATGCGCGCAAAAATGAACGGACACTCCGAATAACTTTCGATCTAATGGTCGGATCTTCACGTTCTCATCGTAATGGTTCGAAGGGGTGAACTCAAATATGCTAATTAATTAGTCCATACGATATTTTACATTAGAAAGTTAGAAGCAAAAACCTACTTTCTCTGAATAAGCATACCTTTTTTTCAAAAGATTTGGATTTCTGTCACCCGAAATATAGGGGGGAGAAGCTTTCTGGGAAGCATGGTTCCAATAATTTGGTCAGGACAGCGGTACAAAGTTTGGATTCCTTAATGATAATTTTACTTTTTGCGTACTTCCCGAAATCTAGAGAACTTTTTAAGCCAATTGAAAATTTTTTGCATATAACTATAAATTTCGTTTACTCAAAGATAATTCCACGCAAAAAATAACTTTTAATAAATATTTGTTATTTTCCTGAAAAATTCGAAAAAATTTGATATGTAATGTATACAATTTTTACATCATTTTAAAGAATTCAATTTTGAATGGCAAAATACAAAATCTTACTTAAATTAATCAAACAGTTCTAGAGAATTTGAATTTTAAAAACTCGATATTTTTAAAATTCTATTTTTCGGGAACTATTCGACTAATTTCGCTCAGAGTTAGTATCTTACCATATAAAATTATATTTTTTATATATTATTGTATTTGTAATTGTATACCTTTCAATTCAAATTATCAGATTATTATTAAATAAAATAAAATTTTAATTAAGTTTGCATTATTAAAATACATATTTTTATAATGTAAATATCATATTAATTTAAAATATCATATCTGTTCAGTTGTTCCTAAAATAATTTTAAATATTTGCATTTAAAATTATGACATAACATGAACCAGAAAATGAAGTCAGGGATATTAACGCATTGTAATGAAAGCGTGAACACATAAAGGTGAAAACGCTCTTGGAGCATTTGAGCGACTAACACTAAGAGCTTTTTTCGGTTGAGAACAATATAATGGCTTTTGTCACAGACGTTCAAATCTGGAACATTACCGTGTTTTCAAACAACCTGAAGTCAGATCCAGAAGTTCCCTTGTCTTCTGAATTGGGTTCAAAATTACAGAGCTACGGAGTTGAACATTAGTGGTCGCAAACATTAAAAATTGGGTCAGCTGTTCAACGACGATTCTAAAATAAAGTACAAATAAAAGTCCAAAGAATTAAATAAGTTGGCAACATTATTAGAATGGTCAAAGTCTGATCCACACAAAAAATAATTTTGATCCACTAGAATAAGTCCCGCCCAACAACAGATTCGTTGACTGCCTCAAAAGATATTTTGAAGACCAGAAAGTGAATCATTGGAAGATCATGCCCAACAAAGGAATGTCTTGGAGGAAAACTCTTAAAAATGCTTGGTTCCACCCTTGGCTATCATGCCATTGTGGGGAAAGATCATTAGACAATGTAAACCATCATCTATCAAAAGGTAACTCAAGATCGAATCAAGTTAGCATGTCATGTATACTAGTGAATTGGTGTTTAATAATTGTAGTGGTAGTTACGCCACAATAAACCCCACCAGAATTTTGTCATAGATAGAAATCGATGAGCAGATACCACTAGTTGCTGTATTTGTGAAAGACCGGGAGAGCTGGATTAAGGTCACCGGATTTTGAGCTTTAGCCATGAGAGCTGTAATAATTGCATGGTTGTGCTTGAGGATTCCCTGTGTTGCTGTTAGCAGTCGAGTGTGTGCAAGTTCCCGTTGAGTTTAATTGAGACTGAGAAGCAACAGCGCGATGAGGACGATGATGCAGTCACAAATAGCATGTCAAGTTTTCAAAGTGGACCATACATCGAAGTAGTCGTGATCATATCACGTCCACACGTGACCAATCTGGGGAGAGTAGAAATCGGTATTGCCCGCCTTCATCTATCAAAAGGTACATCACGATTGAATCAAGTTAGCATGTCTTATATACTAGTGAATTGATGTTTAATAATCATAGTGGTATTTACCCACACCATTTTTAGAAAAATACGAATGAAAGCTTGAAATGAAACAGCAATAAAAGTTACATACAATAGGCTACTAATTGTAATGAAAGCTACGTAACTATCACTCAAAAATATTAAAAAATTTATAGTGGAGTTTGGAAAACCAATTAATAGAATATTTAAAATTTCATACAATCTTGAAAAAAAAATTAGGTACCTAAAGCTAGATAAATATTCTTGAGCTATGTACACTATGCATTTTGGACCTTGAAAATAATTCTATTTTAATCTTTAATTATTTCCATTAATAGTTAAATTTAAGATAATGGACTCATAGTTTCAAAATGTTTTCACATTGCCTCACAATTCGAAATTTCAATTAACCTTTGAAAATTTTCAAATGATTTCTGAACTTATTCCTTTCACATCTATGTATACTAATATTAAAATTTGATACTAGGAAGGGTGCAAGGGATAAGTGCTTGTATCCAAGTTAGTCTCAGCTTAAAAAATTCATATTTGTTGCTTTTTAGTTACTTAAACATCACGTCGTATTCTCTACCACACAGATTTTTATGAAGGTAATCTGTAAACAGAAATCTAGAAATATAGATTATGAGAGCATATTTTCCCCAAATCAACAAATACTTTAAAATGCTATGTATTCTTACGATTATAATATCAAGACGATTGTAACTTAGTGCAAAAATAATATGATACTCTACAATTTTTTTCTTTTTGATTGGAAAAAAATAACATTTGAATATGGTTTTAAGACATATGTTAAAATTTGGCAAATGCGGTAAATTTTTCAATTTTATCATGTAAACTTAGAGCATGGGATAAAAACCATTCATTAAATTTAATTTGTTTTTCATTTTGATACTCTTTAATAAGTGTGTAGTAATGAGGACTGTAGTTTTGAAGAACAGAATTTCCGGTAAAATGTTACCAAACAGATGGAACAATCACCAAATGGTTTAGATATCGTATATTTTGGTTTTACTAAGTAGAATTATGTTTCTTTTTTATCGTAAATTTACCAAATTTGTTTGCATTGTGTGAAAAATGTTAATTAAGTTGAATTATTTTAATTTAAAAATATAAATAATAATATTTCAGATATTAATTTCTACGAAGCTACAAGCTTCTGAGTAAAAATATTTTGCTATCGTTTGAAGTTCGTATTCCAGGTGGATATTTAATAATTTATATTTAACTATATATCTTTGATATTTAAAACATGGATATTTTAATGATTCTAAACAAAAACTTTCCGTAAAATTTCATATTTTATTGAGAAAAAAAAATACGAAATTTTAAACTTGGCATTTATTTTTAAAGTTCATAATTTGCAAAACTGTTTTCGTTTTATAATATATTTTTTTACCGTTTAGGGAAAACATACTTCATTCTTTCCCACAAAATGATCCAAATATATTAGATATCCATAGAAAAATGTAAACATAAATTTCTCATATACTTGAAAGTAAATGAAAAACAGCCTTAAGCTTTGCATCACTACTATTATCACCAACTTGGTCAATATTTTCCTTGATAGATAAACAGTATTTTTTTTTATTTCCTATATTATTAAATGTTTATAGAATACATTCAATCAATATGTAATTATGAAAACAATATTTTTAAAACATATCATTTATGTAGCCATTTATAAACTTGAGTAAAAATGCAGTTTTTACTCGGAATGTTGCTTTATATAAGTATTTTTATAAAGATTTTAATATAATGAATTTAATTTTCAGCTGCCTATGTATTACGAAAGTTATCTAATCGAAGTTAAAAATTCTTTCTAACATATTTGCTGATACAACATGTGAAAAAAAAATTATCATACCTTTTTATTTATTAAATTTAATCATCAAAAATATTGTCAAATTTAATACTGGTTTCATGTTCTGTTTTTCAATCTTTTAGCTTAATAGTAAATAAAACTAATATGCAAATTAATTTTATGAAAAAACTGTTTTTGTTTTTTAAAATTTTTTTGGGAATTAAATGAGAATTAATAAAATGTGGAAATTATTCATTTATGAATATTAGCAAGCTGGTGCCATGCTTTCATTCATTGAGCGAATCATATGAGAAAAAAATATCTATGAAGTGATGAGAAGGTAGGTTATTTATTCAAATTTGAAACGAGAAGTTAATTAAAAGTTCGTGCCGTATATTTCTAGTTCTTTTATGGATATTTTTCAGAAAAATACATAATTACATTCTTGATAAAATCATTTTTAAATCAGGTAAATAGTATGAAACATTTTATTAATTTATTACTATACATCCTTATTATTCTAGCATCCTTTTATTATTATATTATAAGTACAATATCAGAAATTAGTTATTATTAGTCGAATAATATCATATACCAGAAATTATTTATTTGTCGCAATTTTAAAATCAAACTTTGTTTTTAGCAAGAAAGAATGATATTAGGGTTATTAGGAAAAGAATGATAGATGGACAAGCGTGATAGTTTTAGAAATGCAGTAGTAATAGAAGAGCAACTCTTCGGGTTTAAACATAAGGATAAGAAAAAAGAGAAAAATTCTGGTAAATTTACCGTACAGTATGGTAATGAAACTTCTAGTAAGATAAAACCATACTTCTAGTAATAGAAATGAAGCTATATGTTATTTAAACCATTCACTTGGTAATTTGTTCTGTTATATGGAAACGGTTTATATGAAGATTTCATCAAGAAACAAGATACAGATTATATCATGATTTCAAATAGTTATCAAAATTAGAGTTCTTATTTTCATGCATGTAGTAAAAATTACAAAGAAATATTAACCAAATAAATGAATTTTATGCCATGCTCTTATTTATCATGATAAAGCTACCAAATTTTACCACATTTGCCAAATTTTATCATATATTTTAAAACCGTATTATGTTGATAATTTTGCAAATTCAAATTAATATCAAAGCACTTCGGTAAAAATTATCGTGGTGTTCCCATAGAGTCAGAAGCATCGTAAATATTACCATATTCCTGTAGTTTTGACCATTATTTTTTACATAGTAAAGACTGTATCGCAGATTCTGAATAAATGATTAAACAGTTAGCAGAATTTAAAGTTTTGTTCTGACGGATGTGCCTGGGACAGAAAAAAGCGCAGTAGTACAATTTGTAGTTGCAGTAGGTAAATAGAACACAAAACGTAAATATTTATCTTCAAGTGGTTGCTGTTTATGGTAAGACACTTTTTTGGATGACGGGTTATAAATTAATGGCTCAAAGGTTTTCATTGAAGAGGTATTGATTTCACAAAGGTTTTCATTAAATCAATGCGGAGCCAACCTTAAACCAGGGCAAGCAAACATAAAGATTTCCCATGAATCCATTTCTGCAGTTTACGAAATGCATGTTCTAATTTAAGTGGCATTTGTGCAGTAGTTTACCTAAATAAATACACTGTTCAAAAACCTTCTAAGTCTTTTTTTATATGAATGCATACTTCCAAGCAAGATTTCACACTCACTTTATGTTCCCTCATGCAGACCTGTTAGACAATAATTTTCTGCTTCTTGTTTAACTCCTTTATGTATTCCTGACTTGCTTTATGTATTCCAATATGCTTTATTTTCGGTAAGGTAATCCTTATATAATTAATACAACTTAACAATGCTCGTCTGAGGCAAGGAGGCATCATATTGCGTGAAAGTAAAAAAAAATGTTTTTTGGTTTTAAAATTACTTATATAGATGAAGGCGTTATGTATGATGTGACTGTTGCTGAAGAAAAAAAAAAGAAATAGTTATTTTTTAGTATCTTTGTGGCTGTATCGCTCACTTTGTGATTGTGGGAGGGACATAATATGAAAAATAACTAGATAACGACCAAAAATCTTTTTAAAAGAAGAAAGACTCTATTACATTTAAACACAATATTGAAATTATTATTTTCAATTTAAGACTTCCGACTTAAGTGAACAGTATCATTTCACACTATAAGATCTGAATGGTTCTTTGCTGCGATGGACTATAGCCGATCTGCTACGAAAAAGGTTAATTGTTCCCTTATAACATACTAATAGCAGAAAACTTGAGTTAGTGTTTTTAGCTTTAAACGGCTAAGGTATATTTTAAGATAACGAGCATTGTGTACCGTGAAGCAGTGAGTGATATCACCCACCTAAAAGTTCGAGTCATTTCTGAAACTGACACTATACGCCAGATATGTTTCCCAAGACGTAGAGGGTTATGTCTATTTTCTTGAATGACGTATGGATTTGAAGGTATTGAAAAAAACTATACATCTGTGTTTATTTCTAAATATTTAAGCACAAACTAATATTCTTATTTGTTTCTTTCAATTTATGACTCTGTATTTGAATCAATTTAATTCTAACTTTTGCTTCCGAAATACTCATAAGTATTTTTTAATTTTATGTTTTAAATACATTATATTTTACTAAGATATGGTTTTTATAATTCAAATATGTCTGTTGTCACTTATGGTCATATGAATTAAATTTAATTAAGCTAAATTTCATGCAACCTGAGGACTGGATATGTTGCGCAATTTTGCACACAGTTATTTCATACATTCATCTTACGGCTTTGTTCTGATCTCAATGCTTTAAAATTCATTGTAATGCATTAAATGTTATAAACTTAAATTATGAATACGATCATATACGATTTTATTTTTAATTTTAAAGAGATGTGTGCAATGTTTTTAGAACTTATAGTTTAGATAAAGAAAAAAAAAGTTGAAGATGTTGAAGATTGTAATGATGATTTTAATTAGATTGGAAGATAATTGGAAAATATTTCTGCTGAATTTGATTATTTTAAAATAAATGCTCTTGTAATAAAGTTTAATTAAATTCTAGGAAATTGTCATCTAAATAAAATAAATAAAAATCATTGTTAACAAAAGCATGCAAAGAGAAAATAAGTATCAAAAAATGCCTTAATGTAAGTTTTACTAACATTAATTATACTAAAATTAAATAGCTTTTCCCAAGTAATAATTTAGAAACAAATGGAAGTAGCTGTTGAAATACAAACAATAAGTTTAGCTATTGAAACAAAATAATTGTTTCTCTACACCTTGTAATACTAATTGTTTACAATAGAGTTTAAATACCACATTTTTAATTTAAAGAATTCATCGTGACTCCTATACTGAAATACTTAAAGTATTCAACTGCATGAAAAATTGTAAAAAGTTTAGGATACTCTAAAGAGATTATTATTGACTTTCTTTAGTGGAATTTTTAAAAAAAATTTAATTCATATCGATAAAATGATTGAAATATAATTTTTTTAAAAAGAGTAAAGCAGTTTTTGAGTTAAAGAGAGAAAAATTTACCGGACTGACAATCCATCATCATTGACCATGACATTTTTTGAAACTTTTAAAGAAATAAGACAAACTTTTATCTCCACAAAAAACATTTTAAGGCAGCAGCTGTGTCACAATAAAAGTAATAAAAAGTTATTCAGACTAATGCGTTCAAATATTATTTTTAAATTTTTTTTCATATCATAACAAACGTTATTGTTTAGAATTTTAGGGTGGAATGACGAACTCAAATGCAATGTTCAACCAGAGCGGCTAAACATTAGCCAATACTCAGACATTTTATATAATTTTAAAAACTATTATATAGCATGAAATATTACAGCATAATAAATAATTAATATAGCATAAAAATATTATTCATGTTACAGTAACTTTTAATTCGGGCAAAAGAATTAAAAATATTATTACAGGTCTTCTTCACTTTTAACTGCATTCAATGAAAGTCCTGTTATGTGCTAGGTGAAACTGCATAAGAACTGTAGTTAATAAATTTCTTCCGCATTAAAAAAAGACAGAAAAGAAGTACAGGGATTAATACACTTAACTCAAGTTTCAATTTCAAACAAAACTATCAACTTAGGTCAATCGAAAAGTATTGTCATACCTCAAGAAGCAAACACTGAACTAAAAGTCAATCAACAAATTCTGCAGAAATGGGAAAAATTCCAACATCGACTGCGTGTTTCCGACCTTGCCAGTTTAAAATTTAACTGAATCATTTCATTTAAAAACATCCTTAATTTTTACTATGCAATTTCCACAAATAAAGAATAAAAAAGAAATCTTAGATAGCGTTTGAAGATAAACATAACTGGCGTAAAGAGTCATTGTTTAAAAAGGACATGTAGATTTGTAAACTCTTTAATTTATAATTTTTTTTTGCTTTTACAGTATTGATCAGATCAGGAACAAACTTATATAATTTTCTAAAAACAAGAATTTTTGGAAATAATTGCAAACGTGGTCAAAACTGGTGTGCTTCTGGATCTATGAGAGCACCAAAAAGCACAGTAATTCTTGCTGATGCGCTTTGGTAATAACTTTTGCAAAGTTAATAATAAAATATGGTTTTATTAATATACTATTTGGTAGCAAATGTGGCAAAATTTGCTAATCTTATCGTGATACCTTTGAGCATGGCATAAAAGCCATCTATTTAGTTAAATATACAGTTCAGCTTTGTGTTTTTACTAAATGTGTAATATTGAGAGTTTAAATTTTGAAAACCAGAAGCTCCTGCAGACCATGCGAAAAGAAAAATTTCTAAATGATTGATGTAAATACCATGAATTTCGGTTTCCTTACCAGAAGTTTGGTATTTTCTTTACCAAAAATATCATTACCATAAAACAACGGTAATTTTACCTTGCACTTTTAATTTAAAATGAAAATGTTTAAAGGAGAAAAATCCTTTTGTCGTTGTTTATTGTACTATAAGCTTTTTATTGAAAGAAACATCCTTTCAAAATTAAAAGTTATTGCCCTGCATTATGGAGAAAAAAAACTTTTTTGCCAAATAATTATTTACTCATTTAAACTTAAAACAAAATGACATAGAAGTTCTAAAATAGGGGTAAGGAAGTTAATTGTACACTTTACAATAAGGAATTTGGAAACCATTAGAAAAATATTCTTCCATTTCTTAGAAAAATAAATCTGGGTTTATCCTTTTTTTATACTTTCCGAAAGGGAAAAATAACTCCATGGCCATTATCTCTAAAAGGATTTATGGTTTAGTTAATAGTTAAAGCTGTTTATGCGGATATTTTTATTGATCAAAAATTAATTTGACTGTAAAAAGATATGCCACATAATAATAAGGGACCTTTCGAAAAGTTAAAATCTTCTGCAGTGTCTAAGGACTTTTCGCAATTTGTCAATGCCGGAATTCAAAAATCGGGGTTGTTATTATTCTTATATTGCCAAAGCTTGCACTACTTTAAAGTAATTGCAGTTAATATATAATAATGTTAATAACTAATATGTTTTGTTTTAAGGAATTAATTATTTTTTTTTGTTTCGCTCTAAAAAAATATAAATACATTTAACTGATTGTCAAGATAAATTTAACGATAAATATTACCAAGTACTTGTGAATGAAGACAAAATGCATTAAAAAATATATAAAGTTCAATAACAAAGCTGAAATGAAATCCAAAATAAAATATAATATCAGACAATAGTAAAATAAAACATATCAGACAAATATGAAATATTAATTAACGCATAAGAAAGCTTTAAAAGAAATGTTTAAGCAAATGCAATCAACGGAAAAGAATTCTTGTTTATGTAGATTGAAATTTAGAACAGCAATTAAACTTCCTTTTCCTGTTTTTATAAATTTAATCTTATAATACAATACATTTTCATGGCAATATAGCTATCTAAATTAAATAGGGCGAAGAAATTTCCTTAGTACATAATTCAATTTCAAATTACTATGATTTATTTTCATAATAAATTTAATTTAATTCAAAAGCGAATTTCAATTTTTTTCCGTGTTATTATTCTCTCCAATCTTAAATATATTTGCATTTCATTAAAAAAAGCTATGTTGTTATTCTTTTAATTTTCTTCGAGAGAAATCTTTAAATAGAAGAAATAAAAAAAATAAAAATATAGGTTGCAAACTTAAGCTCTGTTTTATAAAACTTTATAAAATATTTCTGATACCAGAATTTATAAATATATAGTACCTTATATAGTTGGTCGAAAATATTTAGCAAAAAAAAAAAAAAACTGCATTTGTTGACAATGTCGTTGTGCCTAAGTGATAATGCAACTGACGGCCGTCAACTTCTTAATCAAATAAAAAAGAACGTTTCTTTGAAGTTATGTCACATTGTAGAAAGGTGAAATGTTCTGACAGAGATTATTCTTCTTTTACCGGAATTCTTATTTCTGCTAGTGATACCTCAGGTTGTCAAGAAAAGGATACTTTTTAAAAAAATATATGATGTATTGATTTTTGCTTGGCTGAAGTTATACATTTCATTCTGAATAGTATTTCGTGTCCGAAATAAGAACACATTGATTTATTAATACAGTGTTAGAATTTTCATTCTGAAATTATAGTAAAATAACCGGTATCAGTTCGTTCATCCTGTTAACAGTGAAATTTACGGTTTGGAGCATTTTTTTCATTTCAATTAGTAAACCCGAATACAACATGTATGGTTAAAAAACCATGAATACGAAGCTATTCAGTTTTGTTACAATTACCAATATTTCTAAATCGAAAAAATGAAATTTAATTGACATAGGAGTCTGGTTATGTTTGCTTTTTGTTATGTGACTTATCTTTAGGAAATGGACATCGGAGTTAGAGTATGGTTGAGTAGCATTTTTTCAAATGAACCTTGAAATTAGCATATCAGGTTGTGCCATACACCGTGAAAAATATTAGACTTTTTTATGTTAATCAGCTCTGATGTGCTACCATATACACGTGAATGTAAGTTTCGTGTTATAGTAGTGGGGACTAATGGAAGAGTAAAAGACACTGAAAGGAATGAACGAAATATTGGGAAATATAGCTATAGAAGTTGAATCCCTATTCTGCGGCCCTTTCGGCTATAGTAAGGAATGCAAGGAATTGTAAGGAATTTTAATGGCTTCAAAAGGTGAGCCTAGTTGGCGAAGATAAAATTTTGGTTGTTTTACCATATTAGGTGAAAACAATCAATAACAATTTTTCTCACAGTATGAATACCATCTTATATCATCAATTGACTGTTTTGGGAGGATATCGTAAAATAATAATTAAGAAAATTGTATTACCAAAATTTTTTACAGCATAACGGGTTTATTATTTTTTTATAAGCCAAATTTTTTCTTCATTCTTCATAAACTGAAGTTACTCGAGGATAAAAATCCCCTTTGGAAAGATTTTGTTTTATGGAAATGACGTAAAAAAAGGAGGTTTCTGTGATAACTTTTGACATAGTGATTGGAATTTTACGATGATGCAGCCTTCATGGTTTAAGGGTCTCAACTAAAATATACTAGTTAACTAATTTGTGCATTTGCTGTTTGAAATTAAGAACTTGAACGACTGAACGACCAAAAAAAACGCATTTTCCTTGAATGAACATATCTTTTCAATTGATCTTTTGCTAGCCGCAATCTGAAAACTATGATTTCAGCAATTTTAGGTTCGCTTAGTATTTATTTTACTTTTTGCACTTTCCGTTTTAACTAAGGAACTATATGACGGAATCAAAAAATATCTTACACACACTTTTAGAATTTACATACCCAAAGATAATTCTTTGAAGAAATAATGTTTTCATATTTTTTTATTCCTTAAATTACCAATTCTCAAAAAACTGAATCTGAAAGTTTGAAAATTTTTACTCATTTTAAAATTACGTTATTTTGAATGAATAAGTGTAAATTTCAAATAGAATTAATTGAATAAATATTTAAAAATAGAAATTTAAAAATATGTCTCTCCTAACTTTATTACTCAAGAACTATTCGGTTGATTTAATTTAAATTTCTTAGTTTGTCATTGAAAATTGCAGAGCATGAAATGATAAAAATTTGATAAAAGTTACACTTTAAAACTTTTTTTAAATGAACATTCAAAAACTCACTTCTTTATCTTTCCAATTTATTATTCTGAGAGCAGAAATCTTTCGCAGAGATTCCGTGACAGAAATAGGTTTTTTAAATAATTGAAAAGGCAAAGAAGGGAGTTTCGAAAGTTGATTTAGAGACTTTGTCACCAGTTTTTTAGTTTTAGGAGACCGTTGGTCAGCTTAATATGACTCTGATTGTGGCTTCTCTCCATATTTTGATGGTAAAGAGTCCCAGTCTCACAAGAAGAAAGTTAGATTATACGGAGAAAGTGTGGTTTTGTGACTGCTCTGCTACTTAAAATATCCTCTGTAATCCTCTGTATCCATTGTATCAATATTAGACATTTGAGTCATTAATAATGCAAAATGCGTGAAAATCTGATCGCTAGATCAGAAGTTGTTGCAAATTTTCAATTTGAGCATTAGTTTACTCTCAGTGGTTTATGTATAGACTATAATTTTTAGTAATTATTTCGATAATGATGCAAACTGGCTCGCTATCTTTTGAATATGTTTGCAATTATAATTTAAATACCGTAGAATTAAATCATTTTATTCTAGCTAAGATATGAAAATAAATTAATATAATCATCGTTATAGAGTATTTTTTTATTAAATCATTTAGTTTACTATTACCTGAAATATCTTCGGATTTAAATACCTTGGTTTAAGTGATTGTATCGGCCTCATGAAAAGAATGCTGTAGAAGAATGAAAATGAAAGAAATTCTCTTTAAAATATTTTTGCTTGAGCTGCATGTTAATAATAAAAGAAATTTTTTTTTCAAAACAATAATGTTAACGCTCATATGCCTTTTCTTGAGCATATTTTTTTCCGAATGATAAATTTGAAGTCTTTAATGATTTTGGCAGTCTATTAAATGCATTAAGATAACTTTAAAATTTTGAACTATTACATAAGTTAAAGTATCATAAGTACGAACAGTAGCAAAATCCATATAGGTAATATACGAAAAATAGGAAACTATATAACAAATGTCTGACTTTCAAAAGACTTTAAAATTGACATAGACTTATTAAATCGATAATTTGTAAGGAATGTTTACAATTTTTAAAATCATTTTAATGGTACAGAGATGAAAAATTACAATCTTTCATATGCTTTGAAAAATAAACCCTTATTATGGAAAAGCTTCAAAGTATATATTAAAAAATAACTACTAAAAAGCTATTTACTGTAGTTACTTTTAAACCTTAGTGATATAAAATAACTAATGGTACTTATCTTTTATGAGTTTTTATCATAAAAATTATTCTTTTGAAACCCAATGGCATTTAAAATATTTCTTGAAGTCCTATAATTGCTTATTATTAATGAAGAGTAAATATTAGGATTTACTTTGAAAATAAAGCAACAGGAAAATCCTAATTGATGCTAGTTATTTTTAAATCTTATTAAAATTAAATAACTAGTAATGTTTATATTTTACGAGTTATTATCATTGAAATATTTTTTAAAACTCAATGTTGCTTAATATATTACCCGAAGACTTTTTAATGCTTATTATTAAAATGTGAAAGCTTATAATGATTTATCATTAATGAAGAGTAAATATTGTAATTTGAGAAAGTAAATATTGTACTTTAGAGTAAGAGTAAATATTTTTGAAGAGTAAATATTGTACTTTAGAGTAATTAAGACAAAAATAAAATCCAGCACAATATTAGTTACTTATAAATCTTACTTAAATGAAATAGCTAGTAGTATTTATATTTTACATGTTATTATCATTAAGATATTTTTTTAAAAAAATAATCAATGTTATTTAATGTACTTCCTGAAGGCTTATTAATAATGAATAGCAAATATTGTGACTCACTCCAAAAGTAAATTATTAGCAAATGGAACTTAGTCACGTCCTGCATTATTTCTAGCGCTAATTTCCGAAATAAAACTGAGATACTACTGCAAGCACTCACTTCCATATTAAATTCATTATTTAAATTAAGCAATAATTATTTCCATTAGAAATTTTCAGAACTGAAACATTAGAGAATAAACCTACTCAGTTAAGCTAATGTTATTCGAAATAAGAATAAGCCACCAATAAATATAGTACACCATTCATGAAATTCTTTTTCGCCTTTACATTTAAAGATATCGATTCTATTTATTTTTCCATAGTTATTTTTATCAATTAAAAGGTTTCTATCCAAACAATCAGCCTCTGTTAGTTTCCAGCCATTTACATTAAGACTTCGCATTTAAATACTTTTTAGAATCTTATACGTGACCTTTAATTGTTTCTACTGAATTGACATTTAAGATATTTGTTATTAAAATTTACTCTATTTATGAATGTCACCAATTTAAATTTGAATAAATTTAATTTAAAGTAATATTTTTTAAAACTTATTTTATAAATTTATATTCTTAATAAAAACCTAAGCTTCGAAGTAGGTCTATAGATCTTGAATTTCATTAACTCTAATTTAATTAAATGATTTTAAACCCTGAATATGATTAGAGATCTACTGATTCCTTGCTTTAAGAAATAGTTCTGAAAGATATTTAATATGCAAGGATATTTAATTTAATATAAATTTGTATAAAAAAATTATTTCAAAAACAATTTTAAATTTATTTAACTGTATATAAGAATTATTATTAGTTAATTTTTTGAAGGATACAGAAGATAATGAATTTTATGTCAAATTTATTGTTAAAGAAACAGTGCTAGAGACGTGCTCGAATATTTTATATGTTACAATTTTATCTGTTATGTATATTTTGATAATCAACGTAAAGAATATACACAGACATGAAATGCATTACGATTTTGCGCCTCATATTTTTAGAAGCATTGTTATTCCACACAAAAACACTTTATGCAACAGAATTCTGTTTCTGATTTATTTGTCTAGGATGCCAGTGTCAAATGCATACAAAAAAATCTCTATGATACATAATTTCATGTTAAAAAATTTTTCTTAAAAGACTGCGTTAAGGATATTGCTAAAAAATATATCATGCAATACAATTTTTATGCCCTAAGCATTTTTCAGGAAACTTTAAAGAAAGCTTGCAACAATGTTATTAATATAAAAGGTGCGTTATGAGTTACAATTTTGTGTCTAAATTTGTTAGAAGCAAAGTTAATGCTGCACAAAAAAAAACTTCATGCACCACAATTCTGTCGCCGATTTATTTGTCTCTGAATACAGTGTCAAATGCAATCAAGAAACCATTCATAAAGCATGTTTTTATGCTGAATTATTTAACCTAAAAGACTCCGGTTAGAACATTGAAAAAATACCATCAAAGATTTTTTATGCATTGAGAATTTTTCAGGAAAATTTAATAAAAGCTTATAGTAATAACCTTAGTTAAGTTAAGCTTACACTTACTTAGCTTAAGCTTAAAATAGCCCTTTTGCCTTTAATTTTTTGAAAGAAAGGTTCAGGGCCATATAAAAAGAAAATACCGTAGAGTTTTCAATATAACACCATTTCAAACTAACAGTGTTACAGTGTTTAGGCTTATTAAAAAAAATAAAAAAAATCAAGCAATACCAAGCTGAGTCTCGGTGACTCAGCGGATAGAGCGTTCGCCTCCCAGTGAGGTGACGCAGGTTCGAGTTCCAGTGGTGGCTGTTAAATATGATATCTGCTCCTGGCTTACATCGATCACAGTTCTGACGTAAAATATCCTCAGTGGAAGATAGATCATGGGTTGAAATAGCCTTGCTGTCGGGCTAACAGTGGGAGATTTTCCTCTCTATGTAACGCAAATGCGGGTCAGTTCCATCAAATAATCCCACAATTCCATCATTCCCCCATGAAATCAAATTTCCTCGAATACTTGATCCAAGAGTTCCCTTTCCTTCTGAATTAGGTTCAAAATTACATAGCTAAGGAGATGAACATTAATAGTCGTAAACTCAGAGTCCGGTCAGTTGTTCATCACGGTTATAAAAAGTATAAAAAGTACTGTGCTCTGTTTAATATTTTGAGTACGTACCAAGTTCTTATATCAAGCTTCTTTTAAAATATTTGGGAAATAATTAGTAAAATATCTTCCAAATATATTCCTTAATAAATAAATTGGCAGTAAACATTTTAAAACATTTTTTTGAAATCCTTTTTTTTTACTAATTCGGATATTCCTCTAATATTTTTTGACGTATGATAAATCTTATTTTTAAATAAATAGTATTTTTATTTCAGATAATTGAATTTTATTAACATCTTCTCTACTATTTTAAGTGAAGAAACTCTTTTTTTTTTTGCAGAGTTCTCAAGGATCGTTCTTTGTTCTTTCCTTTCGGAGGCACATTTTTCCCTCTTAGAATTTTCTTTTCTCCGCATTTCGGTTTTCTTTCTAAATTCTTTTCTCTTTTATACGTGAGAGTTTATCCTTTCACCTCATCTTCATCAGAATTTTTATTCTGGGAGCTATTTTTTTCTTAATATCAACACATTTTAGCCTGTGGGAATGTTTCTTTATCCCGTTTTCTTGACTATCTGTAACTGTAATAAATCCCCTTTTTTCTATCTTTTCCCTTCATGAACTTCCATTTTTTGAGAAGAAAAATAATTAAAGCCTTTTAACGCTTTGCTTTGTTATTTTATTTAAAGTAAAAAGAAATGTACCCTAATTAGGTGAAGAGATTTCATTATAACTAGATAATATTCGATAATAACAAAATTGTGCATAATGTAAGATAAAAATTTGACTATAATATTTTTTTCTGATGTTATAGCTTGTATTACTTGTTTATTAAGAAGTGTAGACCACAGTAATTCGCTTTTCCTTTTTTTATATTATAAATTTTCATTTTTGGAAATTGTTAACTATTTTAATGCTTGATACTATTAACGGGGCATTGTGTTATCATCTACAAGTAAAATACTTTATTATTTATAAGTTGAAATCTACATGGAGAAAAAAGTTCTAATAAATACAACCGTATTGTATGTTAAGGAAATTTCTGGTAAAACGCCATACTTCTAGGAATAAAAATAAAAGGTTACAGTATTTAAATTATTCATTTAGTAATTATTCCACTTATGTTAACGGTATACAGGAAATTCAGTATTTCAAAATTATAAATCTTTTTATCACACATTTAGTATAAAATGTAAAACTAAAAATAAATTTTACCAAATAAGGTTACTAATAAATAGTTTTTATGCCATGTTCTAACGCATCATGATAAATTAAAGAAGGATTAATGATAATAATAACAAATTTTACTAAATTTTCTAAATTTTGTCACGTATTATAATGCCACATTTTATTGTTTATTTTCATAAAGTCATTATCGAAGTGTTTTGGAATAAAATTACCGAGCTTTTTTATGCTCACTTAGAGTCAGAAATACGGTAAATTCTAGATATTCCTTTAATTTTGATCATGCATTTTTCCTCAGTATAGATTCCATTCTCCTTTATATGTGAGCTCACATTCATCAGAATTGTTATATCATAAAAAAGTTTTTTTTTTATCAACACATTTCAACCTGTGAGAATGTTTCTTTATCCAACTTTTTTGACTATCTGTAACTATAATAAATCTCCCTTTTATGATTTTCAAACTCCAGTGCTTGGGAAGGTAATTAAAGCATTTTAATGCTTCTTTATTAAAAGCAAAAATTTTATTATATAATTAGTAGAAGAAATTACATTATAAGTAAATAACATTAAGTAATATAAAACTGTTGCTAAATATATAATGGAAATCAGAGGCTTATATTTTTCACTCTTTCTTATTGATTGAAATAATTGCATATTATTAGGATTAGTTTACATAAAAGTATTCTTTCATTAAAAAAATGATCATTTTTGAAGTTTCTTAACGCACGTGTCTTATAAAAGTGTGATACTTTATTATATTTCCGTGGGGTCATTGGTTACAGAGTAAATCATAGGTTTCCTTTTGTGAAGATAAATAAAAGATTTTAAGACCCCATCACAATATTATGACACTCCAATTGTTTATCTGTTATATTATTGATTCTAATAGAACCGAGAATATAACAAACAGACAATTTTAGAGACGATAAATAAATCGTCAGCCTGCGGGAGTCAATGAAGCTGATAAGTGTAGCTTAAGATCATGATATATTTAAATTAACCAATGATAAAAAATAGGTAATAAAATTATGTAATTTGACAAATTAAATTACTTTTCAAAACACATATTAATTAAAGAATTTACTTTTTATTAATAATGTAAAAAATGAAAATAAGTGCTGTTAATATAGTTATAACTTCTGCTAAATAGAAAAATGTTTATTTTTCAGATTTCCAGATTTTTAAGATTTTGTTTTCTCGTATAACACACGATTTAATACTCCTATATGTAATCTTTCTTCGTGTGAAAATTTTTATTTCAATAATGCCTTCCAAAAATGCATTACATTTTCTTTGAATCAGACATACAGGATATTTTCTGATTTCCAAACCCTTTGATACAAATTTCGATTATAAATCGCATTCAGCATCATGTTATAAACGAAAAGTAAATTTAAAAAAAATCTGTGTTATTTAAAAAAAAATTATACTTTAGACACGGCCCGGATATGCTTCATACTTATTTCTTCGCCAAGTATTAGTGACTGGTATGCAGTTTTATTTATTATCCCATTAGTCTTCTAAATAATTTTAAATACTATAAATAATCTGCTAAAGGCTACTTGTTGGGGTTTGGAGTTTGAAGTAAATTTTCAGAAAAATATCACAAGGAAAAGTTGCTTATTCTTAATAAAAGAGAGAAGAATTTAACTTTAATGAAAAGAGACTTGCATTGTAGTTCGATGTAATCAAAAGAGAAAAATACACACAAAGAAATTACAAAATATTCCAATTCAATAAACCTTTACATCATTGAAATGATAGTAAATATTTTTCTCTGAAAATAAAGAGTATTTATTTCTTCCATAAAAATATTTTTCCATGCTGAAGTACATATTTTTAGAAATCCAACCAGTTGAAAGTTATGAAAAAAATTCCTCAATCAAGAATATTAAATTTTACGTTTCTGTTACCATTTTTTTTTAGATTCAATTTCAAAATCTATCAAGTTTTCTTTGAAAATGTTTGACAAAATATTTTTCTTATTTTCAAATCATATTATCAAATCAAAGCATCCCAACGTAGAAAAAGCAAAAAGCTCGTACAAGGTATTGTTTTATCCATAGCCCGGAGACGTACCGGATCATAGATGACGTATGTATTCTAACAAAATGTATCTTTGAGTAATCTCATTTTCCGAAGTACCCGTACAATTGAAAAACCTATTTAGATTATAAATAAGGAAAGAGAAACAATCTGGAAACAAAATCAAAGTATTTTCTTATAGTATCGTTAGATCAAAAATTATTGAGTTACCAGGGATGATAATTGAAACAGAAAAAGAGTAAATATTGTTCAATGATAACTCTTCAAACAGTTCGTAATGTACTTGAATTTGCTTAGAAAATAAACCATTTTTTGTTAGATACCCTTCGTATTTTCAGTTCTCATTTACTTTGAAAGGAAAAAAATGTATTTTGCATTTCAATTCAAACGAAAAATTTCGATTTTGCCTAAATTGAACAATGAAAGAAAAATATTTACGAAGAAAAATTATTTTTTTGCCCAAGGCCACGATCTGAATAATATAAGTTTTCTTATTACTATTTCAGGATATAATTTATGCAGATTTATTCAACATTTTATCTGTCAACAAAGTTTTTAGGATCTCGTTGTTACTTTTAGATAAATTAGCTTATGTGGTTTCAAATCGACTTGTTTCATAATAAATATTCAAGTAGAAAGTCGTTGCTTATAAAGGTTTAGAGCAATTTATTTTCAGCGCATAAAAAGATTCTTTTACGTAATTTAGTAGTTAGATTTTTATGCAGTCAGTACAATTTTTTGATACAAAAGTATTTGGGAATATGGTATATCATACGTTTCCTTCGTAAATTTAATTTCATATTAAATAAATAAATTTACAATTTGGAAATTTTGAAGATATGTTTTTGTGCGTTTTACGTAATATTAATAAATTAAATTTGTTTTTGTACAGTTGTGGCAAATATAATTTATGAATATTTAAATTTATTTCGATTTGTCTTACAAAAGTTTTAAGATTACATAGTTACTTCTGAATAAGCTAGCTTAGGTGGTTATCACTTTTTTTAAATAAATATTCAAGTCGAACGTCGCAAGATGGATCGTATGCTGAATTTGTTTTTAGTGTTTAGTGAATTTGTGTGTTTTTAGAATTTTGAATGCATATTAATAGTTAGATTCTGTGACGATAGATTAAAATTTAAGCACTTATTTTATTTGTAATTGGAACAAAAAATTTTGAGAGCATGCAAGGAGCAAATAATTCTAGAAAATAATCATACTGTATAAAAATGACATTTCTGGTTTTAAAAAAAACCATAATACTGGTAATTAAGCAAAATTATACGTATTTGAATCATTAATGTGGCAATTTTTTGTTCATATTGTAAAATTTTTAAGGGAATTCTGATTTTCAAAATTATAGTTTTTATTACTGGATAATTAGTAAAAAAATGCAAAACTGAAGAGAAATTTAACTAAATAGATTGTTTTTATGCTTCATGATTGATTATGTTTATGATTGTTTTTCATGATGAAACTACCCAGTTTTAACACATTTACCAAATTTTATCACATATTATATAAGTATATTTAATTGTTAATCACCAATGCTGTTCTTCACCAAAAAACATAGGTAATTTTCGAGCGTTTTGTTGTTCCATTCAGCCTGAAACAATATTCTGGTAGTTTTGATGATACTTTTTATCTCAGTGAGGTATATACAATATACTTCATGCGCGCATTTTATATATTAATAAGGAAGCAAATATACCATTTAGAAAAAAACATTTTGCATACAATTACAAAAAGTTTTTAAATCCACGTTAAAATGATTTTTAAAAATATTTATCTGTTTATGAATTTATATAATAGTATTCAAAATTTTAGAATTACCGAATATACAATTTAAAATTAAATTACTATTACTTTTACATTTCAAAATAAAATTTAGTTTAAGAAAATTACAATTTTATGATTAAGGCAAATATATAAATTTTTTTGCGTTTATAAGTAATTGGATGATATCGATAAGTGAATAATATTCAATGAAAGTTACAATGATTTTTTTTCAGTTACTTAGAGTCTAAGTCTATTAAAAAAGAAATAAAACAATTGATTGCTTACATATTATCTTTATTCCTATTATACCTAAATAACAGATAAAAATTGAAAAAAAGAGATTTGATTTTAAGTCTTATTAATTCAAAGCACTATGGGCATAGAGTTGCAAAAATGAATTTAAATGAACGGGTTCATCTCCAGTTAAATGCTTAATATGTAATGTAAGAGTAAAACAAATTTTTAATTCTAAACAGTAAAAAAGTAATTTATAAGAATTATCTCATTTATAAAACAAAATAACAATAATAAGGCAGTTCAATCAATGTTATAAGCAAATTGAAACATCCATAGTAGACTGAAACATATTAAAAAACATGCTGTGATTTTATATACATTCTTATACACATTATTATTACTTTATTCACGTTAATTTTTCTCTAAAAGACTGATTTAACTCGAAGAAATAATTTGCGTTTGTTAAACTATAGGTGCGTGCTCTTAAATAAACTGTTATAGTTCTTAAAAACTAATATATATTAATGAAGGCTACGAAATGAGCGTCTTTCTTAATTAAAGATTAAATTTTTCCCACGAAATATGAATGAAAAAACAATTCTTCTTGGAGTATATATTTGGTATTTAATTAGGTACCACCTTGAGTTTTGAAGCATTTTCATAATAAAAATTGTATAAAGAAATAAATTTATTTTGTCTCAAGGTTTTGTAAAAAAGATTACCAGTGGGGATTTTCACTTCATTTTAACAACATCTTCATGACATTTTGTAAACTAAGATTAGCTACTGTTAATAAGGTAGTTTTTAATTAAACTGTCATTTCTAAGTACTAACTGATATTTTCGGTGTACTTTGTGTAATTATGTAAAATTTTTTGGGGCAAATATTTATTCATTTAATATGCAGCTTTAAGCATTGTAGTAATTTAGTGCTGCTAATATTTTTACTGTAGTTATATAGCGCAGAAACTTTATTTTACATACATTTGTTTAGATAAGTTTTTGAATTACATTCTCTGGAAAAAAATATTTCTAAAGATTTCCTTAAGATCTATTAAATAGTTTTTTCTGACAAAGCGAGTATTTTTTTTTTAATTTGTGACAAAACTGTATTCTTTATTCATTTCGCTATTTTCCAACACATTTTATTTGATTTTAAAATTATTTGCACTTCATAACGATATTGAAAAGGAGTCGTGCTCTCCGTTCAAGCTGATTTTATAGGTTCAAGTGCTGATTATGGCTTATTTTCTTTTATCAGGCACTCTGAATCTCTGATTCGTTCTAAATCGGGATTGTAGTATAATGCTCTGACCTTCATAGCTGTGCACTCCAGTCCAGAAAGAGTTAGGAACTTTTATATAGTGATCATCATGACGAACTAATTTCCAATTTTAATAGTACAAGTGTTGCAATTTAGAAAATATGTTCCCGACTGCTAAGTCAGGAGATTAAAAATTTCAATTTCACTGCTGACTTATTTTACTATACTATAAAAATTTTGAACCGCGATAGCTTAATGATTAAGGCACTGAATGACCATTATGATGAACCAGTTGCGGCAAGAAGCCCACCCAGCTTCAGAGCGATAGGTATCATGCTTGTCTGTGAAGTAGAGGCGGCCTGTGCACAGTGTTGACCACATTGCCGCAATCATGCCGTTGGTCACAAAATCTGGTGCCTTAACCTCCACGACCTCCCTGGCCCAAACGTGATGTCACGGGAATAATTTGCGGTTAATTAAAGTTTATTATTCTTTTAAAATGGAATGTGTGTCATGATAATTCAGTGTAGCAATCTTCCAAACTCTCCCTGGAGTACAACTAGGTTGTTCGAATCCTACCGTAGGCCAACAGACATTTATCTCACTCTAAATTATTTTTGAGACTATGCATTTCGCTCAAAATTGAATATATACTGTTGCAATTTTTATTTCACTAAACTCAATAATGAATACATCTCAAATTCGACTTTGTTAGTTTCGGAGCTTTTTTGACACATTTTTGTTCAGTTGTGAGAAACCCAGATTAACAGTGCTACAATTGTAACAAAGTGCCAGAGTGGACAATATTGTCTTGGGGATCAACCTGTCTTACACTTTATTGAAAGATCATGGGGTTCATCTTAATCAAAAACAAAGTAAATATCTTATTTTATTTTTAAATTTTAAGGAAAATATGTGATGAAGGTTCAAGAAACGAGATATTATTATTAAACAATGTTCTAATTTTCCTGCAACTATGATTTTATTCATCTTTAGCAGATGCATAGCTTTTTATTTCTCGATCTGGGTGCTTTTTCAAAAATAAAATTAATTAATGCTGGTTACACGGAGAAAGATTTTTCGTAAAATCACCATAAAGGTTAGGGCATTTCCGTAATTAAAAAAATACATAATTCAGATGACAAAGCTCAAATAAATGGCTTTTAAATCATGTCGTTCGTATAGTAATGGTTTAACAGAAATTTTAGTTTTCAGAATTATAGTTCTTATTACGACATACTTAGTAAAAATACAAAACTAAGAAGTGAATTTAACCGGATAAATGGATTTTATGCCATGCTATAAGGTATCATGATAATTCTAAATTTTATAACATTTACTACCAAGCAGCATAATAACAAAACCATATTTAATTGTAAACTTTATAAAAAGTCATTACAAAAAGTCAAAGCTCTAAGACAAGGGTAAGGCCTTCTATATAAAGAAGCCCTTTTTGGTTTTCCCAAAATGTCACTAAGTGGTTAAATTTTACCATATTCTCCTCTTTCAGACTGCACTTGTTTCCTTGTTGTATATTTAATAAACAATATAAATTCAAACTATTCTAAAATGTCGAAATATTATCTAAAGGAAAGGTTATACTTGCTGCGAATATCGTATATGCTTTTCCTAATGACGAATTAATTAAAAGAAACTTAAATTGTTTGAAAACTTTTATTGGGAATTCTAAATAAAGATTTAACATTGGCATGTTTTAAAATGAAGTTATTTTTTTAAACATGCACTCTCATAAAAACTGGTTCAAGTGTGAAGGGATCAAAATATAACAACCCCGAACCATAATCTCACGAATGTTTTCGACAAAATTAGGATTGTGTCAAATTAAAGCATGTTTCTGGTCATACAAAGCAATAGCTTGTAATTGCGATCAAAGTTCAGGAAAATTTCGAAATACTAAATAAGAACTAATATTATTATATCATTATATTAATATACCAAATGAATAGTTTAAAATCGTATATTTGATTTTATTTTCAAAACTTATGCAGCCTTTTTTTAGCCAGAAAATGTCGTTACCATACAGTGCAGTAATTTTACTTGAATATATTTTTGTGTGGTCTTAAAGAAAATCAACAGAGTTAATATCACGAGGATAATTATAAATAGAATCGGTGGGACTCTTAAAATAATCAACATATCTTGAAATGTTGTGTTATTTTGAAGCATTACATTTTATAACTCGCATGGTGTCTTCATCCAGAAGATTTTTTAAATTTGATTGAAATCTATTTTAAAAAAAACATTACAAAAAAATATCGAATTACAAGTTGTATTTTTTTTTTTTTATCATACTCAGCTTTCGAATCCTAAATCGATAAATTTGAAATCTCTCTTACTCGTATCGACATTCTTCTTTTACATTCGGAAATTCTTTTGTTCTCAGACTCATTTCATTCTTTTTCCCCTCCTTAAAAGAGATAGGGGAAAATAGGGAAAAATATATTTATATCTGACTTCTTTACGATCTCTTTATGCGACTTTGATTAAAGGAACCGAGCAAGCGATTCATCAAATGGAATTATTCCTTCAACATTTTTTTTAATGAAATTCTAGTTTCCCTGTTTTCTTCTTAGATTTTTTTTGAAATAGTCTTATTTCAAGTACAGAAATAAATAAAAGGAAGAGCAGTTTTTTTATTTTCAGAAATTTTAATCGGAAAATGTAAAAAGTATCTTGCAAACTTTATAAAAAAATTAATGTGCCTAGAAAGTAAGCAATTTTAAAAAGGCTTCCTAGAAAAATTATTGCTTTTAAACAAATAAATAATTTCTAGATTAGTTCAAAAATGAAAATCAGAAAATAAATTAGGACTTTCGTCTTTTAAATTGAATATTCATTTGTATTTTCTAAATATTGAAAGCAATCGTGAAGAAAAAAAAAAGCAAAGGAATTAGAAATTTTTTCAATGCTAATAAGAGTTCACTTTTTTTACTTCCTAAGCAAAATAATTTTAGTTAATATATTTTATCCAAAGCACTATAAAAACTAGTTACACGGAATTCAGAATAATTAGTAAATTTAAATGAAAATAGAGAAATATGCATTTTAATGATGGAAAATGTATAAAGCTATATTTGAAATGGTACTTGACAATTTTGGATTTTACACTTTTTTAATTTTAATTAACATAATTTTGAACTGATATATGTTAATTCTAAACTTAAAGTATCAAGTTTTAATACAATTATACGCATCTATTAAAAGTGTTAAAACTTATTAATACTTAATAATTGTATTTTTTTCACTCTAATTAGATGAAAAGTGTATCAATCTGTATTACAAGTCATATGTAAATGTCAACAATTTTACTTAGCGACTTAATAATAATTAAATTTTTTTACTTCTAATTAAAATATTTTTTATGCAATGAAAATGAGGATTGCTGAAAATATTGAAGAAAGTTTAACGTATGAAATGTAGTTCTGCCTAAAGTAAAGTACTGGTAAAATTCTTCGCTCTAGAGTGAATTGATATGAAATAAGTTCAATTTTTCACTCCCTACACTTGCCTTATTCCAGGATACCTGAATGGAGAAATATTGTAAAGGTTTTTTCACCATTAAAGAAACTATGTCCTGAAAAATTGAAAAGAAATTCTCAGTGGTTCTACAATGAATTGACTCCTCCATACGGCTTAAAAGCACCACATTTGCCCATAATTTTGTGCTATAGCCTAATTTTATGAGAAATTCTCAGTTTTGCTTTATATTGAGAAAAACTATAACAATCAACAGCTTCTATGGTGTAAAATACATTGCGAATGCATTTAAAACGTGGGAAATAAACTTGATAAATTTTGATTTAAAGTTCCGTGGATATCGGGACAAAATATTTTTTGAGTAGTTTTATGTATTTGGGAAACAGTGGAAGACTAAAAGAGAAGTATGCAGCTAATCAAAGATATCATTAGGAAATTAATGAAAAAAAATTTGCACACAGTTGGAATTTTCATTTTAAATTTACGATAGAATAACCGGCAACAATCTGTCTATCCAATTACCAGTACCTTATGGAGGTAATTTTTCGTTTTATATATTATTAACTCATATGTCATGGGATACCACATGATAATTACTTGTATTATATATGCTGTATTATATTATTATACGTGGTTTGGCGATAACTATGATATTTTCTTGCCAGGTGAAACATCTTCGGGGGAATAATCAGTTTAGTTGATGCTGAGAAGTAGATAAGAGATGATTGGAAATATTGCTTAAATCAGCGTCTGTTTGATTTTATAATTTTAAATTCTCATATGTTGGTTATATCATCGTTTTAGTTTATTAATAAATAGTTGTTTAATATACTGCTCTCAGAGGTCATTTTTATGCAATTTCTACATCCCAAAATTGTATGTTTATAAGGAGCATACGACATTGGAAATGTAATGTAGTCTAAAGGAAATAAATGGCGTTCCATAATTAACTTATCGCTCTTAATACATATGATTAACACTGTAGCAGGAAGTAGTTGACCTTACTCGTTGTCGATTATAATTTTAGTTTTAGACATAAAATGCGACAAATCTTCAGAAAATCTTTAGGAATCAGTTTCAAAACCATTCACAGGAATCAAGAATGATAAATTAGCAAGACCATAGACACAAAATAAGGAAAAAAACTGTAAGAAATCAGATCAAATTACTGTATAAAAGTATCGGCAGTTTGGATACATCATCCACAAAACCCGTTTTACCGTAAAACTCATTTTTATCGTAAAATATTATACCGTAATTTTTACATTTTATTACTTATTTAAGTAGAGTGTTTGTGCATTTTACGGTAATTATTGCTGCAAAAATTACGGTATATCAGAATTTGCTGTAATTATTACTGCAAAAATTACGTATATGAGATTATTTTAACGTATATGAGATTTATTTAAGATTATTTTTACTGTTCCAGTAATAATGATTATTTCGTTAAAAATTATAGTCTCTTTAAGTGTCAATATTTTTAGAATAATTTAATGCGGAAATTTTTACAGTCAAGGGTTATTAATAACAGAAAACTTTGAAAACAATACAGTTACAATCTTAGATTCTACAAAAGGAAAAAAAATATGAGCGGCTCATATGATTCCCTATGACTTCCTGTAGTATCAAAATTTTTGAAACATATATTTAAAAAAATATTAAATATTCCTTAAACCATTTTATCAATTCGAATGCAAGGGGGAATCATTTGCTTTTTGAACACGTAGGTGTGTAACACGCTCGGAGGTGTAACACGTAGAAAAGTTTATAATTACAAAATCAAACGTCAAGTTTACATTGTTACAAGCTATTCTTTTCTTATATAAATATCTACTTTAAATACTACTCAGTTTCTAAATAAAAAAGTACTCATCATTTACAAAAAAAAAGAAAGACAGAAAGAAATAAAATAATTGCAAAATTGATGGATGTTAGATAATACATCCATAAAGTACAAACTTAATTAAATAAAATGAAGTATGAAAAAAATATGGTTATGAAAAAGCAAATATGTGAATAAAGTAAATTATCTACCCTTTCAAATTATAATTTATATTCAAAAGATAAAACAATGATGAAAATTTCTTAAAAAATCACTTTTTTATGTTTGTGACAAATAAAATGAAAAAAAGAGACTTTATTGAAAAAGTTTAATTAGATATTTAATTGCTCTCAATGAAATAACAGTAAATTAAAAAAGATTCTAGATTAAAAAATAACAATTCGACGAATGTATCAAGTATTTTTGTTATTGAAGAAAAAATTAAAAAAAAAGAAGTTTTTTTTCCTTGAATTACGTGCACAGAAATGCATTTTTTTCTTCGGTAGCTTTTGGATGAGAATATATATTTATTTTTCAATGCAATTCGAATTTAAAACAAAAAATTAAAGATTTAAATTAGAACTGAATTTTCATTAGTGATGCACAATGGCTTTTTTCTTGTATGATACTCAAATTGAGTATATATTGAAAAACTCTTATTCTATAAATTATTTTATTTATGAAACTTAATAAAGGGATTTGAAATTGCAGAAATAGTTTAAAAAAACTTCAAATGCTAAACACATTAAAAAAATGCATTACGTTTTACTTTCGAAGCCCAAAATATCGAATCAACATAAAAAAAACGTGTTTTTTTGTTAAGTTCATGAATATTTCTTCGCACAAAAATTTTTTGAATAAATTTTAGTCACATTTTAGTTGAACTATACGTTATTTTTAATTGTCTTTTATTTTAAACGAAGAATGGAATGAAGTAAACACATTTTTTGCGCAATTTTTGGGTGTTTGAATTATACCAATTTAAACTTTTCACTACTGAAGTAAAGGAATATAGCAAAGAAGATATAAAGTTCCGAATTTTCATTTTACTACCATAAGTAATAATTAGACAAATAAAGCATGAATTATACTGCCAGGTGGAGTTTATAATTTTAGATACATATGCGTGGACCTCAAGTCTGATCTTATTAAAATAATATAAATATTTCAAATGTTAAATTACACCTAAAGTAGGAACAAACAGGCATCATGTTCAATTATGGTCTTGAAAGTTCAATTAACGAAAGTTTAATGAAAGTTTAATTAACGAATTGTTCTACTTGGTGGTAAAACAATTCACCAGACTGACAGAATTTATAAGTATCTAATTAGAAAGTTCTGATTTCCTCATTGCGAAGAGTTTTGAGAATGTCTTATTATTGTTATTGCGAGTTAATGTTTCACTAACGTTTACTATAGCTGTTCTTCATTGTGAGTTTTACTATTGCTTTGTCTCTTCATTATCGATATTTTGAATAATTAAGAATGATTTTTAAAGCAAAAAATAAGTGTTTCATATCGAAGAGCAGGGGGCTTCAAATCCCCCCCAACGTAAAAAACATCTTTTCAAATAAAACATTTCTTACGTCGAATAATCTAAAATGCAACAGTCCAAGCTAAGCAGCATGGTGTACCTTAAACCGACTATTAGACAAAATTTGCTCTCCAAAAATCATAACACTAGACAAACTTATAATGTTTTTTTCCCACAAAACTTATGAATCTTTTAATTATTTATTTTCGAGTAAAGAAAAAATTATAGTTGAAGGGACAGCTGTCTTCTTTATGTTTTTAAATTCTATGAATTATTCTCTCCCTTTTATTTCAAGGAAAAATTAACATAGAGTTACATTTTTCTTTGTGCCTGTTTTTCGGCACATTGCCTGTTTTTCTTTATTACGATAGTTAAAAATATACTATCTTTCGCTTTTGAAATGAACAGGAAATTTGGAAGTTGCTGAAAAATTTATCATAAGTAGAAATATATCCTTCTTATTAAAAAAACAAAAACAATTTAGCTCGTGGAAAAATTTAAAACTTTTCCAAGCATACATACTGTAGGCTTCTAACACAATGTTTTTAAAAGAAGCTCTCTCAGCTCATTACTTATACTTTTTACACTTTTCTCTGACAAAGGTATTTTTTTCAAAAATAAAATACCCTATAAAAGGTATTCTAAGAATACAAGATACAGTTATATAAAAAAAGAATTTTTATTTGAATTCCGATCAGATTTATATTGCTTCTTCTGTTATTCTATCAAAATATAAAAAATGTTTATACCAGTTTTGTAAGAAATGTTCCATCTGAAAGCATAGCCATGTTTCTTAGAATGTTCGAAAAGCGACAATGCAAAACCTATTTATCCTAATATTGTATTTACAAATAAATACATATACGTCAGAAAAAAGGGAAACGCATTCCTTTAAAAAAGTTCGTTTCAATCTCATTCAGGCATTTTTCAGAAGTTAAACTTAAAAAGCTGGAATGTATGATTTTGTACATGTTTCTAAAATAAACACTTTTTGATAAATCTATTTTTACACTAGATTTTTCTGATGAAATGTTTGAACAATTTCTAAAAGGAGATTTTATAGGCGATTGAAAAACTATTTTGCCATTGTGGAAGAAAATGCGAGGCTTTTTATTTCGATACTTGTTTGTATTATTACGAAAATAAAATTCTTCTGCAGCCTTTGAAATAAAATGCATATTATGTAAAAAAACGTGGTTAAAACTACCAGCATATGGTAAAATGCACCGAGTTTCTGCCATTTTGGGAACACCAAACGGCTCTGTAGTTTTTACCGAAGCAATTAGGTAATGATTTTGGTAAGATCAACAATAAAATTTGGTTTAAGTTTACTTAAAAGAAATATGGTAATTTTATCATGATGCATTAGAGCATAGCACAAAAGCAATTTAATTAAACTTGTTTTTCAGTTTTGTATTTATTACTAAATGTGTGGTAATAAGAGCTGTAATATTGAAAATCAGACTTTTCTGAAAACCGTTATCATATGAATGGAAAAATGTTCTAATGAATAGTTTAAGTACTTTGTAATTTGGTTTTATGAATCAGCGAGTTATGGTTTTATAAGCCAGGAATATGCTTTTTTTTTTCTTCCTAGAAATGTCATTACAATAGAGTATGGTAAATTTACCAGAGTGTATACCTTCATGTGCGAATTAACTATTAATATCTATAAGCGGGATGTTACGTAACCACTACCGTAATGTACGAATACAATTTGGAAATTGATCTTAGTTTTACTGTAAATAAATGTCTTTTTTTCATACCTGTAAGATTTATTATTTTTTAGAATAGCATCTAAGTGCATCCAAATGGTTACCATGGTATTTAACTAATTCACCAATTCTTTTTGCAAGATCTCAATTCTTCTCATGCATATCTCAATATCTGAATATCTCAATCTTCTCAAGTTTTAATCACCTTGTCACATTGGCATAAATTCATTCAGTAACAGCATAAAGCTGAACTCCAAGACACTTTCAGGCGTAAGTAAGCAGATAGTAATAAGAAAAAATAAGGCAAAAGATGATGCAATCGCCAGAACTTTGAGGACAGGCCTTATCATGAAGCAAAACATAACCCCAGATATCAGGTAATCGCACATTTCGTTTTGTACTGTTCTGTCTAGTTACCTCAAAGTATAGCAATCAATCTTGAATCTTCAATTTTGCTTAACTTCAATCTTGAATAACTTCAGTAGGCGCCAAACTAAGGAAACCTTCAACGTTGAAACTAGCACACACTGGTGGTCATTTTTTTCCTTTATTAAGACAAGCACCTATGCAGATGTTCAAAGTAATTTTTGTTGTTAAATAATGGAGGACAGCGGCAAAAGAAATCCAAATTCAAACTTAGCAAGAGAGATGCGTAGAGATGAGCATTGAAGGGTTAAACATTCTGAGGGATAATCTCATTTATAACAGTAAGTGTGCATCGAATCACTGTTTTTAATTATTTAACCAAGCAAACACAGTAGATCAGTAACTTTGCAGTCCTTAGTCGGCAGTATTGGCATTTGTCGGTTATCGGATCATCTAATATAGGTTGTTTATTAATATGATATTAGCCATGTCAGACTCGGTTCATTGAAGGGATTTTTATGTTGGAATTTAATAGACATAGATGAAATCGGACCGATATCGAATTCACGGTGTAGTACTTGAGTCGGTGTAACACAAACGGTATTTCAACCATAGATCGATCTTTAAACCTTTTCTTTTTTCATTTATTTTATTAATACTTAGCTTTGATTGTGATGTCAATTAAATCAAATATCATGATATTTACGTTTAATAAAACTTAATGTATTTAAGACATAATTTTCTAAGTTAATTTTTTTAATATCGCAGAAAGAGTTAAATTTCCAGAAAATAGATTTGCTTTTGTAATTAGAAATGTTTATACGATTATGTGCAGTGATGGATCAGTGCTATATTACTTTGTTTTCAATGTCAAATCCTGACTGTGATTCAACTTGTAATAATAAAACTGCAAACACTTTTTTAAGTGTAAATCGATCTTTTTTGAGTTGCAAATACATTTCCAAATTATTTTAAGTTACAAAGATTAAATATAGTTTTTGAACTTAAAAAATATATACTTTATTTGAATATAAATTAAAATAATATACTTTATAATTCATTTGAAAATATGCTTTATTTGAAAAATATTTACTTTATTTGAATAATAGATTAATAGAACAGACTAAAATTAAGTAGAAAATTTTAATTAGTATGATGTTAAGAAGCGGGAATGCAATAAAAAGATCAAAAGCGTTCAAATGGGTTTTAAAAGTGATATCATTTAAATGAAATTACTTTCTTATACTGATACAAAATAACTCATGTTTTTTAATTAGTTTTTAATGCAAATATTTCGTAAAGTATTCATCACAAGCATATAAAAATCAGGATATCTAATTATAAAGGAAAATTGAATTTGATTTTCATCATTTTTTGAAAGAAAAGTAAGTATAATTATAGGTTTAGAAAATAAGTGCATCTGTAGGTTTTCTAATTTATTTTAAATCTGTTAATTAGTCCGAGGAAAATCAAGACGAAAGAAATCCAAAAGTTTACGGTAAAGTGAATTTAACAGTTTTACATTTTTACTTTTTATGCGTTTTTCATGTAACTTTGCTCTAGAAATTGACGGTGTCACTCAGCCCTAACCATAGAGTTACCATAGAGTTTAAAAAAGCGAAATATTAATTGTTAATTACAAATTTATAAGAATGTTTCTTTTAACACAAAAAATTATTTTAGAAAACATTCTTTAGAAGTGTAGAGCAAAGTAAATTTTTTGAAAAAAAAATATTTTAGGAAATGCATAGAAATTTTAAGGAGAAAAATATTTTTTTTTTTGGTAAAATTACCGTACTGTACAGTGATGACATTTCTACTTAGAAATTTAATTCTGGAATAAAACCATAATTTTGGGAATAAAACCAAAATATACGGTTCTTAAACCATTCCATTTGGTATTTTTTTCAGTTCATGTGACAACGGTTTATTGGAATTTTTGATCTTCAAAATTGTAGTTCGTATAACCACACATTTAGTAAGGAAGTAAATTTATCCGAATAAATGGGTTTTTTTAATAACGTGTTTGATGTATCATGATAAAATTACCAGATTTTGAGATATCGACCAAATTTTATCCCATATTATAAAACCATATTTTATTGTTAATTATACCAAAATCATTACCAAATCAATTCTGTAAAAGTTACAGTGCTTTTTGTTGCTCCCATAGATCCAGAAACACAGTACATTTTACCATATTCTTGTAGATTTGACCATAATTTTCTCTCAGTGTTTGATACGCTTTAGGGATGCCTAAGAAATATCGAAAGTTTACAAGCAATTTTTTCTACTATCTACTAAAAAAAATCAATGTTTTAAAACTTAGAAATTTTTTATATTATAGTATATATGAAACTAAAAGAAAATAATTTATTTTTCATCCAAGTACTAATGCTTGGCGTGTAGGTGATGTTACTTTATAAATTTCAATTTGCAGGCTCATTCTCTGCCAGAGCAAAAGATTTTCAGATATAAATTGTGTCTGTATGATAACGAATATAAGAATTTTAAGTGCTTGACGACTTAATTCTTAGTGCTTATTTTTTTCTTCAGTCTTAGATCAAGACACTATAATGTGGTTGTATCCTAGTTTCAAAATTCAATAATATCTGGTTGACCCCTCCTTTTGAAATAGCTATATGCTGATATAATTTATGCACAGGTGATACAGGGATTACTACAAATTGCCGGTTTCCGTGTTTCTCCTCTCTATGAAATTTAATTGCTGGTTAGTTACACTAAAAAATTTCTTCCTAAAGACAAGTTTTTTCCTTATTTGGTTGTTCCATCACTTTTTCCTTGATTTCAAAACAAACTACAGGATTGAAACGAAAAATAAATTACCATACATCGCAAAAGTATGTTTATGTCGATTTAAGTAAAACATAGCTTTACTAAAGATGAAATGGAAGAATTTTTTCGTAAAAAAAATATTTTATGTTCAAAAACACTGTTGCCAAAATCCGATTTCTAAACTATTACTTCATACTTTCTAAAGAAATTTTACAACTTCGTCTTTAAATGAATATTTTATACAATTTTTATTTCAATTTTATGATTCAGGAAATGGGGAATTTAACTATACTTTCACGTAATACTAGTTTTCTAGTACTAAATGTGTCTTTCATAGAATCATAACTATTACTAGAAAAATAGAAGCTTTTGCAAAAATCGTTGTCAAATAACTCCATTCTGAACTATCGCAAAAGAATAACTTAGTGGCATTTAAATCTTTTTAATCAGTTCCAAGTTGAAATATTCTTTGGCTGAGCAGACAACAAAAGAACGTAAACGAAAAAAGCTAAAGTACACAAACCTATATTAAAACTCCAGTTTATTAATCTTATGCAGGCTAGACTCAGTTTATTACCCTTCTCAAAATCTTTTTCTCCCTCCAAAGAACTTTCATTTTTATTTCTTCCCCAAGAGCTTAGAGTTCTTCAACGTCTTCTTTTGGTCTTATTTTTTTCCCTTTCCGTATTACGACTCTCCAGATAATCCCTATATCGCGTGATGGGGTAGTTTTGGGGAATAAAAAAAGGGGAAAAACTAAACTACTAATCTTAACATGCATTGCGGGTAAGGAACAGAAGTAATGAGCATTTTTCAGCACATAGTTTTTGATCTATATCTTTTCTATACTTAGAATGAATTTTATTGATCACGTATATCACCGACGATATTGTTGGTAATTTTTAAATGTTTTTATCTCAGTAATATTCTCTACTGGGAATAGATATGGAAGCCTCATTTAGTACCAATTAGGTTCACTTTGTGAAATATTTCTCATAATGATTTATTGCACTAATGTTTTTAACTGTTTTGTTACACTAAAAAACGCAATCAATGTTTAAGAACATTGAAGAGCAGAATCCCAAGTATTTTAAATTTCAAAGCAGAATAAATTATCTTTATAAGAAAAAATAGACTAGCAATAATAGGGGCAGGTGGTTTTAAATTCAATCTTTTTTCAGAGATAGGGGCAGGTGGTTTTAAATTCAATCTTTTTCAGAGTAGGCTTTTGAATGGGCTTACCTCATCGTATTAAAAATAAACTTTTGCGATATTAATTAAACCATAATTAATTTTTAAACTCAGTTATGAAGTTAATTAGCTCTGACTGAAAATTAAAACACATAAATTTTAACTATTTTAATAAATAATTTCAAACCGAAAATAATTAAAATTTGATGAAAAAAAATTTATATAATGATAATTTCTGAAAACTAATCTTAAACTATGAGGAAAATTGATAAGAATAAGGAGGAAAATTGATAAGAATAAGTTTAAAAAAATTTTATTAATGCCTTTATCGTAAGGATTAAAAGGAAGTCATTAATAAGAATTCTTTCACATGCATAAGAAGCATTAAAAATTCTTACGGCCAAATTGATTTCACACAATAAGCATGATTTAAAAAACTGCAAAAATATAATTTATGTAAAAAAATTGTGAAAAAAGAATCCAAAAACATTCTTTCTAAACTAATTCCGTTCTAATTTTTTCTTAAAAATGAAATTCTGATGCAAAAACTGAAGAAAAAAAAGAAATGGAAATTCAAAGAATATATGTTTAATTAATTTTATCGTTGTGGCATATAATGGTGAATAATTTGACGTTCTAAAATTTTATTTTTGCACTATAAAAAATATTGTACGAAGTTCTATAATAAAACTTGCATTTGACTTTGACAAATTTTTAACATTTCTTTCATGAAAAATTTAATTATTTTATTTACTAGTGTTCTAGTTATATATTTTATTTTAAAATGGAAAAAATATACATACAAAGGCAAACTTATCTAATTTAAAGTAAAAAAAATTTACGATAAAATAGCTATGATTATTTTCATTAAATAGAAATTCGTCACGAAACATAGCAGATAGAATAGCAAAGATTTATTTTTTTTGTATCTATTTTTATACCAGTGCACAATAATGACACAAATAAGACATTTTTTATAATTATTTGCATTCACCTTTTTTGTACATTTTTAATTTAAATAATCGTTGTAAATATTTAAAAAGTGCTTTTCGTCCAAAAAATAATACCTCCTTTTCAAATTTACAAACATTTTGAATATAGTAAGATCCAGTAAAATATATTCTAGAAAGTTTAAAATTAAATAAAATTCTATTTTATTTTCAAAAACAAAATTGCTATGGTTCTGTAGCTATGCAAGAAATCATAAATACTTAAATACTTTACGTCTTTGTTAATATAAGAAAGAAAAGAAAAAAATATTTTGTTCGATTTTGAGCATTTATTTTTTTAAATCTGGTAGTAAATGTTATCAATTATGTGTCAAAATTTCTTTGCATAGTTTTGAGACATGCCAGTTTTGACATTAATATTCTTTACTTAATTAATATCATATATATATATATATATATGAAATATATATATATATATATATATATATATATATATATATATATATATATATATATATATATATATATATATATATATATATATATATATATATATATATATATATATATATATATATATATATATATATATATATATATATATATATATATATATATATATATATATATATATATATATATATATATATATATATATATATATATATATATATATATATATATATATATATATATATATATATATATATATATATATATATATATATATATATATATATATATATATATATATATATATATATATATATATATTATATATATATATATATATATATGTAAATGATGAGCATTGCCGGTAAATGATTGCCAGTAACACATGTTACCGACAAAGTATGAAATGCTGGCATTCTATAGTATGCGTAGGCATTGTATATAATGCCGGATGCTTTTAGGCAAGGTATGAAGTATGAGAAATATTACATACTTTCCCTAGGCGTTGTATATAATACCTAGGCATTCTTTAGATTGATAAATGCTATTCGCCTTGCTAATGCGATGTCACGTGATATTCGCAACGAATCGGTGATGTATTTTATACTTTGCCTGTTTCTCATTTGGCTTTCTATAGAATGCCTAGGAAATGTGTAAAATATAAATCGTTTCGTACATTGACGGCTTGTCTTAGGCAGTTTGCCTAAAGGCATTTATGCCTAAATTCAGTTTTAGGTATCATGCAATGCCTAGACATTCTATAGAATGTCGGATTTCAAACTTTGCCGGTAGCATATATATGCTAATATATATGCTAATATATATGCTTTGCTGGTAGCATATATATGCTATATTTTATTTTATTTTATAATTTTTCGATATTTTTTATGATTTTATTTTACACTCGACCCAATTTTGTGTTTATGACCACCAATGATCAACTACGCCGTCTTGTAATTTTGCACCCAATCCAGAAGACAAGGGAACTCCTGGATATTTGGAGAAATTTGCCTTCGGGGAGGGAAAAACATTTGATCTAGCTGAATCTACATAGAAAAGAATTTGTGTTACATGACGAGGAAAACCATGAAACCCTTCCTCGAGTAGCCTGATTTTAACCCATGATCCGTCTACCACTGAGGGTATTTTTACGTGAGCACTGTGGGTAGTGCGAGTCGAGGGCGGAATTCAAATTCTAACCATTGCTGGGATTCGAACCCAGACTACCTCATTTGGAGGCGAGCTCTCTATCCCCTGATCTACAGGGGCTCTCAGTGGTTAATTAAAAATTTATTTATGTTGTATCAGATGTTTAGGAGAAAACGTTTTACTTTAAGAATTTTCTTCATAATTGCCTGCATCTAAAATTACTCTTTTATCGATGAATCACATATTAATACAATAATTGTTGTCAAACATGTTAACGCTATCTTTAATATCACAAAAAATAAAGAAACCTTTGGAATAAAGTCAGTAAAAATAAAACTTGCAGTAATATATTTTCCAAATTTAAGTCGAAGTTCCTTAAAAAAATGTTCCAATTCAGTTGAAACAATTTTCTACATTATTGCAAGAGAACGCTTCGATCTTTTCTTCAGTTTAAACTCTGTACAAAGCTTAACCAAATCATCTGACTTCAAATAGATATATTCCCAGCACAACTGAAGTGGCATTATTAAAAGTGTGAGAAAAGACGGCGTTATTTTAGAAACTTTAGTGAACAAAGAGACTACAGAAATACGGGCATTACCATAGGTTTAGAGATTTTGCGTCTCTTGAGTAATTAAGAAGTAGCTTTTTGTTTAGAATACTATTTTACGAAGTTGGATATGTTATTTATTTTATTGAAATAATGATTTATGGTTTTAGCTTAAAAATTAATTTCATATTTAAATTAGCAAGAATTCGAATTATGCTAAAAGAATTTAGTCAAAAATAAATTTCGGTATTTCACTATTTTTTTTCTCAGGTAAACCATCATAAAAAAAATTTCGTTATATTTTTTGCGTTATCCTAAATTTTGAAGACTATTTTTTCATTAAAATAATGATTTATGATTATGTGTTAAAAAATAATTTCATATTTAGATTGTTATGTTCTAAAATTTTACCATCAGGTTATTTTTAAAATAAAACTTGATTTTTCCCATTTAAATCTATTAAGCTGTGACATTTCTTATTGGAAATTTGACATTTTTTAATTAAAACGCAATTGATATGAAAAATTTAAAAAAAATAATTGACTTTTGGATTAAAAAAACTCCCAAATTTAGATAGAAACATACTCAATTACATTTAGTTTTTTATAAATTAATTTATTTAAAGCTATTGAGACTTCTATCCGAAAAATAAAAAGTTTTATTAAGATTTTTACTTGTTGCACTAACAATTCTTTACAAAAATTAATTTAATATATTATGTTTTATGATTTCATTGAATGAAGTTCATTAATGTTCAAATTTTTTATTCTTCTTTATGGATTTTTAATTTGATGATATGATATATGATTGCGAAATTACAAAAATAACAAAAAAATAATTTGGAATAAATGTAAAATATTTGATATCAATTTATAAAAAAAAACTTGATCGCTTAAGATTAACATGATAAGGGACTGATAATTCAAATATTTTTCATTAATGCTACATCAAAAATAGTTTAAATTTATACTGAGAGAAAAGTAAGGTCAAAACTACCAAAATGTGGAAAATTTTGTTTATTGGAACACCAAAATATTCGGTAATTTTTACCGAAGTGCTTTGGTACGGAATTTATAAATTAACCATAAAATATTGTTTTGTTATAATAATGATTTGATAAAAGAATGACTTCTTAAAACATGGTATAAAAACCTTCTATTTGGTTTAATTTACTTTTCAGTTTTGTATTTCTTACTAAATGTCTGGTAATAAAAACTATAATTTTAAAATCCAAAATTTGCTGTAAGCCGTCATCATATGAACGAAAAACTTAACAAACAAATTTTTTTAATTACCATAGATTTTAGTTCTTAAGATGGGAATTGCGTTGCTTTATTTCATCAGAAATGTCATTACCATACATTATGGTAATTTTACCAGAATTTGTTTCTCTAGACAGAGAGAAACATGTGCAAAGTCCGTTTAGTAGATCAGTTGCTCTTCCTTATAAATCACTAAAAATGTAAAACACATATTCAAATTCATCACTTTAACAAGTTATAAATATTAAGATCGATAACGCATTTGTTGAATATAAATAAAAATTATACATAAAAAAAACGTTCTAAAAATTTTTCAGTATCTGTGTCATTATAAAGTTTACTGTACACTGTTAATACTTTCATTCTAAAATTATGGTAAAATAACCTGCTGCCGTTAGTTCATCCAATTAACTGTAAAGTTTACGGTAAAGAACATTTTTTACCTTTACTATTTTGAAAACCGTTTATAACTAGTATGGTAAAAGAAACCGTGAATACAAAACTATAAGGTACTTTAACAATTTACAAGTAACATGGTTTCAAAGCCATAAAATCTCATTAGACACTGAAAACAGTTTAGCAGCTTTATGGTACGGCCATCCATGTATGAAGCAGAGTATCGTATTCTAATATTTCTGGGTCATAAATTGAGGAGTGCAGGACACAAGAAACTCTTTATGCGTTGACGGGAATTGAGGACATTTTATGGTGTGAAAGCTGGAGCATAATCCCCAATTCTGACGATTATGAGATTGACAGACTATCCCTTTCGGCAATAATATGTACGATATCTCGAAAAATTTCTGATTGCTTTACCGTATTAAACGAAGTCAGTTAATAAACAGTTTTTCTCAGAGTTAACAGTTAGAATACCATCTTATTTATGGTTGTTTGGCTTCTTCGTTTGAATTTGGTAAAATAACAATTAAATAATTTGTTATTTAGCCATTTTTTCTAGAAATTTCTATCAGTGTACAGAACGGTAATTTTACCAGAATTTGTTTCTCCGTGAATAGAGTGCTGAACAAGTGCTAAGTCCTTTTAGTGAATCAGTTGCTTCTCTTTATAAATCATAAAGAAGTTATATACATATACCATTTCAGCACTTTAACAAGTTATAAATCTTGGGGTCGACAACGAATTCGTTCTAAAAATTTTATTCAGTATCAGTGATTTTAAAAAAGTTTATTTTAATGCCAGAGGTCCTAAAGTACGTATACAATACCGGTGATTAAAAAGATTTTATTACTATGCGTGTAGATTTTATATTTTACTTTTCTCGAATTTCTCCTACATAGTAACTTCTATTAAAATATATGAGCTAATCGAATAAATAAATAGACAATAAATTAAAGTAACCTATGGATTTTATTCATAGAAGGCTTACTTCAAACATAAAAGAAATTAAATAATATATGAACTGAAAAATTACCAACGTGCATCAGGCAATTAAACGTGCTTTAAAATTTAGACTTAACACGATAGAAATGTCAACTATCAAGAATTCCTCAATTCTTTTAAAATCCTTCGATTGTTTCACATTGTTGGAATCTTGGGCATAAATTCAGTTTTGACAATGCTAAAATTATTTCCAACCTAGTTACTTCAACTCATCTTGATGCCCTGGAATCTTACTTTATTTATTTGAATGTGATTCCGCTGTTAACGACATTACTTCCTCCCAACCTCTTCATAACGCTTGTAAATGCATTTTACTTTTTTATTTTCATTTTCATCTTTTCCTACTCTCGTTTTCTGTGTTTTTTTCTAGTTTTGTTTCTTACCGTTATTTCTCCATTTCCAGTTGGAAGCTTCATGTTTTCATTACAAATCACTTTTTGTTTCTTTCGTTCTTCAGCAAGTCTTGAGAATGGGAGCCTACTTTTGAAGCTCTTGAAATATGTCAACTGTTATTTCATATTTATTTATTCTTGAAGCGAATGAAGTTTTCAATCAGGTAAAAAAAGAAATTGTTTCATAGAATGTAAATAATAGTAAAAGGAAATATTAGCTTCATACTATAGGGCAGTATGTCTTGCGATTCCAACAAATCGTGAAAAATATACTATGAATAAATTTTAAATATTTGTTGTCAATCATTAAATACATATGAGAAAATGTATCAAATTTTTTTCCAAGAAAATTCCCCAATAACAATTCTTAGAAATAATAGAATAATTCCTAGAAAATTCAGCTCCTTCAACTGAAGTATTTATGGAGAATTTTACATAGTTCTTATATTTTTCAGAAGCTTTTAACTAAATTATGACAACAAATATATATTTTTACTTAAATTTAGCATATTATTTTAAAATTATCAGAATTTTGCAATTAAGAAATTCATGGTGAGGAAAATATTAAACTTTTCTCTGAAAAGAGTGAGGTTCTACGTGTTTAGATAGCGGAAAGCTTTGCTACGAAATAAGATTTAAAATCTCTTATAAAAATGTCATGTAAATAACTTTACTTAGAGAACCAAATCAAATTAAATAAATACGTTCTTTAAAAATAAAATCATTTATTGGTTTTTAAAAATAATGTTGCTTTCGTAAATTGGTTTGAAAAATTTTAGAGAACATTTTAGAGATCTTTCATGTAACAGGAAATCGAATTATTTTCGCAATTTTGAATAGTAATTGAATAATAAACTATATAATCAATGGCAGTTTCAAATATTGTCTTAAGCTTTATGTCAAGGTAGTTACGAAATATCTGCAACTATTATTACTATTAAAATTCCATTGCAAGGATTGTTTAAAAATCAGAACTAATTCGAAGTTTTATTATTATTTTCTTTTATTTTTAGAAATGAGATTTGCAACATTACCCTTACATTTTTTAAAATTATTTTTAACTTCTTTTTTTTTAAAAAAAGAAACCTTTATTTTCGTATGTTTTCAAATAATGTGTTTTTAAAAATATTTTCGGCATTTATTGATTTCGCAACATGATATGAAACAGTTTGGAATATTTTTTTTGTTGAAAATTCGAATTTAATTGCGAAATGAACTTTTGTACAAAAACATGGCATATGAATGTGAAACTGCGAAATTAGTCAGATTGTGCAGTTGGAAGTGACGTACACTAATGCACTTCCAAAGTTATATTTTTGGATAACAAAATCTATATTTTAGTCTTCATTGACTTCAAAAACTTGAATCAATAAAAATAAAATAAATCTTTAACATGTTACTAAATGTGTTTTGCAAGAATAGTTTTTAAAATTAACTAATTCTATCAATTCAACAACTATTTATTAAATTAAACATTTTCAATCTTTTTTTAAATATTTAATCTGCATTTTAAAAAATTTTGCTTTTAATTAATTTAAATTTATGAATATGTAAAAATAAACTCTATTTCGAAATTCTAGGACGGTAATAAGTGAAACAATCTTTAATCGTTTTAAAAAATAAGTACTTTAAATAACATTATATATATAAATAATAATTTTAATATTCAATAATATAATATCCAGAATTCATATAATATTTAAAATCAATGTAATATCTGAATTATCAACTTTGAAAGCTGACTCATATAAATTAAATCATCTAAATTATAAATTAAGATGACTATAAATTAAGTCATCTAAATTATCGCAGTAAAAGTATTATAACATATAACTACTTTTCAAATAAAGTATTTAAGAAAATATTTTCAGCAACTCGACATTTAATTCCAGAAAAGCACGAACAACTCTTTATTAACATTCTGGTTTCATGATCTATAGTTGTTTGTCATTTATTTATTTCATAAATGTTACAATAATAGCTCTTTTACATTTAGGGATCTCTTTTCTATAGAAATCATTATTAATCAATTTAATGTGAAAATTATGTGATTTTAATAATTTCTGGAACTGTATGCTCAAATTTTATGCAACTTTTATTCTTATAGATATTCACCGAATAAGATTTTTAGGTTTTAGATTTTAATTTCATTTTGCCTCTCCCAAAAAAAAAACATAATATTATATTGACTGGATTTTGAATTTTTCTTCCAACATCCTTTAAACAATGTAAGAAATTCCGAATTAAATTTCAATAAAGTTTTGCGAAGCAAATAAAATGGATAGATGATCATTTTCAAGGCAATATTTATTTTAAAATCACTAAACTACTGTAATTAATTGTTATTACTGTAAGAGATTATCGGTAAAAATTGATTGATCAGGGTGCCAGTTCTTTTTGCTGTAATGTAATCCGAAATTTTTTTCAGTGCAGATGATTGTAGGTGATTTGTGGTTATTTGACCCAGCAATAAGTCTGGTTATAATTTAAATTTAATTCTTAAAAAAAAGTTACTATTATAATTTCTTTATTTGGAAACAAAAGAAAATTCATATCATCAATCTTTAAAACAACGTCTATTGCCTTGCTTAAAGGTTCGTTTAATACATTGCTTACGACTTTAAACTAAAATCATTTTTTCTAAAATTTACTTTGAGCATCAATCATTTAGAATGATAAAAGCTAATCTGTTAACGCAAAAAGTTTACAATGTTTAAGTTTCAAAGTATTTAATTAAAACGGTATAAAATCCTAATAGCTATATAATATCAAATTAAATTTAATATTTGCTTTTCAAAAAGAAGTCTATTCATGTAAATAAATCCTAAAATTTTTTAATTATATTATAAGAAAGGCATGTTTATTATCATAAATGTGGCAGACAATACTTTAAATTATTGTTACACTTGATGAAATAAGCGATATTGAAATAAAATGATATAGAAACAGAACAGAGAATTGAATAGAAAGTTTATATTTTAAAGAATTTAATTAAAAAAGTATAAATTCTTAATAATTTAATATTTTCCATTAAATTAAGTTTATTATTTGTTTTCTAGTAGATAAATAATCTATTCACACTAAAAAGTCCTCATAATGAATAAATATATTATAAGAAAAGCATGTTTATTAAGATAAATAGTGCTTAAAATACGTGGTGAAAAATACTTTTGATGTCGATTGCTGTTCCATATGATTTAATAAACTATAATATTTTTAAAGATAAAGTAAAATCGTTTAAGTTCATAAAAACTCATTAAAATAGTATTTTGAACTAGCATAATGAATGTCTTTGAAATCTTTTCCAATATCTGTTTGTGGTTATTTTTTTGTTTGCATCTTCCAATAATCGATGAAAACTCATGGATTTTTATGTCGAGGATGAGATGAATGATTGCTCCTGAAAACATGAGTGTTTTTGAAACTGAAACAGACTATTATTGTTCTTACCCTACGGTGTGCTTCATCTATTGATATTGGTTTCATCCTTTTATATTAATCAGTTTTGTTCTTAAAATCGAGTATTTCATTCAGTCCCCGAAGGAAAATTAAAAAATGATTTTTTATAAGTATTCAATCATGTCTTCATATTTTGATTAATGATATGCTTTGATTTTTTCGGAGTGGTTTGATTGAATGGTAGGGAAATTCAATGTTCAGGAAATTTAATTAACGTTAGAAAGTTTGAATAAAATGTTTTCGGTTGCTGCTATACTACGTCATGTTATAACTGATTTTGAACAACCCATCCAGTTTTGAGTTAACGACTTTTAAAGTTTAACTCCGAAGCTTTGAACTTTTAAACCTTACCCAGAAGACAAGAGATCTCTTGCATCAAGAATTGAAACAAACTAGCCTTCAGGGAGCACTGCTTGATAAATCAGTTTTGCGGGACATTTACAGGAAAACCATACGAATCTCCCTAGTTTAGCCCGGCGGCAAGGAGATCCTAAACCATGATCCGTCTACCACTGAGGATATTTTACGTCAGCACTGTGGTACGTGCAAGCCGGGTTAACATGCTGAAGTTAGCATGTTTCGAGCTTCTGAATATGACGCTCCTAGCCAAGACAATGCCACGTGATTGATGAAAATAAAACAGGTTAAAAATAAATACAGGCACAGTTGCTAAAGTAACATTAAAATTGAAATGTTTGGGGAAATACGAGACAAACGTTTTAGCCGAATGGGCAGCTACTATGGTTTCTTATTTACTATGATTACCATTGTTTTCAAGGATTCAAATTAGGCCAAAACACATATCCATTCAAAAGGCAGGTTTGGGGCAAAACTGAGGCAGTTTTTAATTGAATAATTCTTTCTGACAATCTCAGATAAGAAAACTCTCCCCTTTATAATCTCGTAATATTTAATGCATTCAAGTTTTGAGTTAAATATTATGGCAAATTTCAATTTCCCGAGAAGTTTAATTTCCATTTACATTGGAAGAATATGGAATCATCAAAAGTTTCTTATGATTAGTTCAAAGACACGGGCTGAACTTCACAATGCTGATTTATACTTCTAATACAAAAACACTCCAGTCTTTATTGTACAGCTTTATAGAGTGTGGAGAATATTTATCAATACTGTGACTGGAAAAGGAATGCCATAACGGTATTCGAATCTATTTAGCTATCACCGATATTCAAACCTTGATCAGCTGAGACAAAAGAAGTTGCTTTAAAATCGGTCGAATTGAATACTCAGAATTTAGTTCCCTATATTTAATAAACGAATGATAAGCTAGTTTTTAAACTGCTTTTTAATTACTATCAACACACGTGTCTAAACGCAGTATAGTCTGTCTACAGTCTTTAAATAATTTCTGATATAAAGAAAATTTCTTAACTGAAAGATATTATTATCTAAAATTTATAGATATGATTCGTAAATTCGACGAGACAGTTATCAAATTGAAAACAATTACTGTGTACAATGGTATTTAAAGTATTTAAAATTATCATAAGACTAAAAGTTAATTTCAAGTTTGGTTTTGTGCAGTAACTATGGCATTCAAAAACTTTTTCCTTATATTAATAATAATTTATTTTAAGAATTGGACTTAATAATTAATTTCCTTAAAATGTAGGAATATTTACCTTATTGAATTTTCTAGAATAATTCAAGTGATAAAAACGTAAAAAATTAAAGTAAAATAATTTTACTATTCACTAAAAATGTATTTTTATTAAAACTTGCAGATCAAAAGTAGTTATTACCAATTAAGCTAAATTTCAGTTCAATTATTCTTACACAATGGAAAATTATCTTGTCGGATATTATAATAAGGGTTTCATTACAATTTTGATCAGCCCTGCTCATATTACATATTAGATAATAAGGCATCTTTCTTCAGTATTTAATGATAGCGTGTTGTTCACTCACTCAACAGATTTACCTTAATCAGTAAGTGAAAACCTTTTGACGAAAAATAAAGATCTTTTTTTCACGTGATACTGCTTATATTTTCATTCGTGAAACGCAATTATCAAATTTTCTGCTCGGTCAATCCATTGCGGATTATTGTCTGATATTACTACACTTGATGTATGATAACGTCTCTTAGACTTTTTCTTTTATTGATATACTTATTTTTTGGTTTAAATTATATTAAAAGCTGAGATACATTTTCAAAAAAATTATTAAATTATCCAGACTGCAGAAAAGAGAGTTTTTTAGCTATTTCAGGCATTGTTTCATTTATGTTTATTCTGACATCATGTTTTCTTACATTTGATACTTTACGTATTCGTTTCAACTCATTTTCTAATATTTAACGTTATAATAATAAAATGAATAATTCAAAGGAATGACACTGAATTCAATATCTTCAATTTAGACTATATGTGTCTTACTTTTACAGATAATTATTGAAAAAAATCTGACTTAATTTTTAAAATAATTAGCTCATTAACACGCTGAAAAAAAGTATGGTTGAAGCAACCAGATTTACCGTGTTTTTGGGTTTATGGGAACCCCAAATACCTCTGTCAATTTATCGAAATGCATTGGTAGTGATTGTGGTAAAAATAACAATAAAAAAATATGTAATAACAAGCAATAAAATTTGTTAAATGTAGTAAAATTTGGTAATTTTAACTTGGCACCTTAGAGCATAACATAAAAATCATTTATTTGATTAAATTTACTTTTCAGTTTCCTGTTTTTGTACTATATATGTGGTAATAGGAGCTATAATTCTGAAAACCTGAATTTCTGGTAAACCGTTATCGTAATGAACGGCAAAATTATCAAAGCAGGGGTTTAAATACCAAATATTTTAGTTTTTATTGCCTAAATTATAGTTTTTGTTAGCATAAATATCATTACAATAAAGTAAGGTAATTTATTTTGAATTTGTTTTTCCCTGAACTGTTTCAAATGGTAATTGTTTTATAAAATTTTGCAAGTGAAGTGCAGACAGTTACGCAATTATTTAGCAGAGCTACACTTACTATTTGGGGTAACAATGTTTAAATATCATTGTATATCACTGATTCAGGAGCTATGTATTTAAAGACCATTCGGCAAAATAAGCCTGAGGAATGCAAGTGATACACTAAGGATCCATTTCACTTTGTTCTTTTTCTCTGAATGGATCGGAAAAAAAAGCTGGTCTTTGGCTATTCTTCGGGTTCTCTGATGAACTTTTTGTCATCATTTGAAGTTTGAGGATTTTAAAAGACATATGATGGAACACTCTTGATTAAAACTCTGAGACAAAATAGCTATGAAACTTATTTCCTTTTTTTTGTATCAAAATTTTTACTTTCCGCACTTTCAGTTTTTGTAGTATTGTCAGTTCTTACTTTATAATTCAGTCAGTTCTTACTAAATAATTAATTTTCTATTAGTGCTACACGTGTCACAGTTCAGTCGAAAAATAAGCAATTTCCTTTGTACTTTTAAATTATTTAAAAAGAAATGGTTTTAATATGTTATTGCTGAGATCTATTTTTATATTTTCCCTTTTTTAAGAAATCAGACTTAAATCAGATATAATTCCTACCCACAAAATAAGTACATTAGGATTTTAACACTTGCAGTCTTGAAAAATTAACTCTTACAATGACGCATACACACTGTAGAACCTTTTGGATGACATTGTGGTTAAAAGTACCGGCACACAGGATTCCGGTACTTTTTTATTGTATGATCCATTTTTACCATAAAATTTTTTTAAGAAAATCTGATAGATCGTAATTTTTGCAATTTTTGCAATAATTTTATTGTAAAATTACTCAATCATTGTAATTAAATGCCATTCTGAAAATTACGGTTTAAAATTTTATTTTACAGTAAAAAAGGATATTACGATAAAAGGTATTTTACTGTAAAAGGAATTTTACAGATAATGCTACTAAGGGGCTAGCACTTTTTACCGGAATTTGATCCGAAATTTTTAACACTGCAGAAAAGGCGCAATTTTTCTTGGTTGTATACGAGGCGTGTCTGCTGAAAGTGTTCACATATTTATACTTTTTAGTCTATGGTTATGTTGCATGGTGGAAACTAAATGATGCATACTTAATGAGATATAACAGTCTTTAAGAAAGAACTAGTTTCGAAATTTCAACTTCTGTCAATTCAACTTTTGTCGAATTATTACTAAGTAAGAAATAGGCAAATGAAACAAGGGTTGCTTGAGTTTTTTTAAACGATGCCGTAATTGAAATTATCATCAGACTTTTTATTCTCTTTCAATAAATTGTATTCAACAAATTGCGAAAAATAATTCTGAGGAATCCTTAACAAAAGCTCTTTTTCACAGATTAAGAAATAATTAAATTTTATATTATCAGATAATTAGACCTTTCTTTTCAAAAATTTTTAAAACCATTGTTAAATTTCAACTGAGACAAAAAGTGCTAATAATAATGCCATTTGAATTTTAAAAAAATTTAGAAGATTTCAAATTATGAATCCCGAATGCTATATAGAGGAAAAAGTATAAATAAATGAATACAATGTTAAGAAAGTATGTTTAAATGTTTAAGTAAATGTTCTCTGAAATTGGATTTTTTTAAAGAATTGTATAACGTATTTGTTAACAAAATAGCACTGCTTTAAAAATGATTCTATTGAATAATCTTCTATTCAATTTTTGGAAACAATTCTCTATCAAAGGTCTTTCTTTAACTCGAACACTTTTTCAGTGATTAACGTAAGAATAAGTGAGGATAATCTAAGTTTGAATCATAAACTATAAGTTGAAATAAGAAACAATAGTTGCCTCAAAACACCAAATTTAAAGTTAAAAACTACCTCAAAAGTAAGTTTCGCCCGAAAAATAGACAACTATTGGAACCTTCAATCCACGCGCATTTTTTTGTAGGAAAAATTCAATCTTTGTGCCTCCAAGAAAAAAAATATTAATAAAATTTGGTATATGCATTCATGTTTGCATTAAGACAATCATATGGAGTTATTATAGTAATCTATAAACTAATTATCAAAACAGTAAATAATAGTATATTTTATAAAATATTATAGCAAAAGAAGAAGTAAAAGTCTCGAAAAGTTAAGCTATATATAGTCAAAGAGTCTAAGTTTTGAAAGTTTTATATTTTGGCACGTACAGTTGAATGTTTTCTGGGGTCATTTTCCTCACGTGTCTTAACAGAACTCACGCATCTTCACAAATTAAAAAAAATTTATTGAAAAATATTTTCTGCAATAATAGTCATCAATAGTAATTACATTTTATAAATAAAATATAATAGCAATTATTATGGTCGCAACAACAGATTAAAAAGAAACTACGAGAAAGAAATTGCATTGCGTGGCAAATTCTAACTACATTAAATAAAGCTCATGAGTTTTAATACTAGTCAGTGTTGCATTTTTAAAAGAAAAAAAAGGAGGAATGATCATACACAAAGGTACAAATCATTGAAAGTTCTGAAAATTACCTTAACAAAAGGAAAGGGAAAGCAAATTTTGAATAAGTGTTTTCTGTGGACTACTTGAAAACCAATTATTTATGTTCCAGAACCACTTTGAAGGAAAGCATTCTTGCCCTCCCAGGTGATTTGCTCTATGACTCTCCTGGTATTCTAGTACAGATTTGTTTGAATGAGAAGAAGTTCCTAGTTTCTTCAGGAAATCGATAGAAAGTTTGCTTCTCTATCCTTTCTTGCGTCAGTTATTTTGAGACGACGGAGTATATATCTATCCACCCCGTTCATTAAAAGCAACTTCTTGTTTTTCTTACAAATCGATCTTCGCTCTCTTATTTATTGATTGATCATTATTTTTATTTCTTTTCTTATTGGTATACACACACACACACACTACTTAAAAATGAGTTTATTCAATAGATATAGGTGTTTAAGATAAAATCAGTTTCAGCTTTGTCAAAGCTGTCAATAACAGTATTGTGAATGTTTGATATTTTTTAATAGCGTTTAATTAATGAACCGTTTATCGATTTAAAATGGTGCTTGTCAAATTCAATTTTGATCTGGGTGTATGAAAGGAAAGATGTTTAAATTTTAATAAAATAATGAAGCAAAAAGTTATTTGCGAAAGCTGTGTATAACTAAATTTAATTCCTTAAATAATAAAAACATAGATTAATATAATTTATAATTCATTTACTAATTATATCTAAAGAAAAGTATTTGTTTATACACAAAATGAAACAAACTTTTTAATTGATATACATCTGCCAAGCAAGCACTGAAAGCAGAGAATTGCCCAATTCGCATATATAGAGTAAATGCAGCAATCTTTAAAGTTGATGTCCTAACCTGGTATATTTTGAAAAATTCTGGATCAATTTATGGTATCCATTTCACCTTAAAATCCATTTTTAATTTTTTAATCCGTAATTTTTACAACAACATTTACTTAATTAGAATGATTCAGTTATTTTACGGCAATTATTATCGTAAGAATTAAAGCATATCAGATTCTTTATGCAGTAGCATATTCCGGTAAATAACATTTATGATTACAATTATGTATTGGTAAAAAAAACTTCTGATAACATTTATGAAATAGTAAATAACATTTTACTGTAAAAGTAACGGCACTTTTAATTTTGCTAATTTTTACACCGTACTTTTCACTTTATGTAGTAAATGCCGTTATTTCGTATAGTTAATGTTTTATTCTTATAGAGTTAATGTCTTATTTTCATGAAGTAATTGTCTTATCTTGAAGTGGATGTCTTATTCTTTTAGAATTAGTGTCTTGTTCTTACAGAGTAAATGTCTTATTTTCATATAATAAATTCTGTAAGCTCAAAGACTAAATTAATTTAACTCATATTGAAAGAAAGTATGTTAATTACTTGAAATCAATGGAATGCTAGTAAATACATTACATAGTTTGACAGAACGAAATAATTAACGAACTTAAAAACATGAAACAAAAAATATGGTGCTCATGTACTTGTTTCTATTTGAGAAAGAGTTATTTCATGTCATTACAAATATTGTTGTTAAAATAATTTAAGAAGCTGTATTCGTCGTTAAAATATTATATTAAACTAAACTCCGAATTTTCTAATAAAATATTATATTAAAAAAGACAGATATGCACTTTATTTTAATCCACAAAAATTAAATTATTTTAAGTTTGCTTATCGCAGTAAAGCAGAAATTCTTCGATATGTTTTACTTATTTTTAATTTTGACAATTTATTCAAGCATGATGAAAAGAAAATAAATGTTATCAATCCAACTTTTATTTAAAGATAATCTTTTCACTATTTACTGTTTGCATAAATATAAATATTTGGCATTGTTTCAAGTTATACTTTAGAGAATGTACTAATCAAAATTCGTTGTTTTATATTATCGAAATTCAAAGTACATGCATTATAGAATACCCTTCCTTTTTGTTGTAAAATAATGGAATATGTTGTGTGAAAGAATTATTTTTAAGCATGTATAAACAATGATAAACAGTTTAAACATTATCTCAAACAATAACAATACCGTAATAACATTTGATAGAAACTAAGTGAAGAAGGAAATTTTAATATACTAATTTACATTAAAACTTAAGATTAAACTTAACTCACTATTTATTATGGTTCGATGATTTAAATGGAAAGAATTTAATAAAATTAAGATTTTTCAATTAAAAAATATTTCTTGTAATTTTTTTAACATAATTTGCTAATAATCACATAACATTCATCTGGCAACCTCATTTGCCCTCACTACAATTCTTTAATGCATCTGCACAAAACATCATTATACAGTAGCCAAAACAAACAAAAAAGACAAGATATTTCCCTGAATAACTTCCATTTTTACGATCGGATTTTCGCGTACTATATGTCAACCTGAATGGTTTCTGGGGGTTACTTCAAATATGCTAATTAATTAATGCTAACTACTATTTAAGTTATGAAATCAGACACAAAGACGCACTTATTCTGAATAAGCATATATTTTTTTTTACATATTTCGATTCCTTGGGGGGGGGGGAATTTCGAAAAGATTGGGTCATAAATTAGAGAAATTAGAGGGGCTAATAAGCAAAAATACCTAACCTAAAAAACAGACAAGCAAAATAGCTCCCGCAAATGAAAATTTCAAGATAACCTATAGACTAATTCAAGAGAGGATAACTTAATTTTACTCCGTTTCTAAGTAACCAATTTCAGACTACAAAAAAATTGAAATAATGTTCCATGATTGCTCGGCGAGATTCATTTATTAATAGTTAACAAAAAATATCTTGAAGTTTCTAGGCAATAGACAATTTTTTAGCTATTATATAAGCAGTTATTTAAATAAATATTATTTAAATAATTATTTAAATAACAGCCGACCCGATTTATGAGTTTACGACTACTAATGTTCAACTCCATAATTTTGAACTCAATCCAGAAGACAAGGAAACTACTGGATCAAGTATTTTGTGAAATTTGCCTTCGTGGAGGACTTTTTGATGGAACTAACCCGCATTTGCGTTACATGGAGAGGAAAACCACGAAAACCTCCCACGTTAACCTAATTGTAAGGTGGCTCTAACCCATGATCCGTCTACAACTGAAGATATTTTACGTTAGCATTGTGGTTGGTTCGAGTCGGTGCAGAATTCGTATCGACCAGCAATTGCTGGGATTCGAATCCTGTTCACTGCATTGGAACAACCGCAGCTCACTATGGCCTAGAGTGACGGCCTGGAAAACATCCTAGAGGAGGATCCAAAGACTTGCCGTGTAAATTTTGATGACCTTTAGAGAGTATGGCACTCTGTTTCAGTAGCCGGAAGATCTTCCCACAAGATTAATTTCTAATCACTACTTAATTATTTTCAAACGAAATAACTCTTTATCATTCAAAAAGAAGAGATATAAATTGTGTATAAGCTTGAAAATATAGTATTAGAACATTAAATTAAAGTACGTTAAGAAATGCGACCCACAGAGTATATTAGAAAAGATTTAAAAATTGTTTGTAATGAAATAATGTTTGTTTGCGAAAATTTATATTCAAATTAAATTTACGAATGCCATTAGTTTCATTTCAAGAATCATGCATCCACAGATTTAAAAAAAATAAAACTTGTAATGAATTGAAAGCTTATTTACAAAATAATACAGAAATATTACTTAAAGTATGTTTAAAAATGTGGTGTTATATTACTATATTATTCTATTCTAAACTAGATCACACGCAATGATTTCTCTTAACATCATCATTTCACTTGTGATTTATATTTTCCATTAAATGTTCGGTAATAAAAACTATAATTTTAAAAAACAAAATTTCCGGTAAACCGTTTTCATACAAACGGAAAAATTGCCGATTGAATAGTTTAAAAACCCTATGTTTTGGTAATATAAACCAGACCTATGTTTTATTTCGCCAGAAGTTTCATTATTATACAGTACGGTAATTTTACCAGAATTATTTTCTTCGTGTAATGTTTGACAGCTAAAATAGGTTGTAAACGCTTATTAAATATAACGTTTCATTGAAAGTGTTTTTGTTTTCAATTTTTTCTCACTTTAAACCATTTATGTTTCCTTATATTACAATGTTATTATTACATACCCAGATATTAACTGATTAGGTTTATTGTAGCTAGTTTCCTAATACACAATCTGGAGTAACAACGCTTTGACATACATTAATCTGTATTGGGTAGTGATTTGTTAATGAGTCAAATGACAGATATCTGTTTCCCTCTGTCGCGCAGGGATTAAGCTATTATTCAAATAGGTGAATGCTTCTATTTTAATGTACTAAGTGATATCAAAATGTAATTCTCAATAGATGTGGTTAGAATGGATAAAATTATTTGAATGAAAGTATTATAGTTTCAATTAATTTATGTTCATTTAAAATAAAATTTAATAATCTTTAATAATTCATAATTGTTCAAGTATTATTTGAATGAAAATTGGACCAGAATTATTTGATTTTAATTTAAATATTATTCATTAATTTTACTATTTTCGACTATATATTAAGTATTAATTGACTTTAAATTAAATACAGAAATTGAATTTTAGAAATTTGCGAATAAATGGATGTATTAATTTATTCGAATTTAAAATATTATTTTTATAATTTTATTTACTTATCAGAATTTGATTTTTAATTCTAATAAAATTTAGGGTGAGAAAATTTCAAAGTATTTAAAAATCTTTAAATAAATATTACTAATTTAGTAATTTCAAAATAAGTTTTGCTGTATTCTGGATAATTATCCAAAATACATCATTAATTTAAGACTAATATTCGTATAAATTTTATATTTTCAATTCATTTTATTTCATTTTATAAGTAAAAATGTCCACCCACAGAAAATTGTAGAAAATGTCCCCACAGAAAATTGTAAAACTATTCATTATAAAATAAAAAAAGGTGTCTTTATAATAGGTAGATATTAGATTTTTGTCAGTAACAATAAAAGAGCATCTTAATTTCGCATTGTCCAGATACTACGTAACCATGATGCGTGTTTGTTAAAAATCTTGAATTTATAACAAATCTGAAGCATTTGCAGCTTAAAATATTTCAAATATTGCCACTGATTAAAAAACCAAAATATATTTAGTTACCTCGTTTTATTCAATTAGAACAAAAAGTATTTATGACAGTAAATACTTGAATTCGATTGCCTCTTTTTTATCCAAAAATGCAATAAAATAAAGGCGAAATAAATAAAAGAATGTAACATAAAGCTAAATATTTGCAGAACAATTTTTAAGATTTATCGAGCAATGAATACAGTCCAAAAAATAAGATCAAGCTATCTCCTTTAAGTGAACGCAATTAAGAAAGATTATTTATTCTAAAACTAAACAAATATTGGCACATGAAATAGGCACTCTATTATATAGAGAATAAGTTCTCAGTGCCAAATTATGTATATGCTTTATTTATAATGTATTATTATTTATAATTTATTATTGATAATCTTCCTGGTTTTATTCGTTTATCATGAACGAACACGTAGAAATTCTTTCAAATTTACCGTACTGTATGTAATGGCATTTCTGGTAAAAAAAATTATAATTCTGGTTAATAAAATTAACTATATGGTATTTACACATTCATATGTTAATTTTTTGACCCTCCTGTGCTAACGGTTCACCAGAAATTCCATTTTAAAAATTGCATTCCTTATTTCTTCATATTTAGTTAAAAATACAAAACTGAAAACTAAATTTAATCAAGTAAATGCTTTTTATGCTATGTTTTAAGGTATCATAATAAAATGACCAATTTTTATATCATATTAAAAAACCGTATTTTTTTGTTAATTTTAGCAAAATTCTTACCAAAACACTTCGGTAGGTTTTTGGTTTTCCCCTAGAGCCAAACAAGGTAAATTTCTCGTATTCAATAAGTAAGTAATTCAAGGTAAATTTCTCGTATATGCAGAAGTTTCGACCCTACTTTTTTAGTGTAGGTCTTACAATTTAAGGTAATATCGGCTGTAATAAGACTTACTATGCAAGTAAAAAATACCTAATTTATTAGTAATAGTAAATTCATTTTAGGATTTTCAAGATAATTTTTCAAGAGAGCACCATTTTTACAAAATTCAATTTAACAAAACGTACCACATACTTTAGTCTCTCTCTCCACATAATACACTGTTAGAATGGTTACATAATTATTTAATTGTTATTTTAACATATTCAAACAAAGCAGTCAAATAACCATAAATAAAAAGGTATTTAAATTGTTAATTTTGAGTAAATCGTTTTTTAACTGCTTTTTCCTATTACGGTTAAACGACTAGAATTTAATCACAACAGCTAGATTCACTTGATAAGCTAATTAGTTCCTTACAGTTGGTATTTGTTATAACAGCGAAATTGCTAATCTGTTAATATTATTACCGACAGAACAGGAGTTCGAGTCCTAGCGTGGACAACAATATTAACTAACGTGATACAACATAACTCCAATGCCCATTTCCTAAATGTACAGTTAAATTTCTTTATTTTACGGTTTTGAAACCATGTTAATTGTAAATGATTAAAAAAGCGTATAGTTTTGTATTCATCGTTTATATTAATCATACTAGTTGTAAATGGTTTTAAAACCGCAACGGTAAAAAAATGTTCCTTACTGTAAACTTTGTGGTTAATTGGATGAATAGACTGCTGCTGGTTATTTTACCGTAATTTTAGAATGAAAATTCTAACAGTATATAAGAGAAAATTTTGTTTTGCATTATAATTTGAAAATTACAGTTTCCATTAGATTGGACCCATTAAAGAGGAAGGAATAATCAATGCAGCAGGCAATGCAGCAGGCAATGCAGCAGGCATTTTGTTTCTCTTGGCGCAAAGAAATTATTTTTTTTACATTTCCCTGCTTGTGTGTTAATTGAATATTTTCAAAAAAAAATTTTTTTTCGTTTATTCGCTGTTAATAATTCTAAAAAAATGCATATTTTTTAACTGCTAGAGTCACATTAAGCATTCACAAATTCAAACTATAAGTAAAAAAATATATATATCATTTTATTTTTGAGAAATTTAAAATAATTTAAATAAAGTGTGCTAGACATGTCTCACATGCAACTAAAAATGTTTCATTGTATTACACGGATGTTAGAAATTTGAAGTATGTAAAAAAATTCTCATCTGAAGCGCTTGCTTTGTATAATTTAATTAAAAACTAGGTTTTTCGTACATTAATTTAGTTTCTTTGAAAAAAAAAGTTCTATTTAGCAAGAATAACGCGATTTTAGATATTTCTTTGCTTTGTTTTACATAAAATTGATACTTCTTCGTGCTTGACAAAAACGTTGGTTAGTATATAGTCCGAGCAAACATTTTATCAAAGTGACGAAATAACAATCATTGCTTCCTCGAAAAAACTACTTTTATAAAAATTCAAGAAGTATTTCATCATTATTTTATATATTCCAAAAAAAAGCAGAAACACTAATAATAAAATCTAACGGGGGGTATTTTTAATCACTTTACTCATGGTGGTGGATCAATGTCTGCCCAACAGCACAAGAAGGACAAATAGAACCGAAGATGAATTTATATCCAGCTGGATTCGTTCTCACAGTTTGAAGCCAATTCCATTAATCATCATACCATCCGGTCTGCCCTATATTATAGTTTCAATCTTCCAGTCTTCATTCCAGTTTCGCCATTCTAGTTAATCCCCCGTACTGAACTGCGATGTGATTCCAAGTTGAGGAAACATTTTCGTCATACATTTGAGGTTTCGTGACGAAGAAATTTTCAAAATTAACGAAAAACAACACAGAGATTGCTTAATCATCTAAGGTGAGAGTTAGATGACACATGAAAAAGGGGGGAGGGAAATAGTAATGAAAAAAAGGGATGAAATTTTTGTAAAAAAACCGGAAAATAAAAGATATAATCTTTTCATCAGCCCACACGATTATATCCGCAAAAAGAGTGCTTACTGATATTGTATCAATATAGCCAAAGCAAAATATATTAATACAATAGTGTAAGGAGCACTCAAAAAATTTTTTTTACAAAAATTACAACAAATAAAATTGAACACAATAAGTAAAAATAACGCGTAAAAACAAAAAACAAGCACTCTTTCTTGCGGATATAATCGTGTGGTTTGATGAAAAGATTATATCTTTTATTTTCCAGTTTTTTAAAAAAAATTCCATCCATTTTTTTTTTTTAATCAGTTGTTTTTTGTTTTTTTTCATTACTCTTCCCCCCCTTTTTTTCATATGTCTATAATTTTCCTTTGTTTTATCTTCATTTTCAACTTATCGAATGAGTTCTGTTTACTTGCAGCTTATGCGCAATAAATGAAACTTATTCTTTTTCTTAACTTTCTTCGTGTTTTCTTGTGTTTATTAATTTTGCTGTATATATATATATATATATATATATATATATATATATATATATATACATGAAATATTCACTGAAAGGTTATCTAATTAAATTAAATACTATTTGTAAAAATAAAAAATCTTCGAAGCAAAGATTTTCAAAATTTAATAAAACACCACAACAATGGTACTTAATGATTTAGCAACTAAAGTAATAATAATGACTCGCAAGATTAGTGTCAAATGAATAAACAGAATTTTAATTTGAAGAAAACAAACTTTATAAAAAATATGTAAATTAAATTCTTGAATTTAATTAATTAGTTACTCCATTTAACTAACTATTCTAAAAAGGTTTAAAAGGAAGAAAGTTTATAAATTTCTTAGATAATAGAGTAAAGCATAAGAAGAAAGTTTACGAATTTATTAAAAAAAAGCAAAGCTTTTTCGCAACAGCCCATTGTGGGCCAGAGTTTTATGAAAGTGCAAGGTCTACAACATAGTTACTAATAAATGATTGTGGCAACGCGATTAGCGTTGAGTTTAGACAATCTTTACTTCTTAGACAAGCTGATATCCATCGATTTTAATCTGCTCGGTGGGCTTTAAACACCACTAGGGATTGAAACCTAGCTCCTGACAATGACAGCTCAGTGCCTTAACCACTAAACTAACATGGTTGGAATTGATTAAATATCTTTAGATATTTAACTGGCCGCTTGAGTTTAAAGATTTATAATTTCTTATTACAGAATAAAAATAAAATATTTCATTGACATATCTAAAAATAAATAAAACTACTACATTATTCACATGATATCCAAATCCGTTTTCATTTTGCTGTGAATAGCTTCATCCAATAATTTTACTTATAGTGTGGTACTAATATGAATGGAAAAAAATACGAAATATTATTGGAGTAGATAAAAAAAATTGTATGCAATTTTAAGAGATATTCATTTACTCTTTATGCATACATACTTGTAGGCGTGGTGATAAATGAATAAAAAGCCAGTCGTCTCCTTTGTTGGGCTGAATACATGAATAAACACCCATATATCTCTCTGGAACTCATGTATAATTCATGGATACTCTTTCGTACATGAGATGTTACTGCTCTTGTCATAGAACGTCGAAATTCATTATTCCAATTTCTTGAACCTGATACTTCTGATCAAAGAAATAACTTAATATTATTTTTGTAAGAATGATTTTGGTATTAGAAATAATGCTTGAATAACAAATGATTAACTGCTTTTATGATGCGATTCGTACTTTTAATTATTATCTCCAATCTATTCAGAATTCATAGTCTGTCTTAATCTATTTTACTTTAAGATAGTAACTATACAAGGTTAAATTTTGAAACTTTTAATTACATTGTTTAGATTATTTTGAATAAATGGCTAAACAATTTAAATTGATTGCATTATTTGCATTTACAATAGGGTCATTGTTTGAGATGCATATAAACAAATATATACTTATTTAATTTAAAGTCTTTATAAGAAATAATAAATGTATATAGCTTTTTGTATAAATATTTATTTACATATTACTTTTAGGTGTGAAAAAAATGAAGTTTGATTTGCCTATGCTTTTTATTCCTTTTGATAAATGTGCTGTATTTCAAGCATTTACAAAAACTTCACCCCAGATTACTTTTTTGATTGTGATAAATGCGAATTTTTTTTAAATAACGTCTTAAAAATGTCTTTTCTTTTCCTCCCCATTTTTCTCTCCATTAAACTTTTTATATTGAGATGCTTTTATAAAATTATTTTTGGGATTTTCTTAAAAGTTTTAAACATGTCGGAAATACTTCATAACAGTTGCAAAGAAAGAATATGTTTAGTGCACGAAATGATAAGTTTGATGCACATTTTCAAGCCTTTTTATGAATTCAAATTAAAGAGTTAATACTTCGTGTTTAGATATATGTGTCTGTAGTAAATATAACAATATTATATCTCTGACGAATTTTGCTTTTGGGTACTGAAAATTAAGTTAAATAAATCAAGTGAGTCTCAAAAGTCAAATGAGTTTATTAAATCTGTTAAAAATACAGGCATGATTATAAATAAATTACTTCCACATATTCATTATTAAGATCATCACTTATAATCCTACATCCTTCGTTTTTGATCTGAAAGTTTACTTTTGAGGAGTCTTTTTTTGTTAAATATGTTTCGGAATAGCTGAAAAATTATAAGAGAAATCCAATTTTTATCATATTAATATTAGTTTCTACTACGTTAATTTGATTTATTAAATTTTAAAAATGCATAAAGCAAAAAAATAAATAAGCAAATAAAAAATAAAATAAATACGCTGTATAATTTTAAATCCTAGGTAAATAATAGCAAAAGCACTGACTATTTTTACAAATTTTAATCAGCTGATTTGAAAAAAAAATAGTATTTGATGGATTTCAAAAGTAGAATCTAATCAGGAATTTGAAACTCGCATTTAGAATAATTGAATTACAAATTAATTATTTTGAAAAAAAAACAATTGTGATTCTCTTTATCCATCAATTAAATAAGCGAACTTAATCTGCAAATTTGAAAGGAAGTTGAATGAACTCATTTTATGCAAAAGATTTGAATAAAGTATGTCTATTTACTGATTTATTTCTGATTCTGATCAGTGCTTTAAATTCCTTATTTATATTACTTAAATAAAGTTAATATTTTAATTGAGCATATGATCAAGCATTCGTTGGATAATATAATGGCCATAAATTTCGCTTTGAACCTTCAGTAAAGAATTGTTGCTATATTTACATCAGGCATAAACCTCCTAGTGAAATTTTCGAACTCAATCTAGTCAGATGCTAGTTTAAATTTCATTTTATGACAAGTCCTTTTTGTAAAATATGGCAATAAATCCTTGCTGTAATGAACAGGAAGCAGTTGAAACTTATTCAGTTGACAGAAACAGATTTTTAAGTGAGATTTGAGCATTTTGTTAATCAAAAGTAAATTTGTTGTTGGATAATATAATGGTGATACATTTAGATTTAAGCATTCAGTAGGGAATTGTTACTTGTATTTTAGTCAGGCATAAGCCTCCTAGGAAAATTTCCGAACTTCATCTACTGGTGATTGAAATTTCACCTTACGGCAAATGCTCATGGCCAGAATATGCCAATGAATCCGTGTTGTAATGGACAGGAAACGCTTGTTACTTATTAATTATAAGATACAGATCTCTGAATGAGATTTGAGTGCTTTAGTTCATTGGAAAGAAGTCAACATTTCGACTAGATATAAAATGATAAAATGGCGATGTCAGAATGATATAAACTTGCATCATCACGTAGTTCTGGCAGACACCGAGTGATCTAGACCAGTGTTCCCCAACCCCCGGTCCGTGGATCAAATGGTACCGGGCCGCCCATTTCATTGAAACTGAACTTATACCCCAAATTAAAAATATCTGTGTTCCATTAAAATTTTATTTGTTTAAAAAAAGGGGCCCCTCGAAGGTAGTGACATAAATTTTTGTAATGTATCATTGTTTCCAATTACCCCCAGATGGAACCGTCTCATTGCAAAGAAAAAAGCTTAGGGCTCTCATTGATTTAACGTTCTAGTAAGTTGAAATGCTAAATCACTTTATATTTATTTTTTGGTGCAACTGTATTTTGTTTGGAAGGCATGTTTAATTACAATTAAATTAAAATTAATAAATCGAAATGATCTAAACTATAAACAATCAACAATCAACGCCCCCCCCCCAGAGGGCCACAGTAAAATTATCAAACGTTAACAGGTCCGCTGTGATAAAAAGGTTGGGGAACACTGATCTAGACGGTCTGAAAAATTTCGAAATTTTAATTGCTAGATGCTATCTTTACAGATATGAGCGGGAGTTAATCAAAACGTAATATAAAATAAATTGGATGCATATTAATGAAAAATCACAATGGTTTCGTTCAATTTCTTCAAAATAAATAAATAAATAAACGTGCTGTGAGTTATTCATTGATAAATTATTCAAAATTGACAATTTTATTTCAAAATGTAATGGTCCAGAAACTATTTAAAATTTTCAATGATATCCTAATTTTCTTCTTTCGTCGTTACACTACTATCATTAACCTAAAAATAAAACCTCATAAAATATCTGTCTGGTGTATTAAAGATATTTAGCAAATAAGCTCTCTTAATATTTTGCTTTCAATTAACGAAAAATTTTTAGAAGAGAATTGATTGATTTGTTTTACAGATTTTTACCTGATTGCCTATAAAATGATCCCAGTAATTGGTGTTTTGCGTGCAAGTTTTAATCAACACAAACCATTTTTTTTATCTTTTCCAAAAAATATTTTATCAGATGAAATACTTTTCTCGTAAACTAAAACTTTAATAGATTAGATAAAAAAAAAACACTTTTGCGTTGAAATGAAAGGTAATTTGTTATGACGAAAAAGATTGCCGATAAATTTTGAACTTATTTTATCGCGTTCTATTTATTACTTTGGTATGAAATTGAGTGAACATTAAAAATTTATTGAAGGAAAAACAATTACTTAAACTTATTTAACAGTTATAGCAGTATTTTTTCTTAATAAATTAGTGGATTTTCATAAAAGATCACAATCAGTTTTAATAGAAATATTCTAAAGTATTAGGGTTAGTTATTAAAATAGTGTTTTTTAACTCATTAAATAATATGCTAGACTTAAAAAGTATAATAGAAAAGGTATAATAGAAACAGTAAAAAAATTAAATATTTTAAGTTTTCTTTTCTGCTCGCTTGCAACAGTTTTTTGAATGGCAAAGTACATATTTGTAATGATTAATGGCGATACGGGAACTAATAAAAATTTCTCAAACCATAGAGCTGGCTTAGAACTAGGTATTAACGATTACTTTTATAAGGGCACATTATAGTTAAAAATGCAAATTTATTTAAGTCACTGCATTAAAAATTACACTTGGCTAAAGTACAAAATATATAAACTATAGTTTTCAACTATTTTAAATCGTGCTCTTCGTGTTGTGTTTAGATAATTATAGCGCAACTCTGGTTTATTATTTGATTATTTTAGCTCATTTCTTTTTTTACTCGCCAATCGACGATATCAAAATAAATAGTTTAAAAGAAACATTTTTTTAAAGTTATCTTATAATATAGTATATTATCTTATAATAGAAAAATGAAAAATAAATTCCAAATGGTCAATGTAGCAATAGAGCAGAGGGGGAAGGAACATTTATTACTAACTGAAACATAACAAGATAAAAACAGAAACGTGAAATTAAGTATGAACATGCACAGAGCAATGTCGTCGTCGTCCTTGATTTGGCAGAGTGTAATCAAGGACATTGCCTATCGAGTGTATGTCATCCAGCTGATTCCTTTAGCGACTACGCACCATGCTTGGCGCCACAGAACAAACTTATTGGCTACTGAAGACGATTGGTCCCTAATGACCCGAAAACAATAGTGGAATATGCATGCAATTTCATACCACAATTTAGAAGGGCAGATGGTAGTAGTAACCATTTAGATTTCTCAAAACGCTTTCCAGTCTCCCGTTCCTCGTAGACATTTCCGGCACTGATACCACTACGAATATTGCATAACACTAAATTTTCAACCACTAAGACGCGAAACGAAATAGCTGAATAGAAATATCAAACCTCGGCAAAAACTGTAGTTAGGTAAAGGCTTCAAAGGACACTATACAGTGGGAGAAAATTGCAAATTCAACTCAATATATATTATACTCTGTTGTAAGTTAAGAAAAAACCATTATCCTTATCGAGAGAGCCTGTTTGCTTCTAAGTGCAAGCCAAATGGATGAAGCGTGTACCCGTAGATGCACCCTGAGAGAACATATATCAACAACGCCAACTCTTGAAACAACGTTGCACAACCCTCTTTTTGTTCGTTTTCTTAAATGAGAAATTAAGAAAATAAAACTAAATTGAATAAATACTATGATTTGGTTAATAAGAATTAATAAAAATGTTATCTAAAACTGGTAACAAATATAAGCTTTTCTGTTCACATTTAAAGAAACTGATGAAAGAAATAAATATTGCTTCTTGTGTACGTTTTTTTTTCTGCAGCGAAACAAAATTAAAGAAATTTCTTATCTCGCATTTGGTTTGTTACTGGCATGTCGGCGTAAGGAGCGTCATTTTTAGTGGTCCAATCAAAACCAATGCTCTTGCAACGTCATATAATTGTTTCATTTTCAAGAACAAAATTTCTCCTTATTTATCGAAATATGTCTCTAAATCTAGGATTTTAGCAAGACCTCGAAACTATAACCACGTTTTCAACAATTCTACGATATATATAGTAAAAGAAAGCATGAATTAAATTTCTGCCCTACGAGTTTTACTTTTAAAAGTTTTTACATTGTTTTTTAAAAACATATTTACGCAATTTAATAACTAAATTAAACGGAGATATATGCAAACGCGGATAATTACTTAAATTCTATACCATAATGGTCTTTTCTTAACTTCAGAATAGTAATTTACCATTCAAAGATAAAAAAAAATAAGTTAAGGTAACCCAGATAAAAACAAATGTTTTAAATACTGAAATTTATTTATTTTTTAAAATGCCAAAAAGTCATTGCCTTATTGCTCGGAACTACGGAATGGAAGGATGCTATAATAATATGTGAGATGAATTATCACGTCGTAGAAGAAGTATTCATAGTTGTTCCATTTTCAATTTAATTTAATTTTAACAGTCATAAATAACATTTATTTATTAATTATTTTAGTATTCTTTTCAATTTATCTATCTTTAAGTCATTTTTTTATTCATTTGTTGCTGTCATACTTTTTTGTAATATAAGTTCATTTTAATGTTTTGAAATTACATTTTTAAAACAATTTCACCTGCATATATGCATATAAATGCATATTTTTAAAATATATGTTTACATTTTATTTTTAAATTGAATAAAATATATCAACATTAAAACAATCACAATGCAATTTTTTTAAATTCCTTTCCAAAACATAACAAATCAAATGAAAAATTTTATCTAAATCTAAAATCTTTCGTACAATTTCAAATGAAATATATTTATACTTTCGTTTAATAGTATGATATTTGTTATGAATATCATATGTGGTGGATGCTGTTTGGCTCCATATCATTACATTTCACCTGGGATTGAATTTGAAACTTCAATGATCTACGATTAGTTTAAGACCATCAAACATCGACTTTTATAAATATTCAAACATAAATGAGGACGATTTGCTTCTAAGGGTATTAAGATTTCTTTCTATTGAGAAATTCCGCTGAACAGAAATGAAAGTAATGAGATAAGGGAATATGTATTTGATTCTAAACGTATATATCGAAGATACTTATTCTTTTAGTCTTTTAGTAAAATTCTAAAACGCTTGATATAAATAAATAATGCTTGAAAATGCCGAACTTTCCTTAATTTTGAAATGTTATTTTATTTATTGGCAATCAACCATTATTTACTATGGAAATAAATTGTTTCGAAAATTAATGAAGGGGACACAACATTGTTAAGTATTATACATTTATTTTACAAAGAAAAGTATATTTTATGATTTTTCTTAGAACTAATGCTCAAAAAAAGGAAATTGAATTTGCGTTTTGCGATGGAAGTTAAAAGTCTTACAACACATTTTAACCACTGAAAATTCTTCATAACTATTTATTCACCTTTAGATTAAAGGGATACTTATACACATAGAAAAAAAGGGAATTTAAGTATTTCTAAAGTAGATTTCATTAATTTACGTGCTCTTATTAATGGTTATATAAGTTAAAAGAGAAGCTGCAACTCTTATAGATGTAAAGTGCTTAACTGAGTTGAGTTAACATAATTATCAGATTTATAGAGGAAACATTCCTATTTAAATAGCATACATTTATGCAAGCAAATTTTATAAATGCATTTACCCTTGAAAAGTTTATACATTCATAAGTAAGTGAAATAGTTTTCTATTATTTTCATATAATGTTATTTTGCTATTTTGAAACCGATCCTTCTTCTCATCATTCTACTTTACGTAAGCAATGAATCTCTTTTTCCATTATTTTCAAAACAATATATAGTTAGTTGGTCACTGATATTTCTCTTTTGAATTCGGTTAACTATAACATTGTAGTTAACCGAATTCATAAGAGAAATATCGGTACAGCTGTTGAAAGACTTGAGTAGGATTTACCACAAAAAAGAACTAAAAAAATGAAGCATATTAATGAATATTCAATCAAATTCGCTCATAGGCTGCAATAGGGGCAAAATTCAAAAAATCTTGTTTTGAGATAAGTGGGTTTAAAATTTTAATTCTAAGGAAAATGCATGAGGAATGATTTAGTCTGCTTAAACGAAGATTACTTTCAAATTGAATTATGAGTTGTGCTAATATTGCTGCTGAAAAGAGTGTGTATTTTCATAATAACACCTGTTCTTAGTCCAAAACGTGTGTTTTTTGAGTTGTGCCACTATTGCAGCCCATGAGTGAAATAATAACGTGTCAAGAAAGAGTCAAAGGAAGTAGAAATGTAATGTTTAATTTTTTTAAAAAATAACATGGTAGTGCAGTGAATGAATGAAATAAAAACGTAAGAGTTAAAAAAAAAACGTTAATAAGTTTATTTAAACAATCAAGTAAACTTAAATCAATCACGACAATTAAATTTCATTTCAATAAGTTTACCGATATGATACATTAAAACTTTGGATACCGCACAGCACTCGTAAATGCGCAGCACGTGTTAAAATATCCAATAAAATTGAAATATAGTTTTATTTCGTCACAAAAATTAAATCATTTCTCTAGAAAAATAGCCTTTACTTTTATTTTTCTCACTAATTTGAATGATGCAAAGATAGACTGCAAATCAATCATGACTAAGATAAAACTTACGGAATGGTCAATTAAATAAAGTACAAAGTAAACATTATTATGTCGAATGAAATAAACTTGGTGAACTTTAAATGAATGGAACTGATGGAAAAAGATATATTAAAAATCAATTTGCTTTCTAAAATATTGAAGTACTCATAAAACAAATATTATAATTTAAATTGATTTTAATAAGCCAACATAGTGCATTAAAATTTTGGACGTAACATTTGGAAATACGCGCACATGTTAAAATATCCAACAAAATTTCAACTTAAAGTTTTACTTCATTGCTGTATTTGAAAATCTTTATGTCAAAAAATTGTCATTATTTTTACTTTCTCGTTAATTTAAATGTTGTAAACCTAAACAGCAAAGTTCTCATTCTCTAAGATAAATATAACGGAGTATAAAATTTTAAATCAATACAAGGTACACTTTATTAAATATCATGAAATACATCTGGTGCACTTCAATGCAATTTATTCGAGAAGTTTGTCAATTAAATGTGATCCAATTTATGCCCAAAATAGAAGATTTTTTATTTAAAGAGTGAATAAGTTTCAGCAGAATATCCATAATAAAGCGATGATCTAATAAGCATCGACATAATTGTTTTAAATTGTATTAAGGTATGCTTAACATTTTGCTGTTGACAATATAACAATTTGAAACTGCTAATAACTTAAAATGGTAATTTTCCATTCAAAGGTATAATAGCTATACAATCCATACAAAGGTAATGTCATGTGTTGGTTGAAAATTTCTTTAATATTTTCGTCAGAGCTTTAAATGTGAAACCAAATTTGTCACTGAATACATAATAACTATGATTTAATTAGAAAATGTCAATGAGAATTAATATGATAAACAGTTATTATGATTGCACTAAGTTAAATAATTGTTGTTACAAAAGCAGATATATAAACTGCGCTTTAAACTTTACTTTAAGACTCTAATGCCTATAAATTAAAACTTTCGTTAAATCAGTTAGTAAATATTAAGTATTACTTAAAATTCTGAAGAAAAAAATAATGTATTAAGGAGACAGTAAAAGTGTATATAATTAACCGTTTTAAATGTATAACTTAAAGAACTCTCATTTACAGAAATAAATTTCTGTAAATGAGATTGCGACAGAAAATATTGTCATCAAACCGATACATTGTTTTAATTGTTGCCAAACCAAATTTGCTATTTATTCTGAGGTTATTTGAATAGCTGTACAGCTATTTCCAACCAAAAAGTGTCAAAATGAATGAAAAATATTTTGCTAATAAAAAATTATGAATGCGATATTTTAAAACAGATAAGTGATAAGTCTTCAGAAAAAAAAATACAGTACCATGTGAGTTTTAAATATAGGTCAATGCAATTTTTTTCAATTTTTTAATGTAGAATAACTTTTTGATGTTCATAACTTATAAATCATGAAGAAATAATGATAAATTATGATGTTCATAACTTAATATCAGTTCGTTTCTAAATACTGGCTAAATTTCATTAATTTACCTCAAAAAAATTTCTGGAAAGTTAAAACATTTATAACAACTCTTTGCTTTTTTCAATGCAGGATAAATTTTTATGTTTATATATATATATATATATATATATATATATATATATATATATATATATATATATATATATATGACAAAATAAATGAATACAAGAAAACGCGAAGAAAGTTAAGAAAAACAATAATATTAAGTATTATTATTATGGTCAACTTTTTAAATTATCCAGTATAATATTACCTTGCGCACATCGATTTCGGGCCCATTCTTGATAACTAACAAATCATTGCACAGCATAACAAATCACTTCAGCAATGCAGTAAGAACGGCATTTTAAATTGCTCTAGTTACACTCAATTTGCGCTTTAGTTTTCATATTTTGTAATCTGGCAATCATGTTGCGAAAATATTTTTAAATCGTTCTTGAAAAATTTCCCATTCATGTAAGTACATCTGATTTCGCTACTCGTTTTATTGATTTTGTTTAATACTGTTTTTTCTTTTTCTTTTATTTTATTTTCTGTTTTTACGTGTTATTTTTACTTATTGTGTTCTATTTCATTTGTTGTAATTTTTGTAAAACATTTTTTTTTAGTGCTCCTCACACTATTGTATTAATATATTTTGCTTCGGCTATATTGATACAATATCAGAAAGCACTCTTTTTTGCGGATATAATCGCGTGGGCTGATGAAGAGATTATATCTTTTATTTTCCGGTTTTTTTTAAAAAATTTCATCCTTTATATATATATTTAAAATTTTTGTGATAATATGTAAATATTTACTATTATCATAGAATAATACTACTATTTACATGATGACTATTTATATATCGTATGATTTCTTACTGAAATATTGTCATTAAAACTAAAATTAATTCAAGCAAAATATGTTTTGAGTTTAGATGAAAAAAATGCATAATGAAGGAAATTGATTAAAATAAAAATAATATCAAAAAAGAAAACACTTTTAAGAGTTTAATAACACTTACGCTTTGAACCATGCCAATTACAAAAAATAACAGGGGAGTTCTTCAATTTTCGATCAAGAGTTACTTAAAAGTGGATAGGATTTTTATTACTGCTTAAGCTGCAATAAAAACTCTGAGATCATAAAAACATGTTTAATGAATAAAAGTTATAAATAAAAATATTAAAAAAAGAACAAAAAGGTGTTCAAGACAGCAATGAATATTTTTAAAATCTTTAGTATTAAGAAAAATATGCTTCGAAAAAAGAGTAGATAAATTTTATCTCGAATTTCTGGCTATTTCATTGTCTATAATTTTAGTAATTATGTGTGAAACAAAAGAAAATTTGAAATCTAAGTTTATAGAAACGACAGAAAAATCTCATATTTTTCAGGACTCTGTATTTTATTAAATTTGAGTTGATTTTTATGAAATAGAAACAAAATGTAAATTTTAATTCTTGCATTGTAATTATTCTCCTGTTTTAGTGATAGCCACGTTTCATTTATTCAGTGTCTATACTAAATGTAAAAACAAAGTTCTACTGAAAAAGAAAATAAACAATCAAATTTATCTTTAAATACGTGATAATATTTTCACTGGTTTTCTGCTAAGAAGCTACTCACATACGTTCACTTTTGGATGTATGGGCAACTGGCTCCAAATAAATTCTAATCCAGATATTCTTAATTTAAGTGCATAAATAACAAAAAATATTCAAAAAATATTGTAAACAGTTAAACAGCTTCTTGTTTTGAACATATTTTTATTATAGATAGGATTTTCCAGCTCGAAATAGTACTTTTAAATTATCTTACTGCTAGTATTAGACTTTTGTTAAAGGTATTTTAGAGGTATTTATTAGAAAGGTATTTATTAGAGTTTGCTTCACAATTAATGAGGTTAACGGAACTGAGTTAAATCTTCGCCTAATTAAATATATTTAATAATGTTAGTTATATGTTTCTACAAAACGATGAAAATTTCGTCAAAATATTTTTAAAACAAAGGATAAAACATGATAAAATATCGAATTTTGTTGCTTGCTTTTTATATACGAAAAATAAGTTATAAATATTAATTATATTAATATTTAGAACGGAATAACTAATATTTAAATTAAGGTGTTTCATGAGTTTCTAAATGGATGTGATATAAATCCTACAATACATTTATCGACATTTTACTGATCATTAAGCTGTTATCTTTTATTTTTGGTAAAATACCATATTATTGTGTATGCAATTAAAATGCAAAGAGGCGTGATAAAACATAAATAATCAATTAAATTATACCGAATTAAAGAATGAAAGTCAATCGCAACTGAAATCATATTGCTATCATATTGTGAGAAGATAAATCTTCAAGAATAAATCAAATAAAATTTATTCTTGAATAATTCAATGTAGAACTCACATTAAATTCAGCCAAACCATTCTAAAATTTCATAGTATTGATACACTGAAAGAATTTTTATTCTAAAATTATGATACACGTTTTTACTGCTTACAAAATGTATGGTCAAGAAACCATGAGTACAAAAGTGTACGGTTTTTCAAACAATTGCAACTAGCTAAGTATAAAAAACGCAAAAAAATTAATTTAACTGGACCCTGGAGCTTGACTTTTCATTAGATAACGAGCAAATTAGCAAAATATCGCATGAATCTATTACATGTCTTTAAACACCACTTAAACGTTCAGTAGGAATTTTTTTTTTAAATTCATATAATTCACTTGATTTTCCACAAACTGATTATTTCTTTTATCAACAATAATGAATAAAGCCTACAATTAAAAGAATTTTTGTTCATCAAAAAAAAATTTCACTTTTGCCGTATTAACTGTATTTAGTGCATTTTTTTGATTCATTCCTAAATCGTTGATCTCATCATTTATCAATGGATTATGTCTGTTCAAAAATGCTGCAAAAAATAATGCTAACAAATAAAATTACATTAATATTTACCTATTTAATTATTGTTTTAAGCAAGTAATTAATTAATTTTTTTCATTGTTTAATTATTTTACAATTCAAGACTTTTCTTCAAATTCTTCAAATAATTGCGGATAATTTTTTAAATGAATAATTATTTAACGATTTAAAAAAATTATTTTAAACAATCAATTAAATATTTACTTGAAGTAATCAGCTACGATTCTTTAAATACATTTTATTTACAAAACATTTCCAGATACTTTGGTTTGTTAGCTTCAACTAAGAAGATTTTAAACTATCTCTGGACTTATTTTTTGATGAATTGTAAAAAATAATTATAATGTAAACCAACGATAATAACAAGTAATAAAAACTAATGACAACAATAAGAAAATGAATGACAGAGAAAAATATTCAGAAATTATTTTCTTTTCTATTGTTTCGAACAAAACGCCAGTACAGTTTATTTGAAAATCAAAACATTAATTTGAATCATAATGAAATTACAGAGGAATATAAATTTTTTATAACGCTCACAACTATTAAATAAGCTTATTTTAGATGCGTAATGATGAAAAAGTTCTCGATAAAACTTTCATAACCTTATCATTGATGAAATAAATTCTCTGTAAATCTTTCAGAGTATTTGGAGCGAAAAAAAAATATTTTACTTTAAAGTTTTCATAGTTCACATAGTAATTAAAATAACTTAAAATTTCTATTGCGCTGGAATAAATGAATTTTAATTGTCAATAAAAATTTATAATAAACTTGACATACTAAACACATAAAAAGATACGGCTTTCTCGTGCGGCTTTAAAAAGTACGGAATTTACGGCTTTAAGAAGCCCTAGCTTGGTCAACTTTCAAAATTATCTTGCTTATAACATTTAACTTTAATCTTAACCAAGCTATATGCTCAGCACACTACTGTGCTTAAATATTCTAATTCTTCAACCCTTCCTCTAATCCTAACATCTTAATTAGTTTTACACAATATGCAAGCTGAATTTTTCACCGTCTAGCTGATTTGCATGGCTTGCCCTTTGATTTAAATTTTGACTATTTTCAAGAAATGCCCACGATATTTTCAAAACTTTTTAAGCATTGAAATTTAGTAATAATTTAAAGCATGTACGGTAGCCATTAATTCATATAAAACAACGCAATTATGAGTAGTATGACGCAAGTATGATTTCAGTGTAGTAGGCAGCGCAATATATATATGTATATATATATATATATATATATATATATATATATATATATATATATATATATATATATATATATATATATATATATATATATATATATATATATATATATATATATATATATATATATATATATATATATATATATATATATATATATATATATATATATATATATATATATATATATATATATATATATATATATATATATACAAACGCGCTAATACTGCTATTTATTAAATATTATGTGTAAGAAGCATCTAAAATCACATAACTTACAAACGATAAAATTTAATTTTATTTTGCCTCAACGGATAAGCAAACGCTCCTTCCTATAAATAAAATAATTTTAATTGATGATAGCATCAAATTGAATTAAAAACTAGTAACTCTTCTTCGAGAGCGTATCCGAATCGTGCTTCTCGGTTAATTGACCTCTTGAAATAATGATAATATGCTTGAATGATCTCGAAAAGTATATTTTTTTTTTACCGAGAATACTAAGTATTAATATTTAGAAGAACAATGATATGAGTGAAAGTCATTAAAATATTCTGACAAAAATAAAGTAAAAAGAAGGAACTAGAGTGAGGTGCTGTTTTTTCTCCTTTAATAAAATAAATATGTTAAGTTACAGAGCTAAATTCTGAAGCTTTTTGTTCAGCTCCCTTGGTAATATATTTTATTTATTATCTCCTCCTCTTCAGCATTTAATATATATATATATATATATATATATATATATATATATATATATATATATATATATATATATATATATATATATATATATATATATATATATATATATATATATATATATATATATATATCTTGGCGAAAGAATACCTAAGGAGGCCTTTCCATTTCAATTCTAACCTTCAGTAAGGATAGGTTCGAAAAGGGACGAAATATATTGCACCTCCAAAACCCGTTCCACTGTCTCCCCTACATTTTTTGTGGGGGTGCGTGTGTTAAGTAACCCGAAACTAATCGACTAACCACTGTCACAGAAGGGGGATTGCAACCTGCGGGGGTCAACTAGCTTTCAAAAGATATCAGAAGAAACTTACTCTTCATCTTATATTATACTTTTTCTCTTTCTAAGAAAAACTTAAAAAATATTTTTTTAACTCTAAAACGACTTTATTTATTTTCAAAATAGTTTTATCATTTTATTTAACATGCACTTTTTCTAATTATATCTTGAATTGTTTATTATTTTGATTTGATTATTTAGAGAACTAATAATAACCAGAGTATTTAAATTTATAAAATTTTACTATGTATTCATATGAAAGTAATTCATATAAAGTAACTACATTAAAAATAAATTTATATTTTCTCTATAGATCAAATAAAGTTTGTTAATTTTTTTAAAATTGATTTGCTAATTTTTAAAACTTTTTATGTTAAAGTAAAACCTTGAGTTCAAGATTTTATTTTTTTATTACGTATTTAATTTTCTTCTTTCAATTACAATTCAAATACAAATATTTTTCACAATCTTTTTTTAATTTCAATTAATTTTTTTTAAAGATTGTTACACCGTTTTGAAACTAGTTAAATTCTACCACTTTAGAAAACTATGTTAACATTTAATCCATTATTTAAGCAAATATGGTTGCTTACTATGTAAATTTGATTTAGACTTAAATATTTGAATTTCGCAATTTGAATGAACTAAATTAACCTTCACTAAAAACTCACTTCATTTTAATTATTACTTTTGCTAACTACAATTATTATTGTATAAATAACTCCGAACTGGAATTATGATTCGATCTTAAAAAATAAACACCGGGGTTATTTGTTATTTGTCACAAACAAATTGAAACATCAAAATTGAAAATTATTCGATTTAATTATCACAAAATTTTAAATCATATTAAGACAGATCTAGTTTCCGATTATATCACTTAACTTATTCAAATAATTTAGCTCGGATACATTTAAAACTTCACCCACAAACTCATATTCATCATTTTTACTTACATTATGTCTTCTCAGTTATAGTTACTTTAAAAACTTATCGCCAGAGATATTATTTAACAATAATACAAAAGAAATTCCTTATTGATCTAAAACAGTTATTTAGTATAAATTTATTAAACTGCATATTTTGAGAGCGCAGTTTTATATGAAGTTTATTTTAAAGGAATAAAGTAAAATATAACTTATTAAAAAGTGAATATATTTTATTTATCAGGTTTTGCTTGTTAAAAGGTATTTATATTTTATCAAATAATTTTTATCAAGTAATATCTTGTGATTACGTTATATAATAAAGGAACGACTTAATTTTTAATTTAAATTAAAATTATTGTAACCCTAATAACAAAGAATAATGGTAAAAGTGGGTAATGAACGCATTTTATTTGTAAATGTCGTAAATAAAAGGACAAATAAATAACTTACAAAAGTATAACTTATTTCTAAGAAATTCCTTAAAAACTATCTTTGATAAGCTTTATAATTTTCTAAACGTAGAAGTAATATTATAAGAAAATTGATGTAACTCTTTCATTTCAGTTTTGAGGATTCATAAAAAATACCATTATTTCTGTCGTAAAAATAAATTATAACATTTTCGACTAATAAGCTGAAGTGACAGTTTAAATTTATTTTTCTAATAGATCATTTCGATGGATCATTAAAAACAACAAAATAAAACAATTCTATGTTATTTTACATTTTAGTACATAGATTTGTGAGACTGCTCACTGTAATTAATATAAAGATTTATCAAAATAATCGAAATCAATTTATAAAAAAGTACGATAACGAAATTTTTGAAAGAAAAAGGCATTTATTGGTTTTGATTAAAACTTACAACATAACAACAGATTGAGATAAGTTTACTTTACAAAATTTTATCAAATACAAAAATACAGAAAATTATGGTTATCTAGGAGATATATTCATATAGATGGCATGCTGGCTAACCCTGGGAGGTTTTCGTGTTTTTCCTCTTTATGTAATGGTAATGACGGTTAGTTTTCTTATATTTTAATTAACTATAATTACACTAATTAAAGTTTGCAGTATAGAAATTTCTACTAAAACTCTTCTCCGTGAATGGCAAAAGAGGGTCAATGAAGAGAAATTAAAATAACACATTGATTACATACTTTGTTCTAGCAAAATATTATGAATAAAAATTACATTATACACTTTTAATATGAATTCGAAAAATTTCTCGTTATTAAATACATAAGATATAGCATAATTACTACTCTTAATATATATTTTTAGAATATTGCGAAAAAAAGTTTTAAAAAGTGTATTAATTAGGAACTACAGATCAGGGAATCAACTAAGGAATCAGGTCTGAAAACATCAAAACCAGTTTGACTGTCTGAAGTAACAAAGAGTAGCTTAACTCTAAGTATTACAGCTTATTTTTATTTTTTAATTTATCGTGATGAAATTTCGTGGTGTTTATAATAATCACATTTCTCATTCTTTCTATTTCATCTGGCAATCAAGGTGGTTTCAATATTTTCAGTGTTGCGTTCCTAAGCATCGATTCATTATATTTTGATACCGTTTGTATTTTTCTCTCGTGAATATTAATTATGACCACTAATGTTCTTTTGCTTCCTTTTTTTTTAAAGAATTTTACAATACATGCGTGTATTTTCATATTTTTCTTCTTTTGCTGATTAAAATGAAAATTTCATAATACTTTAGTGTTCTTGTGTATTTAGATTAAAGCCCTAAAAACAGGGTTAAGTGCTTGTTCATGTTTGGATGATGCGTGGTCTTGTGTACTAACTATTTTTTTTTCCTTACCGTGAAAAAACATACTATCCCAGCTATTGGAGTAATTAAAACTATTTACGGAATGAAAAAATTGGAACCTTTTGAATTTTTTTAATGTAAATGTTTTTTGTAATATTTTTCGATATATTTTTTTAAAAAAAAGGAAAACTGCAGTTTTGTGATGCTTTATAGTATATTGGAAGATCTTTACGTCATTTATTCGATTTTAATTAATCTCACTTTATTCAGCAGCTAATTTTTTTAATTCTGAAACATCTCTAAAAAACAAGAAACAAAGTTTAAAAAAGGGGGAATAATGTATTTAAAAAATAAATTCCATTCTCAAAATGAATAAAAACAAGAAAATTATTGCTACTAAATAAATAAAATGTATATAGAATGAACGAATTATCAGCAAATATAATTTTCATAATAAATTACAAGCTTATAACTAAAAAGAAAGCTATCGGTTTTTAAAGCGTTTCCCATATCAGTTCTTCAGAAGGACAGAGAGAGAAAAAGACTTTCAAAAGGGAGCAAGACCTCTCACCTAGAAGATTAGTGAACTTGGGGGTGGAAGTTGCCTTCCTCCCTTACTCAAAGGTAGAAAGTGACTTGTGTTTCAAAGGCAATATTACAAAAAGTAATAAAGATTTAAAAAATTAACCTACATTTTCGTGGATAGGAAAGATTGAAAAAATTATTAGTATTTTTTTTTAATTGATCACTCCGATTCTTGAACAAGAAACCGACTTTCTGATCATTTGAGCGCTCCCCTTGTTTTTTGTTCGCCAAGATATATATATATATATATATATATATATATATATATATATATATATATATATATATATATATATATATATATATATATATATATATATATAACCAGCAAAGTATGAAATGATTTATATTATATTTCACACATTGCCTAGGCATTCTATATAATGCCGGATGCCATTTAGGCAAAGTATGAAATAAACGTCCTGATGAGGTCATTATGCAAATGATGTGCATGTTACTGTGAATGACCGAAATCGGTGGTTGTTGACTTTCACCGGTGAATGTTGACAATCAAGTAGTCGCTTTGGTGAATGTCCGAAATATTTATTACAACCCGATTTGATATTAGTTTATTCGTGAATATAATTATATTTATTCGATATTTTAATACTTACTGACGATAGATTAGAAGAAACATTGGAATATCGGGCAAATATATACCGGGCGCTGAACCTTAAAAAAACATCAGTGTAGGGTATACCAGGCAAATGTATACCGGGCAGTGGCACTGAACCTTAAAAAACATCAGTGCAGGGTATGCCGGGCAAATGTATACCGGGCAGTGGCACTGAACCTTAAAAAAACATCAGTGTGGGATATACCGGGCAAATATATACCGGACAAAGGCACTTGACCCTAAAAACCCATCAGTGTAGGGTATACCGGGCAGTGGCGTTTAACTAGACCTATTATATATTTCGGACATTTGCCAAAAGTCTAGTCACACTAGGTCTAGTTAAGTGCCATTGCCCGGTATATATTTGCCCGGTTAATCCTACACTGATGTTTTTTTAAGGTTCAGTGCCCGGTATATATTTGTCTGATACTCCAAACACTAATGTTTCTTCTAATCTATCGTCAGTAAGTATTAAAATATCGAATAAATGCAATTATATCCACGAATAAATTAATATCAAATCGGATTGTAATAAATATTTCGGACATTGAAAAAAGCGACTATTTGATTGTCAACATTCTCCGGTGAAAGTCAACAATCATCGATTTCGGTCATTCACAGTAACATGCACATCATTTACATAATAGCCTCATCAGGACGTTTACTTCATACTTCGCCTAAATAGCATCCGGCATTATATAGAATGTCTAAGGGAAAGTATGTAATACTTCTCATATTTCATACTTTGCCTGAAAACGTCAGGCATTATATACAATGCCGGCATATTATACTTTGCAGGTAACATATATATATAATTTCTATGTCCATAATACTTATAATGCCTTTCCTACGTTTAACAATATTTAAAAATTTAACAATTTAATTGTCTTCTGATTTTAAGCAGTAATGTACCCTTGTTAGCTTTATTACGCTTTATTACGTAAAAACTGTTTTTTTATTTTATAAAACCTGCGCTTTAAGATAAAATGTTCGGAGTTTCACCTATGAAAAGTTTTTCGCCTTTGCACAGATAGATATATATCCTAAAGAAGTGATTTCCTCAGAAAAGTAATCGGCTAATATTAGAAAAAAAATCATGCCTTTTAATTTTTACAGTGCTTATAAATAAGAAACGAATAAATTGTCTTAATAATGATCTAAATAAAATAGTCTTCAAAATAAATAGTCCTCTAAATAAAATAGTTTTTATTAATCACAGCATTAAATTAAATTTAAAGCTAGTAACTCTTCTTCAAGGGCGTAGCCAAATCATGCTTCTCGGTTAATTGGCCTCTTAAAATAAGGATAATATGCTTGAATAATATCGAGATGTATATTTTGACCGAGAAAACTGAGTATCAGTAACTAGAAGAACAACATTGTGAATGAAAGTCATTAAAATATTCCGACAAAAATGAAATACAAAAAAGAATTAGAACGAGGCGCTGCTTTTTTCCCCTTAATAAAATAAAAACGATAAGTTTCAGAGCTAAATTTTTAAACCTGTTTAAGTTTCTTGTTCAGCTTCTTTCCTAATACATTTTTTATTATTTTCTCCAGCATTTAAAATATATATATGTCAAAAAAATAATACTACGTCCATAATACTTATAATGCAAAAAGTTTTTCTTGCGCATAACAATTTGCTTGTCCTAAGATTTAAAGCAGTAATGTACCCTTGTTAGTTTTTATTTTACATAAAAAACTGACTTTTTATATTAAAAAAAACGTTCGCTTTAGAGGAAAAGTTTAAGATTTTACCTATAAAAAGTTTTTGGCTTCAACATAGATATATATATCTGAAAGAAGCTATTTCCTCAGAAAAGTAATCAGCTAATATTAGAAAAATTCTTCGCTGTTTAATTTTACTGTGCTTATAAATAAGAAGAAGAATAAATTCTGGGCACGTTTTGTATCGTGCGGTTGAAGGAAGTTTAGAAAAAATCGTCTCCAAAATAGTTTTTTCTGACTATTTTAACATCCATTTTTTCTTTCGAACTTCCGAAATCCGTTTTCTTGTCTTTTGTCCCTACTCTCTTCCTTAGCCTTTGAGCGGTAGATTTTTTTTCCCCTTTTTTTTCATCCATCGGTTCTCGTTTTCGAGTAAAAGGGAAAAAGTAGAGAAAAATGGGGGAAAAGCGAATCTTGAAATGAATGCATTTTTTTTAAAGGCAAGAATTTCAAAATTGGATGAGTGGTTGATTGATTTTTTTTTTATTCTTTCGGGTAACATAGTTTTCATTTAAATCTTAAGGTTGAGTGACTGATTTCCTGCTTAACATTTTTAAAATGGTCACGCTTACAAGTTCTTAAAAGGAATTAATTGTGAAACTCTTTTTAGACAAGTAATTTTTTTTCTGTTGAAAAAGATTTTTATTTTTTTTTAAATAGTCATAGTATATCTGCGGGAAAAAATAGTAAAGAATAGCATTGAACATTTACAATATAATGCTAAACATAGACACTAAATTGAGCATTTATAATATAATTTAAAAATGCCATTACTTCAGCTTTATTAATTGTGTTAGCGCATGACTTAGTAGTGTTTTTCAGCATTGATATATTGATAGCTAACTTTCCCCCCTTACGAAAAACGGGTACTCTGCTAATGCCTAATAAAATTAGGAATTCCTCATTTTTGTAGATATATTTTATAAGATAAATATATTAAAACTATATGTAAAACCCCTAATGTTATATCAGCCTTATTTTATATATTCCATTTCAAACAGACAGATTTAGTACAATTAGATATACCGCAACTACTAAAATTAGGTATAATATAACTAAAAAAAATTATTTATAATGTATCTGTCAAAATTAAATGTAAAATATCTACTTTAAAAAAAGACCTGATTTCATTGAGAGTAGAGTACGTAACATACTAATTGTGATATTAACGCTTAGAGAAGAATTCATCTTTAAAATAATCACTAATTAAATTAAAAGCTTCTTAAAAATTAATTATTATATAACATTTATTTTTTCTTTTTGGTATACATAGTTTCTTTTCCGTAAAATTATCTTTCTTTTTAAATGAAGTAGATAAAATGCTTAAAAGTACGAGCATAAATCTAAGAAGTGTACGATTATTCAAAAATGATAACATTGAGATCAGTTTGAAGGAAAACTATGCGCATAAAATAATTTTGAGATTTAAGGTTTCTTTATTCAGTTCATTCAATCTAATGATTAATATACACCTGAAAAGTTTTACTTTTCATTAGAATAAAAATTAAATTTCGGTAGAAAATACAGTAAACTCATTTTAATCAAGTGAATTTTAATCTTTTCTTTCTTCAATTTTTGGTACTCAAAAGTTATTTTCGTTCATTTTTCTCACTTTGAAGGACTTGATATCGTTTATTTATAAATAAAGAATGAGAGTTTTTCATTTTTAATACTGCAATTTTCAATGTATAAAACATACAAATAAAGAAATTTATAAATAAGTAAAATCTACGAATATTTAACGATAATAAATTAAAATGTTGCTATTTTTACAAATTTGTTTTAAAATAAAATAGTCGAAGAATGCAAATTTTCAAAAGTAAATGGATTTGGGAATATACTCAAAGTATTCACTTAAAATCAAAGGTAAATTTGAGTGGTTTTGCAAGATGTACTAAATCTGAAACTTTCTTTGTTTTTGACTAATCCTTTTCCCAGTATATGCTCTGATCAAAAATTTCGTCAAAGTGACGAAGCAACTATTGTCTGTTTTTCGAGGAAATAAATTTCGTCAAATTTAAATAAATATTTCATCATTCTATTTTTTTCCAAAAATAAATAAATAAAATCCTGGTAGTGCCTAATGTATCTAATAATCACATTGTCATATAGGTGGGTCAATGTCACCCTAAGAAGGGGCAATATAATACAGAGAAAAATTACCCCGATTGCTGAAGCGGGAGTCGAACCCGGGTATTTTCTTTTCCGTGGCCAACTCCTCGACTACCATACCACCCTCACGGCCTTTTCTGGACACTTAATATTAGATCGTCTATATCTCATTCTATATTCGTCATTCAAGTTAATAAATCACATGATTTTGTGACAAAATGATTTTCAAAACTAACGAAATACAGCTCAAGGATCGCTAAATTGTCAAAAGTGAGAGTTTTATTTCACAAAGTGAGAAGTGAAAAAGAATGTCAATGCAAAGTAAGACAAATATAATATAAAAATTGAAAAATGTATGAATGTAGAAAAGAAAAGAAATTTGAGCAATACTGAATGATCTGAAAACGACACCACTTGCTATCGAAAGCATTGGTTGTGGTCTAGAGCTGAGGTTTGAAAAATAATAATAATATATTTTAAAATAGTTTTATAATAGCATATTTTAAAATAGTTTTAAACTTTTAGTCCTCCCTTCTTAAATTCATTGAAAGTGTTTCTTTGGACCATTTAGGAGAGACGCTTCAAAAAACCTTTTTTTAAATTTATTATCATTAGCTACTGAGATTAATTAAATTTTAAACAATTCTGAGTTTTTAAAGTATTAAAAAAAGGAACAGTAATGTTTTCTCCCCTATTTAATAAAAAAGTTTTTAATTAATGATATTTTGTATTTAATTATTTATTTCTATCTATATCAAGTAAACTCAATGATCAACGAGAATGCCATAAGAGAGCGCCATCAGCGAATAAGTATTTTAAGCATTTTTAATGCTACATTTCTTTAATCGCAGATGCAGAATGAATAATTGATATAAAAAATGTTTTATTCTTTCTCTGAGAAAAAAAATATGGTCCAAACCACCGGAATTTAGTAAAGTTTTCTGAGTTTCTGACTCTAAGGAAACACAAAAATGCTCGGTAATCTTTTCTCATGCACTTTGGTAATGATTTCTATAAAATTAGCAAATTTTATATTTTAAGAAAATATTTGGTAAATGTGTTAAAATGCTTTAAATAATAATTTAACAAATGATAAATTTATGAGGACAACCTACTATCTGTTTTCTATATTCAAGAGGCACTGAAGCTGGCTGTCGCAATCGTACAGACTTTCGATGTTCTTCGAAAATCCATGGCCACGAAAAGAACAATAACAACAATGCAGTAAGGTAATTTTGCGAAAAATTGTTTTTCTTCATTTACGTTTTAATGACATGAATTCTGATAATTATTACATGAAATGACGTTTTTCTTATTGATCTCTTTTATAATAATATTAAAATATATTAAAATAATTAAGTAAAAATTTATTATAATAGTTTTTTTTTATTTAGAACTTAATGCAGAAAATAAAATATAGTATGTACAGAAAAATCATTCTGAAATGTAATATTTCCTTAAAGATATTTGAATAATTTACACATTCTTCTAAAGTTAGTCAACTTCAAATACAAATATTTTCTCGGTTTTAAATTACATGAGTAAAACAGGAACAACAATTTCATTAAACAGGCATTCTGTGAGTTACGCAAGTCAATAAATTAATGAACGTACACTAATGTTTCCCTCACCAGCTAAAATATTAAGCGACTCGTTTATTGCAAAACCAACCGCTGAATAAATTTTCTCTGCAAATTCTAATTTTAAAGTTATGTTGAAAATAAAAATACTACTAACGCTTAAAGTCTGAATTTGATTTAATTAAATATAGTCTAATGGATCATGTGTGTCTAATTAAATATTCCAGATTTCAAAATGCAATGTTCTAGAATAAAATGTTCCAGATTTAAAAACGTAATTATTTTTCATATTAAGATCTATTTATTAAGAACTGTTAAATTGATATGATTTTTATGCTAAGTACCAAAATAAAATATCATTCCTTCATTCTAATCATTTATAGGAAGAACTGACGGTATTTACAATCGATCTCTTTCAGCTAATTAATTTATGAGAATACACACAATTTCTCATTTTTTTTGTTAAAAAGTATTCAAGTGTTTCGTGAAAAATAATTATTCCTTAGCAGTTCATATGCTTTAATTTCTCATCAAGCGTTTTTCTAAAACATTGCCAACTGTACTGAGAAAAAAAGTACTGTCGAAACTATCAATAGAGCCATACACATGACTCTATGGAAATACCAAAAAGCTCAGCAGTTTTTACAGTGAAACTTTGGTAATAATTTTGGTAAAATTAACCTTAATAAATGGTTTTACAATATGTGATAAAATTCGATCAACGTGATAAAGTTTAGTAATTTTATCATTATGCCTTATCATGGCGGAAAAAAAACTCTTGTTTGATTACATGGTTGTACAAAGCATAGTCAGAACACATAAACTCGGGTCATATGAAATACTTTCTGATACTGTAAGAAATATTTCATAAGTATTAGGAAATATTTTCTTAAGTCAACTGTGAGCAGTATTTAATCCCTGAAATTAAGAAAAATACTTATTTTTTTTTTTAATTATGCTTAGTTTATGCTTGTTTTGTTTTCCTTACATAATAATTTTATTTCATAAGCAAATAGCAGCACAATCTTTTTTGCCTCCAGATCTGGAGATAAGGTCATAAACATAATTTAAAAAAAAAAAGAGTTTTTGATCACGGTAAATGTTATTAAATCATTTTATTATTTTATTCATATATTTTCTGAGATTTTTACGCTCTATTTTGTTGAAAATAAAATCTTTTCGATCCTGAAAATTATTGAATTATTTCTAAAATAACAAATATTTTATAAAACTTTATTAAGAATTATTCTTGATTTTTATTATTAGATACATAATACTAATCCGTAATAGTAATAATAATTTTAATAATCATAATAATAATTCGTGAAAATTAAAAAAGAAAAGGAAAGATACATGCATTTATTTTAATATAAGTAAAAATACGAGTTTATATCATTATATTTCCCTTTATTTACAAACAAATATTAAAATTCAAAGAAACGTTAAGAAAACAGAGATAAAATACTTAAAAACTCCATAGATCTAATGCAGATCTTTAAATTAATTTTATTAAATTTTGGGAATGGAAAAGAATGGTGCACTCTAAAAAATATATGATAATTTGGATATTTTTCAATTCTGAAAATCAGATTTGAAGATCATGACAATATATTGGTAATTTAAATAAATCCAAAAAAAGTCCATTAATTCGAAATATTAAAGTCTAAAGTTTCATACAAATTTTACAAAAGAAAGGAGAAATATTAGCTAATTCTGATTTTATTGTACACGGAGAAATGAAATTTTGGTCAAATTACCCGCACTGTATGATAATGACATTTCAGGTAAAAAAGACTATAACTCTGGTTAACAATAATAAAATATGAGATATTTAAACAATTGTAAAGATTTTTTTTGGTTTACCGTAAATTCAGGTTTTTAAAATTGCTAGTTTGGTCATGTTTGGTAATGAACCAAACATTTAGTAAAAAATATGAAACTGAAAAGTAAACTTAACCAATAAAATGGATTTTAGTCCTGGCTCTTATGCATCATGATAAAAATACTAAATTTTAGTACATTTAATGATGTATCACTTATCGAAGTACCATACTTTATTGCTAATTTCACCAAATTACCAAACTCGTTATCAAATCTCTTCGATAAAAATTATCGAGATTTTGCTGTTAAAATACAGCCAAAAATAGGGTAATTTTAGCTATATTTTAGTAGTTTGACCATAGTTTTATTTTAGTGCAATAATAAAACTATTATGTTAAAAATTAATTATTAATGGAATGAAACGAAATTTTATGATGCACAAATACTTTAAACAAATACCGAAATGAAGAAAACAACACCAAATGTTTTTTGTTCCAAATATTAATGAATAATTTCTATCCTAAGATACTAAACTTGGTGTAATAAATAAGAAAAAAAACTTGGTACTTGTTTTCTCATCACAACGTCTCTCTGTCTCTTTCAATTTTTTAATGAAAGCTTTGCATGTTATTTTCTAATTTATTATTGACCACTGATAAGAATATATTTTTCTATGGACAAAGTCTAATATATTTGTCAAATTTGAAAATATATTTTACTTGAAAATGACGCATTAATAAATCTAAATTCCTTAAATTGTTTTGCCATTTTTTATTTAAAAAAATTTCTTTAATGTGAAATCATAACTAATTTTATAAAAAAAACATGCTGCAACAAATGAGAAAATTTTATACTGTGTACAAAACATTGTGTATTGTAATTAGGTTTATTTACTTAGACACTGTAATGCTTAATGCTAAAAAAAGTATTGTATTCCGTTAAATCAAAGTGCATGTACATATTTGGCTAAAATTTAAAACAACTTGGTATTTTCCTTCTTTTATTCTAAGTAGTATGATTGTTATTTTTATTATTATTATTTTAATATTTATAACGTTTGAAAAGATTTAAAAAATGCCTATTTTCTTCTTTATTTTAGATACGAAATGATGATGGTATCTCTTATTGACTGGTTTTCCCTACTTAATAAAATTAACAATATTTTTACTCTTTTCAGATTTAGAATAACTTTAACAAAAACGGTGCTTATAGAAAAACTATTTTTATTTTTTGAAAATTGAGATATAGCCTTTGCAAAGAAAGACCATGAAAATAGTTTTAAAAATAAATTTTACTAGTATTCTTAGAAATAGATCCTCCGTTATAGCCAGTTTTTGAGCTCAGTGGATCGCAAAGTTTTATACAAACTTTCGCCACTAAACGTCATCATAAAGGCTATGAGAACAGCATTGCCCTCTGTACGTCCTTATTTCATACACAATCCACAATCAGGTTATTTATTGATCTGACGCTAGATTATCTTCATTCCACTATCGAGTATAGAACCCGGTGTTTCTGTGACTTTTAAGATCCAATATTCAATAGTAGAGTTTTACAATTTGTCGTTACACTATTCTATCACAAGTGAATTTAAACTAATATTTTGATTTATTTCTGCTTAAAACTGACAAATAATTTTCCATTCTCATTTGACAACAACATCTTTTGTATCAGTCCTAAGTGTCCTGTGTTAAAATTTAATTCGATAAAATTTAATTCTAACAAAATTTATTTTTGAACACAAAATATAATTTCTAAAATACACTAAGATAGGGTCAAAACTATCTGATTGCTGTAACATTAACTATGCATCTGTGTCTGAAGAGACACCGAAAACGCGATAATTTTTACCAGTGAGCTTTGGTTAAAACATTTGGTAAAATTAAAAATAAAATATGGTTTTATAACCATGTTGTTTGGTAGTATATTTGGTAATTTAATCATGATACCTTTGCGCATGGCATAAAAACCATATATTAGGTTAAATTTACTTTTCAATTTAGTATTTTTGCCAAATGTGCAATAAAAACGAGCTATAATTTAATGGTAAAACGTTGAGGATGACATAAAAACCCGTTATTTGTTTAAATTTACTTTCAACTATGTATTTCTACTAAATGCCTAATAAAAAAGAACTATAATAATCTATTAAAACGCTACCATAAAAACGGAAAAGCACCAAATGAATGATTTAGACATCGCTTATTTTGTATATTTTGGCTTTACTACCATAAAGTTTTATTTACTTTTCTTAACTCTAATGTCGTTACTATACAAGTACGGTCAATATAGTAGATTTTATATACATATTTCAGTTATATAAAGCGTTTCTTACATACGAATATAAAAGAAGTTTTCAAATATTTAGTTTTCAATATTTTTATCGTTCTAAAATACTCTTTAAAGTGAAAATAGAATTTTATGATGTATTTTTTAAAGGGACTTGGTAAAAAGAAAAACTAAGACTTGTGTAAAGATTTTGTAAGCAAATTTACTTCTATTTTTTTCCAAAGTAAAATAGAAGTAAATTCCTTTTCCTCGAAAGCACAAAGAAATCATTCGAAATTTTAAAACGTTTTAAAAACTCTACAAAAATGCAAAGCCTATGGCACTCACCACCCGATGCCAGGAGCCAATAAAAGATTGTGATAAAAGAGCGAAACATAATCCTTCCGTGTGGAAAGTGATAGTCCGGATCGCTAGACAACTCTTTCTATCCGGCACTCACCGTCCGGACGGATTGTCAGGACTCGACTGGGGAATGTTTACACCCGTTCCGGCTACAGTACGGAACAGGGAGTTAGTGGCGCCACTGAGATGCGAAAAAAGTCAAGAAACTAACTCTTTGGATTCCCTTTTCAATAACAGTTTCTTTAAAAGTAGCGGTAGGAAAACGTAGTAACATTTGCGATAACTATTTTTTCACTTCATACGTTTTACAGTAATTCGCCTATTTTTAGGATAAATTTTTTTGTCGGTGTTTCTTAGAATGTAAATTATAATTGAATTGAAATATTTTTTTAAATAAAATATAAATTACTTTGAATCTATAATTTGTGTAAAGAAAGTTCAGTTATTTAGGGTTTCACAGCTTCAATTTAAGGTTCCAAATATTGGGAACCGGTGATCTAAACCAGTGTTCCCTATCCCCTGGTCCGCGGACCGGTTCCGGTTCGTGGATCAAATGGTACCGGGCCTCCCATTTCAATGAAACTGAATTTAAATTCCTAGATTTATACCATAAATTAAAAATAGCTGTGTTCCATTAAAATTTTATTTATAAAAGAAAAAGGGGCTCCCGAAGGTAGTGACATAAATTTTATAACGTTTTGAAACGATTACCTTCAGGGGGAACCGTCTCAATGCAAAAAAAAAAAATTCAGGGTTCTCATTGATTTAACGTTCTAGTAAGTTAAATTGTTAAATCACTTTATGTTTATTTTTGGTGTAACTGTATTTTATTTTGAAGGCACGTTTAAATAAAATTAAATTAAAATTAATAAATCAAAATAATCTAAAATATAAACAATCAACTCCCCCCCCCCCCAGCGGGGCGCGGTAAAATTATCAAACGTTGACAGGTCCGCGGTGATAAAAAGGTTGAGGAACACTGATCTGAAAAGTCAATTAAACATCGCAGTTGCACTCTCATCCACGATACTCAGAATCATAATACGACGCAAACGCGCTACAACCTTAATACAGTGTTAAAATTAATCGTTTCTGAGATCAAGATCATCCATATTATCGTGTGTTCAAGTTTAATATATTGATACAGAAAGCAAAAATATAATACGACATAAAAGTTTAAATTATTTCTAAATTAATATTGCAGTACATTCGAATGATGCAATGGTTCAATCCAAAATTTCTAACAGTCAATTAAATTTTATATCCAGTGAAGAAATCTAATATAAATATTTCCCTATATGGTAATGGCATTATTTCTGTTTTTCTTTTATTTTTTTGTCGTTGAAAATTCTGGTTCTTAATATTACAGCATTCATTACTAAATATTAAGTGAAAAATACAGATGAAGATTGAATTTAACCGAACAAATGTTTTTTTTAAGCCAAGCCTTAAAAGTTCATGATAAAGTTACGAAATTTACCACACTTATCAAATTTTATCATATATTATGAAACACTATTTTATTGCTAATTTTGCCAAAATCATTAACAAATTATTGTATTGTAGTTATTGGTAGCAGATGCTTTCTCTTGACTGCTTAATATACTTTATGATGTCATCTTGAGCATCATTTATTTATTTTTCAAACTAATTCTCACAAGAAAGTGCAGATTTTGAACTTTTCTTTTAAGATTTCAGTAAAAAAAAATTATGGATATTTGTGAGATGCGAATAAAAATTTCACTTGATTCTGATTATAGTTAAAACAGTTTCAAATTTATTCTTTCATTTACTCATAATTTAGTATTTCATTCGATACTGATGATATCTAAAACTGTTTCAAATCTACTCATCCTATTCGTTCTAGTAATCTAGTTCTTTTACTAGATAGATGTACAACCGTGACACCGTCTTGCAGCATTAGAAATCACTCGTAAAACGTGTGCAATTAGGCTCTCACATGGAATATCACAAAGGCTCATAAAAAATTTTTAAGCATTTTACTGACCTTTATTTGGATGAAACTTTTTCCTACAAACAAAGGAAGGTGCCTTCTTACTCATAGAAAATACTACTCCCAATAAAGACGACTAGTTGTTTCATGATGAGTCTAATGGTAGTTATTTTTATTTTTGCAGCATTTACTTAACATTTGGAATTAAAACAACTGTATGCATTAGATATGCTTATAATGAGAGTTAATAGTTACACTAACATATAACGAAATAAAATTGCTAAATTCTAGGCAAAAATCAATTTCCAAAATTGTAGAGCCACAACGATAGCAAACTTAATAAGACAAAAGGTAAACAAAGTTTCCCCCACACTATTACACAACTGTTGAATAGACAATGCGATTCTATCAGGGCAATTTCGTAAGGTCAAAACAAGTTTTGTGTACCTTTTAATGTTAAGATATCTCGCTACCTGAAATAGGCAAATTTGATTGAATTTTCGAAAATTAGATTTTATTTTAAGATAAATATTTGAAATCGTATCATTCTATTAATGGTGAAATTCTTACACTACGATAGTTATATTCTATAGTAATAAGCATTTGCAAAAACATTACTTCAGAAGATATTTACAAGGTTAAATTTCAATACATTTTATAACTTTTTTATACTATTTTTTCATGTTTTGCTTTTGCGATTTGCCTCACAAGTCATTTGACAAAGAATCATGAAATTTTATATATGCTTTTTTAATTTAAAACAATTACAAATGTAATGAAGAAAAATTCTTATTAAATCCAATTTGGAATTTTTACCTTTATGGCATTCTAAAATGAAGTTCTTTGCCGTGTTTTATCAGAATTTTCTAATAAAAGGATAAAAATATTTAATTAAAATAACTACAAAAAGAGACTTTTGATGAAACGACACACTAAGAATATTAATGTTATAGTAGTTAGATTTCTTCACAAAAAAATGTCTAAGGTAGATGGTACCTTAAACATTCACAATCATCCATTATGTTGTGATTTTCTAAATCATTTACATTGATAGCATGTCAAATGACTACTCATAGGAACCATCTGATCTATTGACTACACTCATAGAACAGTGATCTTAGGATCGTGACGAAGTTCTAGCTAATAAACGACGCCTTGCATCATTAACACAAGTGTATGCTGACCGTGTTCGACTTCGATTAAACTAAACAGTCTAGTAGACCATTAGTAGCTTACGAACATTCCAGCTGACCCTTTCAGGGGCAAAAGCTTTAACAAGAGTATGCTTTACAATGCACAATTAGGATTGCAGACGACACTGCACTTTTAAATTTTATGATTGTTATCATTGTCATATGAATTTTATAGTTAAGCTTACTTTTTCTTTAACTTTTCGTCAATTCTATTTTATCTATCATATTATTTTTACCTTTTAAACCCTTTTTCACTTTCCTCGGCCTATACATATAAATCTTTAACGTAAAATGGATTGAATGTGATCTTAATTATTAGATCTTAATAAATGATTTTTTAAGATTCCCTCATTAATTTTTGTGAAATAGTTTTCAAATTTTTATTTAAAAAAAGAATGGAAATAATTTCTACCGGTTAATATTGGTAAAAGCAAGTTTATTTTTATTTTAAAATATAAGTTCCTACTTTATGCTTTAAAATCATTTGGGGAAGAAAGTTAGTAAAAAATTCTGATGATATTACAATCTGACTAAATTCGAAATAAAATTATATTTAAGTGGAAAATATTGGGTTAGAATCACACTTAAAAAAATATATTATGTTTTTTTAGTGAAACAAGTGAAAAAGTAAATAATTAATAAATCAGTATTAATCAACTTTGCAAACCATGCACTTAACTGAAAGACATACACCGACAAAATTAAAATAATTTAAAATAATTCCAATTTTTTTAAAATTATTTTCTGCACTTTCCAGGGGCTTCGAGATATTAGATTATGATAAAATGAATTCAGAAATTTTTTTTCCATCTTTCCTCAATGATGCGACAGCCAAAGAGGGATTTCGGTCTTCTTCAGAATTCGATGCCCCTTAACCATATCTTTAACTTTGTTTTTACATCCAGTAATGTTTAATGTATTTAAATCATTTATGAGATACTTCAGCCACTGATATTTAGGAGTTCATTTCTTTCGAAACACTGTTGGTTTAACTATAAATACATATTTTGTGAACTTTGTGGGTCGTTAACTGTAATTAGATGTCCAGTTCATTTTAACCATTTGGATCTAAATAAAATTTACAAGGCCTGATTTTTGTAAATTCTGTGTAAATACTATATTCATTCTTTTTCTCTAAATTCCATTAATTTGAACGCCTCAAAAAGAATTCTCAGCAATTTTCCCTAAACAATTACCAATATTTCTTTACGTTTTATACTTCAAATCATTTTTGTTGCTTCTTATCTACGTCTTTCAAGTCTTGAGAATGAGTGTCAGATTTTAAGCTCTTGAAACAAGTCAATTATTATTTCCGATTTATATATTTTTGAAGCGAATGAAATTTTTAATCAAGTAATATCTTACCACTTTAGTTTCTTGGGATTATTTATTTAATACAAAGCGGAAATTAAATTTGTAATATTACGTATGTTAAAAAAATTATAATGTTGCGTCTGTTCAAAATTTTATTACATTATATAAAGGTGTTTTACAGGGTACAGAAAAATAAATCATTGGAAAACTTTAAAACATATTTTTTTTATTCCAAATTGTCCGTAAAAAAATTAAAGAAAATTAGTTCCTTAAAAAAATTTCCTCCTACGTCGAAAACAAAGTACAGTCTCTCATCAATGACGCAATCGAAAACTTCAGTAAGTCTTTTGAAGACACTTTATACCATTAAAAATAATTCCGAATCAAATTAAGGTAAAATTTACCGGCAATTTTTCTGCTGGTGCTTTTTACTGTAAAATCCGTTTTTACTGGAACATATCACGTTACAAAAATATTATATACCAAAATTTTTACAGTATTTAGTTTTTACTGTGATAAATACCATAAAATCACTAAATAACTCGAATAAAGATTACTGTACAATATTTACGATGAAAATTAATTTTACGGTAAAATGGATTTTAGGCATGATGCACCCAAAAGGGTACTTTATACCGAAATTTGATCCAGAATTTTTCACAGTGTAATAGACATCGCTTAAAGACAAGCAAATATTAATCTAACAGTCATGAATAACTGTTACAAATTCAAAACTGTTATAAAAATATCATGCCGTTAGTTAAAACACATTTTTTCACGTAACTGTAAAGACTTCGGAAAACAGTCTTAAAGCTGATCAGCTGGAACACTTTGTATATTGAAGAGCCCGTTTTTTAAAGCTTCAAATCCAGTATTTAATTCCCAAAACATGTCAAAAACCATTTGATTATAAATATTTTAAGTCTAATATGATTCTAAAAAACAGGCTCCTGAAGTGCTGAAAGTGTGTATGAATTTCAATCATCCATAGAGTTGAGTTATTGGAAAGCTGGTCCAGAAATCATACAGCTTTATAAAAAACGATCAAGAATAATATGTAAGATGTTGTCATTCTCGGTAAATTTGATGGATGATAGTAAGGAATCCGAACAAAATAATAAGTGGCGCAGGAAAAAAAATCGCGCAAAATCTGAGCTATAAATAAATAAAAACGGTATTTTTTTATCCAAAAGTAATGGAGTCTCGTCTGCTTGTCTGCGTTTTAGAATTCCTTTCAATAGATTTCTCATCTTATATCAATATACTGACAGCTTAAAAAATTGACACCCATGTATTCAATCATAAAAATAATCTTTGGTTTACTAAACCAAATAGTTGTAAAATTCACTTAAAATAGGCAAAACTACTAAACGCATACAAATCATACTTATTGCATCAAATGCAGCTGGCTCATTTTATGTGGCTGAACACAGATCAATTTAACTTTCAGCTTAAAGATATACTAAATAGCAGTATAATATTTATAAAAATGATTATCTATATATATGAAATATTACGGAAAGTTCAATGTCTAATTTTTCAAAATAGAAGTTCCATAATAGTTATGCCACATGAAATCCATAGCAAATAAAATTTGGATACAATGATATGTTATGAAAATCTTTTCTAGTCATATGATTTGAAAAAAAAGATATTAAGTTATACTAGCATGCGTTAAGATATAGAGCATAAAGAAGAGAATGTGGCGGATATCACTTTATTTTATAACCGTCGTTGAACAGCAGACCCAATTTTGGGTTTACATCTACCAATGTTCAACTCCATATCCTTGTCATTTTTAATTCAATCTAGAAGACAAGGGAACTCCTGTATCAAGTATTGGGAGATTTTTGACATCGAGGAGGACTTTTTCATGGAACTAACCCACCTTTGCGTTACATGGAGAAGAAAATCACGAAAACCTCTCACGAGTAGCCTCCCGGCAGGGGGCCTCTAGCCCATGATCCGTCTACCACTTAGGATAATTTTCGTCAGTACTGTGGTCCGCGCAAACCGAAACCGAGAGCGGAATTCGAATCCATCAGATATCGCTGGTAGTCGAACCTGCCAGTTCATCTCCCTGAAAGGCAAACATTCTATTCCCTGAGCCAAAGCAGTTCGGATATCACTTTTTGTATAAAACATAAAGTTATCCTAGATACGAATGTCAATTGTTTAGATCTCAGTTTGCTTACATTTTTGAAAAACTGTATTCAGTGTTTCTTTTAAACAATTTCTTAACAAACAATATTTATTAGACAATTTAAAAGCATATTTTTGCTATCGTTATTTTCATTATGGGGCAATTTTAAATATACAGTTTATTTAGTAAAAATTCCTATTTACCACTGACTTTATATTTAAACTTTTTTTAGCATTTTTTATGAAACTTACCTTTTTTGAAAAAATTAAATATTCGCTGCAAAATTCTAAGAAGATCGTTAAATCACTTTAAAACAAATTATTTTACAAATTCAGAACTATTGTCATATTTGGTTTATGATGAATAAAAAAAATTTATTATTTCCTGAAAATTCCAATAGGATAGTTCAAATTTCGAAGAGAAAAAAATTCACCTCGAACTTTCATGCATAAAAAATTTTGTGCAGTACAGTAAGCAAAGTATCATTTTCGCTATAAAATTTGTTTAATAACTCAATAAATTGCAGAATTAATAACTGCTTTAACAACACGCAATTTGCTCCGAATTAAATACGTATAGGTTTTTCAATGCAAAATAAAATACTAATTCTAAAGTGTACTCGATATTTAAATAAATTTTCCTCTGCATAAAAACTTTTAGGCATTCTCTAGAAAATCCTAAAGCCTTCAGAAGTTTTCAACACCTACTGGCGCATTCATTAGGAACCTAGGATTTAAAACTATCTTTATAAAGGTTATTTAAGATATTGAAATTATTTTTGGAGTTTTAATTTTGGAGTGTTCATTTTTTTAAATGAAATCAAAATATACGGTATTTAAACTATTTATATAGAAATGGTTTCCGTTCACATTGTGACAATTTACTGCTTTCAAGCTTTCTATGTTTGCAGAATAGCTCATATTACCACACTTTTAGTAAAAAATTACAAAACTGAAGACTAAATTTAATAGAATAACTGTTTCTGCGCCATGCTCCATGGTAGATGATAAATTTATTGAATTTCACTGCATTTTCCGAACTTCATCCATAATAAAACCATATTTCATATTTATTTTGACCGAAATCATTACCTAAGCACTTCGGTAAAAATTGACTAACTTTTTGTTATGACCACAGAAGGAGAATGTAATTTTTACTCTATTCAGGTAATTTTGACTACATTTTTTTCCCTCAGTGTGTAATCATCTTTATGATCGACAAAAAAATAAGGTCTGTTTAACTAGTTAAGTTAATAAAATTCAAATATATTTCATAGTTTATTTACTTATTATATTGGAAAGACAGGAAACAACAACAATTAAATAATGCAATATTCTGCAATTATGTATATATGTTTTTCTAATTTTAAAAATACTGTGCAAAAATAAAAATAAAAAACTACATAAAAGTAAAAACTGATCACCAAAAAGGTTTTCTAAAAAATAATTAGATATTTTTTAAAAATAATTATAAGACAACTGGAGCACATTATTTATCATTTTCAACTCTCGAGTTCCTTAAGTATGAAAAAAAGCCGTATATACTGCGGAAAATAGATATCAATGGTTTTAATTTAATGAATTTTAATTTTCTTTCAATATTTTATATTTTTTCATGAAGCTAGTCACTTAAAGATATATATTCCTGGAATTGTATTATTCTAATGATAAAAGGGTTCATGTCGAAATTTAAAAGGGAAATGATGAAGGAAGTTATTGGAATTTTAAAAAAATTGCTTTAATTATAACTGAAGTAGCATAATTAACAAAGTTTCTTTAATTGACAAAAATTTAAACTTTTTACATTAATTGAAAAGCTACATTTTTTATTAATCGTTAAATAACTGAAGTAAAAAATGTATATTTTGTGAAATTCTGATTTAGTACAATAAAAGAGAATTAAAACGAAATTAAATAACAATTTTAAGAAAATATTATTAATTATCCTACAATAAGAGATCAAAACGTTATAAATAATTATGATGATAAGTAAATTTTAATTACTTTTTAGAAAAAATGAATACTGATAGAAATATCAGAAAATGATGCAATAATTAAATTGACTCTCAATCTAAAGCATTTAACAAGCATCTTTTATCTGGATTAAAAAATTCTAAACTTAATAAAAGTAATCATTAAATAAATTTAGTTATTTTTTGTATTTAAGCTTTATAATATTTCTGTTAAATTTAATAAATTTTCCATTGAATAGATTTTCTTTTCTTCATAAATCTTATTTATTTATCGTCAAAAGAGATAATGATGTCCTCAAGAAAATAGAGTTATTGTTTCTGTTAACATCATTAACTACTGAAAATTAAATTATGTCTCATCTAATAGACGAGCTCCTAGGGGAAACATAGCTTTAAGAATTTTTAAATAAAGACTGGAGTATTTAAAGGAAAATCATTTTTGCTGTGAAATTAACGATAACGCTTGCATATTTTTGATGAAAGGATTATTGTAATAAGCAGGTTATAATTTTTGTCAAATATAAAAAATTAAATAAAGTGAATTTGAAAAAGTAATAAATCTTTTTATCTTTCAAGATTTTTATTGCTAGAAAGTCTTGGAACTAATATTAATTTGAAGACTTCAGTATAGATTTAACAACATTTTTAATTTAATTAGCATTACACTTCATCTTAATTGTCCATCTTCGTTCAATGTAACCTTTATTTTAACTGGTGTACTCTCAAAAATAATTTTGAATTTTGCAGGAAAAAAAACATATTTTCCACTGAAAAACTGCTTAAATATAAGTACAGATTTTTCTGCTTTTTAATCGTTACCCACGCGCTGCAAGACATTCCCTATTTTTTATAGATTTTCTCCTCATATTTGACGGTTTACAGTTGCTTTTCACGAAACAGTTCTACACCCTAATTACGAAAGGATTAAATTGATTTAAATTCTATTTTTGACGCATGGTTTTGCATGTGTAAGATAACTTTATCTTTTCTCAAATCATTTTACGATTTTTTTTCTTTACTTACTCTTATTTTTCAGCGATTATTTTATGGTTTTGAAAATCGAATAAATTAATTTACCGTTTGTCAAAATTACCTCTGCCTTTGTCAAACCCTACCAGATTATTTGTATTTAGATATGATATTTCGATAAGTTAAATTTCCAAATATTTCATAAAGGTGTACCAATTTAGTTTTAAACGTTTTTAAACTTTAATGTGATTTCAGTACGTAAGGTTATTAAAATAAAGCCTGTTTAAGATTTTTCTTTATAACCTAAGTCCCGCAGTGAACTGATCGTGATGACACGGTGTCCAGCAGAACGTCGAAGTCACGCATCACTGATTGCGGTCAGTAAGCGGGTGGATGACGACTTTGATCAGCCAGCGTTGGGACCAAGGATACGCGGTATCGGTCCTCGTTAAACTGTTCTACCGTAAAGTGCTCGATTTCACGCACTGGTCGTCGGTCTACCAAAGCAGGAGAGCCAAGATCAAAATTATGATGGCATGTCTTCGGATCATCCGCAAGGATGTTTCCCAGACTGTCGCTAATAGCCCATTGTGCAGCTCCAGTCTGACGTAAGTAAACTACAACTTTATTACCTAAAGATGCCTGACTCAAGGGATGCTCACCTTCCAGCCCAGTTTCGAGTTCCAGGCTCTAGGCTTGTACCAGCCGCAATACCGACGTAATTATTTTATAAAGATTTTTTTGTTAAAATATAGTAGATACCTGCATACCAGCACTATGTTCCATTTTTAATCAATCACTATTCACGTTTCATGTGGCGTTGTTTAACATTGAACGACAAGAAATATGCTTCACCATTTCTCATCAAGTAATGTCTGTCTTACCAACAAATCCAACATTGCAATGCAATTCAAAAATTTATAGCACTAATAGAGGGCCCACAATGTATCCCTATAGGTTAGTTTGTATGTATATTGATAATAGTGTGTTGATTAGTGTTAAAATAAAGAAATTCGATGCCATTATTCTGTATTACAACATGGCTCTATATCTCCGCCTAATATTGACCCATAGTTCGACTTTTTACCCTGTCCCGCCCCCATTTCTTGGCCTCCAGGGAATACTGTTGAAGGATCGGTTTAAATCAGATCCTCAATTCTGTTTTCAAAATGTCTTTTAAAAATCTCTTCAATTCCTTTGTTTAGTTTCTTTTGGTTCCAATTTATTTTAATGGTTTCACAGGCGAAATTTCTCGGGAAAAATTTAATTCTTAAATCATCATAAACTGGACAGACAGTAAGTATGTGTTCGATATCTTCATAAGTTTTGCAAACTTTACAGTTCGGGTCTTTCCCGAACAATTTTGACCTTGGGCTCCATGGTTAGTTAGAAATTGATTGACATAGAAGTTAGAGTAGATTTTTCGATTACTGACTTTTGGGATAAATTGGTAAGTGTATCGGCCTCTTGTATCATCGCTATCCCACCTTTGCTGCCATGTTAAAAGGTTATTCTTCATAAGTTCTGTTCTTGTTGTCTGTTTTGATGGTATGTCATATAGATCTATTGTTGATTTTTGACAAGCTAATTTGGACTGTCAATCAGCTTCCTCATTGCCCTCATAACCTTTGTGGGTTTTAATTCAGTGGAATTCAGTAATATTTTTGTAAGTTTTTTTCATTATTTGAACTAGGTAATCATTCGTGTTTGTGTTGCTAAGGGCTTGAAGACTGGAGTGTGAGTCAGAATAGATGTTTGTTTCGCTATTGATATTATTTTGGTGTATCCGGTGGAGTGACCGAAATATCACCCATAATTCTGCTTTGAAAACTGTTGAATAATCTGTAAGTCTAAAGTTGCGGGACTCTACAAGACCAACATCGGCATATATTACGAATGCACATCCCACTTTATATTCGCCGTTATAAATTAGCCTGGATCCGTCCGTAAATATCTCAATTTCAACTTTTGTTGGTAAATTAGAGCCAAAATTTATGGATTTTAATTCTGCGGGATGTATTGGTGGGAAGTCTGGTAGAGGTGCGTATGGATCTTCATCACTTTCATGGAAATATATATTCGCCATTTTTTCTTCTGTATTAATAATTAAATCTAATGGGACGGTACCGGCCAAAACTTGTAGTGCATTGGTAGAGGTTGTCTTGTAGGTTTTTGTTATGGAGAGAAGAGGAATTCGTTCTATCGTAGATCGTAGAATTCGTAGATCTATGCTTTCGAAAACCGTATTGATCATGGTGCAGGTGGTCATTTGCTTCGAGGAGTTAACCTATTTGTAACGAGCTTGTCTAGGACTTTATCCCAGACTGAAAGCAAGGATATTGGACGATATCCATCAGGTATGGAAAGATCCTTTCTTGGCTTAGGTATTAAAATGATTTTTGCTTTCTTCCAAATGGTTGGAAAATGTTCAAGTTCATAACACTTATTCACTATATTCGTGAACCATTGTGGTTCAAGTTTAAATATTGCCTTGATAATTTCTGATGGTAAGCCATCATATCCCGTGGCTTTGTCATTTTTCAGCTTAAGGACTGTATGCTCAATTTCTGTGAGTGTAAAAGGTTGGTCTGACCGAAAAGAATATTGACCCATAATACATTAAATGCAATTCAAAAATTTAAAATTTCGTCGATAATGAAAAACGAAATTTATCAAAGTAAGGGATGTTTGTACATTTCGCACATTTTTCGGCATCAAACGGAGCTAGAAAAGAATGAAATAGTACACACTTTTAGTTTCGTGTCACACTACAGATTGAAAAGCTTCCCTTCAGGCATGCAGCAATGACGCTAAACGTATCATGAGAACAATTTTATTTTCTCGGCAAGCTCTACTAAAATTATAATTAAAACCTAAATTTGTGAAAAATTTTGATAAGAAACTGTTATTAGTCAGGCAAGTGATACACATGGCTGGTTGATTCAAAATTTACGCGTCGTTTTCTGTTATTTATTATGTTTATCTACACTTTTTTCCGATATACCTAGTTAAAGTAAAATTTGCTATTTGAAGAATATTTCGAATATATTGAATAAAGAAATTTTTATTTAGCTATTATATCCTTGGTTGAACAGTTTTTCTTGTCGAAAAATAAATCAAATAACGAAAAATAATGAGAATATTTAATTTTTTTATAAATAAAATTTCAAATATATCCGTTTCAAGCTGCTATATCTCATTACTGAGATTTCAGTAGTTGAATCTAAGATACGAGTTGACACCATAATAAATATACGTAGAACTAACTCTGAAACTTGAAGCGGATTTTTTTAACTATTTTTTTCTCACCAAAGTTCTTTTTTCGATTATAAATCTAGTGAAATTTTATATGAAAACGCAAAAGAATTTTTTATTATAAGTCCATGCAGTTTCCTATACTACTGACATTTCTTATGTCAATAATATAGGAACCCACATTAAGTTATACTTTCAAAAAATTTCATTTGCGAAAAGTTTGATTTTTTATTAAAACATTATCGAAATGTTTAGAAGTTTCTAAAAGTTACTTTTTCCTTATTTCTGTATTTCAATGTATTATCATCTGTTGTTTAACTACTTATCGTGTAATAAATGTTGACTATTTTAACAGATTATTGCTACAAGGTGAAATTAATATTTTTTTTACGTTTTCATACGGGTACCTTAAAAAAATAAAAACAAAAATGTTGACATTATTGCAGCCTTTGTAATTGGCTTCAGACTAATTAAAACAGTGTGATAATATTGGGGAACATTAATAAGTGATTTTAAAATGAAAATGATTCCCATTCAGCTTAGAAAAGAATAATGGTAACACAAAGGAAATAAATATCGATTATTTAATACACTTTTGAATAACACCCCTGAATAACACAATGTTATTTTGAGAAGTATATATAGATCTATTTGGAAACTCTACCTTGTAAAGGTAAAGTTGGTAGCTTAAAAAAATTAATATTTGCTCTTTAGAGATTCAACTGTCGCTATTACAATTGTTTAGTAAATTGGCAACCCTGAATTTTTGAGAATTATTAATGAGCTGATTTTGATGCTTTTAAATTTATTAAAATAAGATTTAATGGTAGCAAAATTTAATTGATATACCTCGAAATAAAAGTGGAATAAGGTTAAAATGAAAAAAAATCTTATTAATGTATCTTATTTTTTCATATCAATATCTAAACCTGAAACAACATAAAAAAAAATAGTGAGAAAAAAAATGAAAATAATAGCAATTTAAAAATTTTAAAAACTTCAATTCGATGTCATTCCCACGTGTTACCAATAATAGTATTTCTTTCACTTTTTTATATTTTCACCGTGTATTTTTATTCCAGTTTTTCATTTTTTTTCTACCGTATTCGATGCTGTTAAGTTATTTCTAAGAAAAATTTTCTCACTTTTATTTTTTGGAAAATTGCAAAATTGCATGAGAGATTTCAACACATATATGTATATGTGTTTATGTAGAATTACTGAACTTTCCTTATTGCTTTATTAAAAAAATTTATAAGAGCATTTATCATTATTTTTTTATTAAACATTTTCCTTAAGGTATAATTGACAGCATTTAAGTAATTCAAATAGGAAAAATATAATATTGCTTATTATATTATTTTAAAACACGAGCTTATTATGAAAATAAGCATTTTAAAATCATTTGATAGTGAAATATGAAAGTGTTTAAAGATATCTTAAAAAATGTACTTAAATGTGCGTACTTTTTGACTGCGTAATCGGGAACGAACTATTAATAGCTTTCGATTTCAAAAGTGAGCTCAAATTATAATTCATTAAAACTAGTTTCTTTTTATAAATTATTTCAATAGTTACAGTTATATTTTATGCTTTTTTATGAGTCCAACAAAATGATGATGTAATATTAAATTTAAAAGATTATACAAAGAATATAGCAAAGCGAATGAAAAGTAAGCGCTATTCTTTGCAGAGTAGTTCTAAACTAAAGAAATGTGTACTTACTTTGGCTACAATAAAATTTAAAATGAAACACAAATATTTATTTAAAATAAACCGTCATATCCAAAGAGTGCTAAGCAAATAGTGATAATGAGAAGGTCTTCGAAAAAAATTGTAGCTGCTTAGTAAATAATATACATTTCCACTATCAAAGCTTTTTTAAGTGATATTATGTTCATTTTTTTATTATAATGACACGAGAAAAAAAACATTCTACTTTAATGTGTTTGCTTTTCTGATTCACGATTTTTTACATTGATTAAATATAAATTTATTTTCTTTCATAGCTAGCTTTTAATTACAAATTATTCCTAAACTAACGTTGAATACTGACTTATGTTGTCCCATCAAGATATTGGTTATTTTTTTGATAATAATTTAAACATAGATAAATAGATAAAGTATATATATAATAATAGTTATTGTACTTAAATTGTGTTATTGTAAGTCTAACAATTTAAAAAGCAAAACAAACAATTTTCATTTCTTTGCTTTCATTATTTGTTTTAAAAATATTTTTCTTACTTTCCGTTTCTCTTCAAAAGTTTCACATATTTTTTCAAGAGCGTTGTTAGTCAATAATGTATAATAGCTGGAGAAGATCAAGAATTTAACGAAAATAATCAATTTTTATCGGAAGTTATATTTCAACGATCCTTGCACTTGTTTCTACTTAAGGAGAGAAAACTTAAAGTTTAATACTAATTATCTCTTAGATTTTTTATGTTTATGAGTGAGCAATACAAATAATGATATTTTCTAAAATATATCTTGTACTTGTAAATTTATCCATGTAAAACTTTTTTAATAAAATAAACTACGCACTTATCTTTTTTAAATTATGACAAAATTCAGCTTAAATTACGTTACTATATAGTTATGACATTTCTGGTAAAAAAAAAGAAAAAAAAGAAACATAAGTCTGGTTAATAAAGCCAATGGTATTTAAACCCTTAAATTGACAATTTTTCCGTTCATGAGGTAACGGTTTAAATTTCTTATTATTACACACATTGTAAAGAATGCAAAACTGAATAATAAATTTAACCAAATAAATGGATTTTATACCACGCTCTAAGGTATCTTGATAAAATTACCAAATTTTACCACCTTCACTAAATACTAATGCATATTACAATACCGTATTATCTAATTAATTTTACCCAAATCATTACCAAAGCGATTCAATGAATTATCGAGCGACAAAATTATCGAGCTTCTTGGCTAATCTATAAAGCCAAAAACCCGGTAAATTTTACCACATTCTGGCAGTTTTGACCATCTTGTTTTTTTTAATGTACACCTAGGCTGTTGTACTTTGAAAAAATTAAATGATTCACCGGAGAGCATAATACCGTTAGAGAGTAAGAAATGAATTTTCTTTAAAGATTTTACATTCGTTCAATATTTTTTGTTTGATAAACGTTAAAATGATTTTTTTTTTTACGTTTAAGGTTACAGTTACAGCATTTCAAAATCCTGATTTAGCAACACCATTTTTTCGAAACTCAATTCTAACAATAAAGAAATAAAAATGTAGTTAAAAAAATTTATTTGAAGTTCATAGTTGTAAAATCTCTGTATTTTCTATCTTTCTCTTTGTTCAGCTTATTAGCATATCGACAAGGCGAAAATTTATAAAATACTCTTCTTTTCTTCCTTAAGAGCTGTTTATTTAAATTTATTTCCTGTAAAAAAGGGTAGATATTGACTTTTAAAATTTTTAAAATTCTACTACCGTGATCGTAACAGTGAGGGCTGGATAACAGTATTATACTTTTCTTGAGCGAATACGTTAAAAAACCTCAATATAAAAATTCATTTCATTCTAATGAATGGTATGCTCTCCATCGAGTCATTTCTTATCAAAAATATTGTTTAATCACCCTTTAATTTTAATCTGATAAAGTTCACTTTCAATCTTAAAAATGATGAATCTGAAATTAAAAAACCTACAATATTGTTTTATACTTTACTGAATACAAGTATACGCTTAAATATAGTAGATTAACAATTCTAATGTAATATTAAAAAGTCTATTTCAGATAGAGCAAATAAAACTTTAAATTGTTAAGTTAATTCCGGGAGAGAGGTTAATATTCTCTTGAACGCACCATAAACAACTAAAACAATATTTATTTGTGAAACCGATGACATGGTTCAAATTAAATATGCATTTGAAAGCTCTTAAATAATCACTATCACCAAGGATTAATTTAAAACAAATATTTCACATCCTGTATTACAACAAATTCTCAGTCGAAACAAATATTGTTTCAGAGAATAAAATCAATTCTTTCTAACCGACTGAGTGAAATTGACTAAGAAATAATTAATATATTTATTCTGTAATAAGACAAGTTCCCTAAATCAAGTTATATTTCTACTTAATGACAAATATACGTTATCTTTCATTATAAACAGAGATACTTTATATACTGTGTAAATAATTTAAAAGCTATTTGCACAATATTAATACCGATTATTTAACTACAGTTAATCTTCTAAAACTGAAATCCTTAGAGTTGATCTTGTTATCAAAGAGTTATGTTATTTTCCCCATTTACTTCCAATCAAGATATAGCTATTTTTTAAATGAGACCTTGGTAAATTTGCGCTACAACGTGGCTAAATAATCTTTGAAAACTTGAATTTCTACTGATGATTATATTAATAAAGAACCATGTTATTTTATCCAAATAGTAATAATGATGTTATAATTTTTTAGATTTATAAATATTTGCATTATTTCATGGATAAATCTTCCAGTAAAATATAAATCCTTAAGATTGATCATGTTATCAAAGAATCGTGTTATTCTCCCCAATTAGTTCCAATCAATATATAGTAATTTAATGAGAAATAGATAAATTTAAACTACTACGTGGCTGAATAATCTTCGAGAACTTAAATTTATAATGATAATTATATTAATAAATATCCATGCCATTTTACCCAATTATTAATAGTGATGTTATAATTTTTTGTAAAATATAAATCCCTACGGTTGATTATTTTATCAAAGAATCATGTTATTTTGCCCATTTTTCCCCATTGATGCAATACATTTTTTAAATTATACCTACGGATTTAATTGTACTATTTCGTTGTTAACTCTTCATCGAAAACTGATTTTGATCCTTAGTTTAAATAATTTTATTAACAAATAGTGTTACTTTACTCAATTATTTACAATGGTGTTAAAAAAGTTTTCGGAATTATATATATTTGTACTCTTTAAAGCTAAATCTTCTTGTGAAACTTAAATCTCTAAGATTATTAATGTAAAAGAATCATGTTATTTTGCAAATTTATTCCCATTGATGTTAGAGTTTTCTTTTTTGAATTATACCTAGATTTATTTGTAATATTACTTGGCTAAATTTTCATCCAAAATAGAAATCCTAAATGTTGACAATTTTTTAAAGAATTTTATTATTTAACTAGTAATTTTTAATGATTTTTGTCATGCTGAAACATGCATAACATATTTCCTAACATTTAAAAACCAAATTATTATGTTAATAAATCCTTTTTTCAATAATTGAAAATCATTAATATAATATGTAATCTTTTTATACTCTAACTTTGAATTGAGTGCAGAATAAAATCTATTTTTAGAGATTTCCATTACATCTGCCTAACACATTAGTATAGAATTCGAAAGCCGTTTTATGGTTGCTAATGCTTCAATTAATTAAAATTCATTATTATTTCTCACACTTTCTTTTGCGTCAACACTTTTGAGTGCGTAAGGCTTTGAAAAAGAGCCTTGGCAATAAATAAAATCAAATAATAGACAATACATAGATTCTATAACTTTTCTTGGCGAAAACTATTCTAACGTATAAATAACGGTCACGTTTTTGATTTCCAGGTGGACGGAGATGCCCTGTGGAGCTTTAAACTTGATATAAAAAATTTTGAAAATGATCTGGAGGGTCTGACTACAGGGCTAACCCCCACAGGACACATCTGCCCCTCTATCAAAAATGCGTGCGTCATGCATATATTGGAATAGTTTTCGCCATGGAAATTTAAGGAATCCATGTACTGGCTATAATTTGATTTCATTTACCGACAAAACTCTTTTTCTTAGCCTTACGCATTCAAATACGTTGGCAGAAAAGAAAGTGTACGAAATAATAATGAATTTTAATTCATTCCAAACATTAGCAACCATGGAAGTATTTTCGAATTCCATGCTAATATGTGAGGCAAATGTAGAGGGAATCATTAAAAATAGATTTTATTCTGCATTCAATTCAGGGTTTCGACAAAAAGAGATTACATATTACATTAATGATTCTTATTTATTTAAAAATGATTAAATAAAATAATAATTCTGTTTTCAAATGTTAGGAAATATGTTATGCATATTTCAGCACGATAATGCTAAATTACTTGATAATATTATAACTTTTCTCAAGCTATAATTATTTTTACTACTACATGGCTGAAACTTCTTGTGACACTTAAATTGGGAGGGAGATAGATTGATGAAATTATTTTCCTCAAAGAAGGGACGAAAGTTATTTCGTCAAGTTGACGAGAAACTCATTTGGAGTGTATACCAGGAATATCGTGAAAATTGAGCACTCATTTTTTTAGTGCATTCACGTATTTTTTTTAAACATGAATTCTTAAAACCAAAATTAAGTCAAGTTTCTGATCTTAAAATAATTATTAATTCTGCTAAAAAATCCGCTTGTTAAAAATATGGCACAAAAATGTTTATTAAAGTCATATTCTAAACCAAAATCTTCTATTTATTACCACTTAGTTGTGCATCACCTGTAAGCAAACATTTGAATGTTTCCCGAAAAAAATTAACCAATTTGTTTTTGCGATGCAAGAAAATGGAATAAAAAAAACGTGTGTCGAAATTGTGTATTTGAGTAAAGACCAGAAAGTTAAAACAAAAATATATATTTTTTTAATCTTTCTGATGTTGCACATTATTCAAGATGAGAGTTGATTGCTGTACTTGCTGGCTTCTGAAACTGCTAACTAGGGCATTTCCTTCATGATAAGAAATTTTTCATGAAGGCCGTAAAATTTATCTGAACAGTTAGTTTACTGCTTTAAACCGTTATTTGTTTTACATACCTACTTTAGCCTTTTACTTAAATTAATTTATTTTAAACTTAGCACAAATTTATATAATATTTAAGTTCTATGCTTTAATAGAAAATAATTACGGTAACGACACATGATACTGCACACAACGTAACAAGAGATGACTTATAAATATGTAATTTTAAATTGTAATTCTCAGTTATTTTATATTTTTCAGTAAATAAAATTTTTGTAAATTTTTTTTCATGTTTCTCCAGAAATACTTGAATTATTTTATAATTTCAGAATTGTTCATTATGTGATTTCTCACACTTATCATTAAAGTTAAAAGCATTTTGGAGGTTTGAGGGACTGATAATAAATTACAAAGGGAAAATAGTGTTTTTGAACATCTTACGCCAAAAAATATATGTAATGCAATGTATTTGTAATTTGGCAGAATTTCGTAAATTGCACAGAATTTCGTAAATCTAGTTTATATATTTATGGAGATTTGGTCTTTTTTTATTGGAAAACTAATTTCTGGTATTATGTTTTCTGCTATATTTTTTTAAGTATCCAATAAAATTTTAGCAAAATTTTGAAGCAGTTTAAAAAGAATAACGAAATTATTTTTTCAAAGTTTGAGAGAAATCTGTTGAAAAATATGAAAAATATAAGTAATGAAAGTATTTCTTTTCTATTGCGCATACGCAAAAGTGAATGAAAACTCAGTGTATGAAACATTCCAAAAGAAATGAAAGAAACTGACTTGCAACTTTTAATATTTAAAAACAGTTTATTCAATACTTTCGTTAACTAATATTACCTAAATCATTACCAAAAAGTTTCACTACAAATTACCAAGCTTTTTGGCGTTCCCTTACAGCCAGAAACACGAAATATTTACCCTATTCTGATTGTTTTTACCATACTTTTTTTCTCCTCAGTGTATGATATCTTATGCATCTTCTAAAAAAAACTTAATAATTGAAAATCCTTCATTCAATACTTTGGTCAGACGAAAAGCTATCCAAAGCTGATTTTTCCAAAATCATTACTAAAGCTCCTCGATAAAAATTACCGAGCTTTTTGGTTTTCAAATAAAGCCATAAGAACGGTAAACTTTACGATAATCTGATAGTTTTAACCATGCTTTTTTTTCTAAGTGTATAATAACTTATTTTAAAAGAATTAAAAAAACTGACTTGTAGTATTTAATAATTAAAAACCTTTTCTTCAATACTTTCGTTAAAAGAAAAGCTATCAAAAAAGTTATTTGGTGAGCGAACAAGTCATAAATTACACCGGGTACCCAATCCTTTGTTATAGACAAAGCGAACTAACTTCCAAGGCCAAACACTGTAGAATCTGGCTATGATGTTAAACATAATCCTGAGGGGCTGTCGGGAACATGATAAGGATGTTAGAGCTCATGTTCAGATCCTCTAGTGTCTCATCGATATGGTGGAGCCGATGGATCCCCATTTCTGTCATCTTAAATCCCAAGTATTTCTCTTCCTGTCTTCGCTTTCTTTTCTTGTCTATTTATACTTTAAACTTGCTTCATTTACAGTAAATAACTTCGATTTAGGATTTTCGCTACTTTGGGTGAGATAATAGGATAAGGTTATGATAATTTAAATTACTGTAACAATTGTAATTCGGAGACAAGGTTTTTTTTTTTATCTTCAATTAATATTAAAGTAAATTTGTAAAAATAAATAAGGTTATTTTACGTCATTTAATGCGGAATGATGGCAAAAGGACCAAAAAGATGATTAGTTATGTTTCTTTATATTACTTCTATTTACCAGTTTTTTCTGGTCATATTTTTATTTTATAAAGGAATATGATTTGATCAAACATTTGTTATATATTCTTGACAGTTTTCCAATTTTATTTCATAATAAAAATAGAATAAAGCAAAAAGAATTAATCATTTCTTTTCTAGTCAATAATTCCTCTTCTTTTTCTTATCTCTTCAATATTTAAACTTTTTCCCCAGTTCACATCTCCGTTGAAGGTTTTGGAAGTTCTGTAAAATCAAAATTTAAAGAAAAATTATTAAAATACTCAAAATAAACAAACTTTTAGCAGTTTTAATTTCATTGTAAGAAATTTTTTCCTCACATTTTCAATAAAATGCATTTAAGAATTTTAAATTTGAAATTCGATACCATTAAGTAAAAGAATTAAGGGGTATTTGTTGCTCCAAGTTTTCGCTTAATTTTTTCAACTTCGTATTTTTTTAAAAGAATGAATTTTTTCTTTGGGTTTAATAATAATATTATGTTTCAATAATGTAGAAAATTTTTGAATAATGGATTTGTACAAGAATTTTTTCTTTGAAGATGCTGCCTAATAAAGTTATTTCCAACATTTTTTAGTTATATTTAACATTAATCTTTTCCTTTGTAAGTTTGGTTTTTTTCTGAAAAAGTTTGAGCTTTAAATGTATTTTTTCGTAAAAGAGCCTAAACAAAAAACCCAAACCTTAAAACTTAACTGCAAAGAGAAACCCTTTTTATTTAAGTTTAGAGAAAAGTCTTATCATACTAGGTTTTTTTTATTTAAAATTGCAAGACAAATTTCTGAAAATTTCTATAATTAAATAGTAATATGCAAAAATAAATAAAGAGTAAACTTTTTTAGTTTATGATGAATAACTATAGTATAATTTAATGGTGAAGGTATAGTATTATATTTTAAATTTTTTTTAAGTTTAGAAATAAAAAAATACCAACTTTAAATACTAAAAAAGTAATTACGCATATTTAAAATGCAATTTATGTACCAAACTACGATTGTTTTTAGTGTTTAATCAATTCGTGCAATTAAAATTTTACTTGCCCTGATATATGAGATATTATCTTATCATCATTCTCAAAACTGACTACTGATCTTTTGTAACGGCATTAAATTTAAACTGTTTGTGATGAACTATATTACTGAAAAAATCATTTTTAAGAAATTTCAGTAAGTTTTCTTTCTTTAATTCCTATGTTAATTTCCTGCTTTTATTAGATCAAATATTTTAACACATAAAGAGAGAAAATGTTTGATATAAGAAATTATTTTGTTGCTAGTTTTAGCAACAAATATATTTCATAGATAAATTAGAAGCTCACATTAAATATAGATTCTATTTCTACAAAAAAAACTTGACTACAGGAAGATTTCACATATTACGAATATTTCGTTAGAAAAAAATTAATTTCCTAGTTTCACGTTACTATGAAAAAAAACGTAAAAAACGCTGGCAGTCAGAGCATACGTTAAAAAAACTAAATTATTTAAAAAACGATTTAAATGTTATTTTGGCAATTAATATTTCATGTACAACATAGTAAAACATATAATTATATTCTGTTGTAATTTATTCGGTTAGATTATTAAGTAAAACAATTTTATCAAAAACTCTCTTACAAGTTTGAAAGAAATGAAACAAAATTTATTGTTCGCCTCCCCTTAAATATTGAAATGCATTTTTCAAAAATCTCATTATTTTCTGCAAATTAGCTCATCAATTCTAAAATATTAGCTCTATCAACTTTTCACTGACCTTACCTCATTAATGAACTAATATACATATCATAAAACTCATGCATATTCATAATTCATAACTCGGATATTCGAAAAAATTCTGAATTAATTCCAGTCTAAATTATTTTATTAATCTCTAATAATAAATTTGCTGGTTACGCTGCATGAACTGGTATATGAATAGAACAGTTGTTATATCAGTAATAGTTTGCAAAGTTTTTGTTTTACAATCGATTCACCATTCATCAAATAATTCAACTTTTGCACTAAAACATTAATTTTCATAAGAAACTAAATTAAAAATTCTTTTTAATTTAATCTACTTTTAACTAAATAACATTTGTTCTAAAAAATAATGATAAATACTAACAATTCTATGATAAAAAAATTCTTCGCAAAAGTTTTCTTTATATTTAGTTTCCTTCATTTATATTTAGTTTTCATTTTTTATAGCGCTAAATATTTTTATTCACCCTAAATAAAATATTTTTTAAGAAATTTTCATTTGTCTAACATCAGTAGAAAATTTAATAAGCATTTAATTAAATCAAAAAAAGTGTTTTGAATTCGTTCAGTATTTTTTAAAATCCTCATGCAAATATTTATCATTTCTGTAGTCAAGTTAAACTTTTAGCTCTTTAGTCAGTCATTATATATTCACTTAATTTAAGAGAGTTACGTGACCGTATAAAGTGTATAATTTTCCGACTAAAATAAATTAATTTATGGTCATCTAGGAACAGTATAATTAAAACAAGAAAGGAATATTTCAAATATTAAGAGTATTTTAATAAAGAACCATTATATTACGAGAATTTGAATTCATAAAACATTATATTATAATATATATTCAAAACATTTCTCTTTCATTTTCCTATGATTATAAAATGTATCGAATAATTTATTTTAAAATTATATTAAATAAATTTTTAAAAGATATATAATAAAAATACTAATATATGCATTTATATACATATTTAAAGTTAAAACTACTTGGTTTGATGCACAAAGGAAAAAAAACATATCGATTAAACATATTGGTTTTTGAACTTTTCTAGAACAGTTACTATACATTTTAGAAGTATTTTTTTTCTGAAAACTAATAACAAAATTTTGAAAAAAAATATACATATAACTGGTTGTCTGAATGAAAATGTTATCTTTTCAAACCATTTATTTATATGATTGCTGACACTTTAACTGAATGGTTTCTTTTTTAAATACAAAGGCATTGTTCAGTTTAAGCAATGACAAAGAAATTAATTATACACTTGAAAATTTCTTGTAAAATAATACTCATATTCTTAATATATTAATTCTCATAAAATAATACTCGCATTAACATAACAATAATGAAATGGATTTGCTTTTCTTCTGTAATTGAACGCTCTTTTTTTCGTATTTAAATGAAGTGACACTTCAGTAAAATAAAATTTATTTTCTTCACTGAATTTCGTTTGAAAGTTCTATGAATGCTTTCAAAAAAGAATTTTTTTTCACGGTTAAACTTTATCATTGAATATACATTTTTGTTTAAAAACGATTAATATTCTATGAAAATATTTATTTTTTCTAAATGCACGAAATGTTTTTAAAGGAAGTTAATAAGATATCTTTTCATCATCAGATATTATTGTTTTAATAAAAATGTTATTTGAATGAAATTTATTTTTTATTTCACTAAAGCACTTCATTCAAAAGTTATTTTAATGTTTTTATCTGCATGACAAGGGAAATGAACGCTGTTTCTATTCCGGACTGAACATTATTTTTTTTATTTAAATGAGAATTGAATCAAATAAATTTGTTTAGTAAATATAAAACTTTTTTAAAAAATAGTTTAAAAGCTCTCGTCTGAATCATTTTAAAGTGAGGAATATTCCTTGCCATAATAAAAAATTTATTTTAATGAAAATGTCAATTTAATGAATTAAATTTTGACGTTAATGACTACATTTTAATATCTATATAGCTTTTTATTTATATCAATTCTGAAAATCAGAATTTCAGTTAATTCATTACCATATGAACGGTACAATTCTCTTTTTACCAGGTATATCATTACCATAAACTGCTGAATTTTACCAGAATTTTTTTTCAGTCTGGATCACAAAAGAGCCACCATTAGACTTCTTTTCGTAAAAAATTTAAAATGTCATTTAAATTAAATACTTAGCTTTAAGAGAATAGTTTCTCCCAAAATGCTTATTTTTTCCTTATTATAGAGTAATAGTAAAAGGAATGTGATGAGCAAGTACTAACTACGAAAGAAGAAAGATCTTTAAAATTATGTTCAAAGTTTTATATGATATCTGATCACTATTGATCTATTGAATTCCAAAAGCAATTGTTCAAATGTCTTGGCCGGGCAAATTTCCATTCCGGGTAACTCATTCATCGGAACATTTTCAATCTATCATTAGGAATAAAATGTCATTTTCTTGACTTCTACATAACGATGTAATTCTACACTAAGTAGAAAAAGTTTTTGTTGTCTCAAAAAAGAAATTCAATTCCTTATGATAATTTTATAAAACTTTTGTTATGGTGAATAAATGCCCCTCATTTTTCAGCCAAAAGAAAGGAAGAGAGCTCATAAATTATTCAGTGGAGTTCCCGAAAAATAAGTCTTGAAACATTCAACCGAACAGAAGACATTATTTGGTATAATGCAGAAGTTGTTTTAAGATATTCCTTATAATCCCTCATTATAAATCATATAAAGAACTGTCAGCATTTTTTTTAAATATTAGTTACACTTTTTGTGATAAAGTTTTCAGACCATGGATTTATTTCTGCTATTTTATTCAAAAGGAGTTTTCATGCATACAAAAGTGTTACATTGTATCATTTTTGGGGTTCAGATCAATCAAGTAAAGCATTTCTGTTAATTAATTTCTAAAGATTACTTTAATTGTAGTTAAATAAAAATGTTTTTAAATGATATTAATATAAGTATTTATTTCCTAAAAATTTTGTACTTTGGTTAATCAGTACAAACTTTCTGAAAAACTATAGTTTATGAAAATATATATTGATATTTTGGTTTCGAATATAAAATGAGCCAAAATATAGATTTCAAGTTTTGAAAACTAATTTTTTTTTCCATTTGATTAGAATTTTAAAATAATTCTATCTATTTGTAAATTAGAAGTATCTGGGCACTTTCCTTTTCACAATACGATTTTATGAAATTTTACTATATAGTTCATGCATCGTAAGTTTTTTTTATAACAATTCGTGGACTGGGTAGAAGACTTTAAAGACTTTTTAATATACGCAGCAAAACTTGTGAGTGTTATACTCCTAATTTAGTGATCAAAAATTCTAAATATTGCATGAATACTTTAAGATAATACCAAATCTAGTGGTCTTAAACACTTCAATAGGTGTAGTTAAATCTTAAGACCAATATTTGATAAAGCTTACACCAATCTGCAATTCGTTGGTTTAGAAAGTTGTGCCTTTTGGAGCTCCGTAAATTTGTCAAACCATGAGTGAATATTTAAATCATTTAACTTAATATTCTTGTGTGAAATAAATGTGAAGCTTATTTTAAATGTAAAACAAGTACTTTTGGAACGTTATTATAAGTTTAAAAGTGAATGATTGTAAAATTTCAAGATACGGCGAATATGGTGACTGGTTAACATAAAGTATACTGGTGAATGTCTTCTTTTCGAATTTAATTGACAAACTGGTTATAACAAGTAAGTTTCAATCCTTTTTACTAATTGCAAAGAATACCAGTCTTAATAGTTCAAAGGAGTGACCTTAAACACACCAAATTTTTAACTCAGACGAAAGTTTAAGTTAACAAATCAGCGACCAAAAAGGTATAATAAACTTTTATACAACAGAGTAAAATTTTTCAATATCTAAACATAGTTTTCCTTTATAGGTAGCTGCAGTCAAAATAATACGGCCCCTATGGTTTAGTTAGCAGAATAGTCAAACTTTTTTCTTCATTTTAGCAAATTTTTCATTTATTTATTACTGGAAATTTATAAATGAATCAAAAAAATTTATAGACAATTTTTAAATTCCAATCATTGTTCCAAATTTAATTCACATAAAAATGATTTTCAATATTTATATATTTTTAAAATTTTAATTAATAAGGGTTAAAAATGTTTGTACAGTAAGGTATTAGTGCCCAACTTTAAGTACATAATTTAAAATGACACGATTGCTTGAATATTTTTCGAGGAACAAAATTTCAAAAAATAAGTATTTGTAAACATTCATTTCTAAAATACTATTCGACCTATTTTGATCACATTTTGTGTTTGTCATTCAAAACTGCACAGTTTCAAGTGGTGTAAAAATTAAAGTTTATTAAGTACGATTAAATTTTTTCTTCCATTACTAAATAAAAAATTATTAAAACTTCGCTTTTGCAAAAAGTCTTTTTTGCATAAATGAGAAACAGTGCACGAAGACTTTTTATTTTCATAAAAACTGACCGAGTGAATTAAACGAAAGTTAAATTAACATTAATGAACCGAAACTTTTGACCACTCTTTCGACGAAGTTGCTGAGCCCATTTTTTTCAGATATTTTTCTCATATTTTTAAGACCGGAAATTCAAACAAGAAATTCAAACTAAGCATTAATTAATTAGAATATTTGAGATCAAATCAATCTTTGTGCCATTAGGATTGGCATTTTTAAGAGAATCTGATCATCAGAACAAAAGTTATTCAAGCTGATAATTTTTTTTGCACAACATCAATAGCTTAAAATAGAACCACGACGGCTCAGGGGTTAGAGCGTCTGCCTACCAGCGAGATGAACTGGGTTCAAATCAGAGCGAAGGCTGGTCGATACGAATACTCATCTGGCTTGCACCAACCACAGTGTTGACGTGAAATATCCTCAGTGGTAGACGGATCACGGGTTAGAGTCCCCTTGGCGTCAGACTGACCATATGAGGTTTTCGTGGTTTTCCTTCCCATGTAACGCAAATGATGGTTAGTTCCATCAAAAAGTGCTCCACAAAGGCAAATTCCACCCAATACTTGATCCAGGAGTTCCCTTGTCTTCTGGATTGGATTCAAAATGACAAGGCTACAGAGTTGCACATTAGTAGTCTTAAACTCAAAAATAGGGCCAGCTGTTCAACGACGGTTATAAAATGAAAATAAATTAAAATAAACCAAGAACATATAATAAAAATAATACAGGGTGTTCGAAAACATCTTTTCAAGCCTCTCAGTTCTTTTAAAAAATAATTCTGTTTTGAACCTATATCTGGATATGAATCTCTTTAAAATCTTTATTTAACGTGTAAATTCATTAACTATAAGAAAAAAAATTACAAGATTTTTAAACATTTGCTATTATTTAGTGTAATTTTTTTGACTTTTTAACCTTGTTTCAGCTTGAGGAATTAAAACAAATAAATTTTGTGTAACTTCCTTTTTTAAACCTTGTTTCATCATTTAAAATTTAAGGTAGTACAATAAACTTAGAACCAATGAAAACAAATTTATTGGAGTACACGAGATGTTTCTTAGACACTGAGGAAGAAAGTATGGTTAAAACTACCAAAATATGCTTAAAATTAATGTATTTCTGGCTCTATGAGAACATCAAAGATCTCGGTATATTATACTGAAATGCTCTGGTATGTGTGATGCCATAATTGGCATTACATATTTATTTTCTATCCTTTTAAAATATCTTTCATTACTTAAGCTGATTTTTTATTAATAGAATTATATTTTAAATAAATCAAAAACTGAATCTTTTTAAAACGAACATAAAATATTAATTTCTTCTCTTCTAGATCAATGTAATGGATACTTTTTTTTATTTCATTACTAGGTAGACGTATTAATTCACTGTCGCCTATAATCGAAAACAAAAATCTATTTATAACTTTTTATTCTAATTTTCCAACGGCTAAATGTTTCGGTTGCATGGTTGTAATAATTCACATAAATTTGTTGGCGACTCGTGATCGCCAAGGTGTTCTTTTACATCCATGTTGGCTTTGTTTTGGCTATGGTATATTGTGATTAATCGCCAATTTTGGATCTCCTACCCATACTTTCTCTGTCCGCTGAGAATAAATATATTCACTTTTAATTTCAAAATTGGTGAGGCTGGGACCCCTTTGGGGGCCTCCCCAGTCTCAATTTCTAACGGTCAGAAAATGTATTCTGGCTGCATGATCTCTCAAAAGAGAGTATTTTTCTGATTTCATCCCTTTAAGGGATTTCTTATTTTTGATGAAGATGTGGCCATTGTCGAAATCTTAAATTATGATGAATAAAACCTAAATTTACATTCAACGATTTGTACACTATTTCCTGGAAACTTAATTGTTTTATTTATTCAATATTGGCCCAAATGAACATTCATATATTACACTATACGAATAATGTGCGGCTACTGATGGAGAACACCTTTTTCTCCGTCACAGTATGGAATTTGGTAAAGTTAACAATAAAAAAACGGGTTTTATAATATGTGATACAATTTGGTTAATTTGGTAGAATTTGCTAATTGTATCATTCCTTAGAGCATGACATAACAGCTATTTATTCGATTCACTTTGCTTTTTAGTTTTGCACAATAAACTAAATGTGTGGTAACAGGAACTATAGTTTTAAAAACCTGAACTTCCAGAAAATCGTTACCATATGACTAGAAAAATTACCGAAAAAAAGGTTTAACATATATTTAGCGTACATTGAACGCATAGTTTGAATTTAATAATCAGAACTATGTCTTTTTTTACTAGAAATTACACATCTAAGCAGTGCGCTAATTTTATCAGATTTTTTTTTCATCGTCTAATAATGAGAAGCAAAATCGTTCACATTATGTTAAAGTCTTAAAAACTACAAATTCCTTTTGGTACCATATTGTAATGAAATTAGTTTAAAATTAATTTAACAGAATATATTTAATTCTATTCATCTACATGTTAAGTGAGATGGATTTTCTACGGCATTATAATTTTGATTCATTACATGTAAACTATTTTCAAAAATATTCCATTACAGCTGATCATTATACTTTATTGCTCCGAAAATGTAATAATCAACCATTCTCGACAGATACGTATGAATTTCAGTCCATTCCATTAACCATAAAAGGTTTATTTTCGGTTTTCAAAGATCTTCGTTCATATAAAATAATTTGCTGTTTCCAGAACTTATTAACAAATTGCATGCTATTTTTAGAACTGTTATGTGATCGAAGTATTTATTCATAACTTTTAAATTAAAGTTTGTTCTCCTCTTCACAACAATTTTACTTATTTTGAAAATGTTAAATTGAAGAGGAGATAATTTTTATTTTTTAATTTATGCGTTTATGATTTAATTTTTCAATGTTTTTAATGCTATTCCTAAAATACATTGTGTGCAAGCAAGAACTTAATTCTGGCAACTGACCTAAGAAAAATATGTTTTTCACTCAAAAATTAAAGTAAGTGACCGTTAATAAGATCAGTCGTATCTTTTGATTCAGTAACGTTATAAAATTCAAAAAAAATATTTGGTATCAGTAAAATTTCCGCATATTTTTGTCGCCTGAAAGAATGGATGATTAAAGGGTGTAATGACTATAAGATATTTTTTTCAGCCTTTTGTTTTCTAAATTGAATTATTTTTTAATTATTGCTTAACTATACCAAAAACTCCACTCACTCTTTCAAATAAAATAAGCAAATTCTTGTTTCTTTTAGAAGTTTTTTGATCCATAGCTTAGTTCATATTTCACAGCTTTATACGTTATTACTTTTAAACTTAAAAGAAAGTTTCCTAAATTTCTGCATTATATGTTTTTAATAACGTATCTTTTCCTTAACCAAGCATGTTTCAAAAATAAAGATTCAGTGGAGCGGAAACAAATGTGATTAAAATGACAATACATAGCAACTCTAAAATTCTTATAACAAGCTATAAGAATCTTTAACTTGAGAAAAAACTTTCATAGTAGATTTTAATCACAAATTTTACGGTTAAAACACAGCTCAAAACGAATAATTGCCCGCTAAAGTATTTGTAGCGGAAGCAGTCTCACCCTATTAAAATTTTTCCTAAATTTCCAGAGCTTTGAAAAATAAAAAGGCAGCGAAGGATTTCTAAATATATTGCGTCTTCCAATTTTTATTACCGGAGGAAATACACACCAGCTGGGGCTAGCGGCAGAAAAAAACATACTTAGGACTGAGTAAATTGTCGCCAGCTGACGCGCCAATATTTCCTCGATGAACATCGTGTTATTTTTCAACGCCATTTTTTTCCTTGGCACTAATATTGTAAATAAATATATAGAAATATTTTTTTTTAAATTTCAGATAGAGATTTTTTTGAATGAGTTGCTTAGTAATATTTTTTTTTCATCTTAGTTACGTCAGAAAAATTCTAAAGCATGTAGCTTAGAAAGAAAAGTAAGTCAAGTTTAGAATTAAAAAAAAATTTTGAAAGGAAAAATGTGAGATTTTAAAATTAGAAAGAAAATTTGTTAGGTTTGATATTTTTATGGATAATAGACGTGTCATATCACTTTAGTTTTTCCGTTTTTCATTTTTTACAGAAGAAATAAAATTTTACTTATTATTTTCGTCCTTTCACCAGCTTAAGAAGGAAACCATTTTTAAACCGAAGTTATATGCAATATTTGCTCATAATTTCTTTTATTTTCAAGATTATTCTGTGCTTTCAACCACTCAAAACTTCGGAGTAAACATATAAAAAATTTAACATTCATAGGAACGTAGATGTATGAAAGAAAAATAAAAGGGTAAAATGAACACAGTAACTTTAAATTTGTATGAAGTATTTACTAAAGGGAAAATACTATCTAAGTTTTTATAATTTAGTTTGCTCGGTAGCAATATATTAAAATAAAGGTCTGCGTTGATAATAATTTTAAGTTTGTTTAAGTTCACTCTTCCTCAAATATTTCAGCTGTGTAAATAAGACACTTTTTATTGAAAACGGGAATATTTTAGAAATATTGAAATTTTAAGTAGAAGAAAATGTATAAACTTAATGCTGCTTATGTTACATAAACTCTTTGCTGTGAACAGAACTCTGACATTAAATATTCGCTGCCGCTTTCTAAACTACATAGATAAGACAATTGTGTTAAAATTTCCGACATTTCTGGTAAGAAAAATGAATGAATATATTTATATCTATCGTATATATATATATATATATATATATGTAATAACAGGGCTCCAACCCTGTTATCAGTGTTGTATCTAGCTTGAAATAATTGCAGTCATAAGCCATCAGACGTTCTAAACAGGTTTATTAAATGTAGGCTGGCATTGCTAACAGTTGGCGTCCAAGCTCCCTACGGGAGGGGAATGGACATGACTCCGGACAATTCCGGCACAGCTTATCAGGATCACATTATGATGAAAAGGACACGCAAAACTATGCGCTCTTACGTTTTATACCAACATAGATTTGAAGTAAAAAGGCACCTTCGTACATTCCTTGTATCCTTACGCATTAAGGACAATCATTTCTGCTTCCTTATATGGAATTGAAAAAGGGAACGATTCTAAAAATAACTCTTCCCTTGAAATATAAATCTATTTATATTTCAATGGTATGTTTTCAGCCTTGAATTCCCAAAATAGAATCTCTCTACGCTTATTCTTTAACAAAGACATTTTATGAAAACGAAAGAGTTTTAGTTCTTTTATTAATACAAAAGTATTTAATTCTTGTATTACATATATATATATATATATATATATATATATATATATATATATATATATATATATATATATATATATATATATATATATATATATATATACATATATATATATATATATATATATATATATATATATATATATATATATATATATATATATATATATATATATATATATATATATATATATATATATATATATATACATATATATATATATTTATAATACAAAAATTATAAATACTTACTTTTGTATTAATAAAAGTATTAAAACTCATTTCATAAAATGTCTTTGGTAAAGAAGAGATATAGAGATATTCTATTTTGGAACTTCAAGGCTGAAAACATACCAATGAATAATAATTAGATTTATATTTTAAAGGAGCTATTTTTAGAATCTTTCCCTCTTTCACTTCCATATTACGAAGCATTAAATGATTTTTCTTAATGCGTAGGGTTACAAGGTATGCGAAGATTGAGCCTTTTCACTCATTTTCTGTTAGTACTTAATGCAAGGGCGATTGTTTTTGCGTGACTCTTGCTGTATGATGTGTTCCATGTAAGATCTGCCGGAACCATCCGGAGTTTTGTCCACCCCCTCCCTTGTGGAGAGTGGATTTGAGCTAATTGTAACCAATGATAACAAGGAAGTAGCCCTGTTATTATATATATATATATATATATATATATATATATATATATATATATATATATATATATATATATATATATATATATATATATATATATATATATATATATATATATATATATATATATATATATATATAGCCATTCAGTTGTTAATTTTCTTATTAATATGGTAAAGATTTACCAGAAATGCTGGTTTTCAAAATTATCAATCTCATTAACGCATAATTAATTATAAATACAAAACTAGAAAGTAAATATAACCATATAAAGAGATTTTATGCATGCTCTAAGGTATCGTGATGAAATTACCGAATTTCACCATATTGACCAAATTTTATCACCGATTATAAAACCCTATTTTATTGCCAATTGTACCAAAATCATTACTAAAGCGCTTCGGTAGAAATTGCAGAGCTGCTTGGCGTTTCCATAGAGCCTGACACATGGTAAATTTTACCATATTGTGGTAGTGTTAATCATACTTTTTTTCCTATGAAAAGAAGGAAGTAGTTTAATCCGATTATATAAATAGATAAAAATCGCCACAACAGATCTCCTTTGAGATTATATGCACAGGTGTAAAAAATTAAGAGAATTAGCAGACTTGGTAAATTATATCTAGAACTACTGGAGCGACTTTAATGAAATTTGTTGTGAACATACATGTGATTACATTGATGTGAACATACAATACAAAACAAATAATCATTCAACAATTGTAATACACCCTCATGATCGTGCCCAACCCTAGTTCGAGTCATAGGATATGAAACAATGGTTGCAGAATAAACAAATAAAAATGGGTTAATGGGGGGTATGGTTCACTCTTACAGATATATACAGGCCTTGCAGCGTGATTTCATACTTGAAATAAGGCAGTTTATCATTTCCTGTGGCGTTTAACAATACTTTTTTCATTCCTTGGATGGTTCTCAGAGGGGGTAGCGAGCTCAATTGCTCACCCCAGAGCTTCCCAGACATGCTGTATAGGGTTGAGGTCTGCAGATCTGGAGAACTAATCCATGTGATGAATATCCTCACTCTCTAGAAAATCGTCGACCAGAAGAGCTCTATGTAGCCAAAACATACTGCACATCGGTAACATGCCATCGAGATCGTAACATCTAAATTTTACTGCTTACAAGTACTATTTGTTACAGTCTCCTAGAACATTTCAAAAAATCTAAGAAATAATCAAGAAATATTTCAACAGTTCTACATATTTCCATTATTAAAAGTTTCGGCTTGTTTAAAAAAAAAAATTCAAATGTCTAAGATTTTTTTCAATGTTTGGCAAGAACCTTATGCTTGTTTCTAAAGTTACAAAGTTCGTAAGATAATTTGCTATTTTTTTTTTATTATTAAAAATGATAATTTTGAGGATGGATATTAATTATTTTGTAAATAATAGTATTTAGTTAATTTTTAAATTTTTTGTTATTTTTTTAATCCTTACAACCTTATAGTCTCATTTCTCTTTGTCCTTTTGGAACATGAATACAGTATGGTATATGTGAACCATATTTGTAACATTAAGAACACTCAAAGTACATTACGCTCCATTTAGATTTATGTAAACTCAGAAATTAAAATTGAAATTCTTTTTCTCAAAAAAAAAATTGACTGAAGTGTAAATATTAACATACGTATAAATGCTTGAATTCCAGGAAACGAATGTTTGTCACGAACAGTTTAAACAATTTTACAAGTTATACAAATTTAAAACAGAAAGTAAATAAGGTTCACTTTTAGAATTCATGCACAGATGAAGGAAATGATATTTAAACGAGAGTGCGTAAAAGCAATATGCCTTCGGGCAACTTATTTCAGCAATTCAATGAACATTTGTGATAGTTAAATCCTTTCGGATGATAGTAAATAACTGCTTAATGCAAATTCTAGCTTTAACTAAAAGGTTTCGTTTTGTATTTATCCTAAGGTAATTTACATATTTTATTTTAAGATAATTCCTCTGGGTAGAGAGAGGAATTCATTTTGAGAGAAGACGGAACTGTTCAATAGAAAAGACTTGTAATTTCAGAGTAATGTGATTATTTTCCTCCCTAATACGATTAAAATTTTTCAAATTACTTAAGTGCGAAATGAAACTGTCACATGAAGTAATACATTTCCGGAGTAAATGCTAAAAGTAATTTCATCCAAATTATCAAAATAAATTACAATTATTTTTTAATATTTCTACAAATTTAGAACTTTTAAAATTTTAATAACTATAAAAATAGTAATTTGAAAGAAGCCTAAAGCAATAGAATGTTTTAATATTAAAAAAATTTGCTTCATAATTGAAATACGAGATGGATAGTCCAAACAGAGACACTATCTGAATAATAAATTAATAGAAACAATAAAATTATCAGATTCAAATAGCAAAAAAGGAAATAAAAATAATACAGATATTTTTAAGAAGAGTTATGGCAGCCCAATACGCTGAAAAAAATTCCAGAGAAAATTCTTAGTACTGGCATCCAAAAGTCTTCATACTTAAAATCCGTTTCATAAAATTCATTACCGCAAAACTTTGTAGAGTAATTTTTACAGTAATATTTGTTTAATCAAAGTAATTCAGTGTTTTTTCATCAGATATTACTACAATTAAAGTATAAAAGATTTAACGTATAAAAGATATTCGGCAACAAATGAAATTTACGGTAAAAAGTACTGGCTCCCTGATAACTGACACTTTATACCGTAGCTTGATCCTGAATTCTTTACAAGGTAGCCGACAAAAGTCAAAAAAGACAAATAAGAGCTAATTACAATCTATGCGCAGTGCAGTAGCAGAGCAAAACTGAGTTATAATAATAATACAGTGCAATAATTATAAGCAATAATTATGAAATACTATATAATAAACTTTTTTAATAGAAAATGAACATTGATATTAAAGAAGACTCAAAAACATGAAGATTAACTACTGTGTCAATAATAAAACGAATTTTTATGTCAAAAATTTTCATTTCAAACTGATTTTATCAATCCAAATAGCCAGACTTTATGAGATTTGAAGTAAATTTTAAATTAAAATTTAGAGTTCAAAGATTATATATTATATTTTTATGCTGGGAGCTAGTCTATCATATATTTATTATATATTTATATCAGAACATTCTACGAATAAATAAAGCTAAAATTTTGCTGCATGTAACTATTTCGAGTGTGTGTATACTTATTATTTTGAATTCTATTTTCTTCAAACGCTATTTGTCCTGTTACTAATTTCATTTTACGCCATATATTGAACAGTTAATCCCTTTTTTTTAACTGTTATTCACTTAAACAAGCTTATATTTCGGAAAAAACTTTTTAAAAATATTTATTACTTTGTAAAAACACCGTAATAAAAGTTTTCTAAAATTGAGCAATTTTGCGTCAAAATAACTCAGAAATAAATAAAGGTCGAAATTGAAAACCTCATGTTCTCGAAATTGAATCAGCATTATATTCATTTTTGAGCAAAGGGCGTAAAAGCTACGCATTTTCGGATCTGGAGGAAGAAATGCGTGAAAAAGAGTTAAGTTGGCTTCTGGTATGATTCGAACCAAGTACCTCCGAGTTCGTAGAAGATGCTCTAATCACCGTTGTTGTACAAATCAGACCTTGGACGGTTTGGAAGCTTTATATAGTGGCCACCATATACATTCCATTTGATTAAAACTTTTTACAATCGAGCAATAATCAAAAAGCTACCGTTATAGCTATCGGAAAACTTATTTTAGGAATTTCAATCTTTTGTATCATTGTAATTGGAAATTAGTGCATCACAATGTGTTATTACGGGGCTGATGCTATATAAAGCTTTCTAACTTTCCCCGAATTGCGGTGTAATTTTTCACAAAATAAAAAATCGATCACGCTGAATAACGTTTGATCTAATAATCGGATCTTCACGTTCTAGGACTTAATCTTAAGAGTTTAAGAGGGTGACCAGAAATATGGTAGTGCACACGATATTTTAAGTTAAAAATTCGACACAAAAATGTACACTTTATGAATAAGCACGCATTTTTTTGACGAATTTGGATTTCTGACTCCCAAATGCAAAGGTAGCCGCAATCGTGGATTTATACTCCACAAATATGGTCAGAGGAACGGTCCAGAAGTTTGGATCCCTTAATATTAATTTGAATTTTTGGCTATTTTGCCATATTTCAAGAACTTTTTAAGAGAATTGAAAATTTTTGCACGCAATTATGAAACTCGTTTATCCGACAATAATTCCATGCAAAAATTATGTTTAGTAAATATTCGTTATTATTGCATTTAATAATAGTCGAAAAATTTTGAATTGAAAGATAAACGATTTCTAACATAATTTTGAATAATGCTTAAATGAAAAAATGAAAAATGTGAGCAAAATCGGTCGAATAGTTCCTGAGAAAACCGAATTTTAAAGAAGTTGTGTTTTTTACATTCGATTTAAAATATTTTAAAATTTACGATTTATTCGATTTAATTACGATTTTTCGATTTAATTTGTAATATAATTTTTTATTTATTTTCCAGCGCATTCTACTAAGAACCAGAAGGTTTTTGGTTCAAATCTTCCTGCAGTCAACGAACATCTCTCTCAAACATTTCTCGCATTACAAGTCGCAATCTTTAAATACTTAGCTAAAAAATGAGCATATGCTGTTTTAATTTTGGCAGTAAGCAGTGAACATTACAAATGCTCATGACCTTAAACTAAAAATGTAGAGTTCTAACTCATTTGTCTGCTAATTTTAAAGACTAAATTAAATTTATAGACCAAATTCATATAAAAATAAAATTAATATATTGAATGAATTTTTTATAATAGTGAAATTAATAGACTAAATTTATGGAAAGATATACCACGTTTTGTAAGTCTCTCATATTTTTTTAATCGTAAAAGTTTCTATACGCAAAAGTAAAAGACACTAAGTTTTGTAATTAGTAGCACCGTATATTATCAAGATTTATAATACTTTTTTCATAGAAAAGAATTTAAATAGCTTTGTAACTTTGAACAATTTACATTATTTATTTTTATTTATAAGCTTTTAAAATGTTATTTGTGATTAATTATAATTTTTATACGCTATATTATCAGGATTTATGATATTTTTTTTCATCGAAAATAATTTGAATAGCTCTGTAACAGCAATCAGTTAGCATTATTTATGTTTATTCATAAGCATTTAAAATGTTGCTTGTAATTAATTAAATTTAATACTATATATTATCTAGATTTATAATACTTTTTTTCACAGAAGCAAATTTGAATGGTGTTTTAACTGCATTCAGTTCACATTATTTATGTTTATTCATAAGCACTCAAATGTTTTTTGAAATATCAGATTCCTTTTTTTTTGCATTTTAAAATATATTACGTATTAAGCATAGGGAATTTTATACCTATAATTTTGTGCCTTTATACTATTATATTATGAGTTCACATTTTACGTTTTATATTACTTTTTTCTTCATATTCGTGTTACTTGCGTACTAATACAATTAAAAAAGAGATATTATTAAAAGAAGCATTAAACCAACAAACAAAAATAAATCTATTTCATATATTCGTCCAAAATAATATACTATTAAATTTTCTAAAAAAGCATTTTTTGAGCAGGAATCATGTTTATTGGGAACAGTAACGGATGTTATAAATTTATTTAATGCCTCAAATAAAATCTCAGACAGATGTGCTACTCAATATTTTTTTCAGAAATACTATTTTATACATACAAACATTTCATACATACAAACAAATATATTTTCGGGTAAACCAATATTTATTTTCTTTTAGATTTATGAAGTGTATTTTTCAAAACTTTTTTAGCATTCAGAATTTTTTCTACACTACTAAATGAATATTTTAGTTTCATATGCATATTCTTGGCAGTTTCTGAACGAAAACTGACATTGAATGAATATCATTGCATACCTGAATGATATTCTCGGCTCAGGATAAACATGGTTAGATTTAGATCGCAAAAAAAATACTAGAGGACAGATAAAAATAGAGCCATATGAAAAATATTATTTCCTTACAAATAAATGTTTTCAATTGTAGTAAAAAAATATAAAAGAAATGCAATTGCTTGTTCCAAAGAGCTAAAAGGAAAACATGACCCTCGGGTAGTATATTTCTTTCCTTTTTTCCTTCACATCTAATTTCAAGCAAGCTAGATTTGGGACATAGATTCTCAGATATTTTGATGACGTAAAATCAGTCTTCTGCAAAATATGTCACGCAAAAAGAAATAATTTTATTGGCTGAGTGCTACTGACATGGTTTCCCGAAACTCTCAGGCAGAATTTACTTTTTCATTTTATTTCAAATGATGATCAGATATTAAAAACTTTTTGCTTTACACATTTAAAAAGTTTGAAATGTTTCCCTTCATCATAATCTTGTATATCCATTATACAGATTACACTATTACCTTAAGTAAATGTAAAAATATATTTTCCATGTTGGATTGAGAAAGGTCGCATCACTCATAAGAAAACACGTGTGACTTCCTTAGATGCTTTAATTGGCAAAAGAATAACAACTCTAATTTATATATTTTCACATCCTTAAAAATACAGAGCACTGCGAATACTAATACTGCATTTATTGTTTAAAAATGTATAACAGTGCACTGTTTCCAAAATTTAATTTTGAAAATAAAATTCTTTTTTTTCTTCTTCTTTTTGCGATTTTTAAATAAACACATATAGGATTGGAACTTGTTCAAACTATTTTATGGTGTAAAAATGCCTCTTGGATTGAAAGCCTGCTAAGAGAAAAAATTGCACATAAGCTTAACTAAATATAAATCTTATACACGGTTTGCAAAAATGTCTACCCTAAATTGTTTAGAAAACTTTACCGAAGATATATCTAATTTAAATCAGCAAAATAAAATGAAATTTTGCTAGGTAAGAAGCTCAAACATTGTAAAAAGATTTTAATATAATAGTTATATTTACATTGAAACATATAAATATCCCCAATGCACAAATAAATTGTACAACAAAATAATAATTTCATAGTTTAACTATAAATACGAAATATGTATATATATATATGGGCAAATCTCTAGAACCTTTAACCTATGGTGTCTTCAAACTTTTCTTATAAATATATAACATAATAAGAGAAAATTAATTCTAATAAAATTACAGGAGTAACTATGCATTACTAACATTAAGATACGTACAGTTTTGATCGCAAGTAACTTGATTTTGACCTTCATATCTTACTTCAATCCTACGTTTGACGACTTTTCAGGAGTGTCGCTTAGAGAGTTTAACATACTTTTTTTTTTCATTATGTATTCTGTTAAAAAAAAAAACTGAAAATCACTAAAAACATAATTAAGTGTATCATCTGTACTATAATATTTTCTTGAATGATATTTTTCGTAAATATCGACGTTTGCAAACACTTAAAGTTTGTCGCGAAATTTTGGCACGTCAAACCGTAACCATCGAAAATTGAAAAAAAAGGTATACAATCCAATTCTGCGAGTTTTATGTTAGTGATATTCCAAAAGCTTATTTAAAGTAGAACAAACTTGTATCATTATTATAGATGAATATTTTTATTTGCAGTAATTATAAATTAATCGAATTTATCCCAAACTGTCATTCGGTGAGGTAGCAGTAACGATGTCAAGACCGTAACCTGACGCAAATCTAAAAAGTAAATGTTAAAATCAATCAAAATTTTGATCACACGTTTGTTATTGCCCAATTTATTTTCTGTGTTGTGTGCATCGCATTGCGTTGCAGCTGAGTAAAGTTTTCGATCTATTCCCTAGGTTGTCCAGACCGTAACCCTGTCAAACCGTAACCACAGGATTAATTAATTGAATTCAACATATCAGAACTTAGTTTTTTCCCTATGTTCTATTAATTGAAAATATTTTTTGACTGAAAATAATTAATGTAGGCCTTTTTATACATTTTATAACAATTTAACTTAATGTTAAAATATTTCAATTCATTTATGATACTAATAATTTTTGATGAAAAATAAAGGGTAAATAAGGAAAATTCAAAAATTTTAATATTTTGTTTATTCTTATAAGGGCATCGAATTTTCGATGTTCACGATTATTTTCTAATATTTCATAAATTTTCAAATAATCCTGGAGGTTTAAAATAGTGAGCCTATATATTTTTTTTAAAAAATTTTTTTATCAAAAAGTTAAAGGTTCTAGAGATTTGCCCATATATATATATATATATATATATATATATATATATATATATATATATATATATATATATATATATATATATATATATATATATATATATATATATATATATATATATATATATATATATATATATATATATATATATATATATATATATATATATATATATATATATATATATATACAGTCGGACCACAATTTAACGAACTTCCCTTTTACGAATTTCTCTATTTTGCGAATATTTTCGAGAAACCAAGAACATTTTGGAAATTTCTTCGTAAAATAACTTCCAAATAGCGAAGTTAATTTTCTATTTAACGAATTTTTCCTTGAGATCCACTTTCCCTACTTCCATAAAATTTCTGAATATTTTAAACTTGTTAACGCGCATTTTATGGGGGAAATGTTCTTGAACTAATTTTTGAAGTCACTTAACTTTTAGAGATAGCAGTAAGATCCCTTTCCATTTTTTTGCATTTCAAACGAAAACCTCAAGCAAAATTAATTGATTTTATCAGTAGTAATTAAATTTAAATTGGTAATGCATGATTAACATTACTTTTATAATAAATGCACATGTAATTTTATACATAAATTCAGCTTTTCTAAGTTGAAAATATATGTAGCATGTAATAGATAATGTTTTGCTCTATTCTTGCTTTCCATGCAGATTTCTTTTATGGTTAAGATTTTTAAAATAAATAGTAGATACTACTTTGCAAGATAAAGGTGTATTAATTTCTATGTTAATTACGTCTAGTGTTAATGAATTTAAAACCTGTTTTGTGCCGTTTTAAGTATTTCAAAAGGTGACTTTCTATTTAGCGAATTTTCTATGTAACGAACTTATTATCGGGATTTAGCGAATTCGTTAAAAAGAGGTCCGACTGTATATAACAAAATAAATAAATACAAGAAAACACGAAGAAAGTTACGAAAAACAATAAGTTTCATTTATTGCGCATAAGCTGCAAGTAAACAGAATTCATTAGATAAGTCACAATGAAGATAAAACAAAGAAAAATTATAGACATATGAAAAAAAAGGGGGGGAATAATAATTAAAAAAATAGCAAACAACTGATTTAAAGAAAAAAAAAACAGGATGAAATTTTATTTAAAAAAAACCGGAAAAAAGAGATGTAATCTTTTCATTAGCCCACACAATTATATCCGCAAAAAAAGAGTGCTTTCTAATATTGTATCAATATAGCATAGCAAAATATATTAATACAATAGTGCGAGGAGCACTCAAAAAAGATATTTTACAAAAATAACAACAAATTAAAATAGAACACAATAAGTAAAAATAGCACGAAAAAACAGAAAATTAAATAAAAGAAAAGAAAAAACAGTAAAACATAAACTATAAAGCGAGTAGCGAAATCAGATGTACTTACATGAACGGGAAATTTTTCAAGAATTATTTAAAAATGTTTTCGCAACAAGATTGCCAGATTACAAAATAATGAAAACAAAAGCGCAAATTGAGTGTAACTAGAGGGTTTTAAAGTGCTGTTCTTACTGCATTGCTGAAGTGATTTGCTATTCTGTGCAGTGATTTGTTAGTTACCAAGGATTGCCCCGAAATGGATGTGCGCAAGGTAATATTATACTGGATAATTTAAAAAAAGTTGACCATAAATAGTTTTAGAGAATAGATGTTTATTTTAGAAAAAATATAAAAGAGAAAAGAGAAACATAAACTGCCTGTTTTGCAAATAATTTTAGCCACGGATTTGCCAGAAATTTTTTATTTTCTGGTGGTGCAAAAAATTAATAACTCTTAGAGAAATAAAAGAAACTGCATTTGATTAATGTCTACATTCAGGCGGTAGCAAGTGCACACGAATTTGTGATACTCTGCACCGGAAACCCTTAACTGAGAACTTGATCTTGTAAATCCGATGCCTACTTCGGTTTTCCTAACCCGTTATTACAACAAGCTTCATAAATTCTTAATGCGTTTCAAGTAGCATACTATTTGAAACACATTAAGAATTTATGAAGAATTTTGCAGGACAGTTGGGATTTCAGCCCTTTTTGAACGAAAGTGCGTAGGCTCATCATTTCAATAAATATGTATTAACACTGTTACACATATTTTGAGAATTGATTTTGTTAAGAAATTTTTGGCAAAGCTATTTTTTATTTCTGAACTTTAAACGGTTATAGTCAAAGTCAACTTTTTAGAAATGTATAATTATTCTTTTTAGTATATTGTCTTTATTAAAGTTGCAAGTTCTGTTATATATATTTTTTTAACGCCACGCACTGAACTTAACGTTCTTCGCTATGGAAGGGTTACTTGGTGAGTACTAAAGTCGAAGAGGCGAGCAACATTACCCACGTCACACTGACATAGTGTGGGACACATTCGCAAATCACGCAACAGAGGACAGCACACAGAGCGAAACATCCATGCCCTGAGCAGGATTCGAACCCGCTGGCGGCATCAGTCACGCTAACCGCTCTACCACCTGGCTGGCTTGTAAAAAAAATCCATAAGAAATTAGTATTCAACTAAATGCTTTGACTATTGATTTGATTAATAGTCACGCCATTTTTTTAAAATTTAAATTGTTTTTTTCATAACCGAAACATTCTGTGTTTTAATTATTATAATTTACGCCTACTTCAAAGAAAATATATCAATGTTTTATAAAATTTCAATCCCTGGCCGAAAATAAGTTAATAAAACGTATTATTATTCATGCAATCAGTCAAATATTGTTTCTGCTCCATATCAATCTTGAAAAATAAAGGAGACAGCAGCAAATTAAGGATATTCACAAGATACTAATTATTAAAGTATCAGCAACATCAGCTAGTCAGGTGGAGTCTGTCCGTCACCATTATAATGATACTGACTGAAAGTCATCACTTGATCACAGAGAATGTTAAAGTAAGCGTTCTGAGTCATGTTGCTGGTCATCCCACTGAGGTGGTTCTATTCAAAACAATAGACCTGAAAATAACTCGTCACCAAGTGGTGAGTCAACAAATAAATTGGTGACTTAAATTGTGTAATCTGGTCACTTTTTACCATTGTTTTCTTTTTTTCTTCCTCTTTCTTGTGCCTTTATTCAGAATTTTGATATTTTAGAATGGAAAGATTCAGGTGAAAGAATGGATTTTAGATCCTTTAGAATGGAAAGACTTAGGTGAAAACATATAATTTTGAACTTTTATAATGGGAAGATTCATACGTTTTGTAGATGCTTTATGCAGAGTTCTTTAACGGTTCACATACATATTTCAAAGTACATTAAATGCATTTTGCCTCTTAATATATCGTTATAATAAGTTTTTTAAAGTCAGTGTGTTTAACTAAATTTTATCTTATGTTTGCAATATTTTTATTAATGAATTAAATTCTTATAGCTGTTGATCATTACTAATATGATAATATGAAGTTTTTTAAAAAAATATAATTTAATCCAAGCAAAAAAAATTGAATAAAGTGGCTATTAACTAAAGAGGACCTATCGATATTGCTTTTAAATATTTATGATTAGGTTTGAGGATACCATGTCTACTATGTTATTAATGCCTGCCGGCAACAGGCTACTAATTGAAAATTTAAATTTTCAGATCTACACAATAAAAAAACTCCCTTAAAACATCATAGATCCTTCCCCAACTTGACAGTCTTTAAACACTTCAGTTAAATTCTTAAAGTTATTTTAAAATTTGTGCAAATAAAACAAAAAAACAAGGTTTTTTTAAAGAAAATATTGGTTCTCACGTAAAACAATTTACAAAATGTGTATAGTTTCCTTTAAATTGTATAACTTTATAAAAAAGATTCTTAAATATGTCAGTTTAAAATAAAGAGCTAAACAAAAACAATTAATTCAAGAGATATTTTCGAAAACTTAAATAATCTTATTTTATGGAGTTTATCTCGTCACACAAAACGATGTTCATTTAATCGTAAGTAAACTAAAATAAGCCTCATCTCAGACAAGGATGGTAAAATTATTTTTAGAAGAATTAACGCTTATCTAAATCTATCAAATTCAGAAAACAGGACAATTGCGCAAAATATCAAAAACATCTGTTTATTATCCATCGGATTAAGAACTCTCTTAAAATTAGCCTTTTGTTAATGCTCACAAGCGTAATAATCGTTCGGTACTCTAATCTGTTCAACTTTCAGGGACTTAAGAAATTGTTGTTACTTTTAAACAGTTTGACAGTCGAGGTATTAAAGTTTCGTTTAGAATAAACAAAGTGTTTTTCATTTTTATTCTAATTTTACGGAATCTGGAGAGCCGAATTTATCGCTATTGATATTTTAAATTTTGTTTTAATGAAAACCGAAATGAAAAATATGATCTAAATTAAATTGTTTTCTTTTTATTTATGATTGTGTTTTAAATTAAATTTGACGCCTTGTGTTTAATATTTGAGGTAGGTGCGGAAGCTATTTTAATTGCTGGAAGAAATTTTAAAAACTAAATATAATGTTTCTTTCATCTCTTTAAAATAAATTTCATTAAAATAAATTATTTTTGTTGGATAAATCACGTACTTAATTTATATCTTGGTTTGTTTTTATTAATACTAATTTTATCATTTACTTTTGGGCATCAATTTTTTTTTCTTTGATCAGTTTTATGTTAGAAATATTAATTAAATAATTAATATTAATTAAATAATTAATATTAATTAAATAATTAATATTAATTAAATAATTAATATTAATTAAATAATTAATATTAATTCAATAATTAATATTAATTCAATAATTAATATTAATTAAATAATTAATATTATTTAAGTAATTAATATCTCTAACAATGCTTATTTTATCATTTCCTTTTGAGCATTCCTTTCTTTCCCCTTTGATCATTCTTATATTAGAAATATAGTTGAATAATTAAAAAAATTTTAGTAAGTATGATAGTACTTCCAAACACATTAAATGTTAGGCAATTTATCATTGGCAATAATCCCTTAATAATCGTTAAATTATGTTAAATTTCCTCATTCCTTCAGATATGTTTTTCTTTTCAAACATTGCCTTGTTTTTCTATCTATTTGGGAAGTAAATGATGAAGTATAAGAGTTACTTTCACGGATCAGAAAATTTATACAATCTTTTAAAACCGAAGAAAAAATTCTGTTTTACTGAAATATGAATGAAATATATGAATGAATATATGAATGAATATAATGAATGAAAGAAACTTATTTAAAAAGAGTGTCATGAATAGAGCATCCTGCATAGTAATAGTTTATAATATGTTTTGATCGATAAGAAAACCTCAATCAAAATTATTTAATTTGTCGATGAGTTTTAATTGCAACATGGTTCTTATAAGTTTCAAATCGAATATTAATAGATTTAAAGAAATATAATGCATTAGATCTTTTTAAATACAGAATAATATTTTGTTCATCTAGAACTGTTTCCTTCATTCTCAAAAGTAGAAAGCACACAAAGTGCGTCAACAATAAACTATCTAATATCTCAGAGTGTGATCTTTGTGTAGAAATATTTTTATATCCATATTTTGTCTGTTCAAACTTCTTTCACAACTTTTCTCTGAACTTGGCAGGTAGTAAATAATTAAAGACTGAAGCTTTGCTCTTGTAGCTCAAAGAGATGTGCTATACTATAAAGAGACATTTTTTTTACCTACTTGAAATTTGAAAGACAAATGAAGGAAAATGAATAGAAATTTTCTCAAAACTCTTCTTGAACTGTTCAGATTAAACATTATTGTTCAATTCTGAAAAATTCATCTTTTAATAAAAAGGAAAAGACTCAAAGATAATTGAAGTATTTTGCATAACAATACCCTCTTTGGCACTTTCTTTTCACCAGATGTTCGTGTCTTGATGAAAAAAGAAATAATTATTATTTGCTGTTGAATTAATGCAAATTAATTGTTTTGATATCATATCTTTGGGGATGACGCAAAAGCAAAATGCTTCGTTTTCAGAATTTCTCATAATTTATTTTTTCTTATTTAAATTGCATGTGTTTTTATGCATATAATGGAGCAACACATTAAATATTTGTATAATTTTATTTTTAATCTTGCACGCAACAATGAAACGAATACTCTAAAATATCCATGTTTTTTAATTTATATATATATATATATATATATATATATATATATATATATATATATATATATATATATATATATATATATATATATATATATATATATATATATATATATATATATATATGAGAAAAAATATATATTGGAAACAATACCTCAATTCCCTGTACAACAATATAAGAGGCGAAAATAAGTACAAAATTGTACTTTTGAGCATTAAACACTTATAGCTTCTTAACCATTAGTTACAATTGTCTCATAATGTATTTTATTCAATTTAGCGTAAGAAACGACAGAGGAAAAATACCTTACATGTTCAGATTGCTCCTTGATAGTAATGTAATTTTGCATATAATTATGTGTTAAAATTAGTAATTTTTATACATAAATACCCTTGCAGCTTTTGAACAATTTGCTTTATTGAATTTTATACAGTCTCATTCGATTAAGAGCGAAAAATACATAAAAGTAATGTCTCACTTGCTTTGATAGCGATATCAGATGTGATAATAGGTCCGAGTACAAATCTGTTCTTTTATCCATAAAACGCTTATAACTCCTAAACTATTTACCCGATCGCTTAGAGATTAGTCTCATTCAATTTATCGTGAATAAATAAATTAGAAAATTTGTGTCACTCGCTTGTCTAGAAGAAATTTTATTCACCCCCTTCTTCCACAAAAAAGGGAGAAGTGTACAAAGTTTGAGGTTTTCAGGCATGATTTACTCATTGCAGAGCTTCTTGTCAAAAAATATCTCGTGTAATAATTTTTCCGCTGGAAAAGTGTAATTTTACTCTCTTAGTACAAGTAACTAATTACTAGTAGAGTACTAGTACGCTAGTTTCTAATAATAGCACTTACTAGTAAACTACTCTCACCTCGACAGGATTAACATGCACCTTGCTGCTTATATCCGCCGGTTGTTTTAGTCAGCTATCAGGATCAAACTCACAAATCCCCAGCTCCTCACCAATACAGTGAGCGACGCCCTGAAATGATCGCCTCCCTGCGACGCCATGGAGACTTTACATATTTGCAATGGCCTGAAAAATCCCCAGATCTCGCAACCCAATTTGGGATTTGTGAAATGTAGTTGAAACGTCTACTGTCATGTAGATCTACAACCAACTACTCTCACACCATTAAAAAGTATTATTAACGAGTGACAAACAACATATCAATTTCTCGTAGAATCCCGACCAAAACAAATGTATATCATAATAAATGATACAAAACAAATTATAACAAATGTTATCAGGCTTGAAAGTGTATGTTAATGGATAAAAAGTTTTTACATATTTTACGCTGTTCTATAATAGTGTAACTTACTTCAATTGCTCAACGATTTTATTTTTAATATAAAAACTCATTCAGGTTTTGTTTTGTTTTTTCGTTGTCTAAGAAATATCTTCTCTCAAAAAATAAGTTTAAATATGAATTATAGTACAGATACGTATACAGATCAGTTAATGTATTGTACTGATAAAAGTTAATTTACAGTTTCTTTTTTTTTAAATTTATCTTTGTGCCAATAGGTGGCAGCATGAGTCTTAAAACTTATAATAATGACAGTAAAAATAAACCTTTTTTCTGAACTTTTAATATTTTTATATAAATGTAATAATTAAGTTTTATTGTTAAATATTTTAATTTTAACTAAGAATAGATTAATGTAAACCTTTAATTTTATATATTTTACTTTTGGTCGTAAATTTAATTTGTAATATTTGTAATACTGTATGGTGGCAACACATTGGGTTGGATGATAAAATTGATGTTTTCAAAGGAGTTCTGTTGATGTTCACGAGGTGAGGAGGTGGTTGAAAAGCTCCTGGAAAAATTGTTGATTATACCAATGAAGTGTTAAAATCTTTTTTAGAGTAGTGTAATCCGTGCCTTATGGTAAGGCACGGTTATATTGGTTATATTGGTTGTTATGTGTGTGAATAACGTAACCATAGTGTATGCCACATGAGTTAGTGCTGGTGAGAGGAAGCTCACGTCTAGTGGCCACACGTGGTATGGTATTATAGATATAAGGGGCAAGATGTTAGCCCATGGTAATCACTGATGTGCAGTTTGCTGGTGTGATGCTAGTCCCCTCGGACAACTATTTTTTCATATGTATTCCTAATGAATGTGTCATTTTTTGTAATTTTTAGAAATGTTTTTTTTTAATCAAGTCCCTTAAGGGCTTAATCCTTTTCTGAAGTAATTTAATAAACCCAGTTATTTAATCTAATACCTTAGATAGCATTTATTTTTGTGTGTGATGAGGGTGTTAATTTTTACTTTGCAGATGAACAGGTAAGGTATCCCATGCTGGAGAATCGGTGGATCATTAATAATTAACTTAGATAAGGGAAGAAATACACAACGCGATGTTTTTAATTTAGGGGAATATACTATACTAAACGGAACAGTATATATTGATCCGAACAAAAAGCTTATTGAAATCGTATAACCAGCTGAGAAAGATAAACTATTTATAAATTTCCGTCCTAAATAATATGTGGACTGACTTATAATCATTAAAAATTTTACAATTATAGGCTTTATTTATTTTTTCATTTTGTAAAATGAAAATGTCAAGTGAGGGAAAAGTAAATTACCAGAATAACTCGTTGAAACGGTATCATCGTGGAAAAAGCTTCTTAATTTTTTACAATTTGTGCTACCATAAAAGAAGAACAAAAAGTGTTTGTATAAATCGCACTGATAAAACAAATATCCTCGGCGGAAGTTGAATCATAGATTTAAGTCCTGTCGCCAGTTTAGTTTGCAAATCAATTAAATTTTTATGCGGTTTATCTCCTTATAAAGGAGTGATACTCTTGATTTCCTAAAAGTTGTCCCCGAAGATGAGTTTGTCTTAATGCTTGTTTTTACAGTTGTATTCTAAATTGCACATAAAATGTGACAACTATAAAAGAAGATTATAATTAAACCTTCTCTCGAAAAGTACTCCTCGAAAACAAGTTCTTTTGTCACTATTTTTAACAAGTTTGTTTCTTTCACTATTTTCTTTAAAGTTGAATTTAAAGTTACGAAAATTAAACAGATATGCGATCAAGGAACTCAGGAAAAATTTGCTTTTCCATAAATATTCGGTTTCACACCGAGAAATAGAAGGGTTGATAACTTCTTTCGAAAAGTACTACTCGAAAACAATCACTACGAGTAGCTAACAATAAGTAATCACGGAGGTTTGAGAAAGAAATAAGCAGAGGTTGGAGGGCTCTTATAAAAAAAATGGAAATGCTTTTTTTTCATTTTTAAATTTTCCTTTAAATTTTTTAAGTGAATAAAAATCACCTGGATACATAATTAGGAATCGCTACACTCCCACTCATATTGAGCAACACGAGTTTGATGAATTATATCAACTTTTCCTTTTTCATTTGAGAATTTTGAACAACGCTTTTTTATTTCCTTTTCAGTTTGTTACTTGTTCTTACTTTCTAATAACATCTAAATCAACATCGAAAAACCTTTCGTTCAGAGCAGTGATTCTCAACCACTGTGCCACGGCACTTTTATGTGCCGCCAAATTCTTAAAGTGTGCCGCCAAATTTTAGAAATGCATGTAGTAAAAATTATAATGCTTTATAATTTTTACTATATGCTATTTATAATTTTTACTATATAATTTTTACTTACTATTATAATACTTAAAGTTATAACGTACTGGAATTAAAAGACGAAATGAAAATGTTTTTTGAACAATATAAAAATGATGATTTTATTCATTTGTTGGAAGATTAAATATGGTGTGCTAAGCTAGCTTACTTATCAGACATTTTTGTTATTTTCAATAACATAAATTCAAGTATGCAAGGGCCGAAAGAAAATATATTAAACTCAACAGATAAACTGGTGGGATTCCAAAAACAAATAACTTTATGGAAGAATAAAGCTCAGGAAGGATATTTGAAAAAGTTTGAGCCTGTCCCAAAAGATTTTAATAAAACTATTCATAAAATTGTTATTGACCATTTGACAACATTAGAGGAGAGAATTAGTCATTATTTCCTAAATTTAAAAATTTAAAAAAAATTGGGTTCGTAATCCATTTGTGATAATGAATACTTCTGTATTTGAATTAACTTTGAATGAAGAGGAAGAACTTATTTCGCTTTCTAACAATTGAGATTTAATTTTAAAATATTCGGAAGAATCAATTAATTCATTTTGGATTAACATTAGACGCGATTATCCCATGATAGCCAAGAAAGCTTTAAAAATAGTATTACTATTTTCTACATCTTATTTGTGTGAATTCGGATTTTCAGTAATAACCAACATAAAAACGAAAAAAAGATCGAGACTGCTAAATGTAGAAAACGATATGAGAGTACCATTGTCATTTTTACAGTCAAACATAAATTAAATTATTAAAAATCATCAAGCTCCAATTTCTCAATCAAAGTAGTCTAATTATTCATTTGTAATTAATCCCTTAATAAACGTTGTTTTTGTAGTACATATTATATTATTTCATTTTACATTCCAAATTATTATCATAAACTATTTTTCACAGTGTATTATAGGTAAGTAAACAACTTTTAAACTTATCTTTTTCTTTGTGTGCCGCCAAATTTTGAAATCGTTAAAAGTGTGCAGCGACAAAAAAAAAAAAAAAAAAAAGATTGAGAATCAGTGTTTTAGAGGCATGTTGGGGACAGAAAACTTTCCTTTTTTTTCCCCAGGTCTTAACTTTTTACCCTTTCAAGTGGTAGGCATTTTTTTAATAATTTTTAATTTTATTTATGAGTGGAAGGAAATAGAATAAAATAGATAATCGCGAAAGAAACGAAAACTGAAAGAAAAAGCTTGTCACGAAAAAGCTTGTTTTTTCCCGCAATAAATAGAAACAAACATTTCTTTCCATCTGTTTTTTTTTTCTTTTTTGAAAAATATCGGCCAAACATGTGTCTGAAGCCTAAGGATTTCTAATTTTCTGCTTATATGAAGTTCTTCTTAATTATTACCTTTAATATATATTTCTAGAATCTCTGTTCTATTTGAAAACAATAAAATTCGCAATTCAACTTGCAAATATTATCTGAGATATGCTGGAGAATTCCTGGAAAATAACTCCGATATTTTATGCTCTAATGACAAAAGAAATCTACGTTAACAACCTTATTGGCTACCGCGATATTCACGGAACGTCAGAACACAGCTAAGCTAATTTTTTCATCACTTATTTTTCCTAAAAATTGAAAATATATTTCTGTTTATAATAAAGGTAAAATTGAAATGAATAAAATTGCATTTTTATTTTCGTTTGATATTAACGATCTAGCATTCTTACTGTTAATCATAGTTTATTCATTATTTCTGCAAATTTATAACTATAATGGAAAGTTACATAATCATGTATTATTGGTTTCTTTTCATAAAAAAAAATATTTTTCCGAAAACTTTTGAAAGTGAGATTTTATTTATTTTTCCTTTACATAATTTTTAAAACAAACTATGTTTTTTTTATTCTGATCCATCTAGAAATTCTTCAAAATATCAAACACTAAAAAATTCCGGATCAGATTATGGTATTAAGTACCGGCACTTTGAGTGCAATATCCGCAAAATCAATTTTATCGTAAAATTCAGTTTTACTATCATGTTTATTTAATTAGAGTGATTCAGTGATATTACGGTATATATATATATATATATATATATATATATATATATATATATATATATATATATATATTCGGTATAAAGTAACGGCACTCTGAATATCTGTACTTTTTACCGTAATTTGATCCAGAATAATTTGCACTGTATGGAGGATAATATAATAAACATAAGTCAAATTTTGCTACTATTTTATTCATCAAACTTCAGTAAATGAATATGATTCTTATTAATGAATATTATCCTTTATAATTTAAAAATATTTTCTTAACATTTTACGGAACACTAACTTTTAAACATCTCACACAGAATCAATCTTTCCGTGCAATTTCTACTCAAGAATTTTCAATATTATTAAATTTGGAATAGTTTCCACTGAAATCACTTTCACCCGGGAGTTCGGAAACTACAATTTTAGATGTCCTTATTACTCCGCCCGTAAACTTACTTCACCGTCGTCGTTATTTCAGAATTGTCGGAATACTCCTATTCGACTTCTCCTAATACGAACCTTCCTTTTAGCATTCCACTGCCTTGATTGACAGTGATAACTGCATTTGTCTGCAATTCCACGACCGCACTATCTTTTCCTGTAATGAACTTGCGGACAGTTCTGTCTTCACCCCCTCAAGACCATAATAAATGGAATCATGGTAAAGGGGGCAGAAAAGTCTTCCATACTACATCGCTGCATCGATTGGTCTCCTAAGGACAAAGTGCTCATTTGGGCGAGAGAATGACCAAGAATGTGGCTCCAACAGGTCGGGTTGTGCGCGCCTAAATGGGATAAAAGTGGGACAGATGGCCTAGAAATAAGGGTTTTGTGCATATGACACTTGGCTCCAATCGATGGTTCTTAATTGAGTTCAGGAGGATAGGAAAAGTTATTTTTCGTTGGCGCAAAAATCAAATTCAGCTGTAGTCTCAAGAAATGGCGCCGACTGTGTCTTAATCATGAATGTGTACATAAAATGGGGAAGAAAATGTAATCTTTTACTTGAGATGACGACGAAGACATGAAACATGATTCTAATGCGAAGGAAAAAGAAATCGTCGGATAGAAACTAGATCATAAGACATGCACGCTCATTTTAACTAATTTATGGAACATATCTGCAAATTTAAATAAAGTTTTAATTTCTTTTATTAATGTAACTTGATTTATATACAAAAAATTTTAAATAAAATGATGACCAACGAGCATGGTGGCTTACTCATTCTCATTGTAAAGATAAATCAGATATAGCATGGTTCTTTTATCAAAAAAAATTATGCAAATTTATTAACCTCTCTTTAGTAGGAAACTGATACAAATTATTAAACCAGTTATAAGAATCTGATATTCTTTGAAATATATAGATTTGCATTAGCTACAATTTTCTGTTGTTGATTTTGCTTATTAACTTAAATTAAGACTTTTTATTTGCTATTTCTTATTAGTTGATTTCGCTTCAATATTAGATAGTAAACATTTACTTTTCGTAATTATGGTATTGCATTATAAATACTTAATATTTACATGATGGAGTAAACGAAATTTTTGACAAAGGTCAAATTCAGTGATTTTGCGAAAGAACATCAGCACTGCTTTTCAATACATTTGTATTTTTTTAGTCCATCTTCTTTTATTATTATAATTATTTTGAACTTTCAACATAAATGTTCTAACGAAAACCAGAAAATACTAAGTTTATATACTAAGAATAGCGTTACATAATGAAATCTGGGTTTCAAGCTTGAATTCAGTAAACTTTTAACTTTTTGCGTCAAGGAGCATTTTTTTAAAAATATTATTTGGTATCAATATAAATTATTTGGAATTAGTAAATGCTTACAATGGAAATTTTAAATGAATCTTTAAAGAAAGGTGCTTTGTTACCAGTGCATGATCAAACAGCATAGTACGACTAAGCCTGAACTTGATATAAACCATTTGCTTGTTTCATTATCTAAAATTAATTTGCTGAAACATCTCAACTCTACTGATCCAGACGGTGCCAACCTAAAGAAACAAACTAGTAAAAAGCGTGTTCCAGTTGCCTTGACAACATAAGAATAAGCTAAATCATATTTAAGATTTTAACTTAATTGATAGTTTAATGATGAGGAGAGAGTTGTTACTACTGTATGTTTGGAATAAAATTACTGGGAAAAAGATCTGTCGTTTGTTTCGATCGTACGAAGTGCAAGGCAATTCTAAGATTAGATCATTAGTAGCTTTGAAATGGTAAATTGGATTTTAATGTTGTAAAAAAAGGCATTGTGACTTTGAAATTATTCAATGCAATTCAATAGCTATTTTTAAATAAATCAGTATTTTATTTCAGCTTCCTTTATTAATCTAAAAGTTTTCATTGACTTTATCATTATAATAGCAAAATAAAGATGCGTTAGTGGCTTTGAAGAGCATCTTTACCCCACAAAACTTGTAGAAAATAATCTATAAAATTCAATTAATATCTATGTATTTCATATCATCAATTACGAAAATAATTTTGACTTTAAGGTCCACTGGGAATTTTTAAATCTAAATTGATAAACAATAAAAATTTTAAACATAAAGCATATTTTATATTTTAAAGCAATGACCCCATTTCATAAATTGACTATGTTCAGATATAACGAAAACTAATGACGAATTGCAGAATAAAGCTTCAACCGTAGCTAACATAGTGAACATTACCAACCTGACATAAGCAACATTCTATTTGTGACAGCGCATTTTAGTATGTTGAGGCAGCCTTATAATTAACAGTAAAGTTACTGATCTAGTTCATCCTTGGTACAACACACACTTAAGTGGGTAAGTTCGAAATTTGTAAAAACTGTGGAGATTTCATGACCATTGTGAGGGTTAGCAAATGAATTAAGCAAATGAATATTGCAAGTTTAGCTGAACACGTTTCTATGTCAGAGAGGGCAAATTTTTTCAAATGCATCCTAACGAAACACATTAAGTATGTCTTTAGAGCAAATTTTATTTTTCGATAGCAAATTCTTATGATATAAAATGAAATATTAAATGATTAAGTTTAAGTTATTACACGCCATCGTATTAAATGTTGAGTTATTAAATTATTAACGACTGTATTCTATAATAGGTTTGTTTGGTATGCTGATCTAAAGCTAGATGGGTTCCGAGACATCACTGGGGATCAAACCATTGAACCTCAGAGGAAATGGATCAATGAAAATGGAAATTCGTAAATTACATATGAGTGAATCAGGAATCGGGGAGGGGAGAATTCCTGTACATTAAATGCTGACAGGTGCACGTAAAATCTTTGTTTCAAGTCAAAATTACGGTCTGCGGATGGATAAAAGGTGTGTGAATAGGTCCTCTTTATGAAATGGATTGTGGCGTGTTAGTTCGCGTAAACGTAATTAAATCACAACTTCAGTATATTTTGAAAGAACACCATCTACCTTTATTTACAAACGACTACCAACAAAAAGGTGTTGCCATGCAGAGACAACTAAGTTCCTTTATTTAATCTCGTACCGGCGTGCAACATCCTCCCCGCCCTGGTCGGAGAGCTGCACGGGTCGGGAAATTGTCCCTCCATTTACTCGCAGTATGCATGTACGGGCTTCATTGTCACGGTCTAAGATCACTGACTCGACGCGTGCTTTCCTCCTTGTGTGCCGAGATCTGACGTCCTCCTGCAACAAGACTACATCTCCGACCCGGATTTCAGTTCCTTTAGGTGGGTTCTTCACATGATGAAATATTCTCAAGTCTATCAAATACTCTCTGCCATCTTTCCCAAAAGGAGTCCATTAAATGTTGACGACTTCTCCATATGCGTGTTAAATCAAAGTCTGAGCTCGATGCGCCAGAAGGGATAGTTGTGAGTCGTTTTCCTATCAGAAAGTGAGAAGGTGTCAGTGCTTCGTCGGGATCGTCTGCAATACCATATTCACGGACATTTGGTCTGCTGTTCACGGCGGCTTCGATATCGCATAGAACCGTGATCAGACCGGTAGTGTCTAAGCAAGCTTTACCAAGGGTCTTCCATAGACACCTCTGATTTAAGAAATTCACTTTATCTCAGCAGGCTTGTTGATATTTGACGAGTTGCATATGCAACAGCAACAGCATAACAAAGCTAAATGGGTTCCGCACCGTCACTGGGTATCAAACCATTGAAGCTCAGAAGGAAATGGATCAATGAAAGTGGAAATTCGCAAATCCCATATGAGTGAATTAGCAAATCGTCGTTTTAGAAAACAGGTGAAGCAATATATAAGTGCATATATAACTCTGTGAATTTAAGTTCAGTGAACCAGCAAAGACGTTTAAATGGTTGTGGAACAAATAAATAATAAATTCTTAAACTGAAAACTTGTGTCACTGGAAGCAAAAACACATTTTTCGCAAGAAAAAAGTAAAATATGCGCATAAGTTAAAAGAGCAATTTTATTTCCGTTTTTCGTAACTTTTAGAATGATAAAGATTGTGCGAAAAGTTTTTATTTTAATTTGGTTTTTCAAAAGTGACATAATATAAACATAAAAAAATCTGGCAACAAATACATCATAGTAATCTACGTGGTTATTTTGCAATCACCAATATATAGTATATCTAAGTGATTACAAATAAACACAATTTTTTTATTTGTTTTTCCATTAAATCAACTGCGGTTAAGTGAGTTTGTGATTCTCTTATAAACAGTCATTTGTAATTCACATATTTATTTGAAAAATAAACTAACTGAAAAACAAACAAATTAAAAATAAAAATAAAATAACAGCAACTGAAAAAATGAAAATTTTTAAACTTTCTACAGCTCTCTATATCTAAACTTTTATGACTTTAGTTAGTCAGTACTTCAAAAGTTTTAGTTTTTTGTAATATGGCTTCAGATGAATTTTAATTCATAAAAAAATAAGAAGAAATATATATATACGATGTATATTACCTTTCACTAATAAATTTGCATCTTAATCAGGGATTTTATTTATTTCGCAGAGGTGATAAGAAGTGTTGATAAAAAAATACCATTGATGAAAAAACAAAATACTTTCATCAAAACGAAGAAATAGATTTTATAAAAAATTTTCTCCAACACACAAAATCAAAGTCTCTTAATAATAAGATCGATGCACATTTTCAGGCCATTTTTGCAATGAATCCAATTCCATTTTGAATCTGATATATTTTCCGTTCTTTTTATCTTGGAGAAAATGGTTTATACTTAAAAGTTCACAGTGCAAGGAATAGACCAAAATTTGAGTGAAAAAGCTAGTTTGAGAAACTCTGTGTTAAAGCCAAGTACCCCTTTTAAAAGTTGTTAATATTTCTAATTAGCATCTATTTAATTTTGTTTAGTTAATAATCATTCAAATCTTCTATTATGTGCATCCAAGTTGTTTCTTATAAACTTTTAAACCTTTAAAATGTACAAGAAAAAAAAAGAGTGAATATTTTTAAAATTTTACTGTAATCTCTTTAAAATGTTTGTTGATCTTTTGAGATGTTAGTTTTAAGCAGCTACTAGTTCATTTGGAATTCTTTCTAATACCATAACCATTATTATATTTGTTCCAATTTCAATATTTTTAAAAATATTTAATTTTGATTACAGAATTTAAATTATTCATGCCAAAGGTTTGGGCCCATTAAGCACTTAAATGAATTAACCAATATCATTCTTAATGGAAGCCTAAAAAGATCACCAAAACACACAAACCTTTTCTAAAAATGGGTAAACGAATTTTAGAAAATTAATAAATCCACATCCCATCTCTAAGATTAACAGACGAACACTTCAATTAAGTTTGCACATTAAGTTAATTACCATACCTCCCAATTTCAAAAGGAGTAAAAGAGCTCATTACACGGTCTGCGTTATATAATTAGCGAGTGCATTTAAAAGGATTTTAATTTGCTCTTTCCTTACCATTACGTATGACGGATGTTTGTTTAAAGTTGTTTCAGAAAATAAATTCTCATTTAATTTACAAATTGCAGCTTTGACGCCAGCTTCAATTCGGTTTTAAGGGTGAAGGAAAAAGAAGTTTGCTAAGTATTCATCGACACTCGGATAAAAGGCTTGCGAAACCGATCTATTTGTTGGATGGTGATGGAAATATGAATAGTTTTTTTTTTAAGAAATCTGTATTTAATAATATCTTGAGACAATTTGAGTAAAGTTAGGAGGAAATATAAAGAGGAACGTTGAAGGGTGTGCGATTTTGCTGCCTGCTATCTAATATAGTCAATTTAGTACTCTTAACGTTGTTGAGGAGTGACTGGGTGGCGCAGTTGGTTTGTCGTCGGCCTTCTGAGCCCAAGTCTGCGAAACTAGACGTCCAAATTAACTTGACCAACGGCATCTCACCCATTGTGGTGGTCCTGAAAGAGTGGATACCACCTCTGGAGAACGCATTAGGTCTGCTCATCGGCAAGACCGATTGTGCAGCTCATTGGAAATAAAAAAAAACGTTGTTGAGGAACTTATCTAAAAATTGGAGGGAGGGCTCTTGAAAAAAAAATTTTTTTTTTTCATAAAGGCCACTACTTAGTATAGAAACAGTGTAAAAGATCTACCCGACAGATAATTACCTCTCAATGAGGTGACCCTGGTCAAAATTTCGGCCTTGACTGTTAAAACGAATTCTGCTTCTGGTTCACACCGACCACAGCACTAACGTAAAATATCCTCAGTGATTGACGGATAATGGGTCAGAATCCCTTTTCCACTGGGCTAACTGTGGGAGGTTTTCGTAGTTTTCCTTTCCATGTAACGCAAACAAATAGTTCAATCAAAAAATCCAAAATGAAGGCTGAATACTTAATACAGGAGCACTCTTGTCTTTTGGGTTAAATTCAATATCACATTGATAGTCGTGAACTCAGAATTGGGTATGATATTCAGCATTGTTACATCCGCTGGGGTGGTGTTGATCTAATTAAACTAAATGGTAGTAAAGTGGATAAAATCTAGATTACGTTAAACTACTCGTATTTGACCTTGCAATTTTAAACTCTACTCAGATGATAAAAGAACTTTTTTGAAAAATTGGGACGCACTTCATTTTGAGGAAGATTTTTTACGTAATGGTTAAAAACGAAAGCAAAATTCCCATCCGTTATACGAATAACTAATGGACTATTAACCAGGAAAGGGGTTTTGACCAACACGGAGGATACAGCGTCAACATTGTGATAAGTTGAAAACAAGATACATATTAACCAACCATTATTGAGATACAAACCCAAATCACCACAATAGAAACTGGCGCTTTAAACTATCCTAGATTTCACAAAAAAATCTAATATTTACTCAAGTACTTTATTCTAATTTATTTTCAATGTTTTTAAGTAGCTAGTATTGATTAATTTTGCGTTTTTATATTGATGCCAGATCCAATTGAAATGCTTGCAAAAGAGTTAGAAACCTTTCATACGGTCAAGAAATTATGGTCAAAAAATTAAATAGCCATTGTGAATGATTCTTCTTAAATTCAATTTAAAGCAACATAATCAGAAAATACACAACACAATCGTGAACCACAATATCGATATCATAAATTGAGCCATAAAATCGCGAGAACTTGTTGCAGACCTATCGTGGTATTAAACTGATACATATTACCTTTCAAGTTGAACAGAGATATGGTGTAAGCTGTTTCAAGAATGATTTACTTATAAATTATGTATTTGAGGCCAGGGAAGCCTGGTTGGTCCCGTTCTCATGAACACGAGTAGATCGTGTTCGAATGGGAGTTCGAATCCAGTCGGCGTAGAAACCGTGAGTATTAAATGTCGACTGGTGCACCTTAAATCTGTCGGGTTCACAAAGTACTCCATGTTCCCATAACAAATCATTTCCTCGGAAGGCACTGAATTGGATATTGGTCATTCTCTGGTTTAAGTCAAAATTACGATCTGCGGAAAAGTTTGGCAAAACTGTATTGATGGCTACAGATGGCGCTTCTGAAGAACAAGAAGCAGACCGCTTCCTTAAAAAATTCACTTGATCTCAAGCAGGCTTGCTGATATTTGCCAAGTGATATATGCATCAGCAGCAACATATCAAACTACTTCTTAATTTATTAAGAATAATATTAACCGCTTAAAAATGCAAAAAAAATTTTTCAGTAACAAATTGAGATTTTTAATTAAATCTATTAAAAAATTTTTATTATTTGAAATAAATAAAATCACACAAAATTGCAATGCCTCTGATCATATTCGGGTTACAAAATGTTTTGTAATATCGTTTCCAGGCTTCTAGCTGTCCCGTATTGCAAATGTATCAACTTATACACTGTTGACTTCGAAAAGATTGCGTTGCCTTAAATGTACAGTTCACAAAATAAAGAAGAAGAAAAACAAACCACCCGGAATAATTTTGATCTAATGATAGGATCTTCACGTTCTAGGACTCAATAGTTCAAGGGATTATCTTCAAATATGCTATTTAATTGGTGCAGACGATAATTTAAGTAATAAAATCAGACACAAAAACGTACTTTCTCTGAATAAACATACCCCCCCTTTTTTTTTACTGGTTTGGTTTCTTGACCCCCAAAATATAGCGGGTGCAGCTGCAATCTGGGAAATATGCTCCGAATAGTTTGGTCATGTGAGCGGTCCAAAGTTTGGTCTCCTTAATGTTAATTTTACTTTTGGCGTATTTCGCTATATCTCGAGAATTTTTTAAGCGAATTGAAAACTTTTTACACGCACTTATAAAATGCGTTTATACAAAGATAACTTTTTGCAAAAAATTATTTTAGTATATTTATTATATTTATTTTTATTATTTTATTAAACAATAGTCCAAAAGATTTCAAATTGTATAGTACACCATTTTTTACATTATTTTAAAGTATGTAATTTCAGATAGCAAAATACATAATTTTAATGAAATTTGTTGCATAATTCCTGGGAAATCGAATTTTAAATATACGACTTTTTTAAATTTGATTTCTCATGAACTGTTCAACCAATTTTGCTACAATTTTGTTTTATGCCATGCAAGATTACGTACTTTCATGTAAAAAATTTTATACTTTACAATTGAAAGCTTTTCTACTAATATTAAATAAAATAATAAAAAATAACAATAAATATTTGTAAAAATTTATTCTTTAAATCCACATCCAAATATTATCTTTCAATAAACTAATTTTATGATTGTGAGCAAAAATGTTTCAAAAAGAAAAGCTTTCTTTAAAAAAAAAGGAAAAAAAAAACTTTATATACATTTTACAGATAACATTTTTCAAACAAAACTGAATTCCGGACAGTATGACAACTATAGATATAATTTATATAGCTTTAAACTACAATAATCTGAATATTTGTTACTTTAATGTCATTTTTAAAGAATTAAAAACAACTGCATTTTTACCGCAACTATGTTATTTTTGTTATAAAAATGTACAAATTGAAAAATCTAATAGAAATAATAAAAATAAAAAAAAAAACAAATTCAGGTTAAGAAAAATTTATATTATGGTTGATATTTACCATCCTGTTAATTTTTCTACTATTAATGGGGCCATATTTGCATATTTGTACAAGTAAATTGACGCATACATGATTGACATGAATCTTCTTTAAAGAAACACTCTATAAGTCTTATAAAACCTTAAAATCTCACGAATCTAACAGTTTTGTTGATAGGAAAGAAAAGTAACCTGAAGTCACTTAGAAGATTTCGTTATTTACACACACAGAAAGACAGAAGAAATCTGTCACATGATCAATTTTCTATCGAAGAATATCGTAAACCATATCTCAAAGTAGGTCAAAAGAAACACGATCATGGAAAAACAATGTCTTATTGACCCTGCCAATTTTCAAACTTTAAACTTACTATTTCAACAAAAATAGTGATGAAGTACCGAAAATAACTTTCTTTAACACGTGTCAATATAAGATACTTCAATGTTTCTATTTGTGTATGCTTGATAATATTTAATTCATACTTTGTCTTACAACCTATTTACATAGGGCCTAACAATAGGTCTTCTGACGCTATTTGCCGAAAAAAGGTTTCCTCAAATTGACAAAATTCTAATCACCCCATTTATACAAGGTCTAAACAAGTATAGGTATAGAAAACAGCCTTTTGACAGCTCAAGCCATAAAAAGTCTTGTCAAATATATACTTTTTCTGTAGCCAATCCCGCTTTTCTAGGATAGGCGAAAAATAATCACGTGGCGTAAAAAACCAATGATAGTTAGTTCCTCTTGTGACGTCACGTCCTGAGGTCCAGCTGGTGTAAATGTGATGTAAAGTAAGGCATCTAAAGGTCTAAAATGTCACCCAAATATTATTGACTACACATTCAGTAAGCATGAATATTCATTAAACAAAACAAAAAATCGTATTGTAAAAAAATAGGTATTTTCCAATATTATTCATGTATTTTTATAATCTTTTTTTAATTAAAGTGGACTTCCTTTCTTTATTTGCACATACATTTGTACTTAAATTTTACTTGTGCTTTCATTGAGACTTTTTACCATAAATTACACTGCATATCGTTAAGCAACTTTGAAAAATTGTGTCATATTTCGTAAACTGGGGTTACTTTTTTCTACTTCCTTCTAGTAAATATTTTGTGTACTTCCCAACTTATTATTTAGAGAACAAGATACAAATTTAGGACTTGAATTTACATATGCTATCAAATATAATTTCATTCCTTTTTTTAAAGAATAAAGTTATTTTTAAAAATTAACATAGGTTGTCAAAGCTATCCTTACAATTGATGTAACTTTGCCAACCAATTATTTTTTTCTGTATAAAATCCAGCTTTAAAATCATTTTATTGCAAATATTTCCATTACGGGGAGTGAATTAAGCAAAAATATGTTTGAGAACAGTTGAAAAAATACGCGTTAATGTTTGTTCCTTTTATTAATTTTATTTGTTCTAGGCACTCACTAAATTGTTAAATTCTTGTTAAAAAGTTTCAGTAGTTAATTATTAGCTGAAATAATTATGAAAGGAAATCATCTATGTCGGTACATGCTTTCTTAAAAAGTCTTGAAAAATCTTTTATAAAACAAATTTTCATCATTATTTCCTTTGAAATGATGCTTGTAAACTACGTCGGTTTTCTAAGCTTCGGTCGGTGCTTCATCCCCATTTTCTGGAGAAGCGTGCGAGTTCTAAACTTAGGGATTGAACACAAATATTTAACAAATAACAAGTGATGCTTCAAAGATTTTTTCCCCTAAAATTTCCCCCCGAACCACTAGTTCATGAATCTTTTGTCATTTTTAATGTTTTGTTCCATTTTCATCTTTTTTTTAAAAAATATGGTTAAATTATGGTCGATTTTGTATCGCAGTCTTGCTGTTTTGGCATTCTACGTCATCGAGTTGAGAAAGGTCTATGGATAATAGGATAACATTGTTCAACCAAACAATTAACTGAAGATAAGAATATTAAAATTTCACAATCATATCATTCTATTGGTTATTATATCACTCCCAAATAAAACTAATTGGAGATCTTACTAGCTATTGATATGCATTTAAAGAATCAAGATGGCTAAAATATTTAGATTGCTTTATCAACAGTCACTTTACAAATGAATTCATATTACAGTGATAAACTATTATTAAATGAAATACTTCTGCCTCAACCTTTCCAGCATTTAAAGTATCGCCATAAAATTTTTACAGAGATTTTCAAAGTAGAATGAGCAACTATTTCGAAGGGAGAGAGAGAATATCTCATACTTTGCATGAGTCTCTCTATTTTAATTCATAGCTTAAATTAGGTTTTCTTGTTATATTTAAAACGTAGAAATTCATTCTTTTTCGAAGAATTATAAAAATTCAAGATTTCAATTAAAAGATTATTTTCTGAAGTTAATGAGCAGTTAATAATTATTAAAACATGCTCATTGAGAAAAAGCCAGAAGTTTCCTAGAGTCTAAGTAGCGTAATGTTTTTGATTAAATCAAGATCTCAAAATTTTCTTTATTGAATGACGTTTAATTGCGTAAATAAAATTCTTGCAACAAGTTCCCTTTTAAAATCCTTAGATAAAAAGCGGGGAAAAGGTTGGCCTTTTCAAATTTTATTTTTATAATTCTATACACCAGATCATAACATTCCTGTTGTTCAAGACCCAAATGTGAACTATGAAACCCATAAACGAAAAGTAGAAATAGAAGTAATCTAAAATCATAATATATGCCTATTTATCTGAAATAGCATGATTTTCGTATGATTGATAACCATTAAATGACATATTTTGAGAAGCCAGCTGTCAAGTTAATTTGCTAAGATAGTGTATAACAGAACTTAAAAATGCATAGCCAGAAGGACTCATTAATCTCTTCAAAATTGGTTGGAAAAAGGAAAATGCACTAATTTTTCCACCCCAGTGCCGAAAGATATGTAGAAAATGATTATAAAAGTAGGCAAATTTTTATTTCATTCAATTAACAAAACCAGAAAAGGATTATATTTTTAATTTAGAGAAGAAAAATTAGGCCATCATATAATAAATAAATATATATTCTAAGTTAAACGAATGCTTTCAATTTCGAAAATATTTTTCGAAAATATTCAGCGCTCAAGTTAGCAGAGAGATCAAAGCTCACTCAAAACTGATTTTCGAGTTGCATCTGTAAAATGAAAAATACTTCTCCTCAAAATGAATAATCTATTTTTGAAAATGCTTTACTCCTTCGGTTTATTGACTGAAGGGAAAAAGGGACTTTGATATCTTCGTTTCATATGGTTCGAAACACGTGCTATATTTAAAAATGCCAATAACCAGAATGTGATTAAAAATTTTGATACAGGGACCCAGAAAAATAATTTAGTTTTTTTCTCATGCCGGCGGTGGAGAAAATTTCCACAGTAAATACTTGTGCTGGTGTTTATAGTGTATTCTATAATTATTTTACTCTAGATTACTCTCACAAGCTGGAATAGTGTGAATTTACACTATTCCAGCATTGCATTATTTATTAACAAAAATATCACAGTTGCAAAAAGGTTTTTGTTTAAATTTAACTAATTTTTAAGTAAATAATTCTCGAATTTTCCATAGTTTAAATTAAAAATCCCTAGCGATAAGTTTCACGAAAAGGTTTAAAAAACAGCGATTAAAAATTAATTCAAATTTACGATTTATTATAAAATTCCCGAGAGGGTCGAATTGAAGACCTCGTGAAAAATATCGTCACTTATTTTAGAAATTCAAACGTTCTACAGAATTCCCTAATTACCGATGATGTTACGAAAGAATAACTTTTTAATGCCTGAAACACTAGAAAGAAAAATAAGACAGTTAATAGAAGTTCCTAAACCCTTAATATTGTTGTCAATAAATAGATGCTCAACTGAAAAATGTTGATGTAAAAGAACAAAGTTTAAATGAACCCAAATTACTGCTTAATTTTCTGATATTCCGGGAATTAAATGACTTTCAGTTGGTGATCTATTATGTAAAACAAGTTTTCCGTATGTACTGAAAACTGATTATTTTATCTCTCTTAAAAAGGTATTGATTTGGCATTGCAGTTGTTGTCTGAAAATTCATTACAATTAAATGCTAACCAAAATAGACAATATAATGATATAAAAAAATAGGGAACGTTGGAAAAAAAATTTGAAAAATACATAAATGAGAAGTAGTACACAAAAATAAAAGTTGTAAGCTAAATGATAAAACTGATAAAAATGTAAAAAATTCGAGTGTTTCTAATAGAGATTTTAAAAATAGGAGCACACATTGTCAATAAAATGCCGAAATTGTTATGAAGTGTAAAAAGATTTAAATCGTTACCTCGAATCGAATCTTTAATTGATAAATTAACTCAAAATTCTTACTTCAGTTACGTAGACTTAATTTCGGGCTATTTTCCTCTTCAAATCCAACTAGAAAGCACCCAAAAAAAGTAGTTGCGACACATAATGGTTTGTACGATTGGCTACGTTTACCGCTTAGTTGGAAGGTAGCTTCGAATATTCTTCAAAAAACTATTCATAGAATCCTTAATGAAGATCAAACTAACTCTGCTGCAAATTATTTTGTTGACAGAACTATTTTTTCCTAATGGCTGTTCAGAACTCGAGATTAAACAAATTTTTGAAATATTTATAGTCAAGGAAATAGGGAATTAAAATTTTAAAAGTGTAGATTTTTGCAAAAAAAAAAAAAAAAATACAAAATAAAAAATGAAAAAACCTTTTAGGGTATGAAATAACACATGCAAGAGTTACCTAAATAATAGTATTATTAAAGTTATTGAAAAATTAAAAAGTCCAACTAAAGTAAAATCCTTTTTTGCCCCTATGCAAATGTTCGAGCTCCATTGAATAGTTTGTTAGAAAAATTATACTGTGGAGATTAACAAAAATGGTACAGAAAAAAGTGGAAATGGACTGGCAAATGCCAAAAATCTTTTGATCTGTTTAAACTTTCGTTTCGTCTGTTGTCAGCTTTCACTAGTAAACCAAGTTTGAAAATTTCTATTCCTATTGATGACTTCCATATCATTGTTCATGTGGATCGGAGTTGTTTTAAGAAAATGACATAAATCTAATAATCTGTTTTCCATAGCGTTCCACTCTCTCTCTCATTGAAAGATTATGAAAAGAATTATTGTATGACTGAACTAGAGCGCTTCACTATTGTCAGTAACAGGTATTCTTGTACTCTTTTGCGTGAAGCACTAGATCAAGCAAACAATGCTTGAACACAGATATCATATCTTTTGCAACTAAGTTAAATTATTGAAGCCCAAAAAAATAACAATTTAACTGTTTATCGAAATCAGTAATATATTATGCCTTCGCAAAAAGCATTTACAAAAATTGTAGGGCTTCTTTTTTAACGTTTAGGGGAGTCGGTAGGGAAATATACCAATAATGCTAACTGACCTTTTTTTTATGTTCCTTTTCTCAGCTACTAAACAAGATATTTCTTCAATTTTTTCTATGAATATTTGCTCATACACGTTTACGCTGTTAATAACTGCAAATATATATGTTTGGCAGAAATTTTCTTTAAAAATTATGAACTAAAAATTTTAAATTTTTCAAACATTTTCATCTATTTTTCAGCAAAAATCCTTCGTATCTCAAAAAATATTCCTGTTAACATTATCACAGTATACAACTGATAAAAAATCGAATATCCTCAAAAGCGGTATCATAAGTAGTTTTTTAAAAAAGGTACGACGAGAAAGATCAGTTTTAGCATTATTGGTATATGCTTTACTGATTCCTCTTAAAATTGCTCAAAATTGCTCATGAAAAATTTGGACATCTTGGAACTCAAAAAACAATCCTAACTCTTCCATGTTAATGACAATTCTGATATAACTAAACTTATTAAGCATTATCACACATGCGAAATAAATAAGAAGCCTCGGCAAGTAGAAATATTTGGGAATTTACAAGCAATGCCTTCTGTTGATAAAACATTTGACTTACTTGCAATTGATATTGGTGGTCTTAACCACAATAATTTCATAAGAAAATATTTAACTTTAAATATTGACCATTTGACACGATATATGGGATTTAGCTTCAAGATCAATTGAGATAGAAATTTGTACAACTTTTCTTCACCATTATTCTCAAAATGAAATGCTGAAAAAATTTTAATTGCAACAACTTTTACTTCGATTAACTTTTTTTTTAAAAATAGACATCATATAGCAGCTTTTAACTACAGCTCATAGGCCTAAACTCAAAGGCAAAATTTAGAAATTAGGCCAAACTATAATCATATAACAAAAATGCAAAATTAATGATTCATCTTCCGAAATATCGTGGTCTAAATTATTAGACGAAATCATTCAGGGATATAATTCAGCTCCTCATTCTGTTATGAAATTTCCTTGGACATGTTTATTAGATGACATAGTTTCATATGAAAATTCTTGAAAAGAGGATATGTATCCTCCAATTGAAGAAGCTAAGAAAATGACTACCGGAAACGATTCTAGATTTGTGGATATAAACTGCTCACCAGTTGACACAGTTGAGCATGAAGAGTTTAAATATCCTGAAACTGGAAAACTCTCACCAATTTTTAGGGGTGCTTCTAACATCATTCAAAAGAGGTATGGGAATTATCAAATAGTTGAAAAAAAATTGTTACACTAAGATAAAAAACAGAAATTGCACGTGTTTTCAGGATAATAAATATATGTGCTGGAAAAATAAAAGCCTCACCAGGAATAATGACAAATTTCACAAAGAAAGACTAAGGAGCTAAATAAATATGAAAAAAAGAGAAAAATAAGGTTTGTTTGCATTTTTTAAAAAATTTACTTACAAGAAAATACATGACATTCAATTTGACGTGTTGCTCCTTTTCGACGACGAGAGATCCTATACCTCAAAATGCCCTTTACATGACATCAGTTCATACCCCTCAAAATGTCATATTCATGACATTCAGTTGAACGTGTTACACCTTTTTGACGAGAGATGCTATTCCTCCATTTTTTTTTTTTTTAAATTTTTTTTTACAGTGGTTAAGTGTTTATCCATTTTCTGAACAGATTTCGGGTGGAGTTGTTCTTATGATTAACCATAAACAAATCGCATTACTCATTTATGTATATTTTGAGATAGAATCTCCCGTACTAATATTGTTGAGGACTGTTTTTCTCCTCATGGGGACCAAATCCTAACGAGTCCATACTGGAATATAAATTCTAAACCCAAGAGATACATGCGTCATTTTCTTCTTTTTAGTTATTTTGATTTAAAAGATTTCTGTTCTAAGAATTTTAGAAACTGTGTTTTAATTTTCTAATTTTTTGATATGCCTGTTATTATAACCTTCATGTAAATCCTTTAATACAGCTCTTAATAGTATTACCTCAGAAAATTTATCTAAATAATGAAATAATATGAGAGGCTTTTTTGTATGCTGAATGCAAGTAAAAATTGCCTAGTGCATGGATAATAGATTTGCTTACACAGCATATTTCCTCGCATGTGTTACTTTCAACTATCTTAAAAGTTTTCAATTTTATAATTAGATGTTTTTTCTATTACAAAATTGTTTTTACTGGAAATTTATGTGAAAGGGATTGCAAGTAATTAACCATAAAATATTATTTTTCTTTCTTAGGTCTAAACGTAATAAAAAGAATTTTTTTCTTAAATTGTTTAAAAAAATTATGTTCAGTTCATTTAGTTTATTTATTTATTTGTATCTTGTGCATAAATTTTGATTAGACTGAAGTGAATGATTTGGACAATTAGTTAGCTATACTTATTTCAAAACAAAATTTTAGTTTCTAGCAAAGTACCTTAAAAATTATTGACTCTCTGAATTTTAACTTTTCTTTAAGATACATCAAAATGGACCAAAACCGGAACAATTCACCCAGTGTTTAAGCATGCTTAAAGTTTTACTCTGAGAAAAAAAGTATAGTCAGAACTACCAGAAAAGGGTACAATTTATCATGTTTCTGGCTCTATGGGAACACCAAATAGAACGGTAATTTTTACCGAAATGCTTTGGTAATGATGAAGGTAAGGTTACCAATAACTTATAATTTTGTAATCATATATAAAAATCGGTAAATGTTGTAAAATTTGGTAATTGTATCATGATACCTTAGAGCATGACATAGAAACAATTGAATCAGTGAAATTTAATTTTACTAAACAGTTTTACAGTTTTGTATTTTTTGCTAAATTTTTGATAATAAGCACTATAATTTTGAAATCAATAGTTTTGCTGCAAACTGTTATCGCATGAACGGAAAATTACCAAAGAAATTGTTTGCATATTGTATGTTTTGGTTTTATTAACCAGAATTTCGGGTTTTTTTACCAAAAATTTTATTACCTTGTATTTTAGCAATTTTACCAGTTTTGTTTTCTCTATGAAGGTATATTGTTTAAATTTTGAATGACTGCATTATGTAAGAAGATTATTAACTGCGTGATAGACACTGTAAGAAATTTCTCGGCAGAGATGGTTAAATAAAAATTTATTTAACTGTTATTTTACTATATTCAAAGAAAACAGTGAAATAACCTTAAACAAGATAGTATTCAAACTGCTAACTGTGAGAAAAGTCGTTTATTAACTGCTTCCCCAAAAACGGCTAAACAATCAGAATTGTATCACTTCAATTAGGTCCACCTAATGAAGCCACTTAGTTCCTGGCAGCTAAGTACGCATTATGGCCGAAAAAGCTAATCTGTCAATGTCATGACCGACTGAACGGAGATTCGAGTCCCAGCTTTGACACCATAATATTTCCTCCATCCCATTCAAGACATGAAGAGTTTCCCGAGTATTGCAAATCTCAATTTGTGACCCTGGACTACTAGATTACAATACTCATATTCTCGCATAGTTGTAAATGGTTAAGAAGCAGTACAGTTTTGTATTCATGGTTTTTTAAGCATATTAGTTTTAATTGGTTTCAAAAGCGTAAAAAATGTTCTTAACCGTAATTTTTACGGTTACTTAGATAAACAGATTGCTACCGGTTATTTTACCGTAATTTAAGAATGAAAATTTTAACAGTAGAGTGATCAGATATTAGGTATTTACGTAACAAAACGTTTCAATTATCCCCACTCTCGATATTTTTTAAATTTCACCCATGACTAATAGTAATATCACGATAAAACTTTGTTTCATGCTGGTTAAAAAAAGCAAAGTTATATTTATTGATTTATAACCACTTTATCTGAGAAGAAACAAAAATATTTCCTTGCCTGAGATATGATTTTTGTTCTTTTTTCTTTCTTGAATAAGTTTTGACTAAACTTGAAAGCCATCGAATTACATTATTCTTAAATAATGAATTGATTTATTCTATTTGTAATTCATCTTATTGCAACTATATAAAAGCATTCTACCCAATGAAATATGAAAAGACTCCATGTACTTTACTTAAGATATGAAGATAGTTGATAGTAGCATTTTGATGAAAAACTAATTAGTATTTAAGATTATAATAAGTATGTGAATCATAGTTTACGATAATGAATATTTTAATCATAATACATCTAATAAAAAAAATATGGAAATTGTTTGTAATGTTTTAGCTAGCAATATAACGAAAAAAACTAATATAACTAGTGACTAATAAACTAGCATAACTAAAAAACTAGTAATGCATCAAAAATTTTATATTTTCGTTTAAAGTGATTAATTTGAAAACGGCAACTGTAAATATTACAATAGTACTCCACAATAATTAATAGCTTCAACGAGTGCTCCACCAAAAGGTAGTTCCATTAATTCAGTGTAAGAAAAATATTCAAGCATTTTTGAATATATTAAAAAAATTTAACAAAGGTCTGACATTTCTTTTCTCTGGTGCTAAGACGTTTCCATTACTTTGAAAGCTTTTCTGTTTTGTTCATCTGAACAAATACTAATTAAGATTTAAAAAAACGCAGAACTTCTTTTCTGTGTATTAGATATGTTGTGAACAATAGTTGTGAACTTCAAAGAAACTAATAACAAAGATTCAGCTTTGGGCCAACAAGAAAAACAAATAAAATGTATCTTTCTCCAAATATTGGCGAACGGAAAGAAAATACTACTTTTTATATTCTGATCAATAAAAAGTCTGCTTAACAAAAAGAAAACAAATTTGGTCGAAAAAAATATTTATAATAAAAAAGTGCGTAACGTATGCAATTTTTTGCAGTCTTTATTTACTTTGAAATGATAAAATGTTCTAATTTTACAACAAAAATGTGAAAAAAAGGAGAAAATGAAACTGAAATATTCGAATGTGTGTTTATGAGAGTGTGGGAGAATAATTACTTTTGGATCAAATTTCTTCCAAAGAAATACTATTTTCTTTTAAAATGCAGCAAAAAAGTATATTAAAAAAAAAGGTCATATTTTTTTAAATTATAAAATATAATTTAAAATGTAGCAGAAATGACTTTTATGTTGAGACAACGGTTATTTTCTTTAATATATTTTTTTCTTTTTCAATTATGAAACTTTTGATTATATATTTATTTAAAACGAGACGTATTTCAAAAGGTCTTGTAAATATTTCTGTTTTATTTTCATTTTGTTATAAGTATAGACAAAAAGATTCAGCATAATTTTCTGCCCGTGAATATTTTCACAGATTATTGGTGTTTTAAATTGTGGAAATTACAATACTGGCAACAGGTTATGCATTCTTGGAAATTTGCCTAAAATTATTTATAAAATAACATTCTCTACGATTTTAATGACTTGCCAAGATAGATAATGCATCCAAATTGAACTACAATTTAATTAAGTAGAAAAATATGATTGGGCATGGCAGTAAATGTAAACTCGGTTAAAAAAATGCAAAATAGTGTGATTTGATGATGAGTTTGAAAAAGATTAGTGTCATATTTTGATTTCACTAAACACTGATTTAAAACATTATCTTTGATACTCTTTTTTAAAATTTCATTTCAAATTTAAACCGCAATATCAGTTTTTGAAAACATAATATTGTTATAGAATAAAACAGAATAAAATTGCTATTTGCATAGATTTTATTTGAAGTTAAATTAAATTAATCCGGTGCAATAATGATTAATTCACATTGTATAGTGGCCGGAATAATTTTTTATTAATTTTACCTGATTGTATGATAGAGTATTAATTGATTATGGGATGATTTATTAATTGTTGGTTGTTGTATATTAGAGAATAAATTGATATTTTTAACACTATTGTCGGATTGGGAGTACACAACCTAATTGGGCTCTTGACAGTTGCAAACCTCTTATATACCTCTCATGTTTTCTCACTAATTATAAACTTTTTTTAAATTTCCACGGTTATTTCAATTTAATAACATAAAAATAAAATAATTAATGTCAATAGTGTTTGACTTTTATAGCTAACATGTAACAGTTTTAGTTTTAAAACAACTGTGGAGTACGTCATATAATCAGTAACTGCGATTGTCAAAACTAAATACATATATCAAAAATGATTGAATTTAATTTTTTTTGGTTTGTATTATTCAAAATTGAAATATCTATCTAGTTGATGAGAAAAATTTCTCTCAAACTATATCTATTTTAGAAACGAACAAAATACAAATAAAAGATAATATGATGTGAATAATATTTATTGATATTTTAACACCAATTTAAGTTACAATAGCATCAATACGTTGGAATTAAGGTGTATTTTTAATAGCTGAGAAATTTATATTGAATGACTATTTCTTTTCTGCTATTTTTATATTTGTATAAAAAACACTAACAAGGTAATTAGTGTGCATCTGTTTTATATTCTTACACTGAACAAAATTATGGTCAAAACTACTAGATTATGGTAACATTTACAGTGCTTCTGGCTCCATAAAAACACCAAAAATCTCGGTAATTTTTATCGAAACTTGGTAATGATTTTAGTAAAATAAACAGTAAAGAACAGCATTATATAATGTGATAAAATTTAGAAAATATGGTAATATTTGGTAATTTCATTATGACACCTTAGAGCATGACATAAAACCCATTTATTTTTCCTTTTGGTATTATTGTCTTATATCGTTAAGGCACACAGACAAAACGGGATTTAAGAACTTTTCATCAGAATCAGAGACAAATAAAAAAAAGTACGGTTTCTTTATAAATGCAATATGGAAGAGGTATATGGATAAATATTTTTATTTTGTTATCATAAGTTCGAAATATTTGAAAACAAAGATTCTTACAAACAATATGATTTTAATGCTATTATTTCCTAAAGTTTAAATAACATACGAAAACACTAACTATTAGAAATAAGTAATTTAATTATTCTGAAATTTCATCAAAATATGCATCAAATTCCGCAGCAAAATCACGAAAGATTATCAAAATAACAAATTATTATCAGATTGTAAGTGTTTCAAATATTTTAATGCACGTTACTAGTTACGTAATTGAAATCTGTTTATTTATCTTGCTTACGAAGAAGCATTAAAAACATTCAAATGCACAATTACGGATACAGTTTTTCTTTCTAAATCAGCTGCCTAAAATGCTCCACAAAAATGGTGCAAAACTTGCATAACAAACATGCTGCTCGAGGCTATTAGATATTATTGGTTGGAGAAAAGATGTGAAAAAAGTTGATTTTTAAAATTTTATAACGTACTTTGCTAAAAATTACAGAATCCAGCTGAATTTAAAATTAGAATGGAGATTTTAAATTAAAATAAATTAAACATTCAAAAAATGTTTAATAAATTAGCATCGACACTGTTAAAGAAAAGTATGATAAAAACTGGATATAGTAAATATTAACGTGTTTCTTTTCCTAAGGGAACATCAAATTGCTTGGTAGTTCTTATAAGGAGAGATTTAGTAATTTATTTTTTTAAAATTAATGATAAAATATTGCAATAAATAAGAGCAAGGCATTAAAACAATTCATTCGGTAAAAATTATTTTACAGTTTTGTATTTCTTATTAAATGCGTAGCCATAAGAACAATAATTTTAAAAACTACAAGGTCCGGTTAAATGTTTACCATATAAACGGAAATACTACCCAATGGATGGTTCAAATACCTTATATTTTAGATTTATTAACCATAGTTATGTTTTTTTAACCAAAAATATCGTTACCATGCATACTCATTTTAGCTCTCGGAAGTTAAGCGTATCCTCATATAAAACTATCATATCTTTACCAAACTCTGCTCTATTCTTAAATAAAATATTTAACACATGCGTAAGTTTGGTATTTTCAATGATGTACATTTTTACGACTAAATTTAGTTATTTTATATTACTATGATAACAGTGTACTGATGTAAATATACAATATTTTAATGCATTTTATAAATATTTAGCTCGCATTTTTCTTGAAAAATAATTGTGACCTTCTTACCGAATTTCAGATTTTAAATACAGCACGGCAACAAATAATGTTCTAAAATATGTACTTCGTTTTAATATATTAAATGGCTTTTCAAAGACATCTTATAATTAACAATTCCGAAAATGGTCTTTATTTAAATCAATTTAATGCCATGCAAATGATGAATCAGGATTAAAATCCTTTGTCGTTGGGAATGTTAACTTCGTGGAAATAGATCGAGTCTTTTAATCTTGTATGAGGCATGATCTTGAAGTTGTCAGAATCACCTGTTACCCTATTTGTGAATACCTTTTAAGAATATATGCTTTTCATGATGAATATCATTATTCCAGATTGATTCTCAAGTAAATATGCATATAAATCTTAATTGGAAATATTATTCTATGCATTTCCGATTCTATTTTAGATGGACTTCAATAGATATTTGAATTTATTAGACTCAAATTTAACTGAACCACGTGGATTCGATCTATATATTTGATGAAATATGATTATCAGGGTTATATTATATGATGTTATTATTTTTATTAGAAACTTGTTCAAAAAACCTTTTCCTTTAAGGCTTAAATTATTTTATTGCGATTAAATTTGAAATATATTGAAATTTTGAAGTAAATTGTTTTTCAATTGGGATTCACTGTATTAAAATCACGGTTATATAACTAATACGTGCAGCATATTATCTGATGTATCTGTTTCTGCCTAGGACAGTCTTGGTATCGATCTTCAAATTGTTAGAATCACCACATACCATAATTGTAGATTCATTTTAATAATGTATACCATTCGTGACAACAATCACCATGTTAAATTGATTCCTAATGCAAATATATAAATATTAATTGGAAATATAGTATTATGCAGAGATTCTATTCTTAACGATTTCAATAGATATTTGAATTAACTACGGGCACAAATTTAAATGGAACACATGAATTATACTATTTAAATAATTAAGTTAACTGCGCTTATCATAGTATGATGGTATGACATAAAATTGCTGTTAGTCTCGTGTACTCATTTGAAATATTGTCTTCTTTAATACTTTGCTGGGAGAAGGGCAGAATGGGAAAAGCTTCTGAGGAAGGCCCAGGCCCACAAAGGGCTGTCGTGCCAATGCTGATTAATACTTCACTTAACTTTTCGATAAATAAAGTCCATTAATTGTTACGCATATTTTACTCGATTATGGCTCTATCTATCATAAAGGAATACTTGTTTAAACTTTTTGTCTTACCATTTCCGATTGTCGTCTGTTTTATTTTCATTTCGCTTAACATTTCATTCAAACATTCCACTTCGTAGATTAAAATGCAGTTGTAAATCTAAAGGGGTATATATAGTAGCCTAACACCAAGTTCAACAGTTATTTACGATAACAGTAATTTGCCAATAAATTTCGAAGAAAATTTAATTAATTTGGTAAAAATAAAGTTGAAATTGATGAACTCTGAGCAGCAAATTTTATTTTTTTCCCAAAATTTCTGCATCGACACAAAATTTTAAAAAATAATTACAATGAATGTTATTTTACATCACATGCGCTTATGAAACAAATGTTTACAATGATTTAATTAGTAATACCCTAAAAAAAGAAGGATTTAATAGTACTATCAAAACATTCAATAAACATTACCGAAGTTCCTATGGATAGTTTTCGGTCTTGCCATCTGTGAAGAAAAACTGGATCAAAATAAAGCAAAACTTATATTATATATATATATATATATATATATATAGATATTTTTGGAATTTGGTTACATCAAGATTGTAGGTTAATCTAATATTTATAACAAAAATGCGTTTTGTATTTTATGTAGCAATGCGTTTTGTGCTTTTATTGAAAATGCGTTTTATGCGTTTTGTATTTTTTTATTTTGTAGACATAAAACTTAAAAAGTTCGGGTCAAGTTACGGTAAAAAGTCGATGCAACGAGTCGATGCCGGTCTTTTTTACCGTAAAATTCTTCTTTTTCCAAAACATTTAACGGAGAAAAGAAGCCTGATATACTGTAATTTTTACAGTAATAATTACCGTAAAATCACCCAATAATTCTAATTGGATAAATATTTCTGTAAAATTTACGGAATAATATTTTACGATAAAAACGGATTTTCTGAATGAGGCTCCCAACGCGTCGGTACCCTATACAGCAATTTAATCCGGAATTTTTTATAGTGTACAAGCTATTAACTTCACATACAGTATACTGTATTTCAGTATTAGAAGAATGAAGCATTTTTCAGAATATTAGCAATTTACTTGAAATTTATAATAAAATCAATTATATAACACTATTTTAATATTTTGACACAACAATTATTACTGATTTACCACACTTAATTTTGGTTTAAAAAAGGATATTATTTTTATCTAACTCTTATCACGACATATACTTTAAGTTTATTTTTAAAAAATTGACTCATTTCCTCTACGGATGTCTTCGCGTACAGAGAGAACAAGCAAAGACAGAGCGTTGTTAACTAAGAATCCTGAGTACAAGATTAATGAGATAGGCTCATTGGCAAGAGCATAGAATACAAGACAAATACTTCCTGATCAAATCTTTGATGTAGAAGATGGATAGAATGAAGAGTTGATCAATCAACTAGAGCCAGCTTAAATTAAATAACGGTTACTAACTCTGGTAGAAAATCTTCAATGATACTATCCCGAGAGATTACCCACACTAAGATTCATTTAGTTATGTAATCAAAATATTTTGAATCGAAAATTTATCAAACAAACTGAGAAAGGTATTTTACAATTAAATTTGATTATTTTGTATCCAGTATTTAGACCAAACTGTAAGTGTTTATTAGAGTTTTGTGTAAATAATATAGCTTAAAATTTGAATTAAAATTTCCATCATGCAATTAATCAAGATAACTGTTATAACAACCAATGAATAAATACTACTCTGTGAAAATTCCGAATTAAAATAAGGAAAAAAAAATACTGCTACTCTTTGTGCCTCATCCGTAAAATCCCTTTTATCGTAAAATACATTTTTACCTTAAAAATTTGCAACGCAATTTTTGAAATATAATTTATTAATTTTTTTGTTATAATTTATTCAATTACAATGATTCGGTTATTTTATAGTGAATAATATTGCCAAAATTACTGTACAGATTTTTTTTCTTTCATAAAATTTTACGGTAAAAATTGGTTTTAAAATGAAAAAAATACCGGCATACTTAGGGCCGATAATTTTACAGTATTTTTTTACATTGCACTTTTAATGGTACTGTATTTAAAAACAATATAGTGTTAGAGAAAAAGCATGCCTTCCAATTTCTAGGATTTATCTGATAACTTAGAAAAATATTTGAATCTCATACGCTTTACACTTTAGTTCTTACCAGAAAATATTTCACTAATAACTATTGATGTCAATATAATTTTTCTATTAACATAATTTTCCGATATAACGAACCATTTACAATAGAGAAGGTAATATGTTGGTAATATGTTCATTGAAATATGTTGTAATAATTTTCCATGTATTACAATTTATTAGATATATAATTTACCGTACAGTTATAACATATGGTCATTAAAGTAAGGTTATTAAATAAAACCGATATTATGCAAGATATGAATAAATGCGAGAGTATTTTGGGCATTACAATGGTGATGGAAAATTCAATCATAACAATAATAATTTTAACCCACCAAGCGCTGAACCCCTGGGTAAAATTTCATGGAAATTGCCCTACTACGTAATACTCTGACATTGAATAGCATGGAGGATATTTTGCATTCAGTGCATGTAGTTCATACGCAGGGAAAATTCTAGTAAAATTACCATGATGTATGGTAAAAACATTTCTGGTTAAAAAAATAATAATTCTGCAAATGAAACTAAAATCTACGATATTTAATCCTTTCATTTGTAATTTCTTCGTCCATATGGTGCAGTTAGCTGCATATTCTGGTTTTCATTAACTGAGAACTTTTTTCCACTCATTTAGAAAAAATACAAAACTGAAAAGTAAATTTAACCAAATAAACGGTTTTCATACCATATTCTAAGTTATCATGATAAAATTATCAAATGTTACCATATTTACCAAATTATATCATAAAAGTTTATCTGGTTTTTACTAGGACAAAGAGAAGGCTTTGGGTGGGATTCTATTAGATATTTTTTTTTTTAGCTTAAGAGTAATTTTCTTACAATCAATTTGATTGGATTATAAAATCTTACAGTATTTACGTTTGGAAGCAGAAGAGGTATTTAAGCACCCAAATGTCTTTTTTTTAAGACAAAATAGCAATTTCTTAAGAAAATAATTTATTTTTATATGCCCTAAAGATAAAAATAATAAAATCAAAAAAGTATGTTTTTACCTTGCTGTATCATGGTAATGCTCCTTGAACTTGTCTGGAATTAGTGTAACAAGTTAAGTTTACACAGATATTGCGAACTTTTCCAGTCCCATTATAAAAAACATATGCTGTTAAAAAATTTATATTTTCATTAAATATCCCAACAAACTTCTTTAGGTTCATTAATTTGCGTTTTATATTTATTTAACTTATTTTAGTTTATTCAAACTACTTGAAAAATAATTTTTAATTACATGAAAGTCAAAATTCTATGCCAAAATTCTATAAATTAAAAAGTGTAAAATAACGAAATTCAATAGGAATGTTATCCAGGTGGTAACATACAATGGTTTAAGGTACAACATTTGGTGGTTATTGGTCATCATGGACCAATTTTTCTTACTTTACCATTTGATCAATATTTTAAAAAAAATCTGAAGTGTAAGACAGATTTCGCTTAAAAACAAATGTACAGCGATGGGAATTTTAACTTTTACTTCATTTTTAAAAGACGCAATAGATATGCTGTAAAGATTATATTTGCAAACAAGTATCCGCAATAATTCAAATTAAGCATATCATATGGCTTAAATAAGACAATTTTATTAAAAATTAAACAATGAACATTATATTTTATTCTTAAAATTTCCGTGCAAGACCTTTTTGTTAAGCACAAACAATCACTTGTATAGTAATTATAAATAATTTTACAGAATAATTCAGATGCAATACACAACAGAAATTATTTTAAACTAAATTTCTGCTTTGCATCACATCTTTTGAATAAACTGAGTCCATGGCAGAAAACCAATGAGACTGCAAATTAAACTAAATAAAAATAGCATATTTGATTCTTGAAATTTACTGAACCGTACAAAACCTTTGTGTTTAGAACAAACAATCACTTGTATAGTTATTATAAATAATTTTACAGAATAATCCAGATGCAATACACTACAGAAATTATTTTAAACTAGATTTCTGTTTTGTATCACATCTTTTGAATAAGCCGAGTCCATGGCAAAAAAAAAACAATGAGACTGCAATTTAAACTAAATAAAAATAGCAGTGCCACACTATTCTTGGTTTACATCCATAGTATTTATAAATGCCTTTATCTTGGACTTTAAAAGAATTCCGAACAACAGCATCGAATGAACAAGACCCTTTCTGAATAGTTGGCCAAGCTCTCTACTTATCAGCGCAATAATCACACAGTCACAAATAGAACCTATAGCAAAGCTTTTAACAAACAAACAATGACGCTCTAAAGTCAATTACACACTAACTCATCGGTGCACAAGCTTCGATCCAGCGAAAGTTATATTAATAAGCAAACGCACAATATGTTTCAATCTTTACTTTCTGCATAAAAATATAATAATTAAAACTGGTAAAATATTCTCCCCTATTCTTAATAATACAGCAGTAGTTTTAACAATTCAATAGTAATTTTAACCATATAATAGCAGCAGATAATATAATTATAATTAACAGAGGGAAGCTAAATTACTAGCATAATATGTCTCTGGAAATTGGAAATCAGTTTTAGATTATACTCTTAATTAGCGCTTGGGAATCTGTTATACCAATCTGAATCTTCTCACAGTTAATCCATGTGATTCTATATACTCTGAGTCTTAATTGAAAATGTCATTCACCATTTCTTGAAAGATATCTTCACTTGCCCTTAAAATAAAAGACGTTATTGTAGCATTTTCAAGCATTTTGCCAATTATTTCTATGAAACATTACAAATTAAATACCACAGATTTCTCATTTTAATACAAGTGCACTAAATGTCTCATTAAACTTTAATTTTTTTTTATTTTTACACATACTAGAGTTATTCGTAAATTTTTCAAATATAGTACTTGGAATTTTTATTAAATTTTTAAAAAAATTTTAGAGTTTAGGTAGTCTCCTTCAAAATCAATGCACTTCCGTCATTGAATTTTCTGACGATAAAAAGTCTTAATCCATTCATTTCAAGGACTCGTTTGGTTGTATACTTTATTTTATAACCACCACTAATCAGTCGATACAATTCTGAGTTTATGCCAGTGTTCAACTCCGTAGCCCTTGTAATCTTGAATGAAAACACAAGAAAAAAAGCTCCTAGACGGACCATTGGAACAAACTAAACTTCGTAAAGGATTTTTTGATGGAACCAACGATTCGATTCCGCGATTAGCCAGACGGTAAGAAGATTCTAACAGATGATCCATCTACCATTGAGGATATTTTACTTCAGCATTGTGGTCGATGTGAGCCGGGAGCAGAATTTGTATCAACCAGTCACAACTGGGATTCAAGTTCGTGTCACCTCATTGGAAGGTAAACGATCTATCCACTAAGCCACCGTAACTCTATCGGACTCATTTCATTTTATTTTATAATCGTCGTTGACGATTATGCTACGGAGTTAAACATTACGATTAATAATGTTTAACTCCGTAGCATTGTAATTTTGAACACAACTTAGAAGACAAGGAAATTCCTAGATCAATCAGTAGGGCAAACTAGCCTACGTAAAGGACTTCTTCGTGAAATTAACCCCCATTTGTGCTACATGGGAAGGAAAACAACGAAAGCCTGACACGGTCAGCATGACGCCAAGGGGACTCTAACCCATGATCCATTTTTGAAGGATATTTTTGTCAGCACTGTGATCAGTGCGTGCCGGGCTTGATATTGGCATCGACCAGCCATTGCTGGGATTTAAAGCCGGGTCTTCTCATTGGAAGGCAAGCGTTCTATTCCCTGAGACACCATGAACTCTCTCAAAACTTCATAGCTCCTTAAATCTCATCTTCGAAATGAAAATGACATCCAGAAAAGTTCTTTTTTAAATTGATAAATAGCCAAAATTGATATGTAGCCAAATCAGATAAACAAGAGAATGTTCTTTCGCTTTGATGTATTTTTAATCAATAAACAAAACTGTCAGTCCTACTGAAAGAGAGATGAATTATCATGGTGGAGCATGAGTACCCTAAGATTCTTGAGAAATTTCCACATGACATTTCGTTGTGTACCAGTAAGCTGTTACTGTCTTTTGACTTTCCCTTTTAGCATTTAGAAAACACATATATTTCTTTATACTTGACAAGTAATCTTTTCACCATTATGGGATTAAGATCTCTTTACAGACTCATATCTATTTCGCGTTTTATCACCAGTTATGATTTAAAAAATAATACATTGACAGCAATCTTTAAACCTTTTGCCCCCATCGGAACATTCATGTCCCGCAGGCGACGAAGATGTAAACACCACTGAGACATATGTGTTCCGTCTGAAAAATCCGGTTGAGCACATATGTCCCATCCCACCCAATTGCCCAAATCATCATTTTTTAAAAATTCATTTTGGTGGATTGTTGTTTTTTTCATTTTACTTGATCTATAAATGGTCTTGAAAGGGTAAAGTAAATTAACGATTTCCTTACTGCTTCTGACAATTTCTTCTCTTGGGTTTTCTGTTTAACTATGGCGATTTTCACGGCCAACTTTTTTTCTATGCTATTTTCTTTGAGTAATTATACGTTTGGCGACTGATTCAATGTAAAATTCCTTGTGTATAATTTAGTAGACACAGCAATTTGGATCGATTTAAATTTTTCGTATATGCGACTTCAGAGAAATCTCGAAATTCACATGAACACAGTAACATAGCATGGAACTTCATTTCCACATCTTAACACGCGTATTTTTCTTGAATAAATCCCGCATTTGCGTCCTAAAAATCAAAGGAAATGAAATCATGATAATGTTTTAGTGTCAATTTCATTTTTCCTTCCGAAAAATATTTGAATCTAAACCACTGATTCTCAACGGGGGCGGTGAACTTGTTTTGGGCAGTAGGGGGGCGGTAGGCATGTTTTGGGCAGTAGGTGGGCGATGAGCATTCAAATTCATTTTTAAAACTTCTAAATAAAATTATTAAATTAAAATTAATTTAATAAAGTAAATCAAAAATTAATATTAATGAAAAATAATTAAATTAATATAATAAATTAAAATTACCCGATACACCATTTGTACCAGCAGTAAAACGAGCTTATGTGACAACTATTCTCCAATCCGAATTATCGCAGGGCATGAGTGAGTTGGTTTTGCTTCTGACTTACTCAAGCCATTTGGCGAAGGTTGAAGTGCATGCGCTTTCAGTATGAATGTTTGATTTGATCCGTGTTTCTTATGATGGTTTTCGTTCGCTCCCTTTCAGTTTTTTCCCCAGTTTTGATTCAATTTCATTCATTATTTGACCAGGTACTTTCGCAAATTTGTTCTTCAGCGTAAATTATCTATTAATTTTAAGATATAGTTTATTTTCCTTCCTCGTTTGTATTTTGCTGCTGCCTACAATGTCGGTTAATAAAAAAAGTGCCGTCAATACAGTGCCACGTACTTGAAGTTCGGATTCGGAACGATACAGTGTTGCAACGGATTGATGAGATGGCTGAAGACATTGAAGTTTCCTTATGCAAACTTTTGATGTCCAACGTATTCCCTTCAAGTTGATGAGTCAACCTTGCCAAGTAATGAGGCTTTACTGTTGGCGTACTTCCCATTTATGAAGGAATGAAAAATTATTCAAGAGATGCTTTTTGCAAAACACCTGATAGAAGATACCGAAAGTAAATCTATTTTTAATACTGTCAAAGATTATTTTAAAGAGAAAAACATTCCTATTTCGAATATTGTTTCTGTTGCCACTGATGGAGCTACTGCAATGGTTGGTTGACATCGTAGGTTTAACCCCATTTTGAAGAGGGAGGTACCCCTCCCAAGACGAAGATACCTAGAAAACTTCTCCCATAATTGATGGCCAAGTACCAGATATTTTAGCTGTCCACTGCATGATTCACAGACAGCATTTAGTAGGAAAAAATCTCAGAGACCATTTGCATCAGTCATTGCAATATGTTGATCTCTGCTGTGATGAAAATTCGCAGTAATACTCTCAACGATTGATTATTCAGAGGGCTTTGCAAGAAAAACGATGAAAAATTCTATCGCTTGCTACTACACACTGAGATTCGCAAGTTTTCCGAAAACGCCTGTCTCAATAGGCTTTGGAATATTTTCGACTCTGTGCTTGAGTTTCTTGAATACATGACTGATTTATTTGTAAAATTTAACGGTGTTAATTTACAATTTCAAGGCGACGAGATCAATTTGATCACTACAAAATCAGCTATTTCTGCCTTTCTATAAGAACTCATTTTGTGGAAGCAGAATTTTGATAGGAATAAGTTTAGCCGATTTCCAATCTTATCGGAATAAAGAATGGTGAAATACTCTCTGATGATACACAAGAATATTGTAATCATCTTGAGTCTTTGCACATTGAATTTTCTGACTTTCTAATGATGTCCCTGGAAGTCCCTTATTGGGTTACGAACCCTTTTGTAAATATTGAAACAGCAGAGGTTCAGATTCAGAAGGAATTGGTGAACTTTCAACTAAAGAAGCTTTGAAATAGTAATCGTCTTACAGAATTTTGACTTCAAGGTAGCATTTAATAGCCTTTCCTTCCTTCTATCTTGTGGAACGAAGATTCAGTGATGTGACGTATCTAGTCACAAACAATTTACTCAAAATTGTGCAAAGAGGGGACTTGCGTCTTCACCTCATTGAAAATATTGAACTGAACGTAAAGTAACTGGCCCTGAACCAAGCACAATCGTCCCACTGACATAATATCTTGATTGTTTCGAAAAATCTGCTAAGTAAAATCAATTCACAACTTCAAATCTAATTATTATTTTTCTGAACGTATCTTACAACTTCAAAACCCTTATGTAAACATCTTCGTAGTTGGCACATGCTAAATTTAAGTTTGGCATATACACAATTTAATATTTAATTTCTGTTAATTATTTAATATTTAGTTTTAAGAGGAAATTTACTTTATTTTTATTTAAAACAAAATTGTAGAAGTTAGATGATAGGTGTGATTTCTATTACAACAAAAGTGCTATTACATGAAGGAAAATAATAAAACTACTAAATTTTTGTTTGTAAATTTATTCGTGTAATTATTGTACTGATTAATGATTTTAGCTTTGATGAAAGAATATTTTCTACGTTTGATAAAAATAAAGTTGATTGTTTAAAAATTAACTATATAATTTTTAGTTTAAATTATTGCTGTTTTCCATCGCACTTACTTATATAATTATAAAACTATAACCACATAATTAATATAATTTGATTTATTTTAACAGTATGACAATTTTTGATTGCTAAAACTAGCATTCTGGATTAAATAAATAATCCCAAGAAACTGAAGTGGAAAGATATAACTTGATAGATATAACTTGATAAATATAACTTGATAGATATAACTTGATAGATATAACTTGAGATATGTTTCGTCTCCTTCACGTCTGGCAAATCTTGAAAATGGCCGCCTGTTTTTGAGCGTTTGAAAAATGTCGACTAGTATTACCAAGCAGTATATTTTTGAAGCAAATGACTTTTTTTTAATGAAATCACAGAACTCTGTATATTTGTGAGCTTTTTTTACAAATTGCAAACACGTCAAACATGAGATACATTATTTCAATGATGGGCTGAGAATCCTAATTGAATATCTTAATTAATTCTTTTGAAAGCATTAATATAATATTTTAATATTTATCTTTGCCTTTAGTTATTTTGTTGAAATTATTATTGTATGAGTGCAACAAAATCACAGAATAAAAAAGTAGTTTAATTTTTCCAACGAGAAATTACTACATCCACGCACTTTTTTGTTCAATTCATTAATTTTTTGATTTGTTAGAAAGTGAAGTCATCATCCTAACCAATTAGGAAATTCAGTTTAAAAAAGTTCCTTTAGAATTCACATGCTTGCGTTATTAAAAAGTTTACAAATAATTTATATTCTAACCTAACTCGACGTTATGAGCTAAATTTTTACTCTGTAAAGCAACATAATCTTTTAACGCTTTTTTTTTTTTTATAAAACGTAACAACGAAAATTTTAATAGCAAAATAAAATTAAAGGATAAACTTTACTCCAAAATATTGGATAAGTTAGAAAAAAAACTATTTTAATGATTCTCAAAATATAAAAAACGAAAGAATTAAAATCTTTTTGAAAGAGCAAATTATCCCTCATTAACTGGTGCCGATAGTATGAATGCTCCTAATGTGCTGTAAATAACAATATATAAATCTCGCTACACTAATGATGTCAAGAGAAAAGTTTATTTCTTTCAAAATGGTATCTTTTCACGCCCAACATAAAACTAAATGCATTTTACATTGTTTAATTTAATTGGATGAAACAAAATAACCTTCACCACTTCCAGTAAATGATAATAATTTATTTTGAAAGCTCCCCCGACCCTAGATTAAGATAAGTGAGAGGAAATACTTTCTATTCTCATTTGCATTCACTAAAAATGAAAATTTTCAGATAATTAGAATAGAAAACAGCATAACAGAACATAAAGAAGATAGTTTTCACACGCAAATGACGTTACATGGCAGTTTGAGTGGTTCAAAACACTTAAAAGAAACAAACAGCCAGCCTAAATAAAATTAGGAAGCAAATATTTACATAAGTAAACATAAATTATCGCTTCTAAATCCGGAGAGCCCCCCGGGAGCCGTTTTTTTCCCCTCCAGCGTCTATTAACTACACACGTTATCTTCAGGAAAATATCAACCCACTTCAAAACTCCACTATCCCTGATTCCAGTGGGTAAAATTTCCATCAATATTCAAGAATGAGAAACATACTTACGATAAAGTGTATGTAATCTTCGAAGGTTTATAGAACTGAAAACTCCATTACCAGCTTTCTCGCCGAATAATCTCTTTTGGCGAGATTAAAACAAGATTTTTATCTCTTTCTGTAAACGGGGAGAGAGCGTTTTATTTGCAATATGGTATATCATTTTCGCACTGTAATTGGAATCAAAAATTCCCAGGGCGAATATATTTTGGACTTCCCAGAAATAGCTTTTTCGTTGAAATACCTAATTAGCCCTTACCGGCGATAAGGTATACGACTGAATGGACTTGGAGTTAATCCTTGTGGTTGGAGATATTTTGAATTTTAATTGGAAATGCCATTAGTCCGCCATTTTAATACTTCGCATCTCTTCTGTAGAGAGGAAGATAACGATCTTACGTTATTATATGTAAAGAGCACTCTCATTAAATTCTGTCAGCCATTTTCGATGAATTATTTTAGACTTGATTAATTTAAGCAAAGTAAGTAACATGAAAATGTGAACTTAACTATTTTTAAATCAATAGTGGTGTACCTTGGAATAATTTTATAAACATAATTCATTTACATCATCGCATGCTGGGAGAAATATTCATTTTAGTTTTACCTTAAATTCATTAGCTTGTTATCTCTGCGTATTTATTTTTTTTTATCATTTCAAACATTAGACTACGTTATGAATATTCTGAGGCTCAAACTGTGTAAGCATGTGAAGTTGAAGTTGTAAATTTGGGAAAGTAATCTGTTACTTTTTAATGAAATAAATGTATGTATGTTTAGTTTCTCAATGTTCTGCTTATTATGACTATTTTTAACGAGAATAAAATCAGAAATAAATTTGTAATCATATTTTCAAAAATTACGAATAAAATAAAAGCAGTATTTTTTCATTCCGAAATCTCAAGAACTATGAAATGGATTTCGTTTGTTCGAATTTTTAATTTTTCTATTTAAAGCTTTAAAATTTAAAATGATGAAAATATCTGTATCTCTTACAAATAAAAAGAAAAAATTCTAAACATGTAATAAAAAATAATTAATTTTAAAAAACAGTTTCTTTCATAGAATTTTCGTTGGATAATTGGAATGGTTTCATAATTGTACTCACAATTTTTTGATTTTCTTAACACATTAGACGTCGCTATTTCAAATTCATTCATTCATTTTTCAATTTAATTAATTCCTTTTAGTTTTTTAGAATTATTGCCTTAAATAATGAAAGCAGAATGAAATATTTTGTACGAAAAAAGGTATTTAGTTTTAATTTTAGTGCTTGTTCCCTATACTTCCCGCCAAAGCTCCCACATCAGAAACAACGAACATTATACTTATAATAAATTTTTTGAATCAGCTTCGAATCAGCTTTTTTGAATCAGCTAACTGAGTATAAAAAATTTTCTCAATTATGGAGAAAATTATTCTTTAGGACAGTGCTAAGAAAATGGAATGGAAAATAATCTCAATTTTCCCATTCTGCCTATTTTTCTACTTAATAAATATTATAATAATATTTAATACTTAATAAATATTTTTAACTTTCATGGAAACAAATATAAAAATAATTATAGTTTGCACTTTGTGAGACATTAATAGAATTTAAAATAAATTATGAAGGCAAATCTGGAAAAACGAGTTGTTGTTTCCATGGCGAGAGGTATGGCGCCTAATAAGTTAAAATCTTCCTTACATATTATGATGTGAAATTAACATTAAGGGCTCTAAACTTTCAACTTTCTACCTGAAGCATTGGGTTCATATTTTCTAGATCGCTGTTACTTATTATATTTTGATATTCCACAATCCGATTTCGTTGAGAGAATAAAGTATTAGGGACACAAAAAATGTTTTTTTTTTTGTTTGTTTTTTTGTTTTGTTTTTTGTGCAGCACTGTAGGATAGCAACCTCGAGCAAGTCAACACTTTGCCATTTTAGCAGAACGGGCAACAGCTTATGTTAGCCATAAATATGTTTTATAATATCAGTGATAGTTTGGACGCTGCGCTGACGTTCTGACGTTCTCACAGCTTTGGGCGTTATGATGCCATCCCATTAAAACTCGGAATAAGATCTTGAATAAATAAGTTTGAACTGACAAGATCTGAAGAAACTAACAGCATGACCCCGAAGTGCTCCTACTCCAAAGAGCGCTGAAGTTGTTTGCAATTCTGTAATGTGGAGTACACTGTGTTCAATTCGTAAGCAACCAATGACGGTTGAAATGCCTGAGAGAGTGTTCGCAGAATTCTTCATTTAGGCTTGAAATTTCATCCATACAAACGGCAGATAGTGCAACGACGAAAGGAAACAGTTGCAATTAGAATTCAGTCCACAAATGATAACAAGCATTAACAATAACTATTGATTTCTAACCAAGTTGTGGATGTCAGGTGAGGACCCTTTTCAATCTCACAGGTTTCGTGAATAAGCAGAGCTGCCGTTACTGGACAGACACAAATCCTAATGAGCGCATGATCTTCATGAGCGCAATTTACACTCTATTAAGGTGACAGTATGATTTGCTGTTTCACTACATGACTTCATTGGGTCTCATTTTTTTTAAATGAGCAAGGGATCACAATAACTGCTAATGCAGATTGTTACATAGAGATGTTATAATCTTTCGTTACATCTGAATTGAGCAATTTTCCTAACGTTCAAGAAACCTGTTTTCAATTGGATAGAACAACATCACATACTGCGTTGAACTTAATGGAAGCTGAGTGAGAATTGTTCGGTAACCAAGTGATCTCAATATTCGGTAACATTCCCTGGCTCACTAGATCACTAGATTTGTCAGTTTGAGATTTCTTCTTGTTGGGCTATCTCATTAGTAATGTGTACATGACTCGACTTAAGAACTCTGGATGAGTTAAAACAGTTAATTCAGCTTGAAATTCGCAGTTTCCCAACTGCGATATTATAGCGGTCAATGCGAAATCTCAACAGAAGATTTCAAAATGCATTCATTCAAGAGGACGACATCTAATTTTTTTTTTTTAAAAATGGATGAATTTCATTAATGTTACGCAAATGACAAATTTTAAGGTTTCAATTACTATGAATAAAATGCTTTACTTCCATCACCCTTGTTAAAAAGTTCCCATTTACTTGTCACCTTGTATATTTATTTAAGGAAACATTTTAATTACGCTTTTGTTTCTAATTTTTTAACTTAAAATATCGTCTGCACATATTTATTAGTACAGTTCAGTTCACCTTTTTTTGAATTTTTAAGATTGGAACTTAGTTTTTCAAATTCGATCATCAGAATAAAAGTTATTCAGGGTGGTATCGTGCTTTGCTCCTTGTACAAGGTTTTAATATAACTGTACTGTATAAAAGCGTTAATGAAAAACATAATTCAATATGTTATTTTGTTACATAAAACACCAGTCATTTTATTTCTTTAGAAGAAGAAACTACAATGTTATTTCAAATGGCATAATCACAGAGTCTGGTGCAAAATACAGACATCAATAAATAATCAGCAATAATTAACTCGTGGGCTAAAAATAATCATGGAAATAATTTAAAAGCTGGCTATTAAGGTTGTAGTAAGAAGCGAAACATGAAACAAAACATCCAATATATAGTTTTGAGCCCTTTCCGAGGTTTTAATTAGATTGTCCTGAATTAAAATCTTCATGAAAAGCAAGATTCCATGTGTTATTTTGTTATATAAAAAACAACAGACATTTTATTTATTTAGCAAAAGAAACTTCAAATGACATAATCACAGAGTCTGGTGCAAAATACAGACAGCAATAACTAAACTACTCCTAGGCTAAAAATGATCCAAGAAATAATTTAAAAACTGGCTATTAAGGTTGTAGTAGAAAACGAAACAGGAAAAAAACATCCAATACATAGAATTGATTCTGCGAAAAGAAATGTTTCTAAAGCACCTGAAAATGAAAAAGGATTATTTTTCAAAAATGATAAATGTCGAAATCCTATCTATTCACACTTTCTAAAGTGAAAAACTTGTTTTCTTACATGTTTTTTACTTCAAAATGGAGTGGTATTTCTACATATACAAACACAAAAAAAAGTTTCTCTCCAAGCAATAAAAGAGAAGGAGAGAAAGACAAATTGAAGTTTTTGTGACACAAAAATGGAATTTTTAAAATCAACGAATGATTTTGGCGAAATATGAACTACTATAAATAAAAGTCACAGTTCAATCAACCGTATGAACGATGAGAATTCTGATTTGGTTAGAAAAAAGTGGGGAAGGATAAATAAAAAATGGCAACATCTGTTAACGAATTTTCTTTATTTAGAATTTTACGCAATTCAAAATCTTAAAGTATTAACAATGGAAAACATTATTAAATTAAATTTCCTTTTTTTTTATTTCCTTACACATTTTTCTAAATAATATCGGGTAAAAAATTATACAGGCTTTTGTAATTCTGCAGCAAGAATATTTAGGATATATAAATTTTTCTTATTGTTCCCAGCTTAAAAAGTTCACTTCTATCTTGATTCAGTGTTATCCCTTTAAACTAATACGGTTAATTACTACATATTCAGGTAACATAATAAAAGTTTCTTTTAATTTCCTTCTCTTCTGGCATTTTTATGTAACATAAAAATTAAATTTATATAAAGTGAGCGAATAAAAAATATGCTGAGCAATTTTACAAAATACATCTAATAAATTCTTCTAATTAATGCTTATAATAAACTCTTCTTTTGCACTAAGAGCAATATCTTTAGAATTTTTTTAAAATTATGTTAATTGAATTTTAAAAAAAAACACACAGCTCGAAATAATGATCCTACACTGTAAAAAATTCCGGATTAAATACTCGTTACTGGTACTTTGGAAGAATCATTCGTACTATCTTTTTTACTGAAAAATCCATTTTACTAAAAAATCCATTTAACCGAAAAATCCATTTTGCCAAAAAAAAAACATTTTGCCACAAAAACCATTTTAAAGTAATTATTTTTAATGTAAAATATTATGCCGTAATTTTTGTTGTAAAGTTTCTTTATTTTTTGGAGTAATTCGGTGATTTTAAAGTAATTATTACTGTTAAATTTACGGTGTATGAGATTTTTTGCTGAAATATGCATGAAGAAAAAAATACTGATAAAATTACCTAGCTGAATGGTAAAAATATTTCTGGAAAACAAAGAACATAATTCTGACAAAAAGTCAAAGTATACGGAGTTTAAACTATTAATTTTATAACTATTCCGTTCAAACGATAATGGTTTTAACGGAAATTCAGAATTTCAAAATTATAGTGCTAATTACTCGTACCACACATTTAGTAAAAAATACCAAACAAATAAATGGTCTTAAATATATTTTAATAAATTTATCCAAATAAATAGTTTTTAAGCCATACTCTGAGGTACCATGATTAAATTACAAAATTTCACTCATCTACCAAATTTTGACACATAATTTGAAAAAATAAATTTTATAGTTAGTTTTTTCAAAATCTTTATCAAGAACTACGGTAAAAATTAGGACATTCATATCTTTTTTCAGTGCGTAATGCTCACTATTGTTTACAGACCCAAAATCTACTGTAATAGTTTTAAAATTCCAAAGTTAAAGCTGGAAATATATAATTTATTCAAAATACTTAAAATTCCTTCATCTTTTACATTTAACATAAAATTCTATTTTGATTTGCTTAAAATTCTCGTAAATTGTTTTTAATTGCTAAATACGAAATACATTAAATAATATAATCTTCACAAATAATATTTAATGCTTTAAATGGGATTAAGTATCTTAAATTCTAAACTTTTTCATCAAAAATAAGCCTAAATGTTTGTAAGAAAAAAAAAAATTTTCTTTCGCTTTATAAATATATCTAAGTAAACACCTACACCTTAAATTCTAAAAAAGAAAAAATAATGGATATATTTAGCTGTATACATTTTTTTAAGCAGTAATAAAGATTAAAGATGTAATTAACAAATAAAAGATAATGCTGAAATAAATGTTCCTTTTGGGTTTTAAACTCAAAATTTACTTTGTTAAAAAATAAAATTCCACAAAGCTTATGATATTTAAACATCGACTGATGAAAAATTGTTACAAGAATAAGATTTCGTTATTTGCGATTGGAAAGTATTTTATAGAGATTGACTATGAATTTTATGTTCAATAAAATCTAATTAAAAGTTTGAATTAAAAACATAAGGAAACTTGAAATTGTAAACAACTAAAATTTATTTTACAAGCATTAAATTGTGTTATTTGTAAATTAAACTATATTTTCGCATAAATTCTAAAATAAGTTTAATTGAAGGAATGTATAGTTAATTTACAGTACTTTAAATATATGAAAATCAGTGGTTTTTAAATTTAATGCAAAAATATATTTAATTGCATACCGAATAATTATTTAGTGCCTATATTGCATAAAAAAGCAAGAAGAAAAATAAATAATTCACCATTTTAAAAGTGCTGTCTAATATTTTAAAAAATAGTCACTAAGTAAAATAATTGTATGAAATTTCATTGAATAAAAACAGAATCAGCCTAAATAGTTAGCAATTACAGTTTTCCAAAATTAAAAGTGAATTATTCGTTAAAGATAATAATTAGTTATTCTAAGATATTATTCTGTGCGGACGGTGGATAATAAATGTATCACAGTTTTTGAAAGTTTAAATTAAAATTCTCGCAAATAAATTAAGGTATTTATTTAATTTCAAATCACAAGAAAATTATTGTACACTTAAAGTTTTCAAATTTAAATTTAAAATAAAATTAATTACATTGCAAATTGCGCAAAAAAACCATTGTGAATAATTTTTGATCTAATGATTGGATTTTTACGTTCTGGGACTCAAATATTCTCTAAATAAACAAAAAAAATTTTCGATCTTATATATCTCATATATCTCAATAAACAAAAAATTTTTTTTTTGGTCTTCTATATATAGGGGTTGTTGTAATCGGGAAAACATGGTCCAAATTCCAAATGGTTTGATTAGGAGAGCGGCCGAAAGTTGGAACTTTCTTATTAATTTTTCTTTTTCCTCATTTCTACTTATCTCGCTATAGAAATTTTTGTGCGAATTTAAAAATTTTTGCGCAAAACTATAAAGTGCGTTTATTCAAACATAATTCCAACAAAGAATAATTTTTAATACGTATTTATTACTTTTTGATATTTTATATAAAAAGAGTCAAAATATATTTGAATGATGAGGTGCACAAATGTTTACATTATTTTAGGGAATGAATTTAACTTTATAAGGGAAGACATAAATAATTTGATAGAAATCAGTCAAATAGTTTCTGAGAACTCAAATTTTAAGAAAGCCATAAATTTAAATTCAATTTTTCAGAAACCATTCAAGCGATTTCATTCAAATTTTGTATATTTCTATATAAATTTGCATTCTTTAAATGATGTAAAAATTTTTTTTAAATAATCCAAAAGTTTTTGGCTACTATTAAGATCGATTTTAGATTAAGTTCCATTACGAGAAAAGCTGATCATCGGATCGAAAAATGCTCAAAGTGACTCTTTTTTTTCTCTCTGTACATATTTTATCACTCATTTATCTTCTGAATAAATTGAGATTCTTAAGACTTCAAGCATGTCTCTCAATCGTCCTGTTCTTCGCATCTGACTTGCTTCTGCCCTCCCAGAAGCTCCGAAAATCCCGTACTCGTCAAAAAAAAAAAAAAAAAAAAAAAAAAAAAAAAAAAAAAAAACATTTGCTGAAAGATAATTCTATGTCTTAGTTATTCAAAAATTATTCGTAAGAGAATCCTAATTATTCCAATGTTTTATTTTCTGAAAGAAACAAAAATAAATATCCATGCGCCGCAACTTAAAAATGCTACGTACTGTCACGCAATATATATATTTACTTTATTTTTACTTTACAGAGACTGATTTACCCTCAAAACAAAAGAAATTCCGATTAGATTTTTAGAATCATTTATAACTTAATTTTAAGAACTAAGTAACTCACTAAACTAAACAATTCTATATTATCTAAAAATTAATCAACTAACTAAATGTCAAAATTCGAATATTTCAATAAATTTATAACAATTGTGTTAATCTTGGAAAAAAAGACCCAAAAGTGATTTTAAATAAAAAGAGCTTTTTTTTAAAAGAATAATGAAAATTCCATCACTGTGTTTTGGCAGTACATCAATGCCGAGTTTAAAAGTTTTGAGTTCGATTTCCGACGAAATAGCAATTGTGAGATATTTTAATTCGCAAATTAAATTTGAACTATATGCAGTATAATGCGTGAACCGTGAATAACACATTGTTTAATTGTGCATAATGTGAACTAGGCATATATTTAATATATTTGATAGCTATAATAGCAATATATGTAATAGTTAATCTTAGTAAAGTGTGAACTTTGTATTGTTAAGTAGAACTCTATGTTGATAGTTTTGTATGTAGACTAATATGCAAATAATTTTTTCATTTATTTTTTTTAAACTTTTTTCTAAGTTCTTTATAATTTTCGTAAACAAGTTTATTTACTTTTCATATTGGAACACAATATTGTTTCAGTGGCAATAGGGTGGCAATCACTTCAATTGCCACCCTACAATATTTTTGTTAAAAATTTTTAATAGTTGCTTCAAAAAGAAAAATTAAATGTTTTAACAGATATTACAAGAAAAACTACTTTTCTGTCACTAAAAAAAACCTTTCTGGAACTTCCTGCAAAACTTTTGTACTCATTATAATGTTCTCGGTTTCTAAATTCATTTTTACATTTTTAAAAATTAAATTTGTAATAGAAAGAGAAGATGATGAAGATCTAGCAATAAAATTTAAATTGTACATACAAGAAAAATAGAGTGTCTGTTCAAATTGCAATAATTGCATAGAATGCAAAACCAATTACTTTAGCCTATTATTTTACCTAAATTAATTAAAAATAGATATTGTCTGAACTGTTGCTAAAATACTTAAAGAAATTTTAAAATAAAATTTTTTTTAATTTTCTGCCAGAGGGGCCAAATAATTTTAATTGCTCTTTTAATTACTAATACAACAGTATGCATTTAATGTAGGAATTCTGTTTAAAGCAATTTTATAATAAAATAAGCTTTATCTTTCAACGGAACATTCAAACTCCCTAGGGGCAATATCATTCTAGTTCAAACATTGAAAATACGAAGACTTATTACTAATCTTTATTGATATTAAGCTAAAATCTAGTAACAATAGCAGCTTTTAACGAGAACAAAAGGACACTTAATACAAAGTATTGCATTCCAGTTAAAATATGACTTAATTTGTATTTGACTTTCCGACTTATTCGATCCGGCAAAATCTATGAATTCAATAGAGGCACATTTTTGAGGCGGAACTCAATTCGAAAAGGAGTAATATTTGCTAATCACTTATTTGGTTCATAAAATTAGGTTTGAAAGAGAATAGGTAATACAATAATGCATCTTTTCTGTGAAAATGTGTATTAATATTTGGTACATGCTTTCTAAAATTTAAACTCATTGTTTCTTTTCATAATGGAATTCAGCTGATACTATATTATAATATTATAATATGCGTATTATAATATTATAATATGTTATAGAAGAAAATAAATACTATAATTTATGTAATAGTATATGATACAATATAATATAATATAATATAATATAATTTAATATAATATAACATAACATAATATAATATAATATAATATAATATAATATAATATAATATAATATAATATAATATAATATAATATAATATAATATAATATAATATAATATTTTCTTCTCTAAAGTACGCATTTTGAAATATTAAACAGGATTTCTTTTATGAAATGAAGCAATGAGTTCAACTTTTAGAAAGCATGTACCAAATACTAATGCACATTTTCACAGTAGAGAAATTTAAATTAAATTTTGCTATGACCTCTGCCAAACAAAATCAGCAATAGTTAACATGATTCGCAGTAATCCCTTTCGAGAAACACATACTGTTGAAATTGGCGCCGTTACGTTTAAGATTATGCTCAGAAAATACCAGATAAATTTAAAATTATTTCTGAAATTGCAAAAGTTTCATACTTGTTGACAGAACAATATTGCTAGAATGCTACTTTTTTTTTCAAATGTTTTAAGATCGTTGTCTTAAAAATAATTATGGTATATTTCAGAAATATTTCTTACTGATTAGAAACGTTTATCTCAATACTGATTATAAAAATTTAAACTTTTCGACTTTTTAGGAATGGGACATTTTAAAGTGTTTTTATATATAAATTTGATAACATTTGTTAGTCATCTAAAACATATTTTCTACGTTTTACACTAAATATGTAGCTTTGTTTTTATTTTTAATTTACTGGTTCTACAAAATGTTTATGGTATCATTTCTGGTTTAAAGCTACATGAGCATTGATTTTGAAATAAAAAATTAGTTTTCAACCTCATTTCAGATATCCGTTCACTCTGTTTCATGTATCTAATAAAAAGTCTGCCTGTTCTTTATTACGGTGGAGATAAAAAAAAGGCAAATAGTTAGGGATCTTATAAAATTTATTTATACCTACGATTGCGATGCCAAATAAGGTCAGAAAAAAAATTCCAAAAAACATCTCTCCAATTTTATTTTATTTTATATCCGTCGTTGAACAGCCAACCCAATTTTCGGATTTATGACTGCTAATGTTCAACTCCGTAGCCTTGTAATTTTGAACCCAATCCAGAAGACGAGGGAACTCCTGGATCAAGAATTAGGATAAATTCGCCTTCTTAGAGGACTTTTGATGGAACTAATCAGCATTTGGGTTACAGGGGGATGAAGACCACGAGAACCTCCCTCGGTTAACCTCACGGCAAAGGGACTCTAACCCATCATCCGTCTAACACTGAGTATATTTCACATCAGTACTGTGGTCCGTGCAATTCCAGATGCGGATTTGTATCTACCAGCCATCGCTGGGATTTGAACCCGATTCACCTCATTGATGAGCGAACGCTCTATTCCCTGAGCCATCGAGACTCATATCTCTTCTATAGAATGGAACATAAATAATTAAATGTTAACGTTGTTTTCCTAAGCCATTAAAGGAAGGGGTTCGTTTGTTCTTGCTCTCCAGTGGAGCCATTTGTGGCTAAGAATTTAATTTCTGTCCCACTCATACGTCACACCCGTTTATAGGGCGGACCATTGATACATCCATTCATTTATCCACAGATCATAATTTTTATCTGAACCAGATAACGATCAATCTTCAATGCAGTAGCTCCAGAGGTATAATTTGCTATGGGAACATGGAGGACTTTGGTACTCGACAGATTTAACATGCACCAGTCACTAATTACCTCCCGGGGACTCTTTGGCCCGCTGGATTCGAACTTCCGTTCTCACGAATGTGAATCCAGTGACCGGCCAGCCAAGTCCCGGCCTGAGTAATTAACTGAATTACGAAATAAGAAAACCTTTTTAAAAATTACTGAAAGCTAATTGAAAACAATATTACTTTTTTTAGAAGATTTAAAAACATATTTGGAAAAACAGAAAACTTTTTTTTAAAATTATTGTTAAATACAATAAATAAAAATATTTACTGTTGCAACAAATTAGAGGAAAAGAAAATGTATGTGACTATGGAAATTTTACATTTCAACATCTAGTTTTTTTAATATCCTGATTACAGTATTTTTCAAATTCGAATTTCTGAGATTATTGAATTTATGTGATAGAATGATTTATCCAAAAATAACAATAGCCCCTCTTCTAGATCTGCCGTCTCAGAAATTAATCATTTCTGTCTATGAAGAGTGATGTGTCTCATGCAATATACTGTCCAGTAGCCAAATTGGAAAGTATGTAATAATGTTCTATTGCAATGAAAAAAATATTTGTTACATTAGGAATAACTTAGTATTAGTCTGTTATAAATTCTGCTTCACTGTAAAAAAGAGATTCTCGAAATTGATCGAAAATGTGACAAAATAGTTCCGAAATAAATAACAAACGAATTTGAAAAACTAATGCATTCAAAATTGAAACAGCATATGCTGATTTCTTGAGGAAAATGTGTTTAGTCTCAAGCGTAAAGTAGAGTGAAGAACGTGAGAGATTTCTCGTAGACTGTCAGCAAGATTCGATCCAAAGACTTCCAGCTTCGTAGTAGAATGCTCTAACCACTATAAATGAAAACCCCAGTTCAAGGAGTTTTCTATAGTATACACTGTTAGAAATTTCCTCGAATAAATGGTTAAATAATATTTTATTTAATTATTATTTCACCAGATTCAAACTGAACAGTCAAATAACCATTAATAGGATGATATTTAAACAGTTAACTGTGAGAAATACCGTTCGTTAACTGCTTTCACCCAATGTAGTTAAACAACCAGAATTTTATCACACCAATTAGACCCACCTAATGAAGCTGCTTATTTCCTTGCAGACGGATACATATTATAGCCGAGAGGACTAATCTGCCAGTTTTATGACCGATAAAAAGGGGATTTAAGTTCAGTGTTTACACCACAATATTTCCTCCCTTCCCTTCAACTCATAAACAATTTCCAGTGCTATGCACTCTCAAATCCTGGGCAATAAGATTACGAAACTCATTCACGCTTAGATGGCCCATAAAACTGCTAAGCTATCTCCCGTGCGAATAAAAAAAATTTCCGGTATTGAAACCATGCTATTTGTAAATGGTTTAAAAAACCGCATAGTTTTGCATTTCTTAGTTTTTTAGCTAAACTAGTTATAAACAGTTTCAAACACATAAAGGTAACATTACGGTGAGTTGTATGGACAAATTGCTGCCTGTTATATAACTATAATTTCAGAATGAGAATTCTAACATTGTATAATATAAATAAGCATATGAATAATTTCTATCCCAAAAATAGCTCCATAAAATGTTAGTTATTTGAAAAAAAAATCACGTTTATAATATTTGCCTGCTAAAAAAATAGAATCTTATATAAAAATAAAATAATAATAAAGTTTTCTATTGCTGTGGAGATTTCGGATTTGATTGCCATCTTCTTCAATCAATCCACTGCAGAAGGATTCCGAATGACGGATATTAATTTTGAATTTCAATAAAACTCTCATCTAATGGCAAATGGAGATTTCTCGGAGCGCTCCAAAAATATCAAGATTAAGAGATATATTTGGTGGATGATTCTGTAAAATCCGTTTTTCTTCCGTTTCCATATTATTTCTTCCGTTTTTTGTTGTTGTTTTATTTATTAAAAATTTACTTTCCGCGAAGAACTTATTCTTTCTTTAAATTAAGTAGTGTTTGCTCTTGTCTAAATTAACTGTATTTCAAGCCCAACTTGAACTAAAGACATTCAAATAATATTATATATGAAGGGCTATTATATCGAATGTAAACTCATGTTTGTGAAAATTGCAACACCATGAAGGACTTACGCGAGTGAGCTGAAATTTTCAGGAAATGCAAAGTAGAGCATAATATGCAAATAATTAGAATTTCAGACCCGTAGCGCAGACCCGTATGCTGAGCAGCGCCCTCTGAACGGCGGATGGATCCGAATAAATAGACGGCTGTAGCAAGGCGTGCATGGTTATCGGTGGTTATCTACTAGTGGTAAACGTTATCTCAGACGTTACTTATGCCTCTTCGACGAAAGAGAGCGGGATTTCAACAACTTACGGAGTTTGAAAGGGGGAGAATCATCGGCCTTCGTGAAGCTGGATTGTCTCATCTTGCAGTAGCCGCTCGTGTGCAGCGTAACAGCAGTACAGTGGTGCGTGTTTGGTAGCAGTGGACGGACGAGTGTCAGACAACTCGGAAATCCGGGAGTGGACCCCGAAATGGCACGTCAGCTAGCGATGATAGACACCTGGTCCGCATGGCGCTGACGGACCGTACGGCTCCCTCCAGACAACTGGCAGCACAGTGGTCCATAGCTGCAGGTGTTTCATTGTGTGCTTCATCAATTCGTAGACGTCAACTGCAGCGTGGACTGCGCGCAAGGACTCCTTTATACAGGATCACCCTCACGCTAAACCATAGCCGCCTGCGGCTACAATGGGCCAATCAGCAAAAGGACTGGCGTGCTGATTGGCAGCATATCGTGTTTTCTGGCGAATCCCGGTTTAATTTGTGGTACAATAACGGCCGCATTCGTGTCAGACGCTATGCCTGTGAACGCCACCTTCCGGAGTGCATTATCGAACGCCACAGTGAACAAACACCCGGAGTTATGGTCTGGGGTGCCATAGCATATCATTGACGATCTCAATTGCTACGGATTGTGGGTAATCTAAACAACAACCGGTACATCAGTGAAGTTTTACAGCCCCAAGCTGTTCCCTTCCTTCAAGCCTTGCAGGCGCTGTATTTTAACAAGACAATGCCCGCCCTCATATTGCTAGGACTGTTCAATCCTTCCTTGCATTGCGGCAGGTACAACTTCTTCCTTGGCCCGCGTATTCCCCAGATACGTCACCGATTGAACGTGTGTGTCATTTCGTTGGTCGGTGCCTCACTCGTGATCCTCGTCCTGTTGCTTCTGCAGACGAATTTTGGGTACGTATACAAACTATATGGAATGTTCTTCCTCAGAGAGACATTCAAAATTTACTTGACTCCATACCACGTCGTGTAGCAGCGCTTATTGCGGTGCATGGTGGCTACGCAAAATACTGATTTTGATCTCTTGTTATTGTTTGTTTGCTTTGAAAGTTTAATCATTTATTTGTACCACTACCACTCAACCGTGTAGTAAATTTCATTCAATTATGACGATTCCTTCATGGTGTTGCAATTTTCACAAACAGGAGTTTATAAGATATTTATATATAATATATTTATATATAATATATTATAAATATAAAATATAATTATTTTCATCAGTATAATATATAATTATATTTATCAATATGTGATATTGAAATTTATTTTCGATAAAAATAATGTAGTTCTTACTTATAGCTAATATTTCGGGACAGATTTATAAATGTTTTTGAAGAACTTACCCAAACTTTTGTGGCATATCCCATAACAAAAACTTATTAGGCTTCAATTTATAAATCATTTAGCATAAAGAATTTTTTCAATTGGTATTAGCGAGATACTTAAAAAAATTGTAATTGTACAACAATTTCCATGTCTAGATCTTTTACTTCACTTTTAGAAATTTATTGGTAAAAATGGTTAAATGGCAATTTATTTAGTTGCTGTTTTACCCAAAACAGTAAAAAAAAAAGAAAGAAAGATGATATTCAAACTATTAGGTGTGAGAAAAAAATATCATTAATTATTACTGCCTAATACAGTTTAACAACTGGAATTCGATCCTCGCCAACTAGGCCCATCTTATGAAGTCATTTTATTCCGTGCATCTGAGTACATAATGTAGCTGAGAAAGCAAATGAGTCAATCTCATGACCGGGAGAACTGGGGTTTGAATCCCAGCGTTGATCCTGCTGTGTTTTGTCTCATTCTTACAATACATGAAAAGTTACTAGTGACTTGCACTCTTCAATCGAGGACCACGCACAAATGGCATAGCACCTAGAGAGTTCCATTGCATATGCAAGTTTTAGTTCTATGGTTTAGAAACTATGCTAGTTGTAAATAGTTACAAAAACGCATTGCTTTATATTCATGGATTTTTAACTGTAGTTGTTGTCAAAATAGTAATGGTAAAGATATGGTCCTAACCATAAACTAATGATTATGGTTATGATTGATCGGAGGGATAGAATGCTGTCGGTTATTTTAATGTCATTTCAGAATTCTAGCAGTGTTAGAGTTATTAATGGAAATATAGAAATTATGCTAATAAATAGAAGTTGTACTAATTAATTTTATATCTGCATGTGCCCATTATTAATAGTTTCAATATTTTTCCAACCAAATTATAGTGAATTCAATTAATTGCGGTTTATATCACTTTTCAATCAAAAAATTAATAATAATCAAAATTTTACTACTTACCATATTTATCTTAGTGATGAGTCAAATAAAACTCCAAGCAGTTAATCGATGAAGGAGAGCTCTAAAATTAACTAACTTTTAATCGTTATTAAATTTTCAAAGATTACTTTAAATAATGGCACTAAACATAAAGTGCTCAAAAATGTCTTAGCGATTCTGTAAAGTACTTAATTTCGTATCTCTTATTTTGAAGAAAAAATTATTAAAATTGAAATCAATGTAAAATTAAATACAGGAGCAAAGATAAATGCAGGAATTTAAACTACACTGCTTGATAATTTTCAACAAACAGTTATATTTTTCAGAATAATTAATAATAGACATTGATATAAAAAGGAAACTAAGTACACATTCAGTGGAGGCAATGTTCATTTATTATAACAAAAAATGGTACAAATATTGTTACATCGAAATGTAAGAAAATTAAATGTAAAAAACATGCTAATTAGATGATTTCCAAACAGCCACAAAAAAAAGGAATCTTCTTACCGGAATGAGACAGGCATGGGTATCTCAGTAAGATGTATTGTTATCTCGGACACGAATGCATGTTTTGCTTCTGTTATTTATGCTATCATCTAAAGATTCGAAGAGTCCTTGTGGAATATTGTCCCACTCCTTTCTCCAGGCGGTTTTCAGCTCTTGCACGATTTGGAAAGGGTATGTTCTTTGAAAAACATGTCTACTAAGGACAACTTAGGTATATTCTATAGGATTGAGGTCCAAAGAGTACGCAGGCCATTGCATAAAGACAATACCTTCACTTTTTAGTACGTCCGATACCTCAGTGCTCTTGTGTGGCATCGCATATAGTTTACAAATAGAAATTCTGGATTTACGACCCCTGTAGAAAGATGAACTTCATCCAGAATAATCTCTCTGAAATACCACTGGAATGTAGCGCTACCTCGCTCAAAGACGTGAAGCGGTATTGTGCAATGCTTGTTCGCAGCAGCACGCTTGGGTCACAACGATCTCAATCATTAACATGTTGTTGAACATACCGTGTTCTCTCTTGTCACAGTGAAGCAGGATTCCTCGTAGAACATAACATCGCAGCATCCACACAATATTGGTGGACGCAACCAATACATCCCTCACACCAACGTAACCTCTCTCGACGATGGCGCGGTTGACGCAAGCTGCATCGACCAGGCTTCCGTGCATACAACCCAAATTGATTTAATTGTCGTAAGTTTGTTCCAGTAGAAACTAGCGTACTGATAGTTGTTGCAAGGTCTGCAGTTACTTCACTAGGAGTGACATTTATGTTTCTTTTCGCCACTAGGTTTAACCATTTTGATTCTCTTGAGGTGTGTTGCTCCTACCACAACCACTGGCATGCTTTCCTATAGCACTTCCGGCTTCAGCAACCCTTTTTAATCGCAGGAAGACACATTTTGATAGTCCTTCCTGTGGCTACACTTCCGCCAGCTTCCAGTCATTTAACTGCTCGATCACATGATGTCTTGATAAAATTTTGCATTTAAATACTGCAACACCACCTTGAATTTTACAGAAACAAGTTCAACAACCTACGGTAATTTATTAGTTAAACACCCAACAGCATGAGTTTTCGAATGAATGAAGAGCTTGTATGCACTTACCTTCATACAAATAAAGGGTCCTGCTCTACCACGCCCTCTGCGCTTGATTTTACGGTTATCGGTGGGCTGTCGGGAAAGCTACTTTATATAAATCTGTTGTTCTTTAGCAATGATCAAGCAGTATAATTATAAGACGCAAATTACCGTACGCGATTTTCGACCAGCCCATGCTATTTTACTAGCTACTCCTTTTAGTTTGTTGGTTAATATAGTTTATTAATTTATAGGTTTGTGCGTGATATATAATGGGTCGAAATGATTTTTTTTTAAAAATTCATATTAATGAGAGGAAACTGAATATAGACTCTTAACTGTTTGAATTTTACTTTAAAAATTTTGAAAAACCATTGGAAGAACACAGGCCATTTAATTTTCGCAATTATTCTAATATGTCTAAATATGTTACTTTTTATCGTGTGTGTTCTGCGTTTTATACTCCGTTGTAAATTAAGAAAAGACCAAAAGACCATTGCGATATATGATTTAAATAATCATCAGTGACTGCTTATAGCTCCGTTTTATTTACTTATTAAATTATTTCAAGCAATATAAAGCGTTTTAAAGTTAAACTAGTGAAACAAACATTTAATTGGTGCTTTCTTTTACAATATATATCACATAATTATTAAAAAAAAGGTTGTAAATTCGTAATCTTGCTGGAATCCTAGATATGCCGACATACTTTGAAAAATATAAAGAACTTTCGTTCTTGAAAAAGAAACAACTACATGACGTTGCATGAGCATTGGGCTTGATTGGACCACTAAAAAAGGTGCGTCTTATGCTAACATGCCCTTAACAAATAAAATGCGATATAAAAAAAATATGTCTCTCGGTTGTAGAAAATCATCTGCTGAAAATAATATGTATAATTATTTCATCAGTTTCTTTAAATGCGAACAGAGCGACGCATATTTGTTACGATTTTAAGTTATCATTTTAATTAATTCTTATTAAGAAAACAATAGTTTTTATTCAATAAATTTTATTTTTCTCATTTCGCACGATTTAATAAAGCAATTCCCACTTACGTAAAATAGTACTCAAACACAAAATGCCGGAGTAATTTGATCGATTACGATTCATGAAAAGCTCAGTAGATGAACATGTTGTGTCACTTGATATTGAATTTTACAAAATTAGTTTTAAAAGTTAAAGAAATAGTAAAAGTCCTTTTTTTATTGAAAGTATGTCTTACAGGATAAATTTATATTCTTCACTTGCATTCAATTTTAATATTTTATGCTTAATTCGAAGACTTGTATCCTTTTAAATTATGACTTAACATATTTTACCACGATGATTTTCATGTGTTATAACGATACGCATTTACGGATGCTATAGAGATGATAGAAATCAACTGCGATCTTGTAATAAAATCGTACAGACGTCTCTGACTCCAAAATAGAATAACATCTAATTCATTCAAACTATGATAATTTAACTATGACAGTTGTTGACAAATAACAATATACTTTATAGAATATATCCCTCATTCTTTTGCTCGCTACAAACAATTGCCTAGAAAAGGTGACATAAATCTTAACTACTTGTCAATTTTGATTTTGAATCACATTTAATCTACTGTGTGAAATACATTAAACAGCATTCACTCAATAAGAATTTGTCTTAGCTCACGATCTTTTTCATAAGACTTCATAATGTAGGGCTGGCAAAATTAAATCAGAGTTTAAATTCCTCCACACATGATTTACAGAGTTTCTTTTTTCTGTTGCATCAGATTTTTAGCAGGTATTAGATACTTTCTTATCCCTGATTTCAAATCTCCACTTTGTTTCCCTCTCCAAGCTACAGATTCTTCTTCTTTTTTTTATGTAAATGAGTTTTTTGTAAAAATGTACAAATTAAAAAAACGTTATATTTAACAGGTGTGCTTGTAAATATTGCGACAAATTTCTAAGTGAATTACGACACAGCATTAAGATTAAAATTGCATAGTAGCCCATTCCCGGAAATATACCATTATACACCACTATGGATGTTCCCAATCATGAACTGTATGTATTTTCGAGTGCTTCTGAACAGGTCATAATAGGGTAGCGCCCCCTAGTGGTGAGCATGACGATATATCAGGTCATGGACTCTTATGAAATTTCAATCCTGACGATGATAACTCATCTAGAAGTTATCACAACGTTTACACGGACCCCATTATTAAACTTGTACATCTCGATAAAAAATAGATTAAAAATGTCATTTAAGAAGCTTTAGGAGTAAAATTAATTTCTGATTTGAAATCCTCAAACCCGAATTAGTCAAGGTTACGTATTTGTATAAATGGAGCCGAAAATTTGTTCCCCAGTGTTATAATTACATTTTTGAAATGAATTATGACCCTCTAATCTTATAAGTTATAAAAACTAAGATCTTTTATTAAAAAGATTTCAAAGTCTAAAGTTTAGGTCAAAATAATTATCGCCATTTGAGATGAGTTAATTTTTCTCTAAGTTCGAAACAATAACTTAACTGGGAAAACTAGCTGTACTTATTAATTATGAGAAAAAAAAACTCTTATATTATCCGAAAAGAAATTGTTCATGAGGTGTCAAAACTAAGAAAGGTGACATTCTTGCTCTTTTGGAGATTTTTGACTCATTCTAACAATTAGTAAGAAAATAATAATGAGCTGAGGGAATTTCCTTTCAACCATAATGTTCTTTATGTCTCATTAAACCCCTCACCTTAGGGATTTTCGAGTAACTATTTACCTGAACTTTCCCCACTTTGATTAATTCCACTCGCACCTTAATCGGAAGTAATTATAAGAGAAAGATTTATCATTTTTCTTTCGAATGTCTTTTCGATAATTTTTCCCCCTACGCAACTTAGTCTCAGTCATATAGTTAAGAAGAACTTCATTAGAAGAAAATAAGTTCATTTGTTTTATTTCCTAAATGTAATAAGTAAATTTTTTTTTTCATTTTCGTGTGAAACATTCTTGAATTATGGCTAATATATTTTCTTAAGAAGTATCATTTTTTGTTTACAAAAAACGTGACTCTGAAACCAAACACAACAGATGATGTAGTTAGAACTATTGAATATAATTGGGCACTTATTTTCAACTTTTGTTAAAAGGCCATCTGTAAAATGACCATTTGTAAAATTGGTTAAAATTTCGATTTATTATTTTTTCCTTTATTCCTTATAAAATTTAAAATGATTAAAAAAATTCAATTAAAGATACATATTTTTATTTGCAAAAATATTTATATTGGTACGCGATAAATGATGAAGCATTTTCTAAATTTAAAAATTTTATTCCTTCAAAAATGTTTAGCAAAACTCTAACGGTCTTCTAAAAATAAACCTTTTTCATAAATATTACGATAAATGCAGTTTAGATAGCATAAGTATTGAACTGATTGATAGTTATATAATTACACCGTTGATGCATAAGTAATGAAAACTTATATTTACGAAAAATGTTTAGTTTTTACTGAAAATGACAGACAATTAAATCAGTTGAAATTTGGATAAATTAATTTTATTCCATTTCCTCTCAAAATGAAGCATTTTTAAAATTCAACAGCATTTGCGAAGGCTGGAACCAAAAATGTATATTTTTATTTACAACCAAAAAAGGTACGCATATTGTAAGTATTACATTAAATGAAAGTGTGACTTCCCTATGAAATATTGGTAGCTCCAGTTACAAAAAAAAAAGTAAATATCGATTGAATTGATACTACTTTTTTACATTAATATAAATACTTCAGTATATTTGAAGAATAAACCATTTTTTTTTAAATTATTATAAATGCTTTAAGTACACTGTTAGTAATTCTTCAGAAAAAATCGCTAAATAGCAATTTATTTAATTGTACGTTTACAATATTCAACCAAGGCAGCAAAATAAAAATAATAAAGAAAGTATTCAAATGGTAAACTGTGAGAAAAATTGTTTATCCATTATTTTCATATAAATACAGTTAAACAACCAGAATTTTATCCGCATCAGCTAAGCCAGATTTATGAAGCCCTTTAGTTGCTTGCAGATCGGTACATACTTTAGCGGAGAGGGCAAATCTGTCAATCTCATGACCGACTGAACTGTGATTCAAATCCCATCGTTGACCCAACAGCATTTCTTAAATTCCTTTAGCGCATGAAGATTTTTCAATATCCGGCACTTCTCAATTGGTGATCTAGGAATATTGGAATAAAAAACTCTCATTCACGCATAGATGCCATCCAAACAGTGCTGCTAAACTGAAAAATCTAGTACTTCCCATCTCTCACGATAGATGACATCATGAGACAAATCCAGTGCCGGATTAAGCGTACGTGGGGCCCTAGGCCATTCAAACTTTTGGGGCCCTTAGATTCAAATATTAAATCAATTATTTATTCAAATATTAAAGTATTTATATATCTTTCATTTGAGAAAAATATTTAAAATAAAAATTAATAATAAAAAATTAAATTTTAATTTATTTTGTTAAATTAGAACTAAACAAATAATCATAAAATTTTATAATCATAACATATATATTTGAAATAAATTTTTTTTTTGAAAAATCATTGCTTTTCCAAATTTTTTTTATATTCATTTTCAAAAAATCCATTTTAAGGTGGCCCCCAATCATTGTGAGCCCCAGGCCATGGCCTAGTCTGGTCTAATGGGTAATCCGTCACTGGACAAATCAATTAAACCTTTTTAGGCGGTTCATGTGTCAAAACACAACTTAGCCACAACTTGGCACCAATGTCTATAACACTGTCCATCTAACACGAAAAGTCTAACATAACCAAAATCAAATGTCCAACTGAATATTTTTTTTTAAGTCGTGCTAGATGCAAATGGTTACAAAACCCTATAGTTTCGTAATCGCAATTTTTAAACCGTACCAGTTGTAAATGGTTTTAATACCGCAAAGGTAAAAAAATGCCCCTGACAGCAAATGTTACGTTTAATTAGATGGACAGTCTGATGCTGGTTATTTTAACGTAATTTGAGAATAAAAACTTGAACTGTGTAACTATTTCTATAAGAAAGAAAAAAAGCATGAAATTATGTGAAAGTAAATTACCTACAATATAATGTGAAGCTTTAGTTACAAAAAAAATATATATATGTATGTGTGTGAATAAAACTAATATCTTTAAATTTTTATAAATATTTTAAGTAACTATTTCCATAAGATAACGCAAGCATCATAAAGAAATATAAATCTAAATAAAGGTGTAAATTACCCATAAAATAATGGGAAACTTCAGTTCGAATGAACAAAAAAAAGAAGAAAATAATGATAATAATATATATATATATATATATATATATATATATATATATATATATATATTAATTTCTTTAAATTATTATAACTGTTTTAAGTAACTATTTCTATATAATAGTTAAATGTCATGAAGTATAAATTTTAATAGAATGTAAATTACCTGTAAAATATTGAGAAACTTGAAAAAAATTCATGAAAACGATAATTTATTTTTTAAAGCAATGTATATATTTCAACAGAACTTAATTCATTTAAAATAAGCACATTGTTTTATTCACTAGCTTTGCCATGATAATGTTTTGTTTATTTCATTTTATACAAATGTGTGTTTAAATTTATAATTATTTATAAATTCTGGGCATTTATGCTTATTTGTCTAGTCATTTAAACGTAGAAATGCATAATTTTACTTATAATTATTAATCTTAAACGTTTAAGTATCAAATTATTTCTAAAAATAAATATTAAAATCATGGTATGGAACAATTTCTTACAAATTATATATATTTAAAAATATTCACAATGCAGGAAATGAGTAATAATAACGAGATAAACAAAATATACCTCATGAATAATAATTACAATATCTACTTCAAAGCACTTTGTATAAAAAATGGAGATGAATTCAAATATACGAACAGAGAGTGGCGCAACTGAAATTTCTAAAGAACTAAAAACAATAAAAATCGGCTTAGTTCAAAGTGCTGCGCGTTGCTCCAGGAATGGTAGAAATATATTTTTCGCCCTATGCGAAAATGCTCATTCTCTTTTAAAACATCTTGTTTTATTATTTGTAGCAACATATTGTTCTCTTATTTTCAAATATCCTTTGTAATTTCATCATATATTTCTCAAAAGATAGTGAAAAATTAATTTAAATTTGATTTAAATTCTTGGAATACTAGCCAATTTATTTCACTGAACTTCAATAATAAAGTTGTGTAAAGTAATATTTGAATCTGAGTCTTTGAATCAGTATATTTGGCGACATATTTGAAGAATGTGTATAAAAAGGGAAGAAATCCTTCTACTTCAATTTTAAATAAAATTCCAGTTATAATTGTTACCTATTCAGCAATTTTCATAAGTGGTTAAATCGGAAGACGAAGATATTAAAAAAAGATTTAAAAGCGCAAATACGGATTTAATGCTTGAAACATATTTATGTACTATACGTTTAATAAGCAGAAATGATTAAATCTGGGTGTGATTTGATTTTTAAGAAAAATGCTTCGTATATTTACTGCAGTTCTTACATCAATTTCAAACTCTAATGAAGATACAATAAATGTGTGTATACACAAACTACATGAGCGTTTTTTGCGAAATTTATATTCTCAAAATGCGATGCGTGATTGGGTCGAAAAAATCTTTTTTCATATTTTTTATAACTTATTTTACTAAGAAGTAGTCTTTCAGCAAAGGAAACTTACTCAGTGTAAATATTAGTAAGGGGAAAATGAACACAACTCCCCACTTTAATCGTTAATAAATTCTCTCAATATAGTGCTATGAGATGAGAGCTTCACCCCACGTCCGATCGATAACCTTTCAACCCAGCTGATAAGCTCTTAATAAGGAGGACGTAGCATGGTTTGGACTCAACAAATGCTTCTTAAAACTGTTAGGTAATTATTTTTCTAAGCTGTGGGCATATTTGAAAACTTTGACGCTAACTTTTCAATCGGAAACAAGTTGCAAATGAATTGCTCATTGTAAATAATTACAATATTTCAAAAAGTGTCCTCCATTATGTTAACCATATAATGTACTTTACGTCGCATGGTTTAGACTAAACAAATGCTTCTTAAAAATACTTAGTATTTTTTTTCACATCCATGGGTATGCTCTTAACACATCATTGTTTAGAGTAATTAAATATTTTTTTAAACATTTGATTACTTATTTCTTGAAATTTTTGGAAAAAATGACTCTCACATTTTAGTTTGAAGCAAATTACAAATAATTTTTTCTTTGAATTATTATATTAAAAAACACTTGCAATTTATCCTTTATTATGTGAAATATTTTAACGCTCTTAACGCAGCATGCTTTGGACCAAACATGTGCTTCTTAAAAAATTTGGGTATTTATTTTTTA